>NC_056684.1:19457500-20057500 GCF_018350215.1 Panthera leo | reverse complement strand
CTCAAATGGACCTTACAGGAGAAATGGATGCCGCAGGAAACTGCAGAGGCCATGTCATTCTACGAGCACATACACAGGGGCCACCTGTGGGTGATGGGTGACGCTCTGTCCTGAGAGTAGCATGAACTTGGGAAATTTCAAGCAGCTCTGAGCATTTCTTTTGATGTCTATTTAGAAAAAAAAAACCTCTTATTGAATAGACCAACTCACTGTATTTTGCCAGATATACTAAATACCTCTGAGAGAGTCCCTCTATCTTTCAGGTTTAAAATAATTCTGAAGAAACCATTAACAAAACAACAAGGCAACCTACTGGATAAAAGAAGCTATTTGCAAATGATATATCCAATAAGGGGTTAATATCTGAAATATATACAAAACTATAACTCGACACCAAAAAAAAAAAAAAATCAGATTAAAAATGGGCAGAGGACCTGAACATTGTTCCAAAGAAGACATACAGATGGCCAACGCACACATGAAAAGATGCTCAACGTCACTCATCATCAGAGGAATGCAAATGAAAACCACAATGAGATAGCTATCACCTCATACTAGTCCGAAAGACTAGTGTCAAAAAAACAAGGAATAACAGGTGTTGGGTGAGGATGCAGAGAAAGGGGAACCCTCACGCACTGCTGGTGGGAATGTAAACTGGTGCAACTCCTGTGGAGAACAATATGGAGGTTCCTCATAAAATCAAAAATAGAACTACCATACAACCCAGTAATTCCACTACTGGGTATTTACCCAAAGAAAATGAAAACACTAATTCAAAAAGATATATGCACCCCTGTGTTTACTGCAGCATTATTTATAATAGCCGCGCTATGGAAGCAATGTAAGTGTCCACTGACAGATGAATGGATAAAGAAGATGTGGTATGTATATAAATGGGCTATTACTCAGCCATAAAAAAGAATGAGAACCTGCCATTAGTGACAACACAGATGCGCCTAGAAAGTATCATGCTAAGCGAAATTAATCAAAGAAACACAAATACTACATGATGTCACTTATATGTGGAATCTAGAAAACAAAACAAATGAACAAACAGACTCATAAATATAGAGAACAAACTGGCGGTTGCCAGATAAGAGGCGGGTGGGGAGAGGGGCAAATAGGTGAAGGGGATTAAGCAGTAGAAACTTGCAGTTACAAAATAAGTCATGGTGATGAAAAGTACAGCGTAAGGACTATGGTGAATAATACTGTAATAATGGTGTGTAAGGTGACAGATGGTGACTATACCCACCATGGGGAGTACTGAGTAAGGTACAGAATTGCCAGATCACTGTTGTACACTAAAGCTAATGCAACACTGTATACCAACTATACTTCAATAACAAACAAAATGCTAATTCTGGATATTAATTGTTCCCAAATTCAAAGGTGACATCCCTCGCAGCCAAAACCAGCAAATCCAGGTGCTGGGAACACCTTGCAGAAGAAGATCACCAAGGCCCTGCTGCAGGAATTTACTCTTTGGGACCCTGCTCCCCAGCCCCCAGCATGGCCTGTCATACTTCTCGGTGTAAGAGCAAAGTGTTTGTTGTCATGAATCAGTTTCTTTTTTGGAATCAAGTCAGAAACGTAAAGAAAACGTAGAGGACTATTCACTTACGATCACAGCAATATTTTCTATACTTGATACTCTTTGTCAGTTTCAAGTTTTCATATTCTCATCTGGTAGATTTCAAGCATGGGCTCTCCTTTTCTTTCAGCTGACTCCACTTGCCTAGATGAGACCCTGGGCTTTGTGGCTTTGGTGGACTTCTTAGGGGTTGGAACAAATAGGTATTTTTCTCCAGATAAATCTAGAAATCTTTGTGGTGTAAATGGAAGGCAGATCGTAACGTTTTATTTTGCTGAGAACAAGAAAAACATTTGACATTGCACAAAGTAGAGCATTAGACAGAGCTCCTACCTAGTAGGTTAAAAAATCGAAATTAAAAAACTGAGGGACAGAAAGAAAAACAGTTTTCTTCTCTCACACCTCCTCCACTTCCTCCTCCTCATCCTCTCCTCCAAAATGTACAGCCCACAGGGATCTTCTCAGTCACGCGGTTTGGTGTTTAGACACAGACGATACTGCACGTTCTCTTTCAGGTTTCCCATTTACGCCTGTCACCACCATCACACCAAAATAACAGTAACAGAGGGACGACCACATTAATAAAACAAGGAGGGTCTGTTCAGAGGTAACGTGTGTCCTTTCTCTTTGAGGAGGGTGACAGGCGAAAAAGACCTGCAGGGTGACAGCAGGGAGCGTGTCAGGGCTGAGGCTGCAGAGAACCCCGTGAAGGCCCCACTGTGCTCTGTCGGAATCAATCAGGCACTTGGCTCATTGGAACTTGGTCCACACAGCAGTGGCGGGGGGTGGGGGGGTGGGGGTGGGGAGCGCCAACCTCACAAACAGCTTATCTCAGTCACAGGACACCATCAGGACTGGCATCGTCAACTGTGAGACAAGCCTGCCACAGACGGCAGTCAGAGGGACAATGCCCGGGTGAAAAAAGGAATCCTCCCTATTATGAAATAAGAGAAACCTCAGCGAATCGTTGTCTCTGTTCTTTCTGGGCTGATGCAATGGCATTACTAAAAAATCCATGTTAATGGCATTCCCTAAAACAAGTACAAACTAGCAAAACCACTGTTTTAAGCAAATACAGAATTTCACATTTTTGTCTGCAAACTTGTCTGTGAACTTTTGAGACAAAGAAGTCTAGTTCCTTATTTAATGAGGAATAGCTTTTAAACACCACAACCTGAATGCATAGCGGTATCAGTATTACAAGTGTTACTGGATGCTTCTAATAACACACACACACACACACACACACACACAGACACACACACACACACACACACACACACACACACACACACATCATGTGAAAAGTGTTGCCTGATTGATTTTAACATGCATAAACATAAAGTAGAACCATCTGGGTAAAGACAGAGTTCAGGGTTATAAGAAACAATACCATTTAAAATGATTTTTAAAAGTTGTTAGATTTTCCTTCTCTTCCTCAGTGGAAAGTCACATTTATTGCATATCCGCATCTTTCTTGGGTTGTAGTAAGCAAAACCTCATCTGATGGAATGATGAGGTCAATTCTACAAGGATTTCTTCTTTTAAATATAGACCCACTCCCCTCGTGCCCACATCCGTCAGTCATGTAGCAGACCCCGATAAGGAGTAGGAAATCTAAGCTTAGGAACTCACTGGAGACTTCAAGCAAACCTTGCACCCTTCCCCAGTAAGTGTGCTGCTTGTAAGAGGCACCGTGCCCATCCACAGAAGGAGATAAAGGCATGCCTCTAGCCTGTACTGTGCCTTCAACAACCTGGGAGGTTTTTAAAGGGTAATTTCAACTTAATTTTCATTGGTTTGATTTTATTTCACTCAAGTACCTTGTTGCAGTTGAAAGTTGCTGCTGACCTTATTAACTTAGTGGAGTCCCCTTTTCCACCTGCTACAGGAATTCCTAAAGCAAAACACTCGTGCAAGTATCTGAGGACTACATTTTCCTGGAGATGCTATGTAAAAGTCCATAAACTCTGCCCCCGGTCCAGGTTGTGGGTTCTGGTTCTGCCTTTGTGAGGAAAGTGTTACCATCTTCCCTGTGGGCTGCATCTCCAATGGCAAAAGGCCATTACTTCACCCAAAACTCTGTACCTGTGCCGTCCAATGTGGCAGCCACTAGCCCCATGTGACTATTAAATTAATTAAAATGATATGAAATTAGAAATCCTGTTCCTCAGACACAATCAAGGCACATTTCAAGCGACTCACAGTCACGTGTTACGAGTGGCAGCCATACTGAACAGTGTGCAAAATACTAGTGGGCAGCGTTGCTCTACAAGAAGAAAGGTGGGTTATTCACACTCCTGGATAAGATGAAACACTTTCTACCAGGACCTACACAGCTGAGAAGACTGAAATGAGTAAAAACGACGTGGACTGCTACAGCCCCTCATTTTTCCGAAGAATGCAAGGCAGTGTAATACCCGGCCAAGCTGTGAATACGAATCTGAGAAACCAGACCCTCTGGTCTGAAGCCTGAAATCATCTTTTTCCTGTGATAGGTCAATACCACCTTGCAAATGCTTACATCAAACACTTATGAGAACACAGTGAAGCCTTAAGTAACTAGAATTCTTAAGTCACAAAACGGAAGTATTTCAGTTAAGTGTGAAGTCCATTCAGTTTCTCCTCATTTCTGTTACAATTTTCTGTGTGACTTCAGTTTACTTTGCAGCTCTGATAACAGCAGCATTCTACTACACCTAATCTTACTAATTCAGATCTGATTCACTGTTTTTATACTTCCATGTAAAGCAATGACAGATGCAAAAGACTTTAGAACATTTGCCTTAGTATTTGACTCAAGGACATAAAATGTATGATTATGTCTTTAAAAATAATATTTACACTTTTTTCATTAAAAAAAAAGACAGTTGACTGTCTTCCCTAAAAGTATAGTTTTTTTTAAAGTTTTTATTTAAGTTCCAGTTAATTACCATACATGTTATATTCGTTTCAGGTGTACAAAAGAGTGATTCAACACCCGGTGCTCATCACAAGTGCCCTTCTTAATCCCTATTACCTATTTAACCCATCCCCTACCCACCTTCCCTCTGCTAACCATCAGTTTGTTCTCCATAGTTAAGTGCAGTTTTTTAAAAGTTGGTTAACAGTGACTAGTCAAGTGCAATCTAAACTAACTTGATCTCAGGGTGCCTGGGTGGCTCAGTCAGTTAAGCGTCTGACTTCAGCTCAGGTCACGGTCTCATGGTTTGTGGGTTCAAACCCTGTGTTGGGCTCTGTGCTGACAGCTCAGAGCCTGGAGCCTGCTTCGGATTCTGTGTCTCCCCTTCTCTCCCTGCCCCTCCTCGTTTGCATTCTGTGCATCTTTCTCTCTCTCAAAAAAATAAATAAACATTAAAATAAATAAACTAACTAACTTGATTTCCATCATCAAGCTCTGGACTTTGCCCCGAGAGAACCATTATGAATTCCTTGGAAGTAACATATATTCTCAAATAAACACTTCATTTTTGTACGTCAGATCATTCAGATATAATCTCATTTTAGAAAAACAGACCATGGTTCACTGTCTGTCCTTAGAATGTACAACAATCTGTCCTTAGAACAGAAATAAATCTGCAAAAAAAGGGAAGTCTCTAGAGGCATTCTTTAAAAGCCATCCCTACAATTTTAGGGTTCCATAGCTCTGTATAATTTCTAATCATGCATGCAAACAGCTCAAATAAAAAAGTGATTTCCCTTTTGTATGTATTTGTATCCACGTTTGCTTGTATAATATTCCCATTCTGCCTAGACCAGCAGGGAAGCTGATTTAGGAGGCAGGGCAGGCCTGCGATTAGTATAGGAGAAAACACCACCTGCATGTTAGTTAATGCCCACACTACCTCCCTGGCTCCTCTCCCTTGCACACATCTGCACACAAGTGGTTAAAATAGGATAAAGAGAGTATCAGACACAGTGTTTGTGGGGAAGAAACTTCTAAGAAAGGCAGCACACTGTCTTGAGGCTGGGAAGACACTGATGAGAAGTCTCAAGGTTTGTCTGCCCCCTCCTTTAGTTGTCTGCGCCCATGTTCAGACCACCTGCATTTTCCCTGACAGCTGCCTCCAGGAGCCTCCCCAGAGCCAAGACCTGAGGGCCAGATCTGTTGGTGGTATTTTTTGCTTTCAAATATTTTCATAGGTTTCTATTTCTAATGCTGTATTAATGATATATTCAGTTCAGTTTTTACAGTGGTTTAAAAGCTCAGTATAGGGGTGGGGGGATGTGTTAAATAGGTGATGGAGATTAAGGAGGGCACTTGTGATGAGCACCGGGTTATGTATGGAAGTGCCAAATCATTATAGTGTATGCCTGAAACTAGTATTACACTGTATGCTAACTGGAATTTATATAAAAACTTAAAAAAAAAAAAAAAAGCTCAGTCTGGAAATTCTAGGAAATGTCCTTCTCAGAGATGGCAATCTTGTCATAATCACCATCCTGAAGCTATACTTCAATAATTAAAATAAATTAATTAATTAAATAAATAAAATTAAAATGAAATTTAAAATGAGCAAAAGGCGTGAATAGACATTTTCCCAAAGGACACATACAAATGGCCAATAGGCATGTGCAAAGGGGCTCAACATCATTATTCATCAGGGAAATACACATAAAAAAAAAGAAGAAGAAAGAAAGAAAGAAGAAAATCCCACTCCTCTGACCTGCTAGGACTTTAACAACAACAGAATTGTGACACCAGAAGTGTACTCTTGTATATGTGGTTTGGACCAAGTGATAATATTAATGAATGTATCCTAATGATAGTGAAAAATACCTTCATCTTGGTAGCTACTTTGAAGTATGTTGAGTATTGCCTTAAGAAAACAATTGTTTCTCACAAATATAAAGCAAATTTCAAAATTACTCAAGCTTTTATTGTATTTATTGCTTTCCTCTTCCACTATATCTTCAATAATTTTTTCTTGGTATAATATGTTACAACTTATTCCACCATTTTTCTGTATATGCACATTCAGAATTTTCTGTTTCTTTGTTTTTTGCTTTGTCTCTAAAACCAAAGCTGTGATAATACTAAATGTCCTTGTCCATGGTTTGGTGTGCCATTTGGAGGCAGGTAGTCCAGTGTAGGAGAAGCTTACAGCTTCATTACCTGAGTTCAAATCCTTTTGCTCTCACTGTTGAACACTGGGCAAGTAATTTACTCTTTCTAGCTGGTTTATTTCTCTCTCTAATCTGGGATAATATGAACTGAAAGACATAGGATCACATCTATTAATTAAGACCAAATCCAACTAATGTTCATCATGTGTTGTATCATATTCAAATTTGACCCATACTTTGTATAGAAACTTTTCACCTCTATTCAGGAAGCTGTGTGGATATTCAGTAGTAATTTCCAGATACTCAAGTAAATGACTTTTAAAAAGGTGTTTTTGGACTATGAAATAGTGTTTTGCATCATATTTCATAGCATCAGCCCAAGCTAACCTTAAATTGCTCCAGTGCACTGACTAAAGAGACCAAGTAAGCCCCTCACTAACACAATCTCCCCACCAGCAAGCACTGGGGCTTGAATTTTTACTATATGTTTTGTTTGTTTGTGTTTTGGTTTGGGGGAAGAGGAGAAAGGACGTCAGTAGGCTCAAAGCTAGACTACAAGGCAGATCAAAAACATGAAATGATTCTCATGTCCTCATTACCAGTATCAACAATAAAAGACTCTCTGGGAGTGCATGGAGATTTTAGGGACATTAATAACCTTTCTAAAAATGATTTTGTGACTTTCATTCTAAATTGTTAGGCAAACAACTCACTCAATAGACTGAAGAAAATGGGCCACAAAATGACCAGGAGGCACATGATATCATGCACAGAAGAGGGAACAGGACCAAAATTAAATCTGTAACTAGGTTTAAATACGAAATTCCTAAGAGACCGAGATGTCTGGATTAAACATGCTGGGCCAGATGAAAAACAACAATACCTACATGTGTAACAGAGGAAGTCCCTCTCTAATTACCTTTCCCAAATCCAGAGTCATTAGTCCAATTCAGCTTGAGGGACCCTGTAGGTTATCAATAAAGGTTAAAAAAAAAAAAAAAAAAAACCCAAAACTTAAATAAATAAATAAATAACCCTAAAAACCTGTTGGATCAATCTGGCAGAGGATGATTTTGAGAGTAACCAGATGAAGTTAAATAGACCCAAGATCTGACCAGCTGGCTGCTTACCTATTTGGTCTTGGTGATGACTTCATTACTCTGTAATACCTTCTGACTTGTGTCTTTGCTTTCTTTCTGCCCTTTTTGATTCTGCCAGTCCTATGACTTTTAGCTGGAAAGAGTACAAAAATATCTAAAGCAGTTGAATTCTTTTAAAATGGTTGTTTGAACTAACGCTAAATCGAGCCCTCTGTAGAGTTCTCTAAATTGTAGGATACCAGGCACATACTTTCACCCTGGCCCGAACCCTAACCCTAACCCTGGTCATAAAACCCTTACCCTAACCGTACATCTGGGAAGACAAAAAAGAAAAATTATATATATATGTATATATATATATATATATATATATATATATATATATGTGTGTGTGTGTGTACATATATATATACACATATATATACACACACACACATATAATATAAATATAATTTTTCATACATATATATATAAAATATTACTCAGCTACAAAAAAAGAATGAAATCTTGCCACTAGCAACCACATGGATGAAGCTACAGAATCGTATGCTAGGTCAAAGACAAATACTATGTGATTTCACTCATATGTAAAATTGAACAAACAAAACGAATGAGCAAAGGGGAAAAAAAAAAGAGAGAGGCAAACCAAGAAATGGACCCTTAACTTTAGAGAACAAACTGATGATTTCCAGAGGGGAGGTGGGTAGGGAGATGGGTGAAATAGGTGATAAGGATTAAGGAGTGCACTTGTGATGAGCACCAGGTGTGGTATGGAAGTGATGAATCACTCTTTTGTACACCCAAAGCTAATATTACATGTATGGTAACTAACTGGAATTTAAATAAAAACTTAAAAAATAAAAATAAAATACTTGTTTGAAAGAACTGATCTAATTAATGGGGAAAAAATATGCCCCTACTTGAGTTTTAGAACTATCGTTCCTGCTAGAAAGGAACATCTAACAAATATTTCTTCCATGCTAAAATGTGGAGACCTCTGTATACAGCTTGAAGCCCACTAGGAATCTGTCTGCTTCCTTCAATTCTTGTCAAAGAAATTTAATTTGGAATCTAATAAAGTAAAAGATTTCTGCCAAGATCTAGGCTTGCCTTGGGACTTAGGGTAATGCTGGGTCCATTTCCTGCAGACTTGGAAAGCTGGTGAGATAGGTTCTTAAGGAAGGGCTTGGTGACAGTTCTGCACAAAATGCTCAGGGAATGCAGGGAATGCAGAATGTTCTGTGTTCTTTTTTATTCTGAGTTGTTTACACTTGCTTATTAAATAACCTATATTTGCTGCTCAGTTGGAGAGTAACTTTTGTATCATGACTGAGGAAAAAATTATAAAATAAATATAATCTCATACATTCCTTGCAGTGACTAACTCCCTATCACCCTCCACGCACAAGTTTTTAGGAGTGACATGGTATTTTTTTCCTTTTTAATCCCGAGATCATTTATTCTACTGCTGCCATTTAATGTTGGATCAAATGACAAAGAGAAAGAGGTGTTTTTAGGAAGGGTTTCTTTTTTCATTTCTGGCTTTAATTATGAAGATGGGGTTTTCTCCTCCTCCTTCTCCTCCTTTACCTCTTTCCCTTCCTCCTCCTCCTTCTTTTAAAGAGAAAAAGTCTCTAGCAATAAAAGAACTGCATTTCAATGAATGGTAAGTTTTCATAAGTCTTTTAGAATGTGTGGATATATTCTACTCATAACATATTTACAGTTCAAATTTATGAAGGAATAGACAAGTTATACATGGAGCTTGATAGCCTCATCTATTTGGTGGTGGCACTGTCACAACCATGCTCCAGCACTATAATGCTATTAACAAAGTAAACACATGTTAAATATGGAAATTCCTAAAAGATAAAAATTCCTGGGAAAAAGTCTGTAGTCCCAAAGCTGTCCAAGGGCATCCCTTACTAAAACAAGGACAGCCTGTTGACTGTTCTCTCCTTGTAGAGAATTTGAAGGCATGCCTTTTCTACTAAAGTATGTGGCATGTGCTCATTATTTGTCCTTGCCACTGCACTGAACTCACAATAGGAAAAATTAAACATCTTTTGAAAGAAAGTAATTTTACAAATAGATGTCTATAATGTTTTAAGTATTCTTTTAAAGTAACACTGGAGAAACCATGGAGATCACCTTCTTTATTAGTTCTCAATAGGTGCTCTTTGGAGCATCTGGGGGTTAGATTTAACCTGCAGGTTCTCAGCCCTACCCCAAGCCTGGCAAATCTCAGGGGACAGAGACTAGCCATCTACATTTTTTTAACATTTTATTTTTAAGTAATCTCTATACCCAACATGGGGGTCAAACTTACAACCCTGAGATCAAGAGTCGCATGCTCTTCCAACTGAGTGCCAGGCGCCCAAAGACATCTACAGTTAATAAGTACCTTATTTCATACTATTATCCACTAAATTGTGAGAACCTCTGTTATCCTATTTCTTCTCTTTTCTTTTTTTTTTAAATTTATTTCTTTTGAGAGAGAGAGAGAGAGAGAGAGAATGCACACACTCAAGAGAGAGCAGGGGAGGGGCAGAGAGAGAGAGGGTGAGAATCCTCACAGGCTTTGTGCTGTGAGCACAGAGTCCAACTTGAGGCTAGATCTCACCAACTGTGAGATCAAGAGCCAAGATCAAGAGTTGGACACTTAGCTGACTGAGCCACCCAGGCACCCTGCACCCCCCAATTTTTTTAAGTCTCTTCCCTTTCCAAGCACAGAAACTCAAACCTAGGTTGTCCAAGAGTAGAGTGACAGAGCTAGGTAGAACTTAATCCAATAATCAAAATATCACTACCGTTCTGTAACGTAACATTTACTAAAAACCAAACTATAGAAAGGCAGAAAAAACACTTGTATTTTCTGCAACTATCTTACAGTAGTATATTAGGTCTTGCTTATTCATTTATTCAACAAATCTTTACAGAAAGCCCACATTACATAAGGCATCGCTGTCATAGCAGTAGGCGCTACAGAAGTGCCCACAGGTAGTTTACAAGTGAGCAGAGGTGAACCACTCACACAAGGGGATGCAATTCAAGACAGCCTGTGATAAACACCACAGGAGTGGGTTAACTAAAGAGAACCGAGAGATCTAAGTAGCTAAGCCCTCACTTCTCGTTCAGATGATAAAGAGACTTCATATAGGAAGGCAGATCTGGCCTGGCAGGAAGGAGGGCTGCGCAAGGGACTGACAGCTAAGGGCAGGGGAGGAACTCACCTAACCATTCTCATTCACCACCAAGTTTAGTAAACACTGAAGGGTTCCATCCTACTGTGGCTGCAGCCTCGGAAGGTACTGCTCTGTACAGAAGTGCTTAATGTGAACAGTAGGTGACACAAAACAAGATCCTCCCTCAGGCATGGTGTCTCCCTCACCTCCAGGGCTGCCAGGCTGGCCACGATGGGACTGTTTTCCTGACTCCTCACGCCTCAGACTCTGCTCCTTTTCAGGCTCTGTTGTTGATGTGGATCCTGCCCCCAAACCCCACAATTTTGATAGGAAACCCAACATGCACAGTGTCTTGTAGGTTATCTTTTAGAGGTGGAAGCAAGGCTTCCCTGAGGTTGGTAAGTAAGTGAGCAGCAGCTACCAGGCTTGGATCTAGATATCCTGACTCTTAAGCCACTGTTCTTTCACTACAAAGTTCCCTTTGAGCATCTGGCTGTCAGGGAACTCCCTGAGGTAGTACTAGGAGGGAAATGGAAATCCAAACAAAGGAGCACTTCTGAAAGCTGTGGGGAGGAGCTTCAGCCTGTGAAGCTTTGTCCCTTCTTCCTGCTTCTTTATCAGCAAATGCCCCCAGTGAGGCTGAGGACAGTCAGCACAAGACTGCCTGTGTTTTCAAGCTTTAAAACCAGAACAAAAACCTGATCAACAATCAGCTTTTCTTTTCAGCCTTGGGCCAGTAAATTAAAAAAAGAAGTGGAGGGAGGAAAGCAAAGAACTGACCTAGAATTGTCAACCTTTTATTTTGGCATCTAAGAATATTTGGGGGAAAAGAAAAAAAGCATCTTATGCTTCTAGAGTACAAAGCCTAGCATACATCTATAGTTTATACAGAGAAGGAAAGCCACTGTTTCAGAAAAAGAGCAATTCTTTAAGCAGAATAAATTCAGATTATGAAAAACATATTTTACCTGTTTTTTTTTTCTTTTTATGGTTTTGCCTGGACTAGTAACAACTGCATCATGTGGCCCATTGTGTAGTACTTAGGAATGACTACAGCTGAGAAATGCAAACTATGTCTCAGAGACTCAAAGAATGCAAAGGAGGTTTGCAAAAGCATTTGTAGTTTTTCAAGACATGACAACATGCAAAAGTTCCAGTGGCCAGGTTCAGATTTAAAAACCCCTCATCGACTGACCCTTCAGTCAGGAGAGCAAGCTGCATGAGATCCCAGTTTAAACCACTGTGTGCTCTAAGTAAATTTAAACAGCAGTGCAGGAAAACCAGGCTGTGTCAAAAGGTGCTGTTTAATAAAGGTTCTGTGGAATGTCTGTAAGACTTCAAGCACATCATGCCGCTATCAACATTCAATACGTTTTTACTCATTTAAAATTTTACTGTTTTGTCATTTAAAATGTTTTATTCTTGCAAAAATTTTCAGGAAATTCAGGGCAATGCTAAAAGACATGAGACAGACACCGCCACTTAAATATTACAAAGGAAGATAATAAAAGATTCATTTTTGGATGATGTAGAATCACAGGGGAAACTATCAGATTTAATTTAAAAGTGAGTGAACACAGGATACACAAAATCAAAATACCAGGTGTCATCAGTCCAAAAATATGAAAAAGGAGATGAAAACACAAACTATAAAATAAGTAGTAATAACCATAATGAGAAATGCGTGTGACCTACTTAAAGAAAACTGGAAAATTCTGTGAGAAATATGAAAAATAAGATTTGAGTAAATACACAGGCCATGCCATGTGCTTGACTGGGATGACTAAACATGTTTAAATACCCAGTTTTTCCCAAAATAATTTGTAAATTCAACATAAGTATTCCAAAGTTAATCTGAAAGAACAAACAGGCAAGCATTACAAAGAACACTTGCAGAAGAATCCGGAGGGGGGGGTACGCCTATCAGATACTATATTATGTAAACAGTGTGGCAGTGGTGGAAACACAGACAAGCAGAACAACAAACCAGAATAGACAACCCAGAAATAAAACCTACATATATTAAAAAAAAAAAATCAAAAAATCAATCAAATAAAATTGGGAAAGGATTAGGCAAACTGGGTAGTAAGTCAGGCAGAAAAAAAGGCCCCCTCATCCAATTCCATATACTGAAATAAACTCCACGTGAAATAAAGACTTTAACACCAAAAATTCTTTTTTTTTTGCAGTTTATTTACTTATTTTGAGAGAAAGAGTGTATGTGCGTGAGCAGAGAGAACCCCAAGAAGGCTCTGCGCTGTCAGCATAGAGCTCGATGTGGCTCAAACCGTGAAATCATGACTTGAGCTGAAATCAAGGGTTGGACACTCAACCAACTGAGCCACCCAGGCACCCCCAGAAGTATTTTAAATATCCAATAGATTTTTCTACCTTAAAAGAATTTATGTTGGGGTGCCTGGGTGGCTCAGTCAGTTGAGCATCCGACTCTTAATTTTGGCTCAGGTCATGATCCCAGGGACATGGGATCAAGACCCACGTTGGGCTCTGTGCTGAGCATGGAGCCTGCTTAAGATTCTTTCTCTCTCTCCCTCTGCCCCTCTCCCCCACTGGCGTGCTCGCTCTCTAAAAAAGAAAAAGAAAAACAAAGAGAAAAAGAAAAAGAAAATACTTGTGGAAAAGAAACACCAAAGAGGAAAAAATATTTGTAGTTAATAATGATCATCAAAAAAAAGACTTTCCAATAAACAGAGATATAACATTTGTGCTAGATTTGCTAGTAGCTAGTAAACTAGTACAAACTTTTGGGAAGGCAATTTGGCAGTATATGTAACTGGAATCTTAAATATATTCCTACCCATGACCCAGTAATTCCATTTCTGGGAATCCAGCCTGAGAAAATAATCACAAATAATAAATACTCTCTGTAAACAGAGATGCTCATGACAGTTAAAAAGAAAGCAGAGACAATCTAGAAACACATTAAAGAGCAGTCAAGTAAACTATGCAATCATTCAACATGATGCTTATGGGGCACCTGGGTGGCTCAGTCAGTTAAGCGTCCAGCTTTGGCTCAGGTCATGATCTCAAGGTTTGTGGGTTTGAGCCCCATATTGGGCTCTGTGGGGACAGCTCACACTCTGTCTCTGTCTCTCAAAAATGAATAAACATTAAAAAAAAAAGTTTAAAATGATGCTTAGAAATTACGTGTAATAATGTTTAAATTTTTATAATGTAAAAAAATCAAGATACTAATTGTATACTTAATGAGGAATATAACTTTACTTTAAAATCTAGACTTATTTATAAAATATTAAAATATTTCACTAAAATACCAAATATACCCATCATTATGTATGTACGTATATGGTGTATGTATACATACACATATATTATGTATTTTAATAAACATACATATATACACACACACACACATCACCTGCTTAATATCTTTACTTTGTTCAAAAAACAGTATGTAGGGGCACCTGGGTGGGTCAGTCGGTTAAGTGTCCAATTCTTGATTTTGGCTGAGGTCATGATCTCATGGTTCATGAGTTTGAGCCCCACATCAGGCTCAACGCTGACAGCACAGAGCCTGCTTAGGATTCTCTCTCCCTATCTCTGCCCTTCCCCTGCTCCCTCTCTAGCTCTCTCCCTCAAAATAAATAAATAAACTTAAAAAAAAAAAAACTGGGTGTAAGGCCAAAAGTCACTAATATAAGCATTACCACTCATTTCAAGGGTAATATAATTAATTTCCAGGGTATTCTAAATTCCCATTTTTTTTTCACCAGTCATAAAAGAAACACCACATTATGAATTAAGCATATATTAAACAATACTCATATTCAAAACGACAAGCCATTTAAGCTCAAGTAAAACTAATTAGTTTCCTACAATGAGTGAGTAGCACATAACAGTCTGTGTAAGAAGACTTCATTGTTTCTGCTTCCCCCAGCGTACGTCTGAAAACAACATTCTCTGTCTACGTGAGGAATGGCTCTGACTCAGGGTTCCCAGAGCTCCAATGGCACCTTCGAGCATTGTCACTCCTGTCATCAGAGTGACACCCTTACAGAAGCACGGGAGGAATGCTGGATGCAATGCGATGTTATTAAAAGGACTATGGACTGGGGCTGAAGGCCCGGCAAGAATAACAGGCAGTGCAGGACCCAAGCAGGCAGCAGACACAGACTGGATCTCATCAAGTGCTTTAGCTGAAAAATGCCCAGAAAACATGCTCTGCGCAAGGCCAAGGACGCCTGCTCCCCAAGACCAAGAGATGGTCAATCTGTTCCCTTAGTTGAATAACCAGTCCTGGAAAGAAAGTAAGCGGAAAGGCCTCAAAGTAAATCAAATACATAGCATGTATGTACATGTATTATCTTAGTGTGAAGTACAAGATAATGTTTGAGTGATTGTCATTTAAAATATTTCTAATATTTTAATAATATATTAAATCTAATATATAATATTTTCTATATTTCTAATATTTTAGGAAACCTGTCATAATGGTCTTGTCATCTATAAGCTGCAAGATGTATCAGAAATGTATTAAGTTTGTAAATACTGTTATGTCTGATATAATCTGATTACTGTACTTAGAAGTTTAATTTATTAGGGGTTATTTTCTGGGATTAAGTTTGCTCCTCAGACATTTTATTTTTTTTATTTTTTATTTGTATTTTCAAATATTTATTTACTCTTTCTTTCATTCTTTTTTCAGTTTACATTTTTTGGCATGTATTTTATGATTTATCTAATATATTCATATACTGGCATATGTAATAATTTATAAATAAATAATTGCATATATTGGTTAGATTGCATCACTTTTGCTTTTCCTGGTGGGAGGGTGAGATACATCCATGGCTGAGAGTGACAGGGGCACTAGAGAGAAGTTCCAGAGGGAGGGACAGGATCCACTCGAGGCCACTTTGGGGTCTGGAGGCCTGGAGTCTATAGGGGAGGCTGAGCTGTGATCCACACTGGTTCAGGAGGACCTGGGGCTGAGGGCAGGGAGGAGCAGGGAGTGGAAAACACCAGAAGTTTTGGACAAGGCAGAAGTGCAGGTTGCAATGATGGATGGATGGGATGTGGGGGAGGGGGGGTGCCCACACTGCTGCCTGACACCCTGGTCACGTGGGGCCCCTCCAGGCTGAGCCTGCTCCACAGGGCCAGACACTGCCACCTCTTACCTAATTCTCCTGCACGGCCGCCTCTCAGACATTTTCAATGCTTAAAAACAAAATATACTATACCTGTAAATGTAGTTTGAAATGTTTGGTGGAAACCCAATGAACTAAAATTATTCAACATCCATCTTATTTTATACAAAATAACTACATTCGTTAATGGAACAATAAGTTTTGTAAATTGAAAAGGAAAACTGGCTTTTAAAAAGTGTAACTTCCATAAACTGGATATTATTTTTAAACACAAGTAACTACAACAGTTCTTTGTAAGGACAGTAGGCCCTCCTGGATATTACAACTTATCATTTACTCATTCCCCAGGCTCTGGAAGCCACACCTATGGGAGACTTTCCTGTGAATGGCAGGGCAGTCCCCTCCTCAGCCCTCTCCCCCTGTGAGGTCACACTTAGTAAATAATTCGTCCCATCCTCCAGAGAAAGCTGATGTCACGGCATTATCAAGGCATAGTCGTCTTATTAAAGATTTCAGGAGGAAATCATATACCATATATGGTATATACCACAGAGGAAAAAAAATACTATCTTCCATTAAATATCTCCTCTTTTCTGCTCACAACTTCCCTCTCTGCCAGCTTCATTAATCTCTCTTTTCTCCTCTCTTCAGATACAGTTCTGACCCTCCAGGGCCCCACCCCACTCAGCAAAACAGAAGTTCCACAGTGGGCCAGACAGTGGCCGTGCAGCCTCACCCATGTTGAGTCTACCACTCTGAGTGAATATGCCCAACAAAACTGGGTCTACTGAGAGGATCCCGCTGCCAGGGAAATGAGATTTTTCTCATATCTTTTAAAATGAAATGATTGTTAGGAGCCATCTGAAGCAAAGCGAGAGTTAAGGGGAAACAGACTAAGAAAACAGAAGTAGAGCCACTTCACTATTTTGCTTAATTTGTAACACCTTCAGCAAGATCTTCAAACTAGAAAAGCTGGAGATAAAGAAGGGTATTCTTAACAACTTCAAGGCCCAAGTGAATTACTCCCACTGCAATGAAAAGCAATTACATATGTTTCTGTGGAGCGATTGTTGGTGTGGGTTCCTAAGTGGGAAAAAATGGATAGCTGTTAGGTCATAGAAACCAGAGGAATATTTCCCCGGTTTTTAGAAAAGAGCAATGAGTAAGATTCTGAAAATTATAAACTGGTAAATAATGGCATCGATCCCTAACAAAATTCTAGGACAGATTGTTGGGCAAATGTTCTGTTGTGAAAGGAATAATATATATATATATTATGTTCAATACAAAATATGTTGAAAATTATTGGGCCCCTCTTAGTCCTTCACAGAGAACCTGATGTGGTAGCAAATCTCTACACAACTGCTAACAGAGGAAAGAGAATTCTCTTTTACTGCTCCCTCGTCTGCTGTCAAAAAAGCAGAATCGTGAGAAAATCAATGCAACAGAAGAGTGCAAAAGCTATGAATAAGGACAGATCCTGCCAGGGAAAATGTCTACTTATTCTACAGTAGCACTGCTGAAGCCTATGCTTCAGACTTGGGTCAATGTGTGCCCTGCACAGAGGTGCCAAACTGGGGCAGGGACTGAGAGCATGCTAGCCTCCAACCCAAGCTCTACCTCCACACGGTGTGCTTTGGTGCAGGATCCATGTCATCCTAGGGACAGCATCTATTCCCACAATGCTTTGTGGCCCTATGCACACCTGACGTCAAGAGCCTGCAGTTCAAATCCTACATCCTCTACTCATCAACTTGAAACCATCACCTGGGCTTCAGTCCTCCTATGCACGGGTGTGAGTCAGCATCCAGATTGATGGTGAGGACTAAATGCTAACAGGTATGAGGACCACTGAACACAGTGTTTGTCTCCATGTTGGGAAAATCCTGGAAGGGATCAAATCAGATCTTTATGGTCCAGATCTCCAATTCAGAGATTTTGTGACCAGAGTTGAAAATCAGAAATTCTTGGCTCAGATCCTTTTGGCCATCAACTTTTTGTTGCAGTTACAATTTACAACAGTAATGAACTTACTGTTCACTCTGTTCACTCACTTACTCTGTAGCGAACTACTGAGAAAAGAGGATTCTCTGAACAGTATTTTAGTTTTCTGTTTTCCCCATTTTGTAAAGTGGAGTATAAAACAGAAGCTTCTGAAGTAACAGATTTATTATACTTGTTCCCTTGTGAAAGAAAAGTCATAAAGTCATCCTCTGCTCCACTCCCATCAATTTTCCTCTCACTTTTAACAGATTCTATGAAGCAACATTTATGTAACAGGTAGATTTTTTGCAAAAGGGGAAGAGGGGGAAGGAATCCTATCTGATCATGTCTTGAGAAGCAAGTTTTTCACTGGTAGCTTCATTAACATTGTGTCTGGGGCCAGATGAATAGAAATGATGTCACTTGTGGGACACATAATGAAAGATGTACTCTGTCCACACACTCCATGGATGGTTGGTCAGAAAAGATTCTAAATTTGTAAACGTATGTACATGAAGGGATCTGAACACAGGGAACAGCTATCCAGAACCCCTTCAAATATTTTTTACAAGCAAAAATTTCTTTAATTTCAATGAATAATTATATTTAATTATGTCTCATAATGTTTCAGACAATATCTATCCGATAAAAGAAATACAGCATTATTTGTTACATAATGCCAATATCATCTCAAACTGAAAGAATTATTTGCACCCCCAATTCTCTTGAAGTGAGAAAATGATGAATAGATGACATGTTCATTAACTATATGAAAACAAGATATACTTGAATATTTTGGTTTATTTTGATTAGGTTTCAGCTAGAACAGTTGGTTGAAACGAAGTATGTATAGAAAAAGGAAGGACAAAGACAAGTGTTAGGGTTGGTCTGTGGGACGGAAATGTAAAGCATTACTGGGATGATACTGATTCTACTAAGCCTCTATGTGTTATTTTGTACACTTAATCAGCAGCCCT
Source organism: Panthera leo (assembly GCF_018350215.1). Lineage (NCBI taxonomy): Eukaryota > Metazoa > Chordata > Mammalia > Carnivora > Felidae > Panthera > Panthera leo. The sequence continues at coordinate 20,038,468 of NC_056684.1, read as the reverse complement.
GAAAACATGAAGCCAATGTCTCATGAGACAGAAAATGACCTAAAGAAAGGAGCCCCAAAAGCCATCATGTTCCCAACCGTTAAGGAAAAATGGCCCTCTACCAGCATGAGGAAGTGAAGGTCTCTTCTGTTTTTAATTACACATGGACAGAAAAGTTACAAATCCTTATTTTATGTCTTCTACTTTAATCATTCCTTTTATATTGCAACTTAGTCTTGTCGCCTTCTCTGTTCTCAATTATTAAGACAAGTCAGGGCCCCTGGTTGGCTCAGTTGGTTAAACAACCGACTTTGGCTCAGGTCACGATCTCATGGCTCATGGTTTCGAGCCCTGCATCAGGTGGTGTTGTCAGTGCGGAGCCTACTTAGAATTCTCTCTCTCCTGCTCTCTCTGCCCCTCCCCATGTCACACTTTCTCTCTCTAAAAAAAAATTAAAAAAAAAAGACAACTCAATGTATTCCCTTCAATCATGATGCTAAGTTACTCTCCAATCTAGCTCCTTACTTCATTTGCTTCCTCACTATTGTCTTTGGGAACTTTTGCTGGCCCTCCTTACCCTGCCAACTGTGAGGGCACCCCCTGGGACAGGCACCAGTGTGCTGGAGGCCACCTGATAGGGACTCAAGGCCCATCTGACCAGAAGTGTAATCATGGTCAACCTGTGAAAACCCTCTGACCTGCACCTTCTTCTTCAGTAAAATGGAAATAATGATGTCTACATCACCACAGGTTTGCTGTGAGGTTTAAAGCCACTGGAAGGCCCATTAAGAGCTTATACATACATATAGCTAAGAGGATCTTCCAAAAGAAAAAACAAAAAACAAAACCAACAAATACTCATCTACTAGCAGGAAGCTGGACTAGCTGATTCGTTGATTAAAAATTTATTTATTAACTTTCTGTTCTGTGCCAGACTCTGTTATAGGTACTAAGGATACAGCAGTTAAACAGGCAAATATTCCTGCTCTTGTGACGCTTATATCTTCATAGGGAAAACATGATCAACAAATAAGTAAAAATGTGGATTTAATGGTGGTAGGTGCTGTGAGGAAAAAGAAAAGGGAAAGGAGGAAACTCAGAGGGGATAAGAAATGCAATTTTAACAGTTTCAGACAAAGGTGACGCAAAGTTGTGGGAGAGAAACCATGCTGCTGTCTAGACAAATGGAGCAGCTTGCACCAGTGAGTCAGGACTGTCAGTGTGGCTAGAGTAGTTACCCAGGGGAAGAGAAGGAAATGATGGGAAAAGACAGGTAAGGGGCTTTCTAGGCCATGATAAGGACTTTGGCTTTTCCTCTGAGTGAGATGGGAGCCCTGGCAGAGTTCTGGGCAGAGGAGAGACATAACACAGCTTACCTTTCAACAGGATCCTTCGGGTTCTTTGAAGAAAGTGCTGGGAATAGGCTGTAGGAGGGGTAAGAGTGAAAGGAAGAAGCTACTAAGAAGCTATTGCAACAAACCAGGAAAGAGATGATGACAGTTTAGATTGGGGTGGTAAATGTAGGCGGTAAGAAGCAGTCATATATACTGGATCTGTTCCAAAGGTGTGGCCAAGGTGAGATTTGATGATGAGCGGGATATAAGCAGAGCATGAGAGGAAGTAATCAAGGATGATCCCAAGGTTTCTCACCTGAGCAAGTAAAAGGATGAGGTTACCATTAACTAAGATAAGAAAGACTGGGGTGGCAGAACAGATATGGGGTAGGAGGAAGATCAAGAGCTTGGTTTTAGACACGTATAATGCTGAAACTCAAGGCAGAGGTCTATATTAGAGATGTGAATTTGAGGGTCAACAGCATTTAGATGGTATCTGGTAAGCCATGAGGTTGGATAAAGTCAATAAGGAAATGAGTACAGATAGAAAAATGAAATCCTAGACCCAAATTAAGATGTTGGAAGATGAAAAAGGAGCCACAGTGGGATAGAAGGAGAACCAGAGGACTGTAGAGTTTTAGGAATATGTCCCAGAAGGGAGTTTTGTTTGTGCTGATGAAGCTCATGAGGATGGTCAAGCAGGATGATAGTGAACTGAACAACCTGACCAACAGGACTGTGGATTTGGCAACATGAAGATCACTGGTGACTTCCAGGAGAGTGGTTTCAAGGAAGGAGTGGAGGTAAGAGCCTAATTTAAGTGAATTGAAAAGAGAATGTGAAGATTCATCTGATTCCTCTGCATTCCAGTCTATTCTCTTCTTAACCATACACTGAAACTCCAGAGGCTCCCTTAATCTTAATTCTCAGGAAGTACTTCCTCATTTCCAGCTAAACTCCATTTCCTTGTATTTTGTCCTTTATGAACTGGAAGAAAAAAAAATCTGTATTTCTCTAACAGGTACAAAAATCTGTTAACACTTTATATACTTAAAAATAGTCAATAAGGGGCGCCTGGGTGGCTCAGTCAGTTAAGCGTCCGACTTCGGCTCAGGTCATGATCTCGCAGTCCGTGGGTTTGAGCCCCACGTCAGGCTCTGTGCTGACAGCTCAGAGCCTGGAGCCTGTTTCAGATTCTGTGTCTCCCTCTTTCTCTGACCCTCCCTTGTTCATGCTCTCTCTCTCTCTGTCTCAAAAATAAATAAACGTTAAAAAAAATTTTTTTTAAATAGTCAATAAGAAATAATTCCATTTATAACAGCATAAAAAAGATACTTAGGAATAAATTTAACAAAGCCAAATGCAAGACTTGTACCCTGAAAACAATAAAACATCACTGAAAGAAATTAAAGAAGACCTAATAAAAGGAAGACATACCATGTTCAAGGACTGGAAGACCTAATATCGTTAAGTTAGTAACACTCTACAAATGTACAGATTCAACGCAATCCCTATCAAAGTCTCAACTGCCTTTTAAAAAAGAAATTGGCAAGCTCTTCCTAAATGCATATGGACACACAATTGACCCAAACTGCCAAAACAATCTTGAGAAAGAATAAGTGGGAGAACTCACACTTCCCAACTTCAAAGTTTCCAAGATTGTGTGGTACTGACATAAATACAGGCATATATATGAACAGAATGGAAGTTAGTGTTCAAAGATAAACCCTTATATTGACATATTTACAATCAACTGATTTTCAACAAAGGTGTCGGACAATATAATAGGGAAAATGAAATTCTTTTCAACCACTAGTGCTGGGACAACTGGATACCCACAAGCAAAAGAATGAATTTGGAAACCCGTATCTCACACTCTACACAAAAAGTTAAGTCCAAATAGACCGCTCACTGCAATGTAAGAGCTTAAACTATAAACCTCTTAGAAGAAAACAAAGGAGTGAATCTTCGTGACCTCAGAGTAGGCAATGGTTTCTCAGATATGACACCAAGAGGACAAGTAACAAAAGAAAGAGCAAACAAACTGAATCTCATAAAACTTATAAAAATTTATGTTTCAAGAGACAGCATCAATAAAGTAAAAGAAAATCTACAGAATGGGAGAAAATATCTACATATATCTAATAAAAGACTTCTATCCAGAACATAGAAATAACTTTTATAGCTCAATAATAAAAAGACAAATAACCCAATTGAAAAACTGGGTTGGAATATTTCTCTAAAGAAAATACCCAAATGGCCACAAGCACATGAAAGGATGCGCAACAACATTAATCATCTAGGAGATGCAAATCAAAACCACAATGGAAGATCATTTCACAGCCACCAGAATGGTTATAAAATAAAAGACAAGCAATAAGAAGTGTTGGGGAGGAGGTGAAAAAAATTGAACCCTCATGCATTGCTTGGTGGGAATGTAAAATGGCGCATCTGCTGTGGAAGACAGTTTAGCATTTCCTCAAACACTTAAACACAGAACTGCCATATGACTTGGCAATTCCACTCCTAGATTTATATTCAAGAGAAATGAAAACATGTATCCATACACAAGTGTTCACAGCAACATTATTCATAATAGCCAAAAAATGGGACAGCCCAAATGTCTGTCAACTGATAAATAAATAAAATGTGGCATCTCCACAGGATGAAATATAATCAGTCAATAGAAAGGAATGAAGTACTAATACATGCTACAATAGGACTGAACCTTGAAAAATGTATGCTAAATGAAAGAAGCCAATCACAAAAGACCACATATTATATTATTCCATTGTAATGAAACACCCAGAACAGGCAAATCTATAGAGACAGAAAGCAGATTAGTGGTTCTCTAGGGCTGGGGTGGGGATTAGGATGGGGAACAGGGAGTGACTGCCAGTGGGTCCAGGGTTTCTTTCTGAGGTGATAAGTTTTAAAATTAGACTGTGGTGATAGCTGCACAACTCTGTTAATATATTAAAAACCACTGAAGGGCGCCTGGGTGGCTCAGTCCGCTGAGCATCCAACTTCGGCTCAGGTCACGATCTCACGGTTCATGAGTTTGATCCCTGTATCAGGCTCGCTGCTGTCAGAGCAAAGTCTGCTTCAGATCTTCTGTCCCCCTCTCTCTCTACCCCTTCCCCGCTTATGCTCTCTCTCTCTCTCAAAAATAAATAAATCTTTTAAAATGTTTACTTTAAATGGGTAAATGTGAATAATAATCTCAACAGAATGGTTATAAAAAAATAGCAATCAAATATTTAACCTACTCTGTGAAACAACACCAGTTTTTTAAAACTGTGAATAATTTTTATTGTTTGTTATTTTTCTATGATCCATTTTTATCTTTCCTCATATCCTTTAAGAGATGATAAATAGGGGTGCCTGGGTGGCTCAGTTGGTTGTCTGACTCTTGATTTTGGCTCAGGTCATGATCTCATGATTTATGAGTTCAAGCCCTGCATTGGGCTCTTTGCTGGTGGTGTGGAGCCTGCTCAAGATTCTCTCTCTCTCTCTCTCTCTCTCTCTCTCTCTTTAAAAAATAAGCATATAAACATTTTTTAAAAAGAGATAATAAATGAATTAAAGTGCTCATTTAATCTAGAAACAATGTCAGCAAACTACAACCTGTGAGCCAGAGCTAAGAATTTTTTTTTACTTACTTTTTAAAAGGGTTTAATGAAGAAGGAGGAGAAGCGGGAGCAGGAGGAGGAGACAGACAGAAGAGGAGGAAGAGAAGCAACAGAGACCATACATGGTCCACAAAACCTAAAATAATTGCTATTTGATATTCACAAAAATTTACTGACCCATGATCTCAGAAAGACAAAAGTTTTATATAACATACTCATTACAAAATATACTATAGACATGTTCATTCTGATCCATATTTAGAGTGTGGATTAGCTATGATAAATGGGTGCAGGCGGAAAGAGGAGACTCTGGTTAAAGAGATACCCTCTACCAGTGTGATCCACTTTTAATTTCTATATTCCAGGATAATCACCACAGGTAATTTGGCAAAACTGGCAACTATATACACAATGGTCTAGTCCAGAAGACAAGAGGCTACCATGCAAAACCCTTCAAAATAAAGTCAAAGACAGTGTTTTGGGGCCTCTTTTTTTTTTTTTTTTTTTAATAGCCTTTAGTACAAAATGGCCTTTATTACCAATAACCTTCAAGTCTTTAGCCACGTTATTATGTTGCAGGCCCCATCATTTAATGAGGTGGTAAGGTAGGAGAGTCAGATGGGATTCAAATTCTACTTACTGCCTACACCATACGTGGGACAACTTCCGCCTCTGAGGATCAGATAAGTAATGATTATATGTAAGCACACAGTCCAGTGCCTGGTACAGGAGCTCTCAAGTTACATTTGGTTTCAAATCAGCACACCCTACTGAATGTATACTTTGTGCCTGGCTCTGACTCTGCTAAGTTTAGAGCTACAAATGAGGTAAAATGTGGAATCCACCCTCCAGGAGGAGTTCACAACCTGGTGAGAGAAAGAAATATTCCTCTGTACTTCAAGGCTCAACAGCAGTCACAGGAAAGCACATAAGACATGAAAGTCAGGCAGAAAGGCTGTGACTGACTCTGATGGGAGAAGTCTAAGAGGGCTTCCTGGAGTAGGTGACAGCAGAGTAAGGGGTGGCCTTCACAAGAGAAGAACCTAGGAGAATTACAGCTGGGGGAAAGGTTACAGAGGACAGGATGTTGAAAGAATTTTGCCCCACGTTGAATAATGACCATCTACTACTGAAAACAGAGACAGTGTGTCCTCTGTGAACCACAACACTGAGATGTGGGTCTCTGACGACTGCAGTGCAGTCCTTCTGAATGTTCCTTGACTACAAAGTTGTTATTTAGTTTGACTGCTCTTGCCTTCACAATTATAACCTGCTTCAGTCTATGCTAATCAGCAGTGTAACTGCATTACAAACCTCCAAAGCAAAACACTACAGAAGCCTACAGCTGCCTGATCCCTAATCCATGCCCTTAGGCTTACTCTTTCCTAGATTCCAAGAATCACAGAACCCTCTGGGGCATTCTGATCCTCTGCAGTGAATAGGTATCACTGAATAACATTACTAAATTGGTGACATGTTTGCTTACTGGTCAATCATGAGCCAGATCTTTTTATACCATACACATATTTAGTACCAGCCTATAATTCTGTATTTCTTTTTTTTTAATATATGAAATTTATTGTCAAATTGGTTTCCATACAACACCCAGTGCTCATCCCAAAAGATGCCCTCTTCAATGCCCATCACCTACCCTACCCTCCCTCCCACCCCCCATCAACCCTCAGTTTGTTCTCAGTTTTTAAGAGTCTCAATAATTCTGTATTTCATTTGCTTTTTCTTAGTAAGGGGAAAATTTTTAAAACTACAAAAATTTTTAAATAATATGCGAAAATAAGCCCCTAATTTCTGCATTACCCTAGTTCATGTCAATTCCGAACACCACTTTATTTCCCAAAGTCAGAAGACAAATAGGAAAAAAATCCAGATATTAAATGAAATTATTGACAGTGTCACATTTGTTTCTTTAACTTGAATCATAAAGATCTCTGAAGTTTTATCTTATAAGAAAATTGGAGGGGCGCCTGGGTGGCTCAGTCAGTTAAGCGTCTGACTCTTGATTTCAACCATGATCTCATTGTTGGTGGGATCCAGCCCCTTGTCGCCAGAGCCTGCTTGGGATTCTCTCTCCTTCTCTCTGTGCCCCTGCCACTCCCCACCCAAATAAATGAATAAACATCTTTTAAAAATTGGAAAATGGAAAACAAACAGAAATAGCCCATAAGGAAGTGCAATGTTTAAAACCTTTCCACTGAAAAAATGCAACACTATTTTTTCTGCTTCCTGGTTATTTGAAAGTTACAGATTCCACAGCCAGAGAAAATATAAACTAATAGTGTTATTAGTTTGTTTTTTATTCTAACTGCAGTACTCAGGGAGGAAGAAATCTTTACTTAACTAAGGATAAGATGAACTCAGTTAACTACATGGAAAACAATCAAGGATCAGGCTTAAGTTTTAAAAGAAACTTCCTCTCCAGTCATAACACTGATTTAGGTTTATGGGAATAGAGTCCTAGTCCTATTTACAAACACCTTTAAGAAAGGATCAGGAACACAGAAATTAGTCTTTATTAATGTTCATTTTTTTGCCATGAACCAGTTAAGACAGAATTTCTTACTTAATAAACTGCTCGGAGGTACCACTTGCCCTCCCCCCTAAAGGAGTAGTTTGAGTCAAAGGAAACTAGTAAGAACCAGAGATGTAGAAACCAACAATTTAGCAAGTTAACATCTCAGTTGTCATGTGCTATTCGCTTCTGAGGAAAAACAACACAACTGTAAACCTCGTTTATGAAAAGTATCTTTTCTAACAGGCCAGGTTTTGACCTAAGTGATTTACAGGCGAGCCCAGCCTCTGTAAAGGCTAGGTTGTTCACAAATACATCTACCAGGCCCCCTTCACACATTTCTCACCCATCTCCCATCTCCATACAGGGGTGAGGCTGAATGAAGCAAAACTTTCTAACTGATCTATGTATCATCTGTTCTATATAAAGCTCGAGATGAATATTTTACAACGGCATAAACCGAGCATGCCATAAATGTAATATTTAGTTTTATTCCAGGATCAAATGTACTTCTAATAGCATGGTAAGTATTTTTATCTAGAAGGATCTCCTTGCCATTTGGTAAAAGAGCAGATAGAGATTAAAGCCTTAGTCACTGAGAAATTAGTAACTGTTCAATATTATGTGTTTAATCTTACCAAGTTTTCAAAAATATTTAAAATGTAAAATCAGAAAATATCCTTTTACAGTCTTCAAGAGATTTGTCCTTTCTCCTTCAGAAATCAGAGCCGAACATCTGTGTAAGGCAGCAATCTAACTGGATCCTAGCAATGGGAAATTCTTTCATGGGAACCAAATAAACACATGCTTTTGTAACAGGTAACCTGAAGACAAAATCCCAGGCTTACACAAAACTAGCGGCAGAGTAGGGAAACAGAAGTGCCTGGGGACAGCTCCATTATCAGTTATTTGACTTCTTACTGCTGGGTGTGAGGCCTAAAATAACTAGAGCAGATTTCAGCAAAGTTGAACTCCTTGGAGGCTTCAGTGCCTGAAGTCTGGATCAGTAGATGTGTTTGGATAAACAGGAGGGAGGGAGGCTGGGGGGAGTGGATGGAAAGGACCAGGAAGAGGCTGCCTATCACACAGGACCTGCAGGCCATGATTAGGGCAGTTAGGGCTTGGGCTTTTGTTCCATTTGTGAGCTGAAGCCATTGAAGGGTGTGAGCAGAGGATTGACAGGGTCTGATTTACATTTGAAAAGGATTGTTCTGGTGGCTGTGTGGAGATCAGACTGGGTGGAGTCAGGCAAGGGTCCTACAGTGATTCTTGTGGGAAACAAGAGTGGCTCAGACCTTGCAGGCAGTGGAGGAGGCAGAGGGGTGACCAGATTTGGTACACAATTAGAGGGAGCATGCCAGGTGCCAGAGGAAGGCAACAGCTCTCACCTCTTTTTGTAAATAAAAATAAATTCCTATTAGATAGCTTGAGGAGTTAGGATAAACCATTCAAATGAAAAACAGGTGAGGGCTACCAACAATTTACAAAACAAGAAACATATACAAATGACCCTATCAAAAGATTTCGACATCACTAGTAATTACAGAAATGAAGACAAAAATAGGATGTCCCCACTCCACTCTGATTAGAAAAAAATTTTTTTGAAGATAACTGTAGTGAGTTGAATTGTATCCTCCAAAACTCCTGCCCCACCAGCAACTTCAGAATGTGACCTAATTTGGAAATAGTGTCTTTGCACATATAATTAGTTAAGATGAGGTCATACTGGATTAAAGTGACCCTAAATCCAAAGACCAGCATCCTCATAAGAGGACGGAGCACACAAAGATACACAGGTGGGTTAGAAGGCAATGTGATGACAAAGGCGAGATGAGACTTCATGCAGCTAGAAGTCAAGGAACACCAAAGATTGCCAGAAGCCACCAGAAGCTAAGAAGAAACAAGGAAGAATACCCCCCTAGAGTCTTTGGAAGGAACCCAGCCGGCCTGCTGACACCTGATTTCAGACTTCCAGTCTGCATTACTGTGAGAGAATAAATTTGTAGTTTTCAGCCACTGAGGTTATTTGTTACAGCAGCCCTGGGAAACGAATACAGTAACATACGGTGTTATCGATAATGTGGGAAGCAGTCACTCGAATACTCGCATACCTGCATCCCCAAATACCCAGCTGGCAGAAGCCGAAGTTAACATACAAGATTTTAAAAAGATGATTTTAGAAGACTTACCAGGGGCACCTGGGTGGCTCGAGTTTGAGCACCGCATCGGGCTCTGTGCTGACAGCTTGGAACCTGGAGCCTGCTTCATAATCTGTGTCTCCCTCTCTTTCTTGACTCTCCCCTGATATACTCTCTCTCTCTCTCTCTCAAAAATAAACATAAAAAAATCCTGACACGTATGTTTTAATAGCTTTATTCATAATTGCCAACACCAGGAAGCAACCAAGATGTCCTTCAACAGGTGAATGGGTAAATAAACTGTGGTACATCCATACACTGGAATATTAGCCTGTGATAAAAAGAAATGAACTGTAAAGCCATATAAAGGCATGGAGGAAACTTAAATGTGTATTACTAAGTGAAAGAAGCCAGTATTGTAAAGGCTACATGCTGTACGATTCCAAGTATATGACGTTCTGGAAAAGGCAAAACTATATAGACAGTAATAACTATAAAGACAGTTGCCAGGGTTCATGGGGATGTGGGAAAGGATTAACAGCTAGAGCACAGGGCATTTTAGAATGGTCAACCATTCTGCTTGGTACTGTAACAGCCAATACATGTCATTATACATTTGTCCAAACCCACAGAATGCACAGCTCCAAGAGGGAACCCTAATATAAACTATGGACTCTGGGTGATAATGTGTCACTGTAGATTTGTCTGTTGTAGCAAACACACTGCCCAGGTACAGGTGGTGATAGTCGGGGAGGCTATGAGTGTAAAAGGACTGTGGGTCTCTGGAACAGGTCTCTGGACCAGAGTCCATGGGAACCCCCTGTGCTTTCTGCTCAACTTTGCTGTGAACCTAAAAACTGCTCTAAAAAATAAAGTCTATTAATTTAAAAAGAATTCAAAAGAAAAAAACGATCTCCAAAAAAATCTGACATCAAGAATACTCAAGAGATGTGATATACTATTAACGGGTAAAAGCAAAGAATAAAAAATGACCTATCATGTGATTCTAACTTTGTTTTTAAATATTATATAGCAACATACAGGATATTCATGTATTATTAGATATACCACCGAAAACACTAAAATATTAATAATTGTTATCTCCGAGTGGGGGGGAACTATACACAATTTTTATGTTTCTCTTTGTGATTTTTTATATTCAAGATTTCTACAATAAACTAGTGGGTTGTTTCATAATCAGGAATAAAGAGTTAATGTCATTTAAAAGTAATAACAAGGGGCACCTGGGTGGCTCAGTTGGTTGGGTGTCCGACTTCGGCTCAGGTCATGATCTCACGGTCCGTGAGTTCGAGCCCCGCGTCGGGCTCTGTGCTGACAGCTCCGAGCCTGGAGCCTGCTTCAGATTCTGTGTCTCCCTCTCTCTCTGACCCTCCCCTGTTCATGCTCTGTCTCTCTCTGTCTCAAAAATAAACATTAAAAAATAAATAAATAAAAAATAAAAGTAATAACAAATGCAGGGGTCTGAAAAACCAAAGAACATTAATGTGAGACAAAAAAATAACAAACTGCTTTAATGAACCTCTCGATGCCACCTATTTTGTTGTTTGCATTTATCCATCACACTCCTGTTCATGGCCTTTGTAACTTCTCCATTCGTCCCAATATCCCCACAGGTTCCTTCTACTTCCTTTTCTTTTACTAAGCAACTTGCCTACCTATTCAGGGATGCTGAAATTCATTTCACATGAACCACCTCTAATTCCCTTGCTTGTGTAATAAAGTTTCCTGGAATTTTCACCCATCACATCACATCACCCATTTGTTCCTCTTGTCATTTACTGATCTTAAAAAAAAAAAAAAATCCCTAGAACAAAAGTTCTCTTAAAAATTAAAAATATGGGAGAACAGGGGAAAAATGGCAATTTGGAAGATAAAATTGAGAAATTTTCTCATATAGCAAGAAAAAATAAAAGGACAAAGAGGTGGGAAATAGAAGATTAAAAAGAAAAGGGAATTAAAAGATCAGTCCAAGGGGCCCAACAAGAGAGAAAGAAAATACCGCTAAACAATTTCCCCAAATTTGGAAGGCATTATCTAGTTCCAAGTGCCCATCAGCATTAAAAAAAAGACGTCATAGCATCAGGACACCTGGGATAAAGAGAGTTTCCTGAATTTTTCCAAAGAGAAGGGAGGAACAGGAACATATAAAGGACAGGAGATCAGAATGCCACTGGATTCAGTGACAATACTGGAAACCAGGATAGGAAGTGTTGCCTGCAAAATGAGGAGGAACTATACTCAATGAAACTATCTAGTGGGCAGGTGACATATAGATGGTCTCAGACATTGTTTACTCCCTTGCACCATAGCAGCCACCCAACAACCATCCCCTTTCTTCCTTGCTGAAAAACCCCAATTTTATTCATTTATTAAGTGGTCATCTGTTTTTTTCTCTTTTACTTTAGAGAGAGGGAGTGTGATGTGATGGGGGGAAAGGGGCACAGAAACAGAGAATCTTAAGCAGCCTCCAAACTCAGCACCGAGCCCGATGTGGGGCTCGGTCCCATAACAGTGGGATCATGACCTGAGCCGAAATCCAGAGTCGGACGTTCAACCGACTGAGACACCCGGTGCCCCAAGTGATCATCTGTCACCTGTTCTGAAGGAGGTGGGGCATAAGCCCCAAGAGGGCGAATCCTTATTAGAATCCAGTTACAGTAATTCCATTCCCTTCACCATGGCCTGAGATGTGATATGAGGCGGCTAGGAAGGAGGCTTTAAAGAAACGATTCAGATGAGGCTCACTAGAGAAAATGGCTCATTTTTCATTTCCAGACAACTGCTACCTGCATACGACACCTGCAGCAAGGCACCCACGCCACAGCTAGCCCACAAGGCCAAATCCTCACATGGCGGGCGACTCAAAGAGTTGGAAGTTTAAAAGGATCTGAGTTTGAAAACACCATTAACCTACTCCGTACCGTCCTAATTCCAGACTTACCTGATATAAGAAATGTCCTTTCTGTTTAAGTCACTTTTAGTTGGCTATCACCTGTAGCTACAAGCATCATGAACAGATATACACCCTTCCTCAGACATTTAATGGAGGAGGCCTCCCTGGAGCCAAGAAATGGGAGAGGTGAAGGAAATACCGAGGATGACCATAAAAGGACAAGCAAGGGACACAGCTGGGCAAAGACCTGCAGACGAGAGCTGGGGCACGCAGCTCCAAGGTGGCCTCCAGGAAAAAGAGACACCAGCTTTGTGATGACGTGAAAAATCACATTAAGAAGCATTCTGTAGTCTTCTCCTGAAAATGATATTACACTATATGTTAACTAATTCAAATTTAAATAAAATCTGGAAAAAATAAATAAATAAATACATTTAATTTTTTAATGTTTATTTATTTTTGAGAGAGAGAGCGAGGGCGAGAGCAGAGGAGGGGCAGAGAGAGGAGAAGACACAGAATCTGAAGCAGGCTCCAGGCTCTGAGCTGTCAGCACAGAGCCCAATGCGGGGCCCAAACCCACGAACCTTGAGATCATGACCTGAGCCGAAGCTGGACACTTAACCGACTGAGCCACCCAGGTGTCCCCCCACCCAAATTTTTAAAATAAAAAAAAATTTTAAAGGAAGTATTCTGTAGTTCTCTCAGTTTAAGAAGACATTAATAATAGCTGCAGAGAAAATTAAGCAAATTACAAAATGAGGCAGTTTTTAAGTCCAAGAGAAATGAAAATTTGTACAGGAAATGAAAGAGTGGTCATAGAATACTACTTGGCCCAGCAGTGAACAATATTTATATAGTTACAATATATGAACTCAGCATTTGGGGTGGAAGGGAAGTGGAAGGGAGGGAGAGCACAGGGTGAAGAGGCTACTTCCCCATCTTTCAGAGAGTCAATGGATAATAAATATCTAAGGCAGAGGAATCAAGAGAAATCAGAATAAGCATATTATTTAGCAATATGGAAGCAAATTCCAAAGAAAAAGTTAAAAGTAGTTTTTTTTTAAGTTTATTATTTATAATCTCCACACCCAAAGTGGGGCTTGAACTCAAGACCCCAAAATCAAGAATCGCATGCTCTCCCTATGGAGCCAGTCAGGCACCCTGAAAAAGTTAAAAGTTGAAGGTATTTAAATCTTGTAATACTATCTTAGCAAACTATATGAATACATTACTGTAGTGTAATAAAGAATTTGTCCTGTCTTTGAGATTTCCAGCACAGAGATTCTAAAACACTTGGATTTTCTGGAATCATAGGAGTGTCTTTGTTATGTTAATGAGGGGACTCATCGTGGTCCCCTACAGAGTTTCAGGACAGGGGCTGGCCACCAGGAAGACTGACCTTGTGATGAGAAGGTTGGGAATTTCAGCCACCCCATCTCCAGGGGAGGGATGCTGGAGGTTGAGTTCAGTCACATGGCCTATGACTTCATCAATCTCACCTGTGTGATGAAGCCCTGATACAAACTTTGGACACTGAAGCTCAGTGCAGCTGGTGAACACATACTGTTCCATGATGGCCACACACCCTGATGCAACAGGAGAGGGCAAAGAAGCTCGGTGTTCCTTCCCAGACCCCAATGTGGGGTCGCCCTATAGGTCTCTTCATTTGGCGGTCCTCCTGATTTGCATCTTTTATAGTAAAACTTGAATCGTAAGTACAGTGCTTTCCTGAGTTCCGTGTGTTGCTCTAGCAAGCTATGAAACCCTAGGGGGCCATGAGAACCCTCATATTTATAGCCAGTTGGTCAGGAGTGCAGGTGGCCTGGGACCTCCAAAGTGTAGCTGGCATCTGAGGAAAGGACCAGTTATGTTGGGAGCCAGGTACTCTAACTTTGTGGGGTCTACACCAATTCTGGGTGGTCAGTGCCAAAGTGGCATTGCAGTATACCCTGTCAGATTTGGTAGAGAATAATTACTTGGCTAAATTAATTTTTTTTAAAGGAGAAAGGAGTAAATCTCATCATCTTAATCATCCTTGGGGTGTCTGAAGGCCCACCCCAAGGATGGTGGTGCTGCAGATGGCCAGAGAGGACTTAGCATGGAGCTGTCCCTGGGATGTAGGCATGGGGAACCTTAATTCTGCCTGAGGATGAAGAAAGGGAGGTTTCTTGGGACTTGTCTGTTAAAATGTTATCCCAGAGTAGGAAGATTTCCATCAGGGAAGACTGTGAACTTGGACATTTAATTCCACATTCTTGAAAACAAGTATCTAATAGCTTCCTTATGGTTGGAGCTAGTCAAAGGTAAAGTGAGCAAAGCGAAGTTTATCCTTAGCATCCTTTGTTCTCAAGTTTTCCTCTCTCTACCCTGCAGGCACCTCAGCACCCATATGAGCCAAACCCACTGAGCTGGCCCTCTCCAGGCCCCTCTTCCCTCTACTCCAGACTCTCCCTTCCTCTGATATCTGCTCACTTCTAAACCTCAGAGACCTGGTTTCAGCTATCTGGTACCAGAAAAGTGATTCACTAATTCCCAAACAAAAACAAGCGATTGCCTTATGGAGGTGTTAAACATTTAAAAGAAAATACCGGATACTTTTTTAAACGATATTTCAACATGATAAACCAGAGAGAAGGAGATTCTAATGCTTTTAAACCAATTTCTTAACAAAATAGTTAGGAGTCAAAAACAAAGTTGCCCTTCCCAGTGCCTAGGTCTTCAACAGCTCTGGCTTTAAGACTGGTCTCCCACCATGCGAAGACCCACTACTACTCTCAGGATACTCACCCTGCACCCTGGCACCTCCCGCTTGCACACCATGCTTACACAAAGTTCTGAGGGGAGCCGAGCACCCCTTTCTAGCAAAAACAGTATCTCTGTACAATGGTGCCAAACTGGAGTCTGTAGATTAGAACTCAGGCCCCCAAGGCATGGGGGGTGGCTAAACCCTTCCAGGGCCAGCCATGGGCTTTAGCTGGAACCCATGTATGGGTTAAGCTGCAGCAGGCAGTAGTGGGAAACTAACTTAACTCTTTAAGTCATCATTTAGCTCAGTCAAAGCAGAGTTTCTAGAATCATCCAGATTCATATTCCACAAAGGGCTGGGATATCTGCACTGAAATTGGAAAACACTCTAAAAAGCAACGTGATATTTGTTTATTTGTACTACTAAAAACCACTGGAGAAAACGCCTTATCTGGAAAAACAATGTGAACTGTTACTCACCTCCCCAAATCTAAATTGATATCTAACGCCTACTTTCCTTGCAAAACAATAGCAGGCAGTGGAGACAGAGACTTTTATACTAAGAAATGTTATAATGTCACAGAAACCCAAGGAAAAATAAATACATTACTTATGTTCTATGTACACTTTCTCCCTTAACATCAAAGCCTGCTTATATTTTTAAACAGTAAAGTGGAAAGAGTGACTTTAACATGTTCACTCCACCCAACTTCATTGCTACAATACCTGAATCCTTGCCAAAGTATTTGGCCTATCGCTAGGAAGTCCTAAACACAGCCCTGTTTTTGAGCACTTTCACCCTCCCTTAACCTTTCCACTTCTAAAATATTTTCTGATATTATGTTTGCTTTTATATTTTAATAGTTTATATGAAGGAAAATATTTTAATTAAATCAGGCAAGAGAGATTATGCTTATTACCTGCATGTAGGCGATTCTATAATATTTTATTAAAGTTAAAAATACTTGTAGTATGCTCCAGCTCTAACAAACTGTGCTAATAAGACTAGTAAAAAATGGACCTGTGGATCAGTTTTTATAACGATTGATATGCATAATAAGTAATACCAACCCTGGTCTAAGAGCTCCAAAGATAGGAAACTTATCACTCCTGTCCTGAAAAGAACATCTTACAGGAACAGAGAGGCCCCAGCTCAAACACAGATTATAGATCATCAATTATATTTAGTGGGGCAAAGTGAGAGGGAATAAGAGATGACCAGAGGTGGTATCAGATGGGCCATGAACCCTGGAAGACAGGCAAAGGAAAGCACACATGTGCATAGTAATAGAGACATGGGAGATCAAAGGGAGTCTGGTCACTAGCCGGCACTTTCAGCTCCAGATAATTCTGTTGCTTTCAGAGCATGGGAGGCAAGTAAGTTGTGCCATGATGATTTTTGAGAGAACAGAGGCAAACAGAGTGTGGTGATGATAAAGTTATATTCTCCCTCTTCGGAACATTTACCTGCAGTGGAGTCTCTCCTGAAAGCTACCTGCATGCTGCCAAGCCAGCAGCTGCCCAGGGCCACTGAGACGTTGTCCAGATGCCTTGGCCCAGAGCAGGAATGAAGCACACCAGATCTTGAAAGAGGACTTCAACTACCTCTATTTTGACCTCAAACTTGCTACTTGATAAGTTCTTCTTTCCAGCTTCTCTCCTAACTCAGGCAAAAGATCCTAAGTGCAAAGCATCCCCTGATGGGAACCAAAACTACCTCCCCCTATTGTCCCCCCCCAAGCAATAAGGACTGCTCTGAGCCAGCAAGACCCTGCCCAGGACTGACCCTGAGACAATGATGACTTGGCCTTCACTGCCCACCTGCAGGTACCCACTGACCCCTGTCCCACTTGGCCTTCACTGCCCACCTGCAGGTACCCACTGACCCCTGTCCCACTTGGCCTTCACTGCCCACCTGCAGGTACCCACTGACCCCTGTCCCACTTGACCTTCACTGCCCACCTGCAGGTACCCACTGACCCCTGTCCCACTTGGCCTTCACTGCCCACCTGCAGGTACCCACTGACCCCTGTCCCACTTGACCTTCACTGCCCACCTGCAGGTACCCACTGACCCCTGTCCCACTTGACCTTCACTGCCCACCTGCAGGTACCCACTGACCCCTGTCCCACTTGACCTTCACTGCCCACCTGCAGGTACCCACTGACCCCTGTCCCACTTGGCCTTCACTGCCCACCTGCAGGTACCCACTGACCCCTGTCCCACTTGGCCTTCACTGCCCACCTGCAGGTATCCACTGACCTCTGTCCCACATTCTCCTTATGTAAACCTGGAAGTATTTTTAGCACTTTGGAGACTGTCTTTGAGACATTAGGCTGCTCTCTTCCCAGTGCTGGCCTCACTAAATTCTTTTCTTATTTCACTTACCACTTATTTCTATGTTGACACTTTTGGTAAGTGGCTGAACCTGGTCTGTTTGGGACCCCTCAGAGCCAGGTGCTCTGACACCCCTGTATCCTGGCTACAATCTGCTCACTCTCATAACTTCATTCCAAAATCTGGAGACTGAAGGAGTCAAGGCTGTTTTCTTTTTCTTTTCTTTTAATGATTATTTATTTTGAGAGAGAAAGCAAGTAAGCTTGTGCAGGGGAGAGTCATGGGAGAGAGAGAGAATCATAAACAGACTTCACGATGTCACCACAGAGTCCTATATGGGGCTCAAACTCATGAACCGCGAGATCAGATCTGAGCTGAAGCCAAGAGTTGGACACTTAACCGACTGAGTCACCCAGGCACTCCAAGGCTGCTGTTTCTATCATGACTGACTCAAGAACTGCACAGGGCATGGTGGAACCCATTAGTAGATTCAGCTGAAGAAGGAAAATGAGGGTGAGGAAAGTTCAATGTCATAATTAAAACAACTCTCCTAATTGTTTGTGTTAACCATGCATTCATGTGTTGACGCAACTAAGACTCAGGCCCTGGGAACTTAAAATGCACCATGCTATATGTTAGGAACTATGGGAAAACAGCCATGGCTTGGATTCTTGAAAAGTTTACAATCCTATGAGAAAGATAAACAACTATTTCGTTATGGATTAAACACTAAAAATTACATTAAAAAATAGAATACTCCAGAGGGGTTGCATGAAGGAATAAATATTCTGGGGGCAGGCGATGGAACTGTTCTGGATCTTGACTGGTGATAGTTACAGAAGTTAATGTATTGGTTGAAACTCTCAAAACCATACACCAGAGTGAATTCTGCTGTATGTAAATTCAAGAGTAAAAAGTGAAAAGCAGCTGAATATCAGCAATTTTACATTGTTCAAACTAACAGATGCTCTAGTACAGGCAGATGGTTCTGTGGGAGCACCGGAAGCAGAGGTGAGCAGAGACTAACAAGGGACTAACAGATGGTCTCCTGAACAGCATTGTTTCATTGGAGCCTTGAAAAAGAAAGATGCTTTCAAAAGATGAAGAGTGGGTGAGGATGTCGGCATTCTAGGTACATGAGCAGCAGTAGCAGGCAAAAAGTTATACAAACCCACAGCATGTATCTGGAGAACAGTAAAGCAGGCAACAGGAAGTCTGTGAAAGCAGGGAAGCCAAATGAAGCAGAATTAGATTATGGAGGCCCATTATTCTATAGTCAAAGACAAGTCACTAAACTTTAAGCAGGTCGTGACCTAATTAAATCTCTTTTGGGAAGATAACTTTGGTAAAAATATGAAAAATTTATTTGTTGCCGGAGATATATTAGAGGCATGAAAATGGCTCTGATGAAGGTTTCTTAATCAGGGTCTGCAGATCTCTCACGATGATTGCAAAATTGTGTGCGTGTGTGCATACGCATGTGAGTACACACATTTCCTCAGGAAGAGCGCCTGTGGTTTTCACCAGATACTCATAGGGTCCATAACCTCAGAAAGATTAAGGAGGAAAAAGTTAATGTTCAAGTGTATAGTGGTGGGGCAGAAGCAGTAAGTGCAAAATGAATGTAAGTGACCCATGAGACACTTCATCAGGATTGCATTTCTGGACTTGCCATTAACTAGGGAGTGAGAGAGGAGGAGGATTTAAAGATGACAATAAAGGTTCTAGCTTGGTGACTGGGAAGTGTGGGGAGGAGAGAGAGGGGGGAAAGGGACAGAAAGGGGTATCATTACACTAAGAACAAAAATAAATTATTTTACTTCAAAGAATCAAATACTTGACCTTTTCGCCTGTGTCACTCTGAGCCGGAGATTTTTTTCCTCATTTTTATGGGCCAAAGTATTTCTGGCTAAAGACAGAGCTAAGATGAACTACAGGAGACCCTGTTTGCATATAAAAATAAGAAGCAGATGAGAAAACAATCTTCAAAGTCTTTCTCACAGTGACCTCTCTCTCTACGTTGGCCTGCTTTCCATACTCTCATGGCATCAGAAAACCTCGGGACATGGCATTTGCTTCAGTGACAGAAGCCAATGAATTTAGCATATATGAGTTAGGTAAACTAAAGATAGCAATACAGACAGTGATAATTTTTTCAAATATTCAAAACATTTCCTAGGACTTGAGATTTTTACTAATTAGTTTGACTCACCAGTGTAGATTACCCTTTAAGTAATCCACCAGTGTGGATTACCCTTTAATGTAGCTTCATCATTCATGTCTTTATATACATACCATATATCGAGGAACAAATTTACATATCTTTAGTGGTGAAACATTTGTTAAGCAGAGCCTTAAAGTTCTTTTTGATTTGTTTCTTTCTCTCTCTCCAAAGTTAAAAGTGATATACAGAAGCACTCAAAAGTTGGGTCCAATACAATGTAATTAATTGCTCACTTCTAGCATTTCAATTTCTTTTTAAGTGTATTTATTTATTTTGAGGGAGAGGGAGAGAGAGAGAGAGAGAGGGAGAGAGAGAACACGTGTGTGTGAACAGGGGAGGGACAGAGAGGGAGAGAGAGACCCAAGCAGGTTCCACACGGGGCTCAATCTTACAAACCACGAGATCATGACCTGAGCCAAAACCAAGAGTCTGATGCTTAACTGACTGAGCCACCCAGGAGCCCCTGGCATTTCAATTTCTAAGTAAAACAAAAATTTCTTTAGTTAAAACACAACTTTTAAAATATCATCTTTTGTTACCTATGTAATGCATGACAACACTCTACATTTTTTAAATAAATCACTATTATCCCGGCACATATTCCATTACATGGGCCAGCGAAGCAGTCCACAGCAAAGCAGTCCACGGCCATGGGATCAACATGCCCTGGTGTATGAGAAAGGCAGATTCTGGGGTCCCACCTAGATTATTAAATCAGAATCTCTGCAGTGGAGTAGGATTCTGAACTTTAACAGTCTCCCACGTGGTTCTTGATTGCAAGAAAGTCTGAAAACCAGGGGTCTAAGAAGTGAGTGGTAAAGACAGACAGAGATAAGGCTAATAGTAAAATTAATAAGGCTCAGAAAGGGACGGAAAGACATCAAACTCCTCTGTATGTCTGATGGGAGGAAATGGGGTTACGATACTGCCAAAACGTTGACTTTGGAGATATTCAAGGAAACTCGTCACACAGTTTTCCTTCCAGACTGTTCTTAAATGGCTCTTCTATGACTTTCTCTGATTCCATTAACTCAGACATGGCTCTGAAGTTTAAAAATCTCTCAAAGACTGTAAGAGAAGAGGCCCGCACAGCAACCCTTCCGTCATCCCCCTCACTGCTACCTGCCAGCCTCCTGCAGAGATCAGGCCCCGGCCTCCCCGCTCTCTTCCGAGCAGTAGTGAGGGAGGGGATGGTAGTGGACTTCTGCTGTCACCGTACCAATTCTCAGGGCCAGAGACTGAAACTCCTTTTAGAGGAGGCATCTCCTGCCACTGCATCCATAGGGTCCACAGTTCCTTTCTAGAGGCCTTTGCGGGGCTACAGTCTGATTGTAAAGAGGCTTGAAGCTGAGTTGGCGAAGAACTTCACACAACCCAGGAAAAGTTCACTAAAACTGGGGGAGTGGAGCCCTCATTCACTCTGTGAGCAGTACTCACACTTTAGCCTGAATAAACATGACCCAGAGGGTGAGCATCACCCCCAGAGTTTCAGATTCAGCAGGTTTGGGGCCTGAGATTCTGCACATCCACCAAGTGTCCAGTACTGCTCTGCTGGTTCAGAGCCAGGGTTCTGAGAGGCGCTGGGCCGCATTATCACCTCTGCTGAAGTGTCTTTTCTACCACAGAACAGCTTGTTTGCAGGCAGTTTTCTGGCACATGCTAAGGAAACATGTAGCTCTAGAGCTGTAAAACCACTTTAGCCCTGAGTACTAAAGGAGTCAGCAAGGGTCAAGGCAGCAGTGTCCAGATGTAAGGTTCAAGTAGAAGAGAAGGGGAAAGAGGAGAAGCAGAGTGGGCTGGAGATGGGTAAGAATGGGAGAAAGGATGGATTTGGGAAGAGCAGACATTATTAGGAGTGGTTTCCTTTTACTCCTATTGTCTTTCAACTCTGTGAAACTGGATAAAAAGGCTGTTGATCCTGGAGTTGTTTTTTTTTTTTCCTGTTAAAGAGTGCACAGCTTTCGTGACACCGTCCAGGGTCTGTACCTCCAGAAAAGTTTGTGCTCTTCTGTTCTGAGCCAAACTCCCCCCAGCACAGGGCAGAAGCAGATGGTGTATGTGGCCAGGTGGCATGGCCCCAAGCCACACTGGAGACCCCCCTCTCCTGCCCTGGACAATAAGAATGCTCCACCCCAGAAGATGGAGGCCTTCTAGAGATCAAAAGCCAGCTGCCCTCCGGCACTCTGATTTAACTGTCCTGGCCATTCCTACTTCTAACAGCCTCCCCACTCCTCAGATTCTCATGTGGCCTAAGCGCAAAGAGGTGCTCTACAGAGAGCATCTCCAAGAAGAAAGAGGTGTTCTACAGAGAGCATCTCCAATTGCTCCGCTTGCTCTGTCCGACCCACCTCCAGGGGACCCAAAATGCAAACAGCTTCAAACTAGCCTTCAGAAGCCTGGAAAAAGCCCAACAGCAGAAGGCCTGTGAGAACTGTGTTCATCCAACAGGTATCAAGAGCCAGACGCTATGATGGTGTCAGAAAAAAAGAAGATGTGAGGGCCCTCCATTTGTAGAGTCATGCTCAGCCATGTGGAGCAGCAGTCTTGTGGAGAAGAACCTGATGGCCTGGGAGGCCAGGGACTGTAGCTCCAGGAAGGAGATGGCTGCCACATGGAAATGACAGTGACTGAGAACAGGGCCTTTTGGAAGAGCATCCAAGGCTTCCTAAATGCTTGTATCTAAACAGTAAGGTGCTCTTAGCTGAATGCTACTCACGCTGCTTTGCCGGATGCACTACCCCTCTTCGTCTTCATAAAGTATTCACACCCACTGAGGACCCACACCCGCCCAAGGCCCTCAGGCTTCTCCCCCACTCTGCAACACACACAGGCAAGCACAGGCATGTTTGCACACATACACACTTGCACACGCATGCACAGACACACCACATACACATGCAAACACATGCACACACTTCTGCTCTCACCAACTGAGCTCTATGGACAAGACAATCTTAAATCTTAGTCAATTGTACTGTTTCACTTGTACTTTTTAATGTAACTGATGAACAAGTACTAAAAAAACCTGTTTGGGGGAGCCTGGGTGGCTCAGGTCATGATCTTGCACTTTGTGAATTCAGTCCCCGTGTCGGGCTCTGTGCTGACAGCTCAGAGCCTGGAGCCTACTTGGGATTCTGTGTCTCCCTCTCTCTCTGTCCCTCCCCCGCTTGTGATCTGTTTTTCTGTGTCTCTTAAAAATAAATAAACGTTAAAAAAATTAAAAAAAAAAAAGCCTGTTCAATGAATGCCTTGGAAGCATTTAAGACAAATTACTAAAAATGAAAAAAATGGTGTCAAATTTGGTATGGAAGACGTTACCTCTAAAAAGGAGGAAAGGAAATTACTAAAAGTCATAGTGAATCTTCCACCCAGACTATCCAGCTCTTTCCACTTTAAAGAAACCCCAGCTGCAACATGGCTATGTGGTTAGAAGAACGAATCCATATTCAGAGAAAAAGCCTGGGATCTACATCCAAATATCAGTAAGTGGATGTGCATCTGTGTGTGTTTAATTAATATAAAGTGTTTAAGGGCTATGTGGATCTTTTTTTTATGATTCTCTGATTTTCAGTTTTGGAATTTGCTGGCCAGCTGCCATAGGAGTTAACCAAAAGCGCCAACAATTCTCCAGATCCTCCCTCCCCAATGTGAAGTTAACCAGAATGGCTATCAGTGCCACAATCACCCACCATTGCCCCACACAACCCATGACCAGCTGCACTCCCTTTCAACTGGAAAATCCTTGGCTCTGTTACTGGACATTATCAAAGATGATTCACAAACCATACAATCTCATTTACTGTAATCTGCATTTGGCTTCCCTTGATAAAAAGAATTTCATATTAAGACTTGAACATTAACTGCCGCCAAATCTTCCTACAACTTGTCTAATAGGATTTCATGTAACGTAGACAAGGAGGTCGACACCAAACAGCTCTGTGACGCGCTCTGTCAAAGCAGTTTCTTAGTGCCTGTTATCATCTGTAACCCAGTTGCAGAATTTCAAATATTGAAGGTTATCTAAAAAAAACTTAAAATTAATTTTTGGATGTAAAATATGTGGTTACTTATTTTGTTTTAGCACATTTCAGTTTGACAATCTATACAGTAACAAAAACATTCAACTTGTAACTACTGAAATTAAAATTTGATACGGAATCTGTCACTTTGTTGAATAACTGCCTTGTGTTTTTTTGAAAATTGTATTCAGTTGGAAACGCTGTCCTTTAAATACTGATGATTTGCAACTTTTGATCTCTGGATTGTGAGTTCGAGCCCCACATAGGGTATAGTAATTACTTAAATAAAAATTAATAAAAATAATAAAATAAATGAAAACTGATGCTTTAAAATCCATGTTATCAGAAGGCTGTTAGCGAATACCACCTACGCAGTAGCTCTTTCTTCATAATGTGTTAAAATGTCACTATATTATCCAATATACTCTGGAATATTTGTAAGATCTCAGGAGCAGGGTGGGATGTCCTGGATGGTCTTCATACACAAGATTCAACGTAATAGAGCAACCTGAGAAAATGGAACTGAATTTCCTGAAAGGGCGATGGGATCCCTTACATTTAATCCACTGGAGGCCAACTAACTTCACCTTTAATTAGAAAAGAAAAAAATGGTCCTGCTAAAATTACATTTACTTTGTGTGATAGGAAGCTACACTAGAAATTACCATAACTGTGTGAATTTCAAATTCATTTGTACAAATTCATCTTCCTCTGGTGCTCAAAGTCTTGCTTACAGTTAACAATCAGCTCCTACAATCCTGAGGTTTGTTGTCAGTTTGAGGATGAAGACAAGTTCTACCTTATGAATCACACTGAATAGGGCAGATGTACCTAAATGTTAACATGTGGCTATCACAACTTAGGTTTATAAGCAACTCACTAATTTATTTTAGTGTATCATTCTATAATATCAATTAAGCAATTTGGATAAACCATTTTTAAACCATCAACAAAACAGTGAGAAGTGAAATCATGTGACATTTCCTTTCGAGCTCTCTCCTTAATCTACCTTCCAACTGCCACATGCACACACACACACACACACACAAAACCCACACAGACACACACATACTAGTTTTTCATGCCATACAGTTGTGGTTTAAATTTAGCCAAATTAACGTTAATTTCTCTTGACAAGTTTGGAAGTATTTTTTTAGCCTTCTTTAAATAGCTGACAAAAAGGTAAGACATACAGGATTTAACTCTCTACAGGTTTCAGTATTGTTGTTTTCTGTTTTAAGAATTGCCTTGTGGGGGGCACCTGGGTGGCTCAGTCAGTTAAGCGGTTGACTTCGGCTCAGGTCATGATCTCACGGTTCGTGGGTTCGAGCCCCACATCAGGCTCTGTGCTGACAGCTCAGAGCCTGGAGCCTGCTTCAGATTCTGTGTCTCCCTCTCTCTCGGCCCCTCCCCCACTTGTGCTCTGTCTCTCTCTCTCTCTCTCTCTCAAAAATAAATAAAATGTAAAAAAAAAAAAAAATTAAAAAAAAAAAAAAAGAATTGCCTTGTGCTATCAGGACACAGAGCCATGCCACTTCAGCTACAGATGAACGGACACTTCTCTGAAGGGACCTGTTGCACACTGCAGCCTGGGTTTGAAAGCTGACTCAGTATTTTGATCATAGCTCCCAGGTGATGGTGGTACCAGTGGGGACAGTTAGATCAAGTGAATTGCTTTTCATTTGCATGTGAGTGGATTAAGACGATTAAAGCGGTATGTCCATAATTATATGATTAGAACTATTAAAATCTACCTGCAAACTTCTCATTAAAAAGGTGGAGAGTACATGCATATTATCTCCTTTCCCTCCTGAATCACTGACAAAAAAAAAAAAAAAAAAAAGAAAAAAAAAGATATAAAGCCACAAGGAAAAAAGATCCCAGTGTATGGAAGGTGGCAACACTTTTTGGGAGCGGGGAAATGAGGAAACGAAAAAAGCAGAGACTGCAGCCTCTTGCCTGCAGAGGGTCCACCACACAGAAACCGATTTGCTCTGAGCCCAAGGAAAGGCTCTAGGCTCAGGGCACTGAAACCAACTGCAAAGGGCAGGGCAAGCAGGTACAGGGCTGAAAACGGGGAGTCAGTGGATGCCATTATATGGAGCACTTGGATCCCTCCGTCTCTCCCCGCCCAAACCCCCACCCTGCACACAGACTTTCTCCCAGTGAAAGAGCCAGCTTGCTCAAGGGCTTCCAATTGTTTGTTAGTGACTTACATGTACATATAATGTGATAACTAAGGATTAGGAAACATTTCAGGAAAATTTTCCAACATTAAAGACAAACCAAAAATAATGAGAAAGGCATCCAGAAAATGTTTAAGTAGCATAAATAAAAAATTTTTAGAAGAAGAGTTGTATAAAAAAAGGGATCAAATGTTGCAAGACAATACGGATGGTCCCAACATCAAATTAACAGGATTCCAAGAGAGAAAAGAGGAAAGTTGTTTATCAAAGAAACAGAAGACATTTTCTCAAAATTAGAAAATACTGGCTTCCACACTCAAAGGGCTTTCCCAGTGCCTGGAAAACATGACAGCATGAGCCGTATCATGGTGAAATTTCACCAGGAATAAAGAGAAGATGTTAAAAGCTTTCATAGAAAAATGCAGGTTACATAAATGTTTAAAAAGTAGAACAGTGTCGGGACACCTGGGTGGCTCAGTTAGTCAAGTCTCTGACTCTGGCTCAGGTCATGATCTCACCACTCCTGAGTTCAAGCCCAAGGTAGAGATCTTGCTGTCAGTGCAGAGCCTGCTTTAAATCTTCTGCCGGCCCCCCCCCCCACCCTGCCCCTCCCCCCCACCCTGCCCCTCCCCCATTTGCTTGTGCATGCACACATTCTCTCTCTCAAAAATAAACATTAAAAAAAAGTGGAATAGTGTCAGAGGTCTCAATAGCAACACTCAAAGGTAGACTATAGAACACATTTTCCAAATTCAGAGAAAAATATTTTTCAAGTTAGAATTCTATACCTAAGCAAACCACTAACCAGGCCAGAGGCAAACAGGGTCTCCCTCAGAGAGGGGCAGAGAAGTCAGCTGACTCAGAGAGCATGGCTAGTCAGAGCAGGGCATGGGGAGCTTCTGTCTGCCCTTGCATTGTATTATGTTCCTGTGGCTTTGCCTCTGACTCATTCACTCTCCCCACAGTCTTTCCTGAGTGTCTAATATGTACCAGGCACTGCTCTGTTCCAGGTGCTGGGAGTACACGATAGATAAAAATGAAGCTCCTGTCTTCATGGAGCTTTCATTCTAAGGTGGGGAAGGACAACAAACAAACCATTACATCCTGTTGGGTAAACGCTGAGCAAAATCAGCAGTATAAGAGACAGAGTGTGACCCTGCTGGTTGAGAGAGAGTGGAGGCCATCTTGGGGATCTGAGTGCAGCAGGGGCACAGAGCCCTGAGGAGTTCTGGGGGAAGCTGGTCAGGCAGAGACTCCAACACCTCCCCCCAGGCCCCCTTAGTCTACTCCCTTGGCAGGCGCTCTCCAAGGACAAGCTTTTCCGCTTGCTCCAGCCATCTCATCTCTTCCAGATGCCCTGGGAAGTAACTCTGCCTGCAGCCCAGCAGCAGGGCTGAGCAGCCCCAGCCACCACAAGGGTGGGGCCCTGTCAGATCCATCCTCTCTCTCCCCAGCAGAAACCTTACAAGGGAGATGGGACCCCAGACAGACAGAAAGGACACAAGAGGTTAAATGCTAACGTGCTAAGTCCAGGCCTCCAAACTGGCTGAGGCAGACAGGCCACCTTACACTTCTGTCACTTTGTATGTGTATTTTTCACAAAATAAGAGTGAGGCAAAGGACTGAGGCACTACCAGGTAAGGAACATGCCCAGGGTCACAGATCACATTAGTTTACAGAGTCCAAACTGTAAGTTTGGGCCTGTTTCAGAGACCCGTCAACATGACCTATTAAAAATGTTGTTGGGGCACCTGGGTGGCTCAGTCGGTTAAGCATCTGACTTCGGCTCAGGTCATGATCTCACAGTTTGTGAGTTTGAGCCCTGTGTCAGGCTCTGTGCTGACAGCTCAGAGCCTGGAGCCTGCTTCAGATTCTGTGTCTCCCCTTCTCTCTGCCCCTCCCATGTTCATGCTGTCTCTCTCTGTCTCTTAATAATAAATAAATGTTAAAAAAAACTTTTTTAAAATGTTTTTCCTGTTACTTTTCACTTTCTCCATGCAAGTGAACATAAAGCTCAAGTTGGTTCAAGAGAACAAAAGATCTTTTAGCTTAGCATGTTATAAAACATAAGTCTAGTCATCTTGGAACTTCTCCTCGAGCTGTAATTTTCTAGCTACCCGTGGTAAGAGACAAGTACCAAAAGTAGGCTAGACTTAGTCCCCCTCAGATTAGAAACAACTACAATTCAGGAAAGAAATGCACATAAAAGATGGAATAAATTCAACCTGCAAGAAGAAGAATGTTTCAATGGCTGGGTTACTGGCATCACTGCTAGGTCCCTTCTGGAATATGCCACCTTAGTTTTCTGCTGCAAACACTGCATTTGCCTTTCTTCACCTGACAGCAGAGCAGTGTTTGCATCCGCAGGCAGGGGAGTGTGAGGGGCAGGCCGGGAGGAGTGGCTGCTGCGTGCCAACATGTGGAGTCAGCAGCTATGGGGCCTGATGCTCCTGCTGAGCAAGGAAATGTAGGGGTGGCCCTGTCTCCATCTGGGTCTGGCTCCGCTCCCAGACCTGACTCAAGAACTGAGTCATCATTTGAAACCTGAAGTCGGGCAACTTCTTCATAGCCAGATTTAAAATACTGTGTATTTCTACAGCATCTAACTCTTTAAAGGATACTCTCGCATTTAATCCTCAAAACTCCTGCAGGAGAGACGCACACTCATGTCTGCAATTAACTTAAAATGAGATTTAAATGTAAAATGGATGGATGGATGGATAGAGGGATGGACAGATACGTGATAAAACAAGTGAAACAAAATGATCAAAGTAGAATCCAGGTACTGGGTATAGAAGTATTCACTATAACATTCAGCTTTGTTTTATTTTTGAAAAATTTCATAATAAAATGCAGGCAGGGGGCTCTCCCATCATCTTGGAGAATTTCAATACCCATGTGAATGATGCATTCAACAGGCCAGCCTCAAGCTTCCTAACCCTCGATACCCATGGGAGTCCCCTCACTTCTCACAACTTACCCTTACTTAGGGCTGCCTATAAAAGAGTCAATGTTTCAAATCAAATTCCTTGTCATCCAGTCTACTGTCCTCCCCAATGCCTCTACCTTGTACCTCAGGAGGCCCACAGCATTTGCTGGCCCCTCTTTTAGGAAGCCATCAGTGGACAGAGGTGCTGATAGCCTGTGCTGATAGCCTGAACTCTGCATCGTAATGCCCCTCCACCTTCTGTCTAATGGCTTCACTCACTGATAGTCAAGGCCTCAATCTGCCACTTCATCAAGGGTTGTAAAATGACGATTTTCTAATTCTATCATTCTTTCCACAGCTATGAGCTGACATTCCTTTATAAAGAGGAACTTTTCCGCATGAGCTCCAGTTACTTGTCTACCTATATTCTAGGTGATACACAAAAGGCAGGATAGGTGTGTATGTAATTCTTACCTTTTAATCGCTAACTTCAAAGTAAGACTAGGACCCTTATTCTGGATTCACCCAAGAAGGTTCAATGAGTTTTCTGACTTTCTCTTTTAAAGTGTTCTTATAAAGTAACAAGTTTGTACATATGCTTGTGTTTCAACTAGTCACATTTTTACGTGTAATTCCCTAATCTTCCTAACTTTGGCCAATGACAGCCCTTTCATGTGGGCTCCTGTGTCTCCGGATATGGTCCCAATGGTCTTTGGTGATCTCTTTGCTTTCCAGCACAGTAAAATGTTCAAGCTCATCTTAAATATTTACTGCCCCAAATCTGGAACTGGGGGAGGGGCCAAGATGGAGGAGTAGCATGGAAGTTTTTTTTGCCAAATCTGGAACTGGCCATTCTTCTAAGTAGCCCTGGTTAGACATTACAGTTGGAGTTATTAGAGTTATCCCTGCTACCAGGACTGCTCTGAGGTCAGGGCCAGAAATAAGTTTTTCTTTTTTAATAAAAAAATCAGCTCGTACCGTGTGTTATTTCCAATTAAGATTTAGCATTACAGGGTTTTTACCTAAGATATGCAAATGGAGATTTTTAATCCTTTCTCAATTGTATGTCTCTCATGTTCCTGACCACAAAGGGAAGACCTCTAGATTTTTGCCATTAAGTAAGATGCTCCTTTTGGGGCACATATATATACATGTGAGAATGTCTAATCATGTTAAACTACTTTGCATTGAGTCTTATTTTGCTGAGCAGTTTTAAAGGAATAAGTGTTGAATGTTGCTAAACGACATTTTTGGTTCTAAGAAGGCGGCGATATAATTAATTTTTTTTCTTAGATCCACTGACTTAGTATAACAAACCATACAAATGGATTAATAAGTCACATTTGAATTCCTGGGATAAACTACTTGATCATCATGTGTCTTTTTTTGTGCCATCAGATTATATTTGTTAACATTTTACTTAAAATTTTTGCACTGATATTGATAATATTGTTCTTCACTTTCCCTTTTTTGTAAAGCCATTATCAGATTTTAGTATTAATCTTAATTTGTTAAAAAATTTGGAAATTTTCCTTCTTTTTCTATGCTCTGGAACAGTTAAAGTAGTATTAGGATTATCTGAGCTTTGAAGATATGGAAGAATTCCCCTATGAGATTATCTGGGCATTGTGCTTAACCAAACTCTTTTGCAATTTTTCCTACTACATGTATTCTTGGGCCCTTTAGATTTTCTATCTCCACTGGGATGACTGTTAGTAAATTATATTTTCATAAAAGGTGGCCTGTTTTATCTAGGTTTTCAAATATATCTGCACAGAGTTTTGCAATGTAGTCTCCTGTTTTATTTTAAATTTCCTCTGTTTTTATGGTTATTTCCCCGTCACCTCTCATTTGGGTATGTATTATTTTCTTCCCCAGTTTTTTAAAAATTAGGTGGGCTAGTAGTTTTATTTTTCTTGATCTTTATCTCAATATTGAAATTCTTGATTTATTATTTGTGTTTACTAACAGTTAATTTCAGTTTTTATATTACTGAATGCCTTATGTTCTATCTTTACTTTGTTTACTTTGTTGTTTATTCTCCCAGTGTTTTGAGTTTGATGCTTAGTTCATTTTTAAAATTTATTTCTACAGATATTTATGTTATGAATCTTCCTAAACATTGTTTCAACTACATCACACGGACTCTGCTATAGCATGTTTTCAATATTGTTATTCTCTCAGAATTTTGTAGTTTTGTTCACATTTTTCCTTTTGCTCCAAAAATTATTTAATAGGGTTTTAAATGTACCAGATTTAGAGGCTCTCTTTTTTTTAATGAATAAAATAACCTTTTACTTAAGACTTTGCACTTTGGATCGAAGGGGTGTTCCACTCTAAAAATTTACATTTTCTAAGAAAGTTTTGTTTTTATTTGTAATTGCTTTATTGTTTTCTTTGTATGCTGTTATCCCTCTTTGTCTGGTGCTGTTAGTTTTCCTCTGTTTCTGGTCTACCCTCCTGATACAAAACAAAGTCAAATCCTGGCTTTATCACTAATCAGCTGTAATTAACCTCTCTGGGCTTCAATACCCTCATCTGTTTAAGTAGGGCGTTGACTCTAAGGTTTTAGGTCTAAATTCTATTCCATAGCTGCACTGTAAGTGATAATTACTTCTGTTTTCTATTTAGAATAAATTGGCACTCAAGTAAAAATGCTGCTCCTCACCTGTTCTTGAATTTAAAGCAGAGAAATCTGGAGTCTTGTGACCACATTTTGCATTTCCCTCTGCTGTCCATATTAGTATCTTCTTTAAATGTTCATGAAAATTATGAGTTCATGTTGACTGCTAATTATAGATTCACTTCATGGAACTATTTTAATGACAAAAACTTTGAAGGAAGAACCTATTATTTTTTTTAATGTGAATTCACCAAGCATTTTACATAAATTCTAAATAAATCTTCACTGAAAAGGGAAGTGATATTACCCACTTCGAAATTAGGGAAATCAATTAAAAAATATATTTTTTAATGTTTATTTATTTTTGAGAGACTGAGAGAGACAGAGTGGGGGGGGGGGGGAGGGGAAGAAAGAGAGAGGGAGACACAGAATCCGAAGCAGGCTCCAGGCTCTGAGCTCTCAGCACAGGACCAAATGTGGGGCTCGAACCCACAAACTGTGAAATCATGGCCTGAGTTAAAGTCCGATGCCTAACCAACTGAGGTACCCAGACACCCAGGTGAGTAAATTTTAAAGGTGATTGTTTTGCTTATATACCAAGCCACTCGAAGAAACTAGACATGATTTGAACCAAGTCTGTATGGTGGCAAAGTCAGCCCCATTTTGCACTACTTATCTATTAAGGGTGGACCATGTATTCTACCATGAAAACCCAAGGTAATTGGGTTTTCTTCTGCTGTTGTTATTCCCTTTTTTTTGTTAGGCCTTTCAAGAAAAAAAAAAAAAAAACCCTGGTGAAATACATGTAACATAAAATTTACCATTTTAACCAGTTTTAAGTATACAGTTTAGTAATATTAAGTATATTTACACTGCTGTGTAAACACCCTTTTGTTTTCATTAATTTCTAGTTTTATTCAGAAAATGTTGACTGATTTCTGTTTTTCAAAATTATCTGAAGTTGTTTATAGTTAATATGTGACAACATTGTACAGTGACAAATAGCTAGATTTATCATGGTGGTCACTTCGTAATGAATGCATATACATGTTGAGTAACTATGCTGTACACCTGAAACTAATAAAATATTGTATGTCAATTATACTTCAATAAAAAACCTTACAATTTGTCACTTATATATCAAAGCTAAAAAAAATAAAAGAAAAAAAATTTTAATATATACTTTTTTTAAAGTTTGTATTTATTTATTTTGGGAGAGAGTGAGAGAGCAGGGGAGAAGCAGAGAGAGGAAGGTAGAGAATCCCAAGTAGGATCTGCGCTGTCAGCCCAGAGCCGAACACAGGGATGGATCTCTGAAACCATGAGAATATGACCTGAGCCAAAATCAGGAGTCGGGCGCTTAACTGACTAAGCCACTCAGGTGCCCCAATGAAGGTTGTTGTTGTTCTTTTTAATGTTTATTTATTTTTGAGAGAGAGAGAAACAGAGTGTGAGAATGGGAGAGGCAAAGAGAGAGGGAGACAGAATCTGAAGCAGGCTCCAGGATCTGAGTGGTCAGCACAGACCCCAACGTGGGGCTCAAACCCACTGACCACAAGATCATGACCTGAGCTGAAATTGGATGCTTAACTGACTGATACACCCAGGTGCACTGAAAAAATTTTTAAATGGTAACAGTTGCTGTAGAACATGAATAAGTTCTAGAGATCCACTGCGCAACATGGTTAAGTGGGTAGATATGGGAGGTGTTCTTACCACAATAAAAAATGTTAAGTTTGTCAATTCTCAATAAAATTACTTGAAGTTTTTTTACCATCAACTAATACAAGGCTGACTGGTATAAATGATCCATGTGCACTTGACATCAAGGTACAGTCTCTATTATTGGGGTACACAGCTCAATATAGATCTACAGATCCCCTTACTGATTATTCACTTAAGCCATCTATATCCCTACTAATTTTTTACACCTTGATTTACACAAATCAAAGAGTGATATGTCAAATACCCCTATTTATTAGTGCCTATCTATTTCTCTTTTCATCTTCTACAGTTTCTGCTTTGGGAAAGCCACTTCTGTGCTATTTAGAGCACATATGGAAAACTATCATTTCTTCATTGTAAATTATACTGATACCTCTATATGATATTCTTAGTCATCTCATTCAGCTCTTACCTGTTGTCTTCACAATCACAATATTCCAGAATTATCATTCAAAGCCAGAGTTACCTCTGATTGCAAAGACAGGCTCTTTTCACCATGATTACTCATGAAAAAGTAATGCACGAAATAAATAAGAAGAATTTCTAGGGAGAATAAAAACAATGTTACTTTCCCTTCTTTCCAAAGAAGGGATAATAAGGAAATTAGGGACAATTAGGAGAGGAATTAGGAAAATCAGACAAAGGAACTATATAGAAGTAGGGAAAATAATGCAAAGGTCAGCAAAAGTTAGTCTACGAATCTGACATTTAGTTTGTAAATTAACAGATTAACCCACAGGCCACACATAAACATTGCATTTGTAAAGGGCCATGGTTTTTACGTTTCTAAGAAAATCTTCAGTTAGCAGTTGAGAGTCTTCTAAAATTAGTTAAAGTAAAAAGAAATAATTGGTGTGAAAATGCAAGGGTTAGCTGTGTGGGAAAATGTCTAATTGAGGGTTGTAAGTTTCTTGTATCTTGAGAAGAATAAATATTTTGAGGAGTAACACTGAAGGTGGCATTTTTAAAAGAAATTAAATGGTTATTAAAAGCCACAGGAAAAGTAGCAGAAAGGAAATGGTAATAGAACAAAGAAAAGGATAATGGAATAATAAACAGGTTAAGAGTAGAATAATGATAATTAACAGTAATAAAAAGATATTAAAGAAGACATTTAGAAGATATTAAAATCTTAATTAAATTTAAAGCAGTAGAAGAAAATCCTGAAATACTGAAAAACCTATCTAAAAATTCTTACGAACTTCTAAACTTACATATTTTGAAAGAAAAAACATAAATGGTAAAAAACCAAAACAAAACTGTTCAACCTGGAAAGTGCCAAGAAATGTCAACAAGGACTCTAATGAGCTATTTTTCACTTGTCAGATCACTACCTTTTAAGAAGGCTATTTCACTGTCATGAAGACGGGAAATGAATGCTTTCCTGCACCATTGGTTGATGGGTAAATTCTCTCTGCCTTTTAGGAAAGCAGTTGGTACTCTGCTCAGAATGAAACCTGACCATACCTTTTCAGCCACCAAATCTACGTCTAGAAGACAATCTACTTCTAGAAAATAAACGTTCAAAGATACATCCATCAGAATGCCCACGGAAGCAGTGTACAAAAGAGTGAAAATCATGAAAAACTGAAATATCCGTTAACAATGGATAGGGTAAATAAACTAAAATAAACATTTGCAAATAAACATTTGCAAAAAGGGCTGCTGCTACTGCCATTAAAAACATACGGATGCTGGAGAAAGTCACATAACAAAGAAACTTAGTGCCACTATAAATTCATGATCTTTGCTCCCAAATGGGCCCTCAACTTCTCTAAACAGACTTAGAGGCCCTTCTACTAACACAGCCAAAACCCTCTTATTGGCAGTAAAAAGGAATGAAACACTGACACAGTCTACAGGATGAGCCTTGGAAACATCATGCTAAGTTGAAGAAAGCAGTCACAAAGGACCACACACTGTATGATTCCACTTACAAGAAATGCTAAAAATAGGCAAACAGGAACAGCCCAGATTACAGGTTGCCCAGGGCTGGGGAGAAGGGTTGGAAATGGGAGAATACAGGGAGGCTGGGGGGATGACAGAGGACTGATAGCTAAAGGGAGTGGGGTTTTGGGGGTTAATGAAAATATTCTAAAATTAGTTGTGATGATGGATGCACAGTCTGTAAATATACTACAAGCCACTGAATTCTACATTTTAAATGGGTGAATTGTATAGGGTACATAAATTATATCCCAAAGACATAAAAAGCCCTCCCAAGTGCTGAATATCTTTGCATGCCCCTTTGTCACCTCAATACTCCCATTCTTAAAGCTAAATATAGTGTGAATTTCACCATCTGTACACAACAAGCCAGCTCTATATTCATCTGTTACTCCACCTTTCTAGAAAGTCACCTGACAAAACATACCAACAGCTAAAATAACAACTCCTACCTTGAGCCAGATATTATCTTTCTGAAATCTATTATAAGGACATTTAATTTAGAAATTTATATTCAAAGAAATACTTTAATTTGGGGAAAAATGAAAGCAATCTAAACATTACAGATACAGATTACAGATAACCGAAAAATCAATAAGCTATAATATGTCCAGTAAGGAATAGTGAAAAGCCATTCAAATGTCTTCAATGAACACAGAAATATAAAGAAAAAGTGCTCATGATCTATGCATGAAAACAAATCAGAACACAAAGTGTATATAGAGTATGATCCTTGTTATGTACATTATATATAACTATAACATGGGTATGGGGGACATCCACTGCTTTCTGGAAATACCATCTCCTTCCTTGAGAACCACTATGTTACTGTGATACGACCACACTGCCTAGCCAGAGGGACACAGACTGATCTGGGGATGGGTGGGCAATCACAGTCCCTTCCCTAGAAATGTGCAAATGAAACCATGAGATTCAAACTGGCTGCTCTCCTGAGCTGAAGAGCTCTAACCCCAGGCCTGGTTTGCAAGTGCAAGTCCCTGGCAGACTGTAGTTATCTGAGGAATGCTGCTGAAATCCAGGCCCACCAGGGCAGCTCTGACTCTTCCTCGCTGCACCTAAATCCTATCATTCTTAACTGGCTGGAATGCAAAAGCAGGAACTCTCCCAGCACACACTGGTTGTAAACAGCAAAGCTAATCCCATGGGAGCACTGCTGGCTGGTGGCCACCTGTGCCAGCAGCTCCCTGTAGCATCTTCTTGTTTAACCTGCTCCAACCACAGTAAATAATCTAAGAGCCGATCTCGCTAACACACACGGGCCAGTCTAGAATTTCTAATCGCACTGTTCGTAGGTATAGCCACGGATCCCAGTCAGCACTACTGCTGCATTTCCTGCAGACTGAGAGCATCAAACACTCCCTGACCCAGGGGCTGCCCCCTCAGTATTTCAGGGCTGCACTCCAGCCTCCTATCAGCTGCCTTGTGTCCTGGCACACAGATGACACCACTGCAGAAACAGCAAGCAACACCACAAAATGTGAAGGGGAATCCATCAAGGTGAGTCTTCTCAGTATCCTCTGAGCTGAGCACACTTCTCTGACAGCACCCAAATCTTCTGAGGCTAGAGGGGGACCTAACAGCTCTCACAGATCTGCCCCAGGAGCACAGCAAGGGAAAGAGGGCAGGTGCTCAGGCCCCTTCGACCAGGCTCTACTCCTCTCCTGTCCCTGCTTACTCAAGCAAGTTGTACAACACCTCCACGCCCAAGTTTTCTCATCTGTAATGTGGAGGCGGGACAACATTCACCTCACTGAGGCCATTCATCAAATGTTACCTCTGGTCCCTCTTCTGTGCTACTTCCTTTTCTATTAAAAAAAAAAAGGTGTTTCTTTTTTAAACAAACAAACAAACAAACAAAATGCCAACTTGCTGCTGCAGACATACAACCCATAAGCCATGGCACTCACCAAAAGCCCAGGAAATCATTCCTATATACATGTACATACTTTTCTTCTTGGAAATTCTACTTGGAAATACCTGTCACACGGAGTCAGCAGGCTTCTGGAACCTATGAGCAGGTCAGCAATTTCTGACACATTCTCCTTTAACTCTTCTGACAGGCTGATCTTCCTTGTTTTTAATAGCTTTATTGAGGTGTATTTCATACGCCATAAAATTCACCTATTTAAAGGGTAAAGTTCAGTGGTGTCTATTACTGACAGGCAGATCTTGACCAGCATGGAGAGGGAGATAAAACGTAAATTAGCATTTTCTGTTCTCAGCCACATTTTCAATTTCCCCTCCTCTATTGTGTTTTCCTGGGCACCCCATTTAACCCATGGCCACCTTTGGCCCCTCAGGAGCACCTGGTGGTGTCGTAAGTCTGGGAGGGAGCCTTAAGCTAGGGCAGCAGGCTCAGTTCACTACACTATGACCCCCAACACTCCCCCAAGAGGAACAAGCTCTAGGTTCAGAATATATGATTTTACTGAAAACCAAAGAAACAAGGGTAAAAAGGAGGTGAAAAAAATAAAACATTTTTGTGCACTTTTAAAGTATAGGTGCCAAGCTGAGTGTTTATAAGCAAAAGCTGAGACCTATTTTTAAAAAGAGCTTTCTTGCATAATTTTTGCCCTTATTCCCACAAATAATCAAAATCCCATAAACAACTGTATGGACCCATCAAATAGTAAATAATCATTTGGGACAAGACAAAAATCCATATGTGTGATGGACAATGAAAGACCCCCCAAAATTAAAAATCCTGGAAAAAGCAGGGTAAACAATGCATTAAAAAACAATACAGCAACATATCTGAATATATCATAAATCAGAATATAAGAAATGTGTCAATTTAATTGGATAAAAATTTAGATTGTGTAATAAGGAAAACCCCATAAAATCCACAGAGACACATAGATTAAGATAAAAAGAGGAAAGATACATGTATGGGAGGAATTTGGATTCTAGGAATGATGGACTAGTAATTCAGACCTAGCCTCCCTCTGAACATAACTGGAAAAATATATAGGACATTTTCTTGAAGACATCACAGAACCAACAAAGTACTGCCAAGCTAAATCCTGGGAAAATGGAGGTCCAAGAAATGAGTCAAGCATACAGGGACCACTTTCCCACAGGGTGTCCCCTGATTCTGGAGAGTGTGACTAAGCAGCACTATGACTCCATCAGGGAATTAAGGGAAAGAAACCTGAGTTCTGAAATTCAAGAAACTTGAATTCTTAAGGTCAGAAACTTGAGTTCTTGAGTTTCAGAAACTTTGAGTCAAGGCCCACCAAATTCAGGAGGCAAATCCTCCTTAATTTGGATTGGGATTCTGAAGGAGCATTTCTGAAGATAAAGCTGAAATCAGCAGGTCTCTGTAGGCACTATAGCTAGGGCCTGAATCATCTCAGTCCTGGAAATTGGACCGAAGTGACCCCAGATTGCTATGGTTGACAAGTAGCCAGCAGAAACAAACACCAAACTATTTGGGAGGAAGACTACATTATCCCAGACGTCAATTTATTTTTAATTTTTTTCATTTCTCTGGTACTCAAAACTGACCACACAAAAAGACAAGACTCTATAAAAGAAAAAGAAATCATAAACAATAGAATACCCTCAATACCTCTAGATATTAGAGAATGAGGCATAAAGTTTCAAATAATCTTGCTTACTCTGTCAACAAGATAAAAGAAAAGATTGATTGTTTTGGCAGAGCACTGGAAACTATAAAGAAGAACAAATAAATATACAAAAAGGCCCAATCTCATTAGTACCTATAGAAATGCATACTAAAGCCACAATGTGCTTACTGCTACGTCCCAACTTGATGGCTAAAATTTTTTTAAAATACCAATATCAAGTGTTGCTACAAACAGAGTTAACAGGAACTCTTGTGTACCACTGGTTAAGATTATAAATTGTTTAAACCACTTTAGAAAGCTGTTTAGTACTATCTAATAAAACTGAACATATGCATAACCTAAGATGCAGTAATTCTACAGCTGGTTATACATCCCACAGAAACTCATGCACATGTATGCCATGAGACACATACAAGAAAACTTCTAAAAGTAAAAGTAAAAAAACAAAAAGAAAGTAGAAGTAGAAAGGAAAAGTAGAAAGAAAAATGGTAATACCACTATTATAGATTGTAACACACTTATTTCAGTAAATTAATTGATCAAATAGAAAAAAAGCTGAATAACAAATAATAAGCCTAAAGGAAATGTAATATCTTATTAGAGAATCCATTATTTTCAACCCTACAGATAACATTAAAAAAAAATGACTCCACTAGACAATAATGCAAATTTCCACAATTATCAATGAATTATTATCAGACTGTCTTCTGTTACCACAATGAAATCAGAAATCAAAAGGGAAGAGGTAATTTGTGCCCATCTCCTTGGAAATTTATTAAGAGTTGTAAGTAATTGTTAAGTCAGAAGAAAAAACCATAAAGGATATTAGAAAATACTTAAAACTTTAGTGGCAATGAAAGCACTAAATATTGAGATACACAGGGGAAAAAAAAAAGGAATACATGAGATTCAGCTAAATTACTATTTAGAGAAAAATGTGGTGTTTTAAGAGTATATTTGAAAAGAAGAAAGACTGGGGGCACCTGGCGGGCTCAGCTGGAAGAGCATCTGACTCTTGATCTTGGGGTTGTGAGTTCGAGCTCCACATTGGGTGTAAAGATTACTTAAGTGAATTCAAAAAAACAAAACAAAAAAAAAGAAGACTGAAAATCAACAATCTAACTGTGCAACTCAAAAAATTAGAGGAACAACAAATAGAACAATGAAACTAAAAACAATAAAAAGAATTAATAATCCATTAGTATAAGTTTGTTTTTATTTTATTTTTTATTTTTTAATGTTTATTCATTTTTGAGAGAGAGAAAGAGGCAGAGTGTGAGCTGCGGAGGGGCAGAGAGAGAGGCGGACAGAGAATCCGAAGCAGGCTCCAGGCTTGAGCTGTCAGCACAGAGCCCGACGCAGGACTTGCACCCTCGAACTGTGAGATCATGACCTAAGCCGAAGTCGGACGCTTAACTGACTGAGCCACCCAGGCACCCCTATTTTTTTTGTTTAGTTTTTTTTTTTTTTTTGAGAGAGCGAGACAGAGCCAGGGAGGAGCAGAGAGAGAGGGAGAGAGAGAATCCAAAGCAGGCTCTGCACTGTCAGCAGCACAGAGTCCGATGCAGGGCTTGAACTCACAAATCATGAAATCATGACCTGAACAGAAATCAAGAGTCAGATGGTTAAACAACTGAACCACCCAGGTACCCCCATTAGTATAATTTTGTAATTCACCACATTAACATGCACAGGTCAATTAAGATCTCAACAGGTGTAGAAAAGGCATTTTTAAAAATTTAACAGTCATTCATGATTTAAACTCTTAATAAACTAAGACCAGAAAAAGGTTTCTCTAACCTAATAAAGATGACCTACAAAAATATACAGCAAACACCATACTAAACAATGAAACATTAGAAGATATGAATGCTCACTGTCACCACCTCCATTCAATACTACTGGAATGGAAGTAAGACAAATAAGACAGGTATAAGGATTAGAAAGCAAGAAAAATTTGTTTTTGTACATGCAGAGACTAGGAAAGTGTACAAAATAATCAAGAAATAATCAAGTTATTAGAATTAAATGGCAGGTTCCTGGTTGTAACATGGAAACACAAAAGTCAATTACATATGTAAACATTAGCATAGTTAGAAAATGAAAATAAAATATAAGTAGGGAGGCCTGGGTGGCTCAGTTGGTTAAGCATCCAACTTCAGCTCAGGTCATGATCTCACAGCTCATGAGTTCAAGCCCCATGTTGGGTTCTGTGCTGATAGCTCAGAACCTGGAGCCTGCTTCAATCTGAATTCTGTGTCTCCATCTCTCTCTCCCCCTCCTCAACTCATGCTGTCTCTTTCAAAAATAAATAAACATTAAAAAAAAAAAAAGAAAAGAAAACATAAGCCATTTGCAATGGCCAAAAACTATACTGTATAACAAATTTAATAAGTTACGAGATAAAACTTTATTGCAAGTAATTTTAGGGACACCTGGGTGGCTTAGTTGCTTAAGTGTCCAACTCTTTTTAATTTTTTTTGTACATTTATTTACTTTTGAGAGATGGAAAGAGAGCACAAGTGGGGTAGAGGCAGAGAGAGAATGAGACACAGAATCTGAAGCAGGCTCTAGGCACTGAGCTGTCAGTACAGAGCCCGATGCGGGGCTCGAACCCACAAACCGTGAGATCATGACAGGAGCCGAAGCTGGACACCCAACCGACTGAGCTACCCAGGCACCCCAAGTGTCCAACTCTTAATTTCAGCTCAGGTCATGACCTCATGGTTCGTGAAACCCAGCCCCACATGGGTCTCCATGCTGAGAGTGTGGAGTCTGCTTAGGATTCTCTCTCCCTCTTGCTGTCTCTCAAAATAAATAAACATTTTTAAAAAAAAGTAATTTTAAGAATAGAATAGAGAGATGTGTTCTATCCAAGTATAGTAAGAGTCCAAATTATAAAGATATTAATTCTCCCCCATTTTCATTTTATACTTCAATGTAATTCCAATAAAACTCCTGCTAGGGTATTTTGTCTGGAATCTGACAGGTTCATATACGAGGAAGATCAAAGGGCTAAGCATAGCCAAGGCAACTTTAAATAACCAGGGTGGGGAAGGAAGGTACCTGCCCTACCAGTTTTTAAAATTTGTTTTTAAGTTATAGTAATTAAAGCACTGTAGTTACAACACAGGAATAGGTAAACAGAGCAGTGGAAAAGAAAAGAAAAACAGATCCACACATGTATGGAAACTTTACATTCGACAAAGTATGAGATTAATATGGAAAGATTGAAACATTCAATATATGGTCCTGAGATGACTGATTATCCACCTTGAAGATAAAAAAGCAATCTCTACCTCTCACCACACCCAAAAAACAAATTTCAAGATTAAAGAACCAAACGTGAAAAGTAAACCTTAAAATATTATTTTTTAAAACATTTTAAAAAATACAAGGCAGAACATCTTTATGACTTGAGGGTTTTTTTTTTTAATAGATTTTTAAAATGTTTATTTACTTTTGAGAGAGAGAGAGAGAGCAGGGGAGGGACAGAGAGAGAGGGAGACAGGGAATTCAGAGCGGTCTCTGCACTGACAAAGCTGATGCAGGGCTTGGGCTCGCAAACTGTGAGATCATGACCTGAACTGAAGCCAGACACTTAACTGACTGAGCCACCAGGTGCCCATGAAGAAAGGGTTTTTAAGCAAGACATTAAACGAGTAAAAATCACAGAGGAAAAGATCGCTAAATATGACATTAAAAGTAAGAACCTGAAACAGAAAGTGAAAGATAAACCACAGACAAGATGTTTGCAATACATCTTACCATCAAAGGACTAATAACTACAATATACAAAGAACTCCTAGAAAGACAGATATCATATGTTTTCACTCATATGTGGAACTTGAGAAACTTAACAGAAGACCATGGGGGAAGGGAAGGGGAAAAAAATAGTTACAGAGAGTGAGGGAGTCAAACCATAAGAGACTCTTAAATACAGAGAACAAACTGAGGGTTGATGGGGGGTGGGCGAGAGGGGAAAATGGGTGATGGGCATTGAGGAGGGCACTTGTTGGGATGAGCACTGGGTGTTGCATGTAAGCGATGAATCACAGGAATCTACTCCCAAAACCAAAGAGCACACTGCATACACTGTATGTTAGCCAACTTGACAATAAATTATATTTTTAAAAAAAAACAAACAATGAACTCCTACAAATCTATAATCAATCTTCTCTCCAAATAAAGCTAGGTCTGAAAAGTCTCCATATTTTGTTTCCATTTTGAAAAATAAGTATTTGGCTTCTCTGAAAATATTCTTTTTCTCTTTTTGTTATTTGCAACACAAAATTTAAAGCTGATTTGAACAGTACTGTTGAAAAAATTTAAAAATCAAGTATTTTAACAGTTGTATCATTATAAATAATTGTAGAAATCCTGTAAAGATATTAAAATATACACTTGA
Source organism: Panthera leo (assembly GCF_018350215.1). Taxonomy (NCBI): domain Eukaryota; kingdom Metazoa; phylum Chordata; class Mammalia; order Carnivora; family Felidae; genus Panthera; species Panthera leo. The sequence goes on along the minus strand of NC_056684.1, from coordinate 19,995,190 downwards.
AATATTAAATTATTAAAACATTAAAATTAAAAAGAAACAAATATAGAAAAATAGGAAAATCATTAATAATCCTTCATGCACATACTTTCTTGTTAATATTTTGGAATTTTTTTCTATACTTTGTTTCCATTACTATATACAGAAATGTACATGTATCTTAATGTATACAGATGTACATATGCATGACAAGTTGGATCAAAAGTGAAGGCGGGTCATTGAAGTGACATCCATCACATTGGAGATGTAAGCTAATACCTAAAAAGGTTAGCTGAGTGGGGAGTGGATAGATTATTCTTTGAGCCACAAATGGACCACTTTTGGAGGAAGAAGAGACTGTAAGAGGAAAATAAGAGTGAAGACTAAATGTTGGAATGAAGACTATATTGAGGTTTTGGGTTAAAGAACTCTCTAAAAATGAAAAGGTGCAATCATAGAGGTGGGAGGAATATCGGGATATTGTGGAAGAATTTCAAGGCCAGAATACAGCTCAACTGCCAAAGCCTGCAGGCAAATAAGTGCTAAGAAAAGGCAATCAAGAGCATTGTGGTGAAAATATCTGACTACTGGAATGCAAAGAAAATAGGAGATAAAGGCATGTGTGTGTGGACCACATGGGTCAACAAATGTGGCAGGAAGGTGACAAATCAGTGGAAGTATTTTTCAAGATGGCAGAAATCTGTTTCTCTCTAGGAAGTGAAGCCCAACACACTGCAAGACTGAAGACGCGGGAGGAGAGAAGAAAACAAGGACACAAAAGCCTGAAGACAGTGGGAGACAGTGTGCTTGGGAAAAGAGAAACATGAGTTGTGGCCGAGCACAGGAGAAAAGAACTGGTGTTTCAAGCTAATGACAAGAGGGGGAACCTCTGGTATGGGTGGGAGTTCAGTACGAGACCTGGGACCTGGCGTGGGACAAAATTCTGTATTTATATCAAGAATCATCTCCATTAAGCTGTCTCTGAGAGTTTACTACAAATTAAAAAATAAATCCCTCATTACATCTTTACTTCAAGTCATTCATGGCATGAGAACCAAGATACGAATTTGAGGGAAATGGCATACAAACTGACACTAAGGGGAATTTCTCAAACAAGTTAACCACTGACCCAAATGACTGACAAGCTCTTATTTCCTTAAAAGGAGGAAAAGCTTGATATATTTTAAAGTTATTCTCTGATAACACAAAAGTCTATCCACACTATTGGGGATGCTGCATCTAATGAACGTTCCCATGTGACATGGTCAATTCAGCAATTGCTAGTTTAACCTATAGAATTAAAGGTAAAACAATTTAAGGTGAAATAATCCAACTCATGTTTTCCTAAACATCTGTGATTAAACAAGAAATGTGATGATTCATGGTACTGTTATTAAGTTACACTGAGGCTGTTTCTCTGTCACAGAAAAGCAGGGCTGGGCTGTCACTATGATCTCTCAACTCCTTCAACATCCAAATGCCACGCTCGCTCTCCGTCCGCACCTATCAAAAGTAAGCCCCACCTTGAGTGATGCCACATTAAAACCTGAATGTAGACTTCTTTGTGTCACAAACCCACCAAACTGGAGAAACAAGAATGCTTACTGACCTCGTTAATTATTCCTTAAAAAGAGATCTAAAATTTATGAGTAATAAAAATTTTCTGAGAGGTTTACCTTCTAAGTATGTGCGTAACTAAAGCCTACATTGAAATGTCTGGAAGCTCTAAAGTGGTTTTCAACTTCAAATACAAACATTTATTAGAGGCAAAGCTAATTAGCCTTGTTGTAAGCAGTGTGTGAAGAGTTAATGGTGATTTGAGGAAGCAGAGCTGGCAGAGATTTTCATTTGACTGTGGATTTACAAAACGTTCAACAATTCTATTTTCTGAAATCGTTTTATATCTCCCTGTAAAGGTTAAAATAAATTAGTAAATTAAATGTGGAAGTCTTTGAGGTAATATCAAAGCAATGCCATTAACAGGAAACTGTTAATTTCTCAGAAGTATCTGGAAAATGATTGTCAGAAATGAAGTCACAGAGAAATTACTATACCCACATTCTTCCACATTCCACAGATGTTTCTTCCATTTGCTTACAGGAAGCATTTGCTCTTTGGCATACCCCCAACAACACTTGCAGATTTCCTAGGTGTTTTTAATATTTAGCATTTAACTCTCCAATTAATTCAAACTACCTCCACAAAGTGTTTTTCTCATCCTTCAAAGGTTTCTTATTCTCCAGTCTCTCCTCGAATTTCATTTAATTTTAAATTCTTTATCTTTACCTTTTAAACTCTGTACTCCCCTCCTCTGTTCCAATTATCAGTAACTACATGACTCTCTAAGTCCCTATCTCTTTTGGCAATGATTGTTAGGCATTTTCTTAAAATTCTTGTCTTCTGTGGGGTGCTGTGGCTTTACAGGGGCCTCCCAGAGCAGCACAGTAAGGCCCAGGAAAGGATAGTAGGAGTTCAGGAAAACTGGAAAGAACTCCTGCTTCTTCACCCATGGTCATTCCAAATGACTTCAAAATTCCTGGCTTCACCAATCCTGGAATGACCTTGACCCTCCCCCCACCTCCTGCCACTCAGTTTCATCAGTTCATTCCCAAAGTCAGCACTGTTCCCCCAACAATTCAGACGTGTGCCTCCAGCACTCAGGCCAAAGCTCTGGGTTTCTACATCAAGCCCCAGCCTGTCCGGTCCCTTCTGATTTCACTGCCTTGCATTCTCAGTCCGGACCCCTCAAAAGCCTCTCCTTCCTTGTCTTGCTGTATACACCCTTCATTTTGTAGCCAGGCCAGCTCTCCACTGCTCAGTCCCAGGCTGAGTCATGGTCTCAGACCTCTGCTGGCCCCTCAACCAGGCCTGGCAGTCCCTATCACATTCCCAGTCATTTCCTCCCCCCTTTGCAATTCTACATAGTCACCCCTCTTTAGAATCCTCACCTCTTCCTTAAGTGGCAGTCTCAAAGCCCACTTAGAAATGAAACTGCCTCCCAACCCAGAATTTATCTCTATGTTCAACTATGCAGTTCCTCCTCTGGGAGGAGGTTCCCATTCCCTCCCACCCCGCCAGCAGCAGAACACTCCATCCACTTCCTTCTCCATCTGGCATCTTCAAAGGTCTCCCTAGGCACATAAAGATGCTTAATACGCTTCCATTAAAAAAAAAAAAAGGCATATATTAAAAATTACAAATTTCCATACAGTACAGTTAATACATGACTACACCCTGAACATAGTGAGTGGTCTGCTAAATTTTCGTTATATTACTTTATATTGTTAGTACCTGCCTCCTGGTCCATCTTACTGTAGACCCTGATGCTCATTCCTGTTGCTTCAGCTCCAATAAGTTCCTGAGCCACTCGGACCGAGCCTCCGGCCTTCCTATGTCTGGATCTAGAGGGCCACCCGCTGGCTCCCCCAAGCTAAGGCTTTCTTTCTCACACTTGCAGCTCTGATCACCCAGCTCCTGGCTTAGTTTCAGATTGTACTCCGGGTATCTGTACTCCAGGAACTGCAGTGAACCCACAAGGAACACTGGCTGCTGTGTTGGATTCCGACGGGATAGCAGGCCGGTCCCCTTTCCCCCTGGCTCCCTTGTTTATGGTTTCCTCTCATCTTCTACTAATCTCCAACCGATCTCTCATCAAACCTGTGGACAAACACGCATGCTGTAACAGATGGTTCATTTCATTTATAACTTATTTTAAGTTGTTTTAAGCATTAGAACCAAATTCCGAAATTTATACAACTCTTTCAGTGGTCAGCAAACTATTACAGACCCTATAATATTCTGTAATTCGAGATTATATATAACATGAGTGCTCCAAGATTTAGGCTCAGAGAAGATCAGCATTTTAAGAGTAAAGTCATTTCTGAAAGTAATTTCTGAAACTGTTCAGTCAAAAACCAAGGAAAAAAAGGTTAGTATCAGGTACTGATATAATGGAAAATCAAATCTTAAACAAAGATTTGGGGATCCTTAGGCTTACAAATGTGCTTGTTTCTACCAGATAAATTTTTGACTTTCTTATTTTATACCATCCAAACAAAGGAACTGATATTATGTTTTAAAGAAGTGATCCAAAAAGAATCTGCACACACCAAAAAATAGTAGTACATTTATATACTGTATCTTCTGAAATGAAAACTAAGAAAAGATGGCATGCTAAAACCAACTGGTACTAAAATTTTCCTCATGAATGTACAACAGAGAAGTACTTAATAACTTTGAAAAGCAGTTATCAGATACCCATCTGCACACGATGAGCAAAGGTAATAAGCAAGTATAGATCTTTGACTTACAGTGGGGTTATATCCCGATAAACACACTGTAGGTTGAAAATATCATTAAGTCAAAAATTCACTTAATATCCCTAACCCACCAACATCATTGCTTAGCCTAACCTACCTATATATGCTCAGAACACTTATAACAGCCTGCAGTTGGGCAAAAACATTTAACATAGAGCCTGTTTTATAATAAAGTGCTGAGTATCTCATGTAATTTATTGAGTACTATATGGAAAGTGAAGAGCAGAATGGTGGTATAGGGATAGAATGCTTGTCAGGGCGTTGGTTGTTTACTCGTGTGATCGTGTGGCCAGTGCTGTTACTGCCTAGCATCAGGAAAGAATATTGTACCACATATCTCCAACCTGGGAAAAGATCCAAATTCAAAATCTGAAGTATGGCTTCTATTGAAATGTACATCACTTTTGCACCATTGTAAAGTTGAAAAATTATTAAGTTGAACCACTGCAAGTTGGAGACTGTCTGCATGCCACCTAACATAGACAACACTGACTGAGTCCAAGATAGAAAATGACATTCAGAAAGATACTTAACACAATCATCACTGAGAGAGTAAGTCAGGAGGGGCAACATATGACTCTGGAATCCTTTCCTACATGACATTCTTGCCAACTCAGTAGTTCTAGTTAGGTTGTTCTCTTGCCCTGGTCCAAAATATACCTAGATATGGGAAAGAACAATGGAAAACATGTTTCTTTACCAGAAAAAAATCTAATTATCAAATGGTAAATCTAATATTCCACTAAAACAAAATTTAGATATATTAAAATATGGTCCTGACTCAAGGCATTAGCATGCCCTTCTAACATCTTTAAGGGAGAAAAAAAATAAACATTTGCAAATCATTTAAAATTAAATAGTCCGCTGTAAACATTCTCCTGTGTACATGGAACATACACTGGGAGACAAAGGTGAAACAGATTTTTAAAATGTAAATAGTAGCAACGAGAATATACTGAATTATGTAATTTCCAAAATGCTGAAAATGAATTTTCATGCCAAAATAGTAGGAAAATGCCAGTGACTATGAGTGACCTAAATAAACTGCAGCAACTCAAAGTATACAGTTGGATCAGAAGGAGAAAAGTAAAATTCCTTAAAAGCCAGTCTATGGTTTTCATTCTCTAATTATAATAAATCTTTCAAAATTTAGTACGTAACAGAAAATGGAGAAACAAAGCTAATAAATGCTTACAAAGCTGGCTCTAGTTATATTAAACATGGAAATGAATACCAAAACATAATTTTTAAAATTATGATCAAAAAGTAAAATCACGTTTGGAGTACAGGAACAGTTTGGAGTACAGGAACGTAGCTAGTTTTAAAGAATTTCAACCAAGTTCCTTAAAAAAAAACAAAAAATCAACAGAAAAGGCTTCTTTCTGATAACACCGAAGTCCTTACTGAAGGGTAGGGGCACTTTTGTTACTCATCCCGAAGAATAAAGCAGAGCCACGACTGTCAGAAACCCTCCAATCATCAAAGCCCCTGACATAGAAATCACCTTCCAAGCGAAGAGCGGCTCAAAAGTCCACTCTGCCCCAGGCTGCACCTCTTCAAATACCAATCGCCTCCAGCAATTCAAACATCCAAAATAACTTCAAATTGTAACAGCTTTGCCACTTTCATTTCCACATGGAAGTCCAAGCACCATAAGTGTAAGTAGAGTTACGATGGGTGACAAGCACAAAGAGTGAAGTTCTTCGCCACGGAGGACCCCAGCTGGACAGCCTTGCCCAGGCTGCCAGAGTGCACTTGCTGGAAAGCCCTGCCCCCATGTGGCCGCCTGAACTGCTGTGTGGCCAGGCCGCCTGCCCTGGGGCCCAGAGTGGGAAGATTCCCACCTAAAACAATCACATGAAGTGCCCACTTCTGGCTGTTAAAAGATTCAGGATAAAGTCTCCTAAGCAGAAACTATACGTTTCCCAGGGATTGTGTCTTGGACAATGTGGATATGCAACAACTACCTGCTGGAGAACAGAAACTCCAACAACTCATGTGGTACGTGCATGTGCCTTACTGAGGCTGTTCTCACATGTGGCTTGTGCAAATAGGGACAATTCACGTTCTGAGATGATGCTAAGGCCCAATTTAAATGACATCTGTCCTGGTCACAACTATGTTTTGCTGGTAATGCTTCACTACGTATGATCTTTCAGCTAATATTAAAAAAAAATTTTTTAACGTTTATTCACTTTTGAGAGAATGAGAGAGACAGAGCATGAGTGGGGGAGGGACAGAGAGAGAGGGAGACACAGAATCCGAAGTAGGCTCCATGCTCTGAGCTGTCAGCACAGAGCTGGACACGGGGCCCAAACCCACTAACTGTGAGATCATGACCTGAGCCGAAGTCCGACGCTCAACTGACTGAGCCACTCAGGCACCCCATCAGCTAACATTAAAGTTGTACATAAAGATCACATAAGTTGTTCTCTCGTCCTGGGGCAAACAGGGCATCTCGGCACTCTGGGCTCTTGGTACTCCTTCTGCGTCTGGTACCCATTCTGTGGTCTGGGACCATTCCTTCCCAGCCCCAGTTGCCTGGAGTCTGTCCTGGAATGTCCCCTTCCTCTCTGGTTCCCACCCCACGGACTTCCCCACACAGGGCTGCCCATCAGTGGCTACTTCCCAACCTCAGGGGCAGGCTCTCAGTGCCTCTGAAGGGGAAAGCTAGCCCTGATAATCTGGAAACAGAGCCACTGTCCAAGCTCATTATTGACTCTCAGAGTGGGACTTCCAGAACACGCAGAATGTGAGAGACATCCAGAACCAAAAGGCCACAAGGACATCTGGGGAACACTGGGTCTCGTGACAGCACCCAAATCAGGCTCTGAGGACAGAGCCTTCCTGCAGGCTATGAAGTCACCACTGAGGAGAAATCAATATTTCATGCCCCCATTTGCCTCAGAGATGGAAACAGTAAAGCACTGAGGAAATAGAAGGATTCCTTTCCTCCTGGTTTATTATCTCAGGACCCCCGAAGCTGGTGTGAAGAGCAGGCACTCTTGCTGTGTGTGTGTGGCCCTCACTCTGCCTCTCTGCCAGGCACAGTCAGTGCATGCTAAATGTTAGCTACTACGACATGTGCAGCTTCCCCAAAATAGGACACATTATGGAGATGGAAAACAACACATTCTGAGACTTCTACTTCTGTTCTAAAGCTCAGAAGTCACAAAATAACCAGATGAGTTAACATGTGGAGCTTTAATCCAGGAGCACAATGTCTGTTCCAAAAAGAAATGTGCCCAGTTTTCTATGTACACTGGAAATTACGTGTGTGCATGCATAGACACAGATCTGTGACATTCCTCAGAGGTTGTTCTGTTCAATAACAAATGTGCAAATCGAATGATTCTGTTCATTGAGTGAAAAATAATGAAATAATATCAGATCATCCTTGAGAGGGGCACCTGGGTGGCTCAGTCAGCTAAGCACACAGCTCTTGATTTCCGCTCAGGACACGATCTCGTGGTTCATGAGTTCGAATCCCGTGGCGGGCTCTGAGCTAACACCGTGAAGCCTGCTTGGGATTCTCTCTCTCTTTCTGCCCTCCCCCCACTCACACTCTCGCTCTCTCTCAAAATAAATAAACATTAAATAATAAAAAAGATCATCTCTGAGAACCTGAAGCAGATCCATTTTAGATAAAGAAGAATCATTTCCATACATTTACTCATTCAGCACACATGAACACATTCTTTTTATTTCTATATTTTCAACCTCTTCAGGCCTGCCTGCCCACCCCACTGCCCTTGGCTAATGTCGCCAACCACCTCTAAACGTCCCCTCCCACCCTCATGCCTGCTCACCCCCATAAGCAGAACATCCGGAGGGTGCCCTGCTCAAAAATTTGGGGGGAGGCGGCTGTAACTGTCAGAAATGTGATATAACTGTCAGAGTCCATGACATCAGCTCTGTAGATTTGGAAGTGGTGATGGCTCTCTTTGTTCTGTGACTTTCTGAAGAAATTACATTATTCCTCCTTACAACATAAAAAACAAAGGAAATGATAAACTCTAGTTCTTGCTCCTTGAATGATCTTCTTTGATCACTGGCAGGCCCAAGTTCCCTCTGCCCTCCCCCAGCTATTTGAGGCCACATGTATCTGTGGATCACTCACTCCCTTCTGGAAACCGCCCTCCTCAGCTTCTCTAATATCTATCCATGAACTTCTTCGGCATACTCCTCTACTTTGGACTGCCCTTGAACTAGTGTTCCCTGGTTCTGGTTCTTTGGAGCATTAGCCTTCTTAGTACACAAAGCTGTCCTAGGGGTAACATCTCCCCCTCCCCCCCAGAAGAAATGCTGTGTGTCCCTCCCACCTTCCAGGAGAACAGAACAAATCAGAGCTACTTCAGCTGGAGGGAAGGATGGGGGTTCAACACCCACCCAGTCCAGCCTAGGGCATCTCTGCAGACCTGTAGGGCTCTGAACAAACTATTTCCTTCCACACCCCTGGTAGCTCTCAGCTCTGTCTCCATTCCCTTCTCTGCTCCTTCAATCCAATGACCTCCTTCTCACTTTTCCACCCAACAAAGTCAGACACATTCTTTCCAGATCCAGTTCAGGGGGCACCTTCCTTGTGATACTTTGCCGTTCCAGCCTGAGATGAGCACTCCATTTTCCCTGGAGGTACCTTGGACTGCCTCCACTATTGTTCATTGTGCAACACTGTCTGTCTCCAATCCTGCTTGCCCTACTAGATCTGACCACTGCGATGGCAGACAAGAGGAGGGTAGTGGTGGTGATGGTGGCGTGATATGAAGGAGATATCACAGATATGAAGGAGAGGGGTCCCAGATGATCAACAATGAGGTCTGGGTGTGTTCTTGCTGTGGGGCCAGTGCCCTGATCTGCATGAAAAGAAGCAAGGCGGTGGCTGGAAGAAGGGAAAGAACAATGGCTGTGGCTCTCCAGCCTGGCCAACAAGGATGGAGTCTAAGCCCTAAAAAGTCAGGTAAAATCAAAGAACTGCTTTCAAAACAGATTATGAAATGTGAGTTAAGGCAGAATACTGAAGACCTCATTCTCTTTTTTGAAATATTTCTCTATTGCTTTCATTAAGATCTAAGTTTCTAAAAGGCTTGTATTTTCTTTCAGTGTTGATGAATAAAATCCTACCTAAAATCTGAGCCAACAAACTTCTCAAGCAGCACTTGCTAGTGAAAAGAAACTAAAGAGGGAAGATGCTGGCACAGGTCCAAGACAGAGACAGAATTCCGACCTGCAAAACCAATCCAAAAATCCTGTTAGATAAAGATGGAGGCTGACTATACCCACAAGAATAGACAGCCACTGTGCTTCTAACCTTTTCAAAAAACAAGAGTCCTTGCAAGGCTGTCTGTAAGAGTCCCTTAGAAATACCCGGATATTCAGTTTAATGAAGAAAGTAACCATTAAAGGCAAACCATCTACAATTAATTGGCCATCAACTGGCAAACTAGATTCAGATTGGCCTCTGGAAGTCCTAAAGGTAATAAATAGCTAAATATTCCTTTGTTCTGCAGAAGAGCCTCAATACTCTACCTGATTCCTCTCACATTGGAAAATTAATCAGGGTGATAATTTTGGTAGATTCCTGTCACCTACAGCAATGCATATCCTGAGGAAAGATTGGGAGCGGGCCACAGAACACACTGGTGTCCAGTTCACCAACACCCAAGCCAGCAAGGAGGCCAGATGCTTGGTGAACTGGGACTAGTGAGGGCAGGCCCTTCCTTGTTCCTGCCAAGAACACATGACCTGAATCTAGTCATGAGAAACACTGAATAGCTCCAGCTTGAAGATTCTTTAAAACTGTCAAGGAGGAAACATGACACCTAAAAGCAATGCATGTTCCTGTATGGCACCTTGGGACAGAAAGGAAAGAGAGGCCCACTGGGCAGTAGTGAAGGTTGGATGAGAACTATAGATTGAACAGCATCCTTGTGTCAGTGTTAATTTCCTGATCTGGTTACATGGTAGTTAAGCAGAGAATGACAATGCTTGGGGGAACTGAACCCTTCAAAATTTAGGGGTTGTGGGTCATCATGTCTACAGTTTGTTTTCAAAAAGTTTCAACAAAAGACTAGTGACAGTGAGTGTGTACACATCTACCTCCACCACCTCTGTCTTTATCATCACCTCCACCTGCACCACCGCCTTGACTTCCATCACCACCTCTGCCTCTATCACTACCACCGTCAGCAACACCAAAGCCTCCACCACCTCCACCAGTATTGCCACCTCCGCACGCCCACCACCACTACCACCAGTACCACTGCCACCACCTCCATCTCCATCATCACTTCTACCTCCATCGCCAATACCACCACCTCCACCTCCACTTCCACTACCTCTAATGGGACCACAGTATCTACTTTGGCTATTCAAAAAAGCTCGCCTTTATTCCTTGGTATTCAGGCGTGTTTCCCAAAAGAAAAGTGAATAGAGAAAGTTGGTTACTTTATTTGACTCCATATCAAATGAGTCACATTATTTTATATCTCCTCTTACTTCTCTCAATACCCACCACTTTTAACATTTAATGGTCTCTAAGCTTTTCATTACTGAGCTGCTACAGTAATGAAGTAGTCAGTCAACCAACAAATATTTAACGGGCATAAAATCTGATATGCTTGCATTATGGGAAACATAAAAGAAATGTTCCCGGTCTCTGCAGAGCTGAAGCCCATGATACAGTCAGGTACAAAACAAGCAATAAGAGTTGAGGGCACAGTGAGGAGATGTGCCAATGGTCTTGGGGCCAGCACCTGTAATGACACAGAGATATGTAAAAGTGAACAGAAAGATGCCCAAGTCACTAGAGCTCAGGATGGAAAGAACATCTGTGCACCCAGAACAAAAGGGGCTTCCAGTGCTCACTGCTGTTCCTTCTAGGCTTTCATACCAACTGGTGATGTGGGCAGTGCTAATCAAGTGGGAACGAGAAAGAGGAGAAGTGGCTGGTCCCCTCCCAACAAAGTAGGAGGCAGGATAACTAGGTGTTCAGTGTCCCTTCACATGTTCACCCTCTACCATTTTCTCACCTTGTAGCACCCAGCTACTTATTCACCAGTCAGGTACCCAATAATGCCAAGAAGAAAGCAAACTTGGTATATGTTCAAAGTCAAATAAATATTTAGTTATAAAACAGGGCTCCAGAATCTCTCAGTGTCCCACAGATCATAAAAGAGGTCTTGAGGGTAGAGGGAGAAGGAGAAAACATCTATCATTGATATCTCCATAGGCTATATATATTTTCTAGGGGCCTAATTGGAGACTCCTCTTCATCATGAGAAAAAAAGTACTTTTTTTCAAATGTGAAAAATCACTAATCATCAAAAACACCTTAGAACTACCTTATATTCAGGCAGCAGTGAAATGGGACTTATTAGCCCAGAAATGTACACAAATATAATACCCCAAATAATATCTTATCATATATTTTTCTTCTCATGAAAAAAAATCCTCTAAAGATTTTGAAATGTATCATTTTTGCCTAATAGTACTCAGTAATGACTGAAACTGTCTTTCATCCAAGGCTAAGGGAACATAGCCATAAACTATTAATTGGTTCACTGTTTCTCTTTATTGTGCATAAAACTTTTTGTAGTATTTGTCTGTTGGCAGACAGAGAAAATTAGCAGTCTAGATTTACACCCACAAGCAGGAAATAAATTGCTTAAGTCTGTATTCAAGATAGCTTTCCCCCACTGAATGAATCCTACTCAACTGGCTCCATTTTCCTGTTTTAGGGAGGATGTATAATCAAGAGAAGTTGTTAAATTTCAAGCAATCTGTTGAATTTTTAAATTATCACTTAAAATGTTTTGACTATACACTTAGAATCTGAGACGGAGGAAAGGACGTAAAGAGTAAAGGCAGCCTGATCACCCTAAACAACAGGGGCGCCTGGGTGGCTCAGTCAGTTAAGCGTCCAACTCTAGATATCAGCTCAGGTCATGATCTCATGGTCCATGGGATTAAGCCCCCCATCGGGCCCTGCACCAACAGCTTGGAGCCTTCTTGGGATTCTCTTTCCCTCTCTCTCTGCCCCTCCCCAACTTGTATGTTCTTCCCAACCCTCCCCCAAATAAATAAACTTAAAAAAATAGGCAATAACACCAGAGTGAAATGGAATAGCTAAGCATTTAAACATTAAATGAAGCTAAAAACAAATGGTCACTTTTCTTCTTCATATTGATTATCAATATATCACTCCATTACCTCCAGGGGAAAAAAAAAAAGGAACTTGTGACATGGTTTTAGAGCATTGCACCCATTAAAGTGTTAAACAAAGGCGCAGGTCTTCCAGGCAAAACATGTGTTCATAACAGACTTGTCTAGTCCAGGCCTTGCCTAAGAAAATTTTACCAAGTCTCTCTGGGACACTGTCTCATGGAACTAGTGAGACTGGATGGATTCCAGTCTCCTCCAGTGAGCTAGGAAGTCAGTCATTTATGCTGTAGGGTTTACAAAACGAACTAGAATGCCCATCCCATTTAATCCCCACAGAGAAAGCTGAAACAATCACCTCTCCCCAGGAGTGAAATGGCATCAATCTGACACCCGGGACCCAAGCCAACCATCTCAGCTGGAACCTGAGGCTTCTCAGCCAGAAACTGGGACCTTGAATGCATAGCAACTGAACCTCTTGTTCCATTTGCTATGTTTTTTCCAAAAGCAATAAAAATTGTATTTTTTTTTCTTAGGCAAAGTTAAAAGTAAAATGCAAAGATAAAAATATAAATATTATTCTGTTGGTCATGCAAATTTGATCTTTGCCCATGACAGGAGATCATGCACTAAGCTTAAGTCTTTCTAGTTTAAGGTTTTCAAAGGAAGCCATACATCTAATAAAAAGTTTTACAACTTGAAAATACTGTATGACAAAGTTTTCAGTCTTTTTTGAACTAGAGATACCTACAGTGGCTAAACTATTTTCTAAAGGGGACAAGAATTATCTATTCCTGTGTAATTGAACATCATTTACCAAATAACTGTCCTTTAGACACTGTGGCTGAGGCTTTAAAATGTGGTTCTCTACAATTACATTACAGTCAACTGTGTTAGAGAATCAGATCTGAATCCCTTTCACCTCCCATGACACTCTCTTCTAATCTACTTAAGTGTACTTCCTTCTTTTAAAAAGACAGAATTTTAAAAGTGGAGGGGAAAAACATCCTTTTCATCTCCATGTCAAAGATGCTCTATGCCCGTATGTATTTTGGATATTATAATATTAATTGCCATAGCTTATGGTAGGCAGTGGGTGGGAGTAGCCAAGCTGTTAGGCTCTTTTTTTTTTAATTTCTTTACTGTTTGGAAAATCAGTTTATTGCTTTCCTAAAAATGGAACATGATCATTGTAAAAATTTCTAAGAATCTAAAAATCTTCAAAGATTGCTATCCTATCACCCGTTATTGCAAAAACCTGAGAAGGAAAATGAACTCAGATTGTAAAAAAGTCTAATTGATTGCAGTACTGGTGACCCTTGAACACAGGTGTGAAATGATGGGTCTACTTCTACATGGAGTTTTTACAATACAGTACTATGAATATATTTTGTCTTCCTTATGATTTTCTTAATAACATCTTTTCTAGCTTAGCTTATTGTTAGAATAAAGTATATAATACATGGGACATACAGAATGCATGTTAATGGATTATTTATGTTATTGGTAAGGCTTCTGGTCAACAGTAGGGTATTATTAGTAGTTAAGTTTCTGGGGAGTGAAGTTATACGTGGATTCTCGACTGCATAGAGGGTTGATGCATCTAACCTCTGCAATTGTCCAGGGCCAACTGTAATTACATTTCATTAATATAAACTCATTACTGAGATGAAATACCAGTATACCAAAGTCCAGTCCACGACCTTCCAATGTACCCTCCAGAAGGCAAAAACCAGAAACACAGTCCTTGAAGCTGAATAAACTATTACACCAGAACACATGCTCCTCCCTGGAATGGACCTTCCGTAAACCTCAATTTACCTCTTTCTCTTAACCTCAATGTCAAATACCTTCCCTCGGGGATACTAACACATTTCACTTTTGAGATAAAGTCAAATAGGAAAGATCATCAAAAAGAAAGAAATTAATTCTGCAGATGTTAACTGCACCTGGGTAGTGTTATTTTTCCTTGCTTGAACTGTGTACTCACTTGAGCCAGATCAACTCTTGCATCGAATAAGGCAGGGAATGAATGAATTATCAATAATTTTAAAACGTATTCATCATGATAAAGAGATAACTCTACTTGCCAACTTTTCCTTATAGCTGAAATAACCTATTTCTATTTCTGGGATACTGAAAGCAATATTACATGAAGTAAAGCTTTTTGTCTGTCACATTCTACAGATATTTTAACCTCTTCCACAACCACAGAGACTGATTCAGCAAGCAAACATATTTTATGACATGCCAAATTTATTAGTTATTGGACTATCCTTCAGTAATGACAATGTTTAATACCATAAAAAAGAACCTGATGAAATTCCAATTTCCATTTTTATATTCCAACAAGTAATTCAAATTTGCTTCTCAACTCAGTGTTTCACTTTTGAAAAGCAATTTGCTTTATTTTAAACTATAATTATGTTTCCTTCAGTCATTTTAATTGTTAGGTTTACTTAACAAAAATTTACTGTCTTTTTATTCCTTTTCTCAGTTATTGCTTTATGTCTTCTGATAGATCACGTTTCACCTTCTGATGTCTTGTGTGATAAAATGGTCAAGAACACTTTCAGGCAAAATCAAGTATAATTATTTTAATAAGAGCAACTATTAAAATAAAAAAATAGAGTATCCACATTTACTGAACTTTTGTTTTCATGAACTATAGATAAAAGATGCAGAAGTCTCATCCTCAAGAAAGAAAGACCTTGTTACCACTGTCTGAAACAGGTATGGTTACTGGTACTTTTACAATTCAGAAACTGTCAGAGCTCAAAGGGAAGAAGTGAACACATCTGGTCTACTAAACATCGTAAATATCCATTCACTGGCCACTGAACCCTACAATACATAAATTTGAAATTTTCTTATTGCAAAGAAAATTCTATGTCCTTTATAGCACTGCAGTATCTCTTATGGAGTAAGACAATATAATAGCAAAGGACAGTGGGGGCTGACAGTGCCCGTGTGTTCCTCTAAAAACATGCATGAATGTACCACATACCCACAGGAAAACCTGTCATTTGGCCTGGAATATATATACACACATATATATGTGTGTACATATATATATGTACACACATATATGTACACACATACATATGTGTGTACATATATATATACACAAATATACACACACACACATATATGTATGTGTGTGTGTGTGTATATATATATATATATATCCACTAATGTTAATCACTTAGAATAGAAAGCACCAGGATTAAGTAAACCAGGATCTGTCCTAACAATATCAAAGTAACACTATTTTCTGGCACTTCCAGGAAGTTGGGTGTCTGGGGTTAATCAATACTCAGATCTCTACTTATGCCAACCTGTGGATTTGAAAATTCCTAAGACATTTACATTAAGAGTCCACTGAACTTAATTTAATTTTTATTGTAGAGTTCAGGGAGTATTTCTTTATCTTGGTCTTTGAATCAGAATCATTTATTATAAATGTTTCAAAAGGATACCAGTTAACAAAGCGTTCTGATTGGTAACCTGTTGGATAAACCAGTTTTCATTATTAAAAAAATGCTCACAACAAATAAGACTGTTGTGTTTTTTATGAAAATAAAAATAATGGAATCAAAATTTTCATATTTTTTGAAAAATAAAAAAAAATTAATGAACAGTCCACTTACAGTGAGTTCACAGAAATCGATGCTATCAAGGCTTTTGCTTCTGTGGAGTCTCCCTTTTATTCGTCTTAAAGAAGGTTTTCCTTGGCTGACGCTAGAAGTAGCACCATTCGGATTTTCAGAGGATGGCGTTACCCTGAAAGAAGAGGAAAAGTTTAATTTTTTTAGGTTTACAGGGAAACACATTTCTCGGGTATGAAATAAGTATTTACTTGAGGACAGCTTTGGAAACCTCAGGCTCCTTTTTTTCAACCAAGAAGCCAAGCTACCTCCCATCAGATATCCTTTCTAAGTATTTCTCAGCAGTTTGCTGGTTTAGAAATTTTTCTTGACAGGGTTCAAACGTTTCTACATTAAGATTTACTAAAAGTCAACGATGTGACCATCAAAGAAGCAATTAAAGCCAGACTGAAGTTTCCTAGGTAACTGGGAGGTATCTGCTTCCTGCTGGGTAGTTCTTTATATGGAGCGCTCAGCCCAGCGCCTGGCACGCCCAATGCAAGTCAGCTCTCCTTGTGTACAACCACAGACACCGTTCAGCATGCTTTTTTAATCAGGAAAATTACTTTAAAAATTTTAAACATTGACAGTCAACACTCAGTTCACCATGATTACAGAACAACGAAAATACAGATAAAAAGAAGTGGTAAATAATCTAAATTATCTACAGATGCACATCAGCATACATGCTTGTATATGTATACACACACTCAAGACTGTCATGTGTTCAATCGTTTCTGTGCCACTTCTGCTGGCAGCCTTAGCAGGTGCCCTGGGAACCTGGGAGGAAACTGCTTAGTAGATTATCGTCTTAGAGATAACAAAGGTTTTAAGTAGTAAGACTGACTGGTAAGTATGGCTTATCAAAATCAGTTTCCTTATTTTATGGTCAGGTTTCCTGCTTGTATACATCCTATGTTCATATACTTTTCAACTTTCCTGACCTACTTAATATTTTGTATTTAAGATTTTGTTGTCTGAAAGAGATCAAATAGGCCTCTTGTTGCTTGACAAGAACACAGAGAATGAACTATCAGCAAAGTAAATTTGACTTATATAATAAGATAGGAGTAAATATCATAAAATAGAGTATTCTAGGTATGACTGCATTTAAAGTAAAAGTGCCATATCCCTATAGTTATGACATTTAAAGAGTATGAAAAGATACAAAAGTGAAAAGTAAAGCCTTCCTCTCCCCCCCATCCCAAATCCCCATCTCTTTTTTTAACTGATTACTTATTTTGAGAGAGAGAGCACAAGTGTGCACACGCATGCATAAGAGGCTGGAGAAGAGGGGAAAGAATCCCAAGCAGGTTCCACGCTCAGTGCAGAGCCCGATTCAGGGCTCAATCTCACAGTGAGATCATGACCTGAGCCGAAATCAAGAACTACTTAACCAACTATTTCAGGGGTCAGACACTTAATCGACTGAGCCACCCAGGCACCCCTCCCCACCCCTTTTTCTAAGGACAATCACCATTAACAGTTCTTTGTATAACCTCCCAAATAAATGTTCTTGCTTATCCACATGTGTTAATCTCCTTTCAAAACTTTTCAGCAAAGTGACCAAATTGTTCACATTGTCCTGCACCTTACTTTTTCACTTAATTTTCTTGAGGCTCTTCCCATAATAACCCAGCTCTATTTCATTTGTTTAATGGCTAAACAGTATTCCATTGTATAGGTGTATCACAATTTATTCAACCACTCCTCTACCAATGGGTATTTAATTTAGTTTCTAAATGTTTGCTATCAAATTATAAAGCAATGAACATATCTTACATCTTTGGGTGCAAACACAGTATTTACTTAGGAAAGACTCCTAGAAGTAAAATGCAGGGTCAGAGGTTTCTAGGTATTGCTAGGCACTGCTTTTCAAAATGGCTTTAGCAATTTACACTTCCATCAACAGTATACAAGAATGTTCCTATGGGGGGGTGGGGGGCAGTTGTCCTTAAATATAAGGGTGATTTAATAATTTTATTTTATTATTTTATAACTCAACTTCTCCATGTCCTTCATTATATTTGTCTTGCTGAATTGCTGCTTTCTGTAAAAAAAAAAAAAAGACCATTACACAGTCCCAACGTGAATATGGATCTGACAACTGACCTTTATACATTGGTTTTTCCTTTATATATTTCAAATCTGTTTCATTAGATGCCTTAATGTTTATAATTCATATCTTTTTAGGGATTTAACCTTTTATCATATTAAAAGTCTCTGTTTCTGGGTGCCTGGGTGGCTCAGTTGGTTGACCGTCTGACTTCGGCTCAGGTCATGATCTCGCGGTCTGTGAGTTCGAGTCCCGCATCAGGCTCTGTGCTGACAGCTCGGAGCCTGAAGCCTGTTTCCGATTCTGTGTCTCCCTCTCTTGCCGCCCCTCCCCCACTCATGCTCTGTCTCTCTCTCTCTCTCTCTCTCTCTGTCAAAAATAAACATTAAAAAAATTTTTTTAAATCTGTTTCAATTAAAGATTTTACCTTAAATGCTATTTTGTCTAATAATTTCCCCATCTATATTTTTAAGTTTTTTTAAATGTTTATTTATTTTTGAGAGACGGGGGAGGGGGGAGGGGGGAGAGAGAGAGAGAGAGAGAGAGAGAGAGAGAGAGAGAAGACGGAGTGTGAGTGGGGGAGGGCACAGAGAGAGGGAGACAAAGAATCTGAAGCAGGCTCCAGGCTCTGAGCTGTCAGCAGGACTCAAACTCACAGACTGTGAAATCATGACCTGAGCCAAAGTTGGACACTTAACCAACTGAGCCACCCAGGCGACCCCCACATCTACATTTTTATATTACCCTTTTCTTGGCTTATCTTTTTCTGTGCTCATATTTTCAACCTTGACAAGTATCTGCCTGTCTCTCCCCACCCCTCCTCCTTTAACTTATACTTTAACTTTTGTTAAAGCGTGTAGCTGGACTGTTTCCTTTCTTCTTTTTAGTGTTATTATTATTATTTTTTGAGAGTGAGAGAGCACAAGTAGAGGAGAGGTAGAGAGAGGGGACACAGGATCCAAAGCAGGCTCTGAGCCAATACAGGGCTCAAACTCATAGACTCTGAGATCATGACCTGAGCGGAAGTTAGATGCTCAACCAACTGAGCCACCCAGGGGTCTGTTTTCTTTTTTACTAAATCTAAGAATAAGTATCTTTTGAGAGAAACTGAATCCATTCAAATTTATTCATGTTTAGATTTATTCCTGCCATGTTCTTTTACAGTTTGTGGTGGTTTTTTATTTTGTTGTTGTTATTGCTATTGTTGAGAGACAGAATGTGAGTGAGAGAGAGGGGCAGAGGAAGAGGGAGAGAGAGAATCTTAAGAAGGCTCCATCCTACATGCGGCTCTATCTCACAACTGTGAGACCATGACCTGAGCTGAAATCAAGACACAATTTTGGGTTGTTGTTGTTGTTGTTGTTGTTCTGTTTGGTTTGGTTTAGTTTGGTTTTGTAGTTACTTATTTTGAGAGAAAGGGAAAGAGAGAGTGTGCAAGCAGGGGAGGGGCAGACAGAGAGGAAGAGAGAGAATTCCAAGCAGACTCCATGCTGTCAGCATAGAGCCCAACTCGGGACTGGATCTCATGAACCGTGAGATCATGACCTGAGCCAAAATCAAGAGGTGGCCATTTAACCGACTGAGCCACCCAGGAACCCCTGGTTTTTGTTTTTGTTTTTGTTTTTAATTTAAATGCTTTCTTCTTTCCTACTTTTCCTATTTCCATATTTTTCCTACCTTTTTAGTATGACTGAGTTTTCTTAGTCTCTACCCACCCCTAGACCTTCTCCCTTCCAATTAGTAATTTCAAAGTCCTACATCTTATTAGGGCAACTCTGACTCTAGCTAACTATACACACATATAATATTTACATATTTATATGCATGTAGATACATACATACATACATAAATATATATGTACATACATATATATTTAATCTGAAATATTTCTATCAACATCTAGGGTTCATTGGTATTCTCATCTCCTCTCACACAAGAAATGACATTTAACACACCTTCATTTCTCTTCTTTTACAGCACTATTACAACCCTACCAAAAGCCCTACCTTTTCTTGGAAATAGTTTCAAGGTCTCCTAACTTCTCTTTCACACTTTTGATCCCTTTGTTCTTTTGGGATTCTTTAGCTTACTCCTCCAGATTGCTAACTTGCTTTTCAATTTTGTCAATTCAGCCATTTTCTTTCACTTCAGTGAGTCAAGTTTAAATTTCTAAAGTGTCTAGTATGCTTTTTTTTTTTTTATTAATACAGTACTCTCTTGCATCTTTCTGAAA
The DNA here is from genome assembly GCF_018350215.1 of Panthera leo. Lineage (NCBI taxonomy): Eukaryota > Metazoa > Chordata > Mammalia > Carnivora > Felidae > Panthera > Panthera leo. The sequence goes on along the minus strand of NC_056684.1, from coordinate 19,974,801 downwards.
ATAACCATGTTAATCCAAGGTTTTTCTATTTTCTCAGGGATTAGTTCTTTTGTTTGTTGAGTATGGTAATTCTGTTAATACTGGCTTCCTCCAACTGTTTGGTGATTTTTACTGCCCACTTATATTTGTATTCTAGAACATCTGTTTCCATACTGCAGCATTTACCATGGCCTACCTTTGGAAACTCTGGCAGGGAGACGGGACATGCTGCTGGGACATGCAACTTCTCTTCTGGGTCAAAGGATTCAGTAGCCATCTTGGGTACAGTCTCCCTGGACCAAGAGCCCACATTCACTGCTTTAGTAAGCAAGAAAGCCACACTGCTGCCCACAACTTATCACAAATTAGTGAGGCAAAGGGGTCAACCAACCTAGTGCATTGAATCTGATTAATTCCCCAAATGTCCTCTGCTTCTTCCATCCCTAAATGCTGCTTCAAGCTATCAACCTCTCTTTGTGCAAAAGTCCTATAGGCAGTGGTTCCTGCAAGGCTTTTCTCTTAGTAGATTCATCCGATCTACTAAGTACATTTCAGAGATTCCTCAAAAATGCTGGTCCACTGATGGTATTCGTTGTTGTTTGCTCAGATTGTTATTATTTTTCTTGTGGCTTTTTAAATTAATATATTTGTTATTTCACTGAATTGCCAATGAGAATACCTTTTAAGTCACCTCCCAGAATAAAATTCTGATGATGTCTCTTTCATTATTTTCAATACAAAAAAAAGTGGTATGCTGTACAGTTTTGTTCTCTTCTCTGCAGAGTAAAAGCTTCCATGAAAACAAAGAATTTCACTTAAGAAAAGAGGGCATATAGGAAAAAAAATAGTTGTACAACATTGTATAAGTCATAAATTTTCTTTGTCTCCTTTCTCCCACTTAACTTTGATAGCACTGATTATGTGGCATAATCATATTACAAGATATTAATATAAGCTTTTCTGGCAAAAGACATCTGTCACAAATTTTCCTCTCATTTGACTTAGAAAGACATCACTATTTACCTTTTTTCCAAATCTAAAACCTATGAGAAGAATTTACATATACCAAATTTATAAATGACAGCCAAGAAATTTATCAGACTTACCTCAATGTAATACTGAGGCCAGTGACAATGTAAAAACAGAAAAAAAAAAAAAAACCATCCTAAATATAACTAGAAGGATGGCTTTTTCCCCTCCCTACCAGGATCATAATAAAAACATTTATTAAGGAGTAAAGCTGAATTGGGCATAGCAGGCGAACATCAGGTCTGTACCCACCCCACCCACAGACTTGGCAGAAGGAAGGTGCCTTGTCTACACATAGAACCAGGCTCCTACCCAGTAATTTCAGTAACTGTAAAGTTTTGACCAGGTCTTTGTGAAGCTAGGAGGTCAACTGTTAAAAAGCATATGATTCGGTAATGACCCCCTTTTCTTTGGTGGGAAAAAAAGAAAAGGAATAAACACAGTTCCAGGTAATAAATAGAATGGTGGGGTACCTGGGAGACTCTGTCGGTTAAGCATCTGACTTCGGCTCAAGTCATGATCTCACAGTTCATGGGTTTGAGCCTTGCATCAAGCTCTGCACTGAATGGTGCAGAGCCTGGAGCCTGCTTTGGATTCTGTCTCTCCCTCTCTCTCTGCCCCTCTCCTGCTCATGTTCTTCCCCACCCCCAAAATAAACAAACATTAAAAAAAAAGAAAAAACAATACAGACTGTTAATCATAGAGATAGTGAATATTTCAGTAGTAACTCATGTGGAAATACTTATTTAATCTGAGTGATACAGCGCAATTTAGTTTTATAGTTTCTCTACTTCTATGCAGCAACAGTTGTTATCTAGTCCATATGTGATATACAGTTTGACATCGCCTGAAGAAGGATGTTAACAAGAGGACTTATTTGTTAACATCAATGAAGATGACAGCATTTGTTTGGGAGGGTAAATAACAAATCATAGGTAAGCAGAAGGGGTCTTGAAGTTTAGGGAATTTAAGATGTCACTACTCCTTTGTTTTACTACAGTTTGTGACAATTAATATTTGTCCTGGGGCAGGGATATGTGTGTTCAAATCGTTTTCTGCTGGACATTCATAAGAATATAGAGGTATAGGGGCACCTGGGGGGCTCAGTCGGTTAAGCATCTGACTCTTGATCTCTGCTCAGGTCTTGATCTCAGGGTCGTTAGTTCAAGCCGCATGTTGGGCTCCTCACTGGGTGTGGAGCCTACTTAAAAAAAAAAAAATAATAATACAGAGGTATATTACAACTCAGGTAAGAAGGGCTGTACTTGGATACAAAACGCCCACCAAGGACAGTTCTTCCTGATCTGGAGTATAAGGAGTATTTTTTAGTCCCAGGGCCCCATTCTCCTTCAACCTGATGGTGTGGTCTGAACTGAATAAATCAGACTTTGGAGGTCATTTCCTACATATTTAGGAGAACGGCCCTTGATGGTAGGGAAAATAAAGTTAGTAACTGAGATACAGGAATCTTATTTTCCCTTGAACTCTGGGGAAATCAGTATTTAGCTTCCAATGAAGTTTTTTCTTTTCCTAATTCCGAATTCCATTTAATCATCCCTAGGGGATTACTGGGAAGAAAATTTCTGCTTCTCTCCAATCCCTTCATATTTTCCCACCATGTTTTTGTGGGCATGGCTGGCATGCTTGAAAGGCAGAAACCCAGGGTCCACCCTCTCACTTTGTTTATAACTCGGGAGCTTTGGCTCACAATCATTTTTGACCATGGTTCACTTGGAACAAACAACTCCCAAGCTTATCTACCTCGCCCATCTCTAATTTCTAGTGGAAAATATCTCAGTAATAACAAAATATTGAGCAAAAACCATCAAGATGGTAAAAACAAGGTAGTTACGCAAGAAGAAACTACCAACAAAGGTAACATCTAACAATTCTTCTACAAGGTATTAATTTTAATATATCACCAATTGACACCACAAACCATTTGAAGATTAACACTAATTGGTGATAGCAAAGTATATTCCCCCCAAACAAGGGTATAAGAGCAGGTGCCTAAGTACAGCAGGGAAGTTGACTTTAGGATACTGAATCTTTGTGAAGGACACTTAAGTAAAAGCTAGTAAAATCCTAATTTTTTGTCTGTAAGTATCAGACTTCAAAAACCTGAAGAGTTCACTTAAAAGGTTTATCTAAATGGCCCTTAGCTGTACTTGTAAATAATAATGTGCATAATTGGCTACAATTTGCTCACTAAAGAAACTAAGAAAGGGATGGATGTTAACTAGACTTACTGTACTGATCACTTGGCTATATATATAAATACTGAATTATTATGCTGTACTCCTGAAAGTAATACATTGTATGTCAATTATACCTCAATAAATTTTTAAAAAGTGAAAAAAAACAAAACACAGTGAGAAAGGACTTGGATACTAGAGACATTCCCGCCTCATCAGGGGAACCTCTATGACTCATGAGGGGGCTATGTGCCACCCTGGGAGAAACAACATCCTATAGGGCACTTTTCAGTCATGTTGTACCTGTTTTCAGTCATTCTTCATTTCTAGACTGTCATGTCCCTGCTCAAATGTGTTTTTAACCCTAACCACTGGTATAAGTAAGACCTTATTTGTGACTCTGGGCAGGTCAATGACCTCATCTGTAAAACTGGGAAAATACAGTACCTACCTCACAGGGGTGCTACAGGTTAATGAGAGGATGCTTGGAAATCACTTATGCTGGGCCCAGCAGGCACTAAGCTCAATGAATGGCAGTTCTTCTTATTTCCACAATCTGATTACTGGACAACTATTTGAATGAGTGAATTGAGGGCTGCCTGGGTGGCTCAGTCTGTTAAGTGTCTGAATTCGGCTCAGGTTATGATCTCAAGGTTTGTAAGTTTGAACCCCGTGTCGAGCTCTGTGCTGACAGTTCAGAACCCGGAGCCTGCTTCAGATTCTGTGTCTCCTTCTCTCTCTGCCCCTCCCCCACTCACACTCTGTCTCTCTTTCTCACAAAATTAAATAAACATTAAAAAAATTTTTAATGAGTGAGTGAATTGATGTCACATGGCCTTCAATAATTACTGAATCAAATAACCAGGAGAAATATATTTAGAAGCCTGAAGAAAATGAAATGATACCTTTTTCCCCCGCTAAGATCAATATAAATATTCCTAAGAGCACTTGATGCAAAAATCAAGACTGACAACAATATAATTATTGTGAAAATATTTTTCACATGTCACATAAAATAGACAGGAGTTAACAATTATTTGGGCTTCACACCCACTGGAGAGCAAGGAGCTGGCCTTGGTACCTGTACTGGATTGAATGGTGCCCTTTCTCTCCACTCTTCTTAAAACCAGGAACCTGTGAATGTGACCCCATTTAGAAAAAGGGTCCTTGCAGATGTAATTAAGTCAAAGGTCTCAGGATGAGATCATCCTGGATTATCCAGGTGGACCCTAAATCTAATGACAAATGCCCTTAGAAGAGACAGAAGAGGAGGAGACACAGACACACCAAGAAGACTATGTGAAGATGTAGAGATGGGAGTGATCTGGCCACAAGCAATGCCTGGAGCCCCCAGGAGCTGGAAGAGGCAAGGACTCTTGCCAAGAGCCTTCAAGGGAGCATGGCTCTGAAGACACCTTGATTTCAGACTTCTGGCCTCCAGAACGGAGGGAGAATAAATTTCTGCGGTTTTAAGCTAGTGAGTTAGTGGTAATGTTGTAGCAGCTCTAGGAAATACAGCGCCTTAGTGCTTTCATCACCAGCAGTTATAAGAAGAAACCCCCCAAAGGAAGCAAGCTGAGCAAACTCACACCCACCTCAGGCAGAGCTAACAGGCCTTAGTTCTGGGCTCCTAAACAGTAGTGATTCAGAACCAAACACTGCCAACAGTCCTACTTCCCAAATTTCTTGGAGAAGAGGGTTTTTGCAGATGCCACTAATGCAGGTCTGGCTGTTTTTCTGCTTTAGTGTCCATTTAAATTGTGTGTAAATATAATATTCCTTAATGGATTTGCAGAGTCAATGAGAAAGAAAGATATTGCACAAAAGGAAGCTGATGAGCACAAAAGGTCAAACTAGATAGAAGTGTGGGGCCAAAACACTGAAACATTCAGCCCTACCCTTTACTTAACACTGGCATAGGCTTTGCAGGCATGCAGTTTTTCCACAGAGACTGCAAAAATTTAAACAGAGAGAACACAGATAGCATATAAGCTTTCAGAAGCACCTTCATATAAATTCTTATACATAGCACACCCAATGATCATAGTATGCCCTCACATCTTGTAAACAGCTATAAGCTATTGCATCCCAAGGTCTGACAACCATTCTGATGTCTGCTATTGGTTCCCGCCCACCACTCAGGAGTCATAACCCATATCTACATATCTTCTTGCTACGTAAAGGTGCGTTCTGTCTCAATTATCCATGTGCAGTTGCTCTGATACTAACAAAATGAAATGTTAATCTAGAAAATAAATTCCAGAAGATATAAGATAGATGGATCAGGCAGCACAATATTCTTCAACTTAAAAAAACCCACAAAACTATATATGTATGTTATATTTAACAATACCATCCACTTGGGGCACTTGGGTGGCTCAGTCAGTTGACTGTCTGACTCTTGATTTCCACTCAGGTCATGATCTCACGGTTTGTGAGATCAAGCCCCGCATTGGGCTCTATGCTGACAGCACAGAGCCTGCTTGGGATTCTCTCTCTCCGTTTCTCTACTCCTCCCCCATGTGTGCATGTGTACTCACTCTCCCTCTCTCTCTCTCTCTCAAAGTAAACATTAAAAAGTACCATCCACTCTAGAGTTTCTGTAGCATATACTCTTCACTTTGCCACTGCAGAAACTACATTAGTATTTGCAAACTCACTTAACATTGAGCAGAAATTCTGAAATGCTCATTTAAGATTGTGGAAAAGTTAAACAAAATACCCCTGCCTTTTCCAGGCCATCTCTTAGTAAGATGGTTTTTAATGCTGGCCCCAGTTCACTGACAGCCTGAAATATGAACCTCCAGAGTACTAAACTATCTGAATTTTATTTTCTCGTGTCCTCTTTTCACAAAATGTATTGGGGAATATATGTTCAGAAGAGGCATTCCAGTGATGAAAAAGAATAAACCTAAGTTTCCAGATTTGGTGGCCAAATGATGCTAATATTCATGTCTAATAGCTCCTCCAATATTATTCCCACATCTTAATTTTTAAATTTAATATCAGAAAAATTTCCTTCCCAGTTATGCATTATTAAGAATTCATTCATTCAGGAGCTCCTGGGTGGCTCAGTCAGTTAAGTGTCCGACTTCGGCTCGGGTAATGATTTCATGGTTCATGGGCTCAAGTCCCACACCGGGCTCTGTGCTGACAGCTTGGAGCCTGGAGCCTGGAGCCTGCTTCAGATTCTGTGTCTCCCCCTCTCTCTGCCCCTTCCCCACTCATGCTCTGTCTCTCTCAAAAATAAATAAACATTTAAAAAAAAGGAATTCATCGGCAAAGTCACAGGATACAAATTTAATGTACAGAAATCAGTTGCATTCTTATACACTAATAATGAAGCAACAGAAAGACAAATAAAGAAATTGATCCCATTCACAATTGCACCAAGAATCATAAAATACCTAGGAATAAACCTAACCAAAGATGTAAAAGATCTGTATGCTGAAAACTATAGAAAGCTTATGAAGGAAATTGAAGAAGATACAAAGAAATGGAAAAACATTTGTGCTCATGGATTGGAAGAATAAATATTGTTAAAATGTCAATACTACCCAAAGCAATCTACACATTCAATGCAATCCCAATCAAAATTGCACCAGCGTTCTTCTTGAAGCTACTAGAACAAGCAATCCTAAAATTTGTATGGAACCACAAAAGACCCTGAATAGCCAAAGTAATTTTGAAGAAGAAGACCAAAGCGGGAGGCATCACAATCCCAGACTTTAGCCTCTACTACAAAGCTGTCATCATCAAGACAGCATGGTATTGGCACAAAAACAGACACATAGACCAATGGAATAGAATAGAGACTCCAGAAGTGGACCCACAAAAGTATGGCCAACTAATCTTTGACAAAGCAGAAAAGAATATCCAACGGAAAAAAGACAGTCTCTTTAACAAATGGTGCTGGGAGAACTGGACAGCAATATGCAGAAGAATGAAACTAGACAACTTTCTCATACCATTCACAAAAATAAACTCAAAATGGATGAAGGACCTGAATGTGAGACAGGAAACCATCAAAACCCTAGAGGAGAAAGCAGGAAAAAAACCTCTCTGACCTCAGCCACAGCAATTTCTTACTTGACACATCTCCAAAGGCAAGGGAATTAAGAGCAGAAATGAACAATTTCTGCAAAGGAAACAATCTGCAAAGGATTTTCTGCAAAGGAAACAATCAACAAACTAAAAGGTAACCAACGGAATGGGAAAAGATATTTGCAAATGACATATTGGGCAAAGGGCTAGTATCCAAAATCTATAAAGAACTCACCAAACTCCACACCCGACAAACAATCCAATGAAGAAATGGGCAGAAGACATGAATAGACACTTCTCTAAAGAAGACATCCAGATGGCCAACAGGCACATGAAAAGATGCTCAACATCACACCTCATCAGGGAAATACAAATCCAAACCACACTGAGATATCACCTCATGCCAGTCAGAGTGGCTAAAATGAAATCAGGTAACTATAGATGCTGGAGAGGATGTGGAGAAATGGGAACCCTCTCGCACTGTTGGTGGAAATGCAAACTGGTGCAGCCACTCTGGAAAACAGTGTGGAGGTTCCTCAAAAAATTAAAAATAGATCTGCCCTATGACCCAGCAATAGCACTGCTAGGAATTTACCCAAGGGATACAGGAGTGCTGATGCATAGGGGCACTTGTACCCCAATGTTTATTATAGCAGCACTTTCAACAATAGCCAAATTATGAAAAGAGCCTAAATGTCCATCAACTGATGAATGGATAAAGAAATTGTGGTTTATATATACAATGGAATAATACTTGGCAATGAGAAAGAATGAAATATGGCCTTTTGTAGCAACATGGATGGAACCGGAGAGTGTTATGCTAAGTGAAATAAGTCATGTAGAGAAAGACAAATACCATATGTTTTCACTCTTATGTGGATCCTGAGAAACTTAACAGAAGACCATGGAGGAGGGGAAGGGGGAAAAAAAAGTTAGAGAGGGAGGGAGCCAAACCATAAGAGACTCTTAAAAACTGAGAATAAACTGAGGGTTGATGGGGGTGGGAGGGAGGGGAAAGTGGATGATGGGCACTGAGGAGGGCACCTGTTGGGATGAGCACTGGGTGTTGCATGGAAACCAATTTGACAATAAATTTCATATTAAAAAAATTTTTTAAAGGAATTCATTTATTCAATATGTATCTTTTGAGGACCTATTTTGTACCAGAAACTAGTTAAAGGGAATTTAGTAATGAACTGAACAGACAAAAAGCCCTGCCCGCATGCAACTTAAATTCCAGTGAGGGGTGGGAGAGGTAAGAGGTATGAAAATTAAGTAAAATTTGAAGTGGATTAGATATTGGTAAGTGCTCAGGAGAAAAGCAGAGTGGGAGGGTAAGACCATTAGTGCTGACTTCTGTTTTCTTCCCGTATACCATCAATCTGAAAAGCCATCTTCAAATGTTACCGCTTCTTGCTTCAATAGAGACACAGTCTTCATATATTTGCTAAAATATTTTTCCATGCTTCCACGGACTTTTCCTTTTTTTGTTTTCCTTTTCCTTTCCTTTCCTTTTCAGCGGCTCCACACCCAACACGGGGCTTGAACTCAAGACTGTGAGATCAAGAGTCACATACTCTACCGACTAAGCCAGCCTTTCCATGGACATTTCTTAATCACTGCTAACTTTTACCAGCCAGCCTAGTCTTCTACGTGCTGTCACTTGCTGTGCATCAAATTAAAATACCTTTTGCAGAATAAATCTCTCTTTTTTTTTAAACACATGGGAGTGGAGGAAGACACTAGTATTCAGTAAGCACACATTATTCATCCAGGCATAGTGGCAGTGGCAGACACTCTGTATTCAGTATCTCAGTTGATCCGGGTATGACCCCATGAGGTAGACAGCATCATTCACACGGTACACACCAAGAAACAGATACTCCAGTGACTTGTTTAAGGTCACACAATAAATGGCACAGCTGAAATTTGAACTTCGCTGCCCATGCATTTTTGTCTTACCTCCAAAATTTTCCGTTACTGGGATTCTTTTCTTTCTTTTTTTTTTTTTTTTTTTAACTTTTTCTTGGTTGCTCAATCTTTCTATTCCTTGGATCACTCTTTCATTTCGTCTTAGATAGCAGAAACTACTTTTCTCAAATGCCTAAAAGTAGCCTCACTTCCTTTTCTCTATAACCTTGAAATTAAATTCAAACTGAAGTGAGTAAATCTCTATGGACCACAAATTTTAAAATTAAAATAGCCACTTGAACACCAACATTTCTGGCATAGTTTTTCTATAGTCCCCCATCCCTTTTCTGGACTATTTCTTTCGTGCCAGAACCTTACACTTCAGTCTCTAGGCAATGGAATGCCAGGGCAGCACACGGGGATTCCATATACCACATTTTAACTCTAATAAAATGCAATACAATCCGATAGATAATCAACTGTGTAAACCAGATCTGGAAAACCTCCAAACATTTTTCTTTTAAGGGCGATCTTTTCCCGTTACCCCAATAACAGTTTCCAGGTCAGAGGAACTGGAACGCGTGCAGATAAAACGTAGTCCCCGATAATGCAATTATAATCTCGCAACTTACTCCCCTTACGGTGGGAGCGGCTCGCCCTTCACTCTGTACCCACAGCAGATGGATTTTGAGAAATAACAGAAAACGCAAACAGAGCTAATAAATTGCTGGCTGCCTCCAAGGGAGCGTGGCTGGAAATTCTGAGCCAGAAGTGGCGGGGATGGGGCTGAAAGGACAGTCCCGGGCGGGAGACCGGTGCCCGGGTGCCCGTGAGCCTCCGCCCCTCCCTCTCCGCAGCGCGCCGCTCTACGTGTCACGGAGCACAGCCGAGGGTCGCGGCGGCACGAGCTCGCGTGGACCTGGGACGCGGCGGCGCTCGCGCCCCACGGGCTCCGAAATGGCTGCTGCGCTCCCCGCTCTCGGCGCCCGTCGGGCCCGGCCGCCGGCGGCCTCGCTGCCCGCCCGCCCCGGCCCCGACCCGCGTCCGCCGCGCCCGCCGCGCCCTCACCACAGCTTTCTCTTGAGCGGCAGGAGGCTGCCGCGGTTGGAGGGGGTGACGCCGATGGCCATCTGCAGCACCGTCAGGTATTTCTGGTACTTCATCTTGTCCCCGCTCCGCTCGCGGGCAGGGCCCCGCCGCCGCCGCCGGCGCCGCAGACACAGCCCCTCCAAGCGCCGCATAGATCAGCTCTGGGCCATCCGCCGCCGCCACAGCTCCCGCCGCTCCCGCCGCCGCGGCCGTGCGCGCCCGGCTCCCGCTCCCGCTCCCGCTCCCGCTGCCGCCGCTCCCGCCGCCGCCGCCGCTGCCTCCTCTGCCGCTACGGCCGCGCGTGGCCGGGGCTCCCGCTCCCGCCGCCGCCGTCGCCGTGCGTGGCCCGCCGCTCCCGCCGCCGCGGCCGCCGCCGCCGTGCGTGGCCCGCCGCCTCCCGCACCGCCCCCTCCGCCCCTCCGCCCGGCCAGCGCAGTCCCCGCGTGAGTGCTGGGCGGGCGGCGGGCCTTGTGGGACTCCCTGTCCCAGAGCTCAGGAGCGGCCCGGTTGTCGCCCCCGCCCACTGGCGCCTCCTGGCCCTGCGCCGCGAGTGCCTCAGTTTCCCCAGCGGCCGACGGGAACTCGTTTTCAACTGTGTAGAGTCTAAGAAAATCCGATGACAAGCTTTCAGGACAGAAAAAAAAAATTATTTTAAATTTATAGTTACCAGTTAATGGTTGTAACGGAGCGGGGACAAGATCATTTACGGGTTCTAGCCTTAAGTGTTTGAAGATTTTGTTTACATAAAATGCATCTCTACAAAATGCATGTATGTGTGTACATATACATACTATAATGTGATATATATTATATACATGCATGCACGTGTGTACATATACGTACTATAATGTGATATATACGTGCATGTACGTGAGTACATATACATACTATAAATATGATATTATTATATACATGATGTATGTAGCATATGTATGCAGTCCTAGCTTGCGCGGTTGTTTGAAACTGTGAGAATGTGAACCATGCAAAACTATCTTAATAATCAATGGGAAAAATTAAGATCGTTTCGTGATCTTTAAAAATTTTGTCAAAACGTTCCAAACTCCCTTCACTGATGGTTGTAAACGTATAAAGAAATGAAAGGGGGCGGGGGGAAAGAAAAACTAATCATTTAATACCCTGTAGTTTGAAACATTAAAAACGTTGATAATTAAACTTATTTCTTTGTAAGGGAAACTTATCAAGAGTAATTTGAATAATGCCTGTCTTCTCCTGATAGAATTGTTAAACACCCAGAAAGCATCTTGTCTGAGCCTTGGTAATGCATCATGTTTGGATCACTTTCAACATTTCATCCTCTGTGCTTTCAATGTTGTGAAATATAGGAGTTCCTTTAACGTGTCATTCTGGGACATCCTTATTCTTTTTGTCACAACCACTTTCCTCCTCCTGGTTCATATTCAGTAAGTTCTTCTGGCTGCAAATCTAGTCTCTGGAAAGACAACCGTGTCAGTATTTTGACAGTAGCCTATTTTTTTCTATAATACCATTTATATTCCACTCAAATTTCACTTTACTTTCATCTTTATCATTTTTTTGTTTCTTTGCTGCACTATCACTTTTGTTGATCAATTCTCTCAGTTACCCATTTTTATACAATGCTGCATGGGTTTATCACTGGGAAAAAAGGAGGCAACACAACTGCACACTTTGCTGTCATTACCTAAACTGTATAACAGGTGTGCAATAACCAATAACTGACAAACTTTGAAAGAACTGCTCTGATTGCTCATTGATCATGATGCACATGTTATTTACATAGTGATTTGTGGACTAAGGAGCTACCATGCAAGGTTTATGCATTTTCTCACACTTAATATGCTATGATAACTGAAATTTGAACCATATTGTGGAACAACTGGTGTTATTTAAGCCAGAGTAGCTAATATCCAGCATATCTGAACCTGTAAAGCAAGGACTGCCTCTGTGTGTACGTGTGTGTGCACGTGTGTGTGTGCATAACCTGTATGTATAAAGAGTACAGATAACAAGTACCTGCGTACCAGGCAGAATTATCAAATGTTAATGCCCTCCCTCCACAGTACATCCCTCTTGTACCTCTACTTAAACACTACATTTTCAAGTTAATTAGCATGTAAGAATATTAGATCAAAACAGTCTCCTTCTGGGAGCTCCCAACATGATTTCATAGTCACTTTGGTAGGAAACCTAGTCTGAATCTACTTCACTTTTATTTATCCAGAAGTTTCGTCTCTCACATAAAATGAAGAATTGGCAGATCTTTGACATTTCAAATGTATCTCCACACACGGAAGAGGACCTTGGAGCCAAACTTTGAAAAAGTGTCAGGGTCTGTACTTATGTATTCATCATTTTCTATGGCTTTTTGTACCACCTTCTCATATTGCTTGTAAGACATTTGATGAAAATACCACGCTGTACTCAAGGATTTAGACAACTAGAGGCTGAGGGGATCAATTCAGGATAATGAAAGACAAAAATAAATCTGGTAGAAGCACTTCCAGAATGGCAGAAAATCTGCTTCTCCATAAAAAGGGAACACTGGCTATAATTGTCAAAATCAACCTTCTCAGAACTTGAGAAATTAACCAAAGGCTTGCAACTATCTAAAAAGTACATAGACATGAAAAACTATTGAGTTTTGGTAAGAACAGTGAGCTTTCTAGCATTTGACTTGCCCAATTCCCATCTCCTCTCCAGCTGAATGGTAGCCTTGTATACCAACAACAATCTTATAACTACATTGGTTTTTAAAACAGGTATACTAGCAGCCACTGGAGGTGACATAATGGGTTTAGAGCTCCTCCAAAACCCCATCCTCAGAGAACTGTCATTATTTGACTTGTTGGCAGCACCTTGAAAAGCTCCATTCATAAAGCTTGTCTTTATTTGACCTGGCTCAGAACTCACTTTGTGCAAACAGCTCTATTCCTAGGGCATTTGTTCAGAAACAATCAGTAACAATTGTTTAACATTACAGTTGCCTGAGGTAGTGAAACTAGTTGGGGCTAACAAGAGACTAACCCCCCCCCCACCACCCCAAAATTAAAGAACAAATGGGGAATGCACATGTTCAGGAAATACCTGATAAGGCCCTAATCTCTGACATCTGGCTGACCTTGAGGTTCAGTGGCAAGCAGAATGTGAAGGCCAGGGAAGAGATGTAAACTATTTATCAAAATGTTGAAGGTGTGTTCTGACACATACACACACACACACACACACCTTCTCAGCAAAGGCTGGGACACTTACTGGTTCAAAGACATTTAAGGAAATCTCTAATACTTGGTTGACACTAAACACCCAAGAAGAAATTTTGGCTGCCAAACATGAAGAAAAATACAGACTTTACAGAATTAGCCCAGCAGAGTTACTGAACAAACAAAACAACAACAAACACCACCACCAACAAACCTTGGAGTGGAGCTGGAAGGATATAATTTCTGGAGTTGCCGCATTCTATTATTCAAAATGTCCAAATTTCAACAGAAAATTATAGGACTTCGAAAGCAACAGAAAAATATGGCCAGTATGGGGTGGGGGGGGGGGAAACAATAGAAACTGCCCTTCAGGAAAATCAGGCATTAGACTTATTGGACAAAGACTTTAAATCATCTATTATAAATAGGTTCACTAAAGGAAATCATTTCTTAAGATTCATAGGGAAGTCTGAGAACAATGTCTCACCAAATAGATAATATAAAAGGAGATCGAAATTTTTAAAAATTAAAAATTTTGGAGTTGAAAACTACAATGAAATAAAGTATTCGTTAGAAGGGCTCAACAACATATTTGAAATGGCAGAGTCAAAGAATTTGAAAATAAATCAATTGAGGTTATCTGGTATGAGGAACAGTAAGAAAAAAACAATGAAGAAAAAATGAACAGAGCCTCTGAGAACTATGAAGAACCATTAAGCATACCAACATATGCATAAATTCCCAGAAATAAAGGAGAGAGAAGGGATACAAAAAGTATTTGAATAAATGACTGAAAAATGCTCAGATTTTATGAAATTATATTAATCTGCACATACAAGGAACTCAAGTAATTCCAAGTAGGATACACTCAAGGCAGTCCACACCTAGACCCATAATAGTCAAATTATTGAAAGCCAAAGACAATGAGAGAATCTTGAAATCTGCAAGCAAAAGCAACTCATCACATACAAGGGATTCTCTGTAAGAGTAATTTCTGACTTCTCATGAGAAATCATGGAGGTCAGAAGGGAAGACATTTCAAGGACAGAAAGAAAGACTATCAGTGAAGAATTCTACATCTAGCAACATAGCCTTCAAAAATGAAGGAAATAAAGGCATTGCCGGACAAAAACTGACAAATCATCACCAGCATACATGCTTTACAAGAAATATCAAAAGAGTCCTTCAGGCTGAAATGAAAGGATACTAGACAGTAACTTGAATCTGCACAAAGAAATAAAGAGCACCAACTGCATAGTTGAATATAAAAGAAAGTATAAAATATTTTAATATTTTTTATTTTTAAAATCTTTTAATTAAAATATTTTTATTTGCAACTTTTTTCTATATGATTTAAAAGACAACTGAATATATATTTATAACGTATAAATATGTAATTTGGGGGTGCCTGGGTGGTTCAGTCAGTTAAGTGCCCAACTTTGGCTTAGGTGCAAGTCCTGCGTTGGGCTCTATGCTGACAGCTCAAGCCTGGAGCCTGCTTCGGATTCTGTGTCTCCCTCTCTCTCTGCCCCTCCCCCTCTCAAAAATAAACATTAAAAAAATAAAAAAATAAAAATTTAATTTGTATGTAATGTAATGTAATGGCTAGCACAAAAAAGGTTGAGAATGGAGCTATATTGGAGCAGTTTTCGTGTACTATTGAAATCAAGTTGGTACTAATTCTGCTTAGATTATTAGATTATTTTAAATTAAAAAGTTAATTGTAATCTGTAGGGCAACCATTAAGAAAATAACTTTTTAGAATATAGAAAAAGGGACAAGAAGAAAGTTAAAATGGTACATTTGAAAATATATAGCACAAAAGAAGGCAGTAGTAGAGAAATAGAAGAACAAAAAGGACCTAAGACATGTAAAAGAACATATAGCAAAATGGCAGCCATAAATCCTACCTTAATCAGTAATGACTTTAAATGTGAATCACTAAACATTTCAATCAAAAGACAAGAAATTGGCAGAATGGATATGAAAGCATAATCTAGCTGTATGCTGTCTATGAAAGACAACTTTAAGGACACAAATGTGTTGAAAGTAAAAGGATGGAAAGAAGACATGTACCATGCAAAAAATTTTAAAAAAGAAAGATGGAGTGGCTATGATAATATCAAACAAAATAGACTTTCAGAATAAATTGTTACTAGACACAAAGAAGAATCTGTATGCTGACAAAAGGGTCTGTCCATCAAGAAAACATAACAAGTAGACACATATATTTATGTAACAACTGAGCACCAAAATAGCAAAAGTTAACATTACTGAAGGGGGAAAAATAGGGAATTCAACAATAATAATTGAAGATTTCAATACCCCCACTTTCTGTGATGGTCAGTAAGGAAATAGAAGACTTGAACAACACTATAAACCATGTAGACCCAATACATCTGTACCACACCCAACAGTAGCAAAAATACACATTCTTCTTGAGTGCACATGGAACATTCTATGGGATATATTATACATTCAGCCACAAAAAAAGCCCTTAATAAATTTTAAAGTGTTGAAATTATATGAAATATGTTCTCCAGCTACAATGGAATTAAATTAGAAGCCAGTAACAGAAGAAAATTTGGGGATTCACAAATACGTGGAAATTAAATGAAACACCCCTAAATAACAAATGAAACAAGGAAACCAGGAGAGAAATTAGAAAAAAAAACTCTTCATGAATAAAAAAAGCATAGCATAAAACTTAGATGCAGCTAAGGCAGTGCTCAGAAATTTTTAGTTTTGAACACAATATTGAAAAAGATGAAATAGCTCAGATTTACAGCTCACTCTTCCACCTTAACAAATTAGAAAAGAAGAGTAGACTAAACCCAAAGCAAGCAAAAGGAAGGAAATGATAAAGAGTACAGTGTAAATAAATAAAGACTAGAAAAATGATATAGAAAACCAATAAAACCAAAACTTGGCTCTTAGAAGGGATCAATAAAAGTTTAGACAAACCTTTTACTAAACTGACCAAGGAAAATAGAGACGACTCAAATTATGAAAATTGGGGATGAACAAGAAGATATTATTACCAATCTTGCAGAAATAAAAAGTTTTATAAGGGAATACTCTGAGTCATTGAATGCCAATAAGTTAAATAACCTAGATGAAATGGAAACATTCCTAGAAAGACCAGACTACCGAAACTAAGTCAAGAACACAGAAAATCTGAAAAGAACTGTAACAATGAACAAGATTGAATAAAAAACACTTCCCACCAGAGGAGAGAGGTTATGTCAGTGTTGTTCACTGTGGTATCTATAGTACCCAGAACAGTGCCTGGGATATAGTAGGCACTCAAATATTTGTTGAAGTTGAGTGAGAACATGAATGCAAAGTGAAAGACTGCATGACTTTTCATAAGCCTATCAGTTTCTTAAAGAACAAGACAAGGTACTTGTGTAGTTTTGTATAGCTGGAAATCTGACATTGTTTTACAAATCCAAGGAAATAAAAATTTGTTGTTAGTTCTCGGAGGATAGCCAGTGCTTCAAAGGAAAATGAGGGGACTGATCCTATGACCCTATGCAAGGTCCAAAGAAGACCTCCCAACAAGCAAATTACCAAGGATTACAGTACTTGAACCTGTGGTCCACCTTCCTTTAAGAGTCTTTCAAAAATTTTTGACTGCTACCTCCAGTAGGAACCACATTTTAAATAATTACCAGCATACACAGACATGTATAGGTGTCCTAGTACTTGTGTGTGTAAGCAGGTGCTTACACACACACACACACACACACACACACACACACACACACCTGAAGCAAAAGTTTCTGGAAACAATATTTACCTTACTACCTGGATTAAACCTTTCTATTCTCCTCAATTTCATTTTTTAAAGTGTTAATCACAACCCTGCCCAATTTATGTTCCACGTAATACATTGCAGCAATGCCTTGTATAGCACTGCTCTAAGAAATGTCTGTGACTAATGCCATCAGCAACCACAAAAAGTCAAAGCACCCCTGCCTCCCCCCCAATAGCATCGAGATTTATTGCTCTGTTAATCTCAGGTTAAGGAGACCCAATTTCCATCCCTCGTAAAGCTATTTGCTTCTGGAATGCCCTGTGAGGAAGCCCTCCTATGTCCTTAGCACCTTGTTGGAACACTCTCTTTAGCTCCTACCCTTGCTTGACATCCATCTATCTCCTGAATCAGTGCTGCTTCCTGCAACCCTCTGCAGGTGTTTTCTCTTGAACCCCACATGCCTCAAGGAAGGTCAAAACGTGGGGTAAGTTTCCTCCTTGCTAGTACTACCTCTTTAAAACCTCTTCTTGCTTCTTCTCATACCAAAAAAAAAAAAAAAAACTAACAAGAAAAATCTAAAAGCTGGCCCCTCTGAAGTTTATGCTTGTAAATTATACCACCTTCTTGCCCCTCTTCTTTATCATCGTTTTAATGACTTCAACATCCATGTGAACGGACCATCAAACTGTTTGGCCTCTCAGTGCCCTGGCCTCATCTCTTTCAATGACATTTTCCCCGTTCCACATGAGCCACCCACTCCTGTGGTCTTACATTAGAACTGGACTCACAAACTCAAAAGCCACTAGGACTAGGCATTTAAAGCATTAAAGGAGGCCAGGTGTTAGTCATCAGGGAGAGGTGGAACCTGGTGCTGCAGGGCACTTTTAGAAAGGAGCAGCCACTACCCAGTACTGCCAGTTGTTGTCATATGGAAATACTACACTAGACTTTCCACTTCTTCCAATTCATGTCAACACAGATTTTCATGTGCTATCTCCTAAATCTTAAATATTAGCAACAATATGGACTTTCAGTTTTAAGATGGTGACATTAAAACATTCCCCCCCTTTCTTCCCTTGAAAATCAGTTCAAAAGTATAAGCCCAAGAAAGAGAAATAAAAATACCATCTTCAATGAAACTTGGAAATATTGGAAAACCTATCTCAGAAGTTGGAAAGCAGTGGACGAATAGTATATGTCTTAGTGGAAGGGAGAGGACAAACCTAAGTGGTTATCTAGGGCAATGTCATGGAGAAGCAAGCTCATTCGTACTGCAGAGAACTGCAGAGATGCAAAGGACTAAATTGGAGGGACCAGGAAGCACAGATGGTTGTAAATTGAGGGAGATGGGAAGCACTGAGATTAGGGTATTTATTTGAAAGCTGGAATAGAAACTGGCAGTTTTCTCTCATATCCTCTCCTACCCCATTAGTTAGGCAACTAACTACCTTTACCCTATCCTTCAGAGATGCAGGTATATTCTCTGGAGAGAAACTAGACAGTATAATCAGAACAATAGGGTAGACTGCCAGACTGAAAAGTGGGGGAGGGTTATCAGAAAGTCTGTATATTGAGGGGTGAGACATTGAACACTTTTTTCCCCTAGCTCCAGAATGCTTGCAACTTCAGACAAGAGATTTATTTATCCTCCCATGTGGATCATCAACAGTTTTGGTTAAATACATATTTTAGTTTATTGTGACTATTTAAAAATTGTTTTTCAGTGACCCTAGTATTGTACCATGATTACGTTTCCTTTCTTATACAACTTTTTATTTTATGTGGAGTTAATAATTGCCTTGTTTTTCCATTTGTTTAATTTTCCTAGAGCCCATGGCTAGGTGTTCTTACATCTGTGACAGTAATATAAAATGCCTTGCAATACAGTTTTCCATACCCTCAGACTACACAGAGAGTTTGTCAGTTTCATTTTTTTCCTGGACCCAGCACTCCTGGAGCCCTCTGTCCTGCTGCTCCAATCTCTACAGATTTTCTCTCTAGGCTTCTGCCTAACTGTTGTCATGGTTATTCTCTTTATGTATCTCCTTGTTGGATCTCCTGTATTCTAGACCTCATATCTTTCTTGGTTTACCTCCTTGTCTCAATGGATAATCTCTTCTAACAACTTCTGGAGGGAGAATAAGTGAGATCTAGATATTCTGAGACCTTGCATATCTGAAAAGTTATGATTTTACTATCACTTATATTCATTATTTGGCTGAGTATGAAATTCTAGGCTACAAATGATTTAACTCAAAATTTTGGTCATTGCTTCATTGTTCTCTAGTTTCCAGCATTGCTGTTGAGAAATCCAGTATACTCTGTGTCCTGAGTACATTGTTTGCTTGTTTTAGAAGCTTTAAAGTCTTCTGTTCATTTCACTGTTCTAACATTTCGTAATGATATTCCTCAGATTGGGTCTCTGGTCAGTTACTGTAGCCTTTTCATTAGAAAAGTGTATGTTCTGTAGTTTTGTGGTATTTTCTTCCATTATTTCCTAAATATTCTTTTCTCCATTCTTTTCTTTCTTGACTCTTTGTAACTAACTTCTTATTAGTTGAATGTCAGATGTCCTGTTTAAATCCTCTAATTGTATTATCCCTTATTTCTTAGCTGTTGTGTTGCCTTAAGTATTCATTCTATACTCTGGGACACTTCTTCAACTTTATCTTTCAAACCTTTTACTGAATGTAAAATTTTTGCTATTACATAGTTAATATCAAAAACTTTTTCTTGTTTTGTTTGATTGTGTGTGTATGTAATTTTATCTCTGTATGCATATCTTTTAAATATCTCTTGTAATCTCCCTGGGATATTAATTACAATTTATTCTTCCCATTTTCTATTATTTGTTTCAGTCTCTTTAGCTCATTTTGGAAGATTTGCTCATATATTTAAAAATGCTTGGAGCGCATGGGTGGCTCAGTCGGTTGAGCGAACGATTTCGGCTCAGGTCATGATCTTGCGTTTGAGTCCCATGTCGGGCTCTGTGCTGACAGCTCAGAGCCTGGAGCCTGCTTCTGATTCTGTGTCTCCCTCTCTCTCTGCCCCTCCTCCACTCATGCTCTGTCTCTCTCTGTCTCAGAAATAAATAAACATTAAAAAAAATTTTTTTAAATAATACTTGTCTCTTCATTCACATTTAACTATGAGGTATGAAAATCCTGGTGGGATGGGTTATATTTACTGGTGGGTTTCATTGAGGGAAATCTTTATAATTTTAGATTCTTCTCTCCCCTCACCAAAGGTCATAATCTATAGATTTTTTCTTTTCCAGGACACTTCCATTATCCAGAAAAGGAACCCCTAGAAGAGGGAAGTGTGAGAATACTAAAAATGTTCACGTGCTATAGCAGAAAGTAAGTAAATAATTGAATCAAGAGGTGGCAATACCTGCATATTATTTAGAAATAGGTAAATAAATACCTTTTTTAAAAAGCTTAAAATTGAATGGCTACCCTTAGGGAGTGGAATAGAACAGAGTACTGGTAGAGGTAATAAAGCTTTTAACATTATTATACATGTATTGTGATTAAAATTTTTAAAATATTTTTAATCATTCAAATAAACTTTAAAAAACTAACTAGATCTAATAACAAAGTAGCAGAAAGAGAAATAAAGAAAAAAAGTTCCATTTACAATTGCACCAAAAATAATAAAATGTCTAGGAATAAACTTAACCAAGGAGGTAAAAAAACCTGTACTCTGAAAACTATAAAACATTGATGAAAGAAATCAAAAACAGCAAAAACAAATGGGACAATATTCCGTGCTAATATTTGGAAGGATAAATATTGTTAAAATGTCCATATTACCCAAAGTAATCTACAGATTCAAAGCAATGCCTGTCAAAATACCAACAGCACTTTAACAGAACTAGAACAAATAATACTAAAATTTGTATGGAACCACAAAAGACTCCAGAGCCAAAGCAATCTTTAGAAAATAGAACAAAGTTGGAGGTATAACAATCCCAGATTTCAAGATACACTACAAAGCTGTAATAATTAGAACAATATGGTACTAGCACAAAAATAGACATGTAGATCAATGGAACAGAATAGGGAGCCCAGAAATAAACCCATGCTTATATGGTCAATTAATCTTCAACAAAGGAGGCAAGAATATGCAATGGGGAAAAGACAGTCTCTAAAATAAAATGGTCTGGGAAAACTGGATAGCTACATGTAAAAGTATGAAACTGGACCTCTTTCTTTAAAAATTTTTTTTAACATTTATTTTTAAGAGGGAGAGAGAAAGAGAGAGAGAGAGACAGAGCACGAGCAGGCGAGGGGCAGAGAGATGGAGACACAGAATCTGAAGCAAGCTCCAGGCCCTGAGCTGTCAGCACAGAGCCTGATGCGGGACTGAAACCCAAGGACCGTGAGATCATGACCTGAGCCTAAGTCGGACGCTTAACCAACTGAGCCACCTAGGTGCCCCAGAAACTGGACCACTTTCTTACACCATACACAAAAATAAATTCAAAATGTATCAAAGATCTAAATGTGAGACCTGAAACAATGAAAATATTAGAAGAGAGCACAGGCAGAAATCTCTTTGACATTAGGCTTCGCAACATATTTATGAATATGTCTCCTTAGGCAAAGGAAACAAAAGCAAAAATAAACTATTGGAACTACATCAAAATGAAAAGGGTTTACACAGCAAAGGAAACCATCAACAAAATGAAAATGAAAATGAAACCTACTGACTGGGAGAAGATATTTGCAAATGATATATCCAATAAGAGGTTAATATCCAAAATATATAAAGAATTGATACAACTCAACACCAAAAAACCCCAAATAATCTTATTTAAAAATGGGCAGAGGACCTGAATAGACATTTTTCCAAAGAAGATATACATACCGCCAAAAGACACATGAAAAGATGCTCAACATCCCTAATCATTAGGGAAATGCAAATCAAAACCACAATGAGTTATCACCTTGCACCTATCCAAATGGCTAATATCAAAAAGACAAGAAATAACTAGTGTTGGCAAGGATGTGGAGAAAAAGGAACCCTCATGCACTGTTGGTGGGTATGTAAATTGGTGCAGCCATTATAGAAGAGAGTAAGGAGTTTCCTTATACAATTAAAAGTAGAAATACCAGGGGTACCTGGGTAGCTCAGTCGGTTAAGTGTCCAACTTCGGCTCAGGTCATGATCTCATGGTTCATGGGGTTGAGCCCTGAGTCGGGCTCTGTGCTGACAGCTCAGAGCCTGGAGCCTGCTTGGGATTCTGTGTGTGTCTCTCTCTCTGCCCCTTCCCCACTCATGCTCTGTCTCTGTCTCTCAAAAATAAATAAAACATTGAAAGAAAGAAAGAAAGAAAGAAAGGCCATATGACCCAGTAATTCCACTTCAGGATATTCACCAAAGGAAAATGAAAACACCAACAAAAACATCAGATATGCACCCCTATGTTTATTGCAGCATTATTTTCAATAGCCAAAATACAAAAACAACCTAAGTGTTTGTCAATAGATGAATGTCTAAAGAAAATGTGATTTTATGTGCACACGCACACACACACACACACAGTGGAATATTACTCAACATAAAAAATAACAGACCTTGCCATATATGACAACATGGATAGACTTAAAGAGTATTAGGCTAAGTGAAATAAGTCAAATGGAGAAAGACAAACACCGTATGATTTCACTACATCATATGACGCAGAATCTAAAAATGAAACAAAAAAAGCAGAAACAGACCTGTAAATGAGAGAACAAACTGGTGGTTGCCAGAGGGGAGAGGGATAAAGAGATGGGCAAAATGGGCGGAGAGGGGTGGTAGATATAGGCTTCCAGTTATGGAATGGATGTCATGGGGATGAAAGGTATAGCATAGGGAAGAGAGTCAATGGTATTGTAATAGTGTTATGTAATGACAGATGGTTGCTACACTTGTGGGGAGTATAGCATAACTGTGGAATTGTAGAATCACTGTTGTACACCTGAAACTAATGTGGCATTGTATGTCAGCTATACTTCAATAAAAAGTAGTTTCATCAAGTAATATTAAAAACATAAAAACAGTTACATGCAAAAAAAAATCAGATTATGTTACTCCCCTACTTAAATACTTTCCAGTGTCTTTCCATTATACTTACAATACAATCCATATCCTTGTCTGCAGCCTAGGAGGACCTATAGGATCTGGCTACTGCCCACTTTGATCTCAGCTCTTGTCCCTTCCCTAAAAAGTCACTATAGTTTTTACTTGATGGCGTCCTTCTTATCCATCAAATATCATCTCTCCATAGATGCTGGCTCTGAGTACCCTATTTACATGTCTCCCTTCCTTTATATTCTGATAAGGAAGCCCATCTTTTTCCTTCTTATCGCAAACTTATCAAAGTCTATAATTCTCTTTTTTTAATTTTTCATTTTATATTTGATTGTTTTTGTCTCTCCTACTAGAATGTAGTTTCATTAAACTTAAGGTGGTTTGTCTAATAGAAGACTCTCCTCCATAAAAACATGCTATGACCCCAAATGGCTACATCCTCATTGGGAGGGTATACAAGATTTAAACCGACCCTATATCCATGCTCAGGGGAAGTTATCTAGATGCTGAGTAAACCTGGGCAAAAGACAACAAGAAAAAATATATCCCTCACATGAATGTGCAATCCAAATCACCTGGGTAATCTAAAGTAACTTCAAGTATGAATTTGGCTTAAAGTGGCCCCAGAGTGGTATGCTTTGGGTCCTTGGCAAGAGCAAATGCAAATATTTTTTGAGGAATGTATTAGGTCTTAAAGAATCACAAATGATTTTTCTAGAAAAGATTACTTACATACATACTAGAAAACAAGTTACCATGAGTGAAAATCATGGAAACAACAAATAGCAAAGATAAGCACAGAGTCTTCAGAAATTGGTATTAACATACACAACTTGTGAAATAACTATGTTCACTGTGTTAAGAGAAATAAAAGAAAGAAAAAGAAAATAAAAGAAATAAAAGAAACAAGTGAGGAGAAGTATAAGAACAACATAATTTATGTAATCCCAAAGTATTTCCCCACACATTACTTCTACATTACAAAGGATGAAAAATCTGCCTTTACGGTGGCAAAATGTATCAATAATCTTAACTAAATCATCAAAATTAACATCACCAACAATGAGACAAATTGACATCATTTGCCTCCTAATTTGATGGAATGAAAAGGAAAGAACATCATCTCTGTAGTATTCATGCCAAAAATGTAGGAATTCTCACACATGTTAAGATGGCTACCACAAAACAAACAAACAAACAAAAGCAAAACAAAACAAAACGTGTTGGTGAGGATGTGAAGAAATTGGAACGCCTGTGTACTGTTGGTTGGGATATAAGATGGTATATGATGGTCCTCAAAAATTTAAATATAGAATTAACATTATGATCCAGCAATTCCATTCTGGATACGTACCAAAAAGCAGGGGCCTGAAGGACTATTTCTACACTCATGTTCATAGCAGCATTATACACAATAACTAAAATGTGCTAGCAACCTATGTCCAACAACTGATGAATATATAAGCAAAATGTGGTCTATACAATGGAATGTTATTTGCCTTAAAAGGAAGGAAATTCTGACACATGATACAATGTAGATGAACCTTGAAGACATAATGCTAAGTGAAATAAGCCAGTCACAAAAAGACGAATACTATATGATTCTATTTATACAAAGTACTTAGAATAGTCAAAATCATAGACAGAAAATAAAATGATAGTGCCAAGGGCCGAGCAGAAGTGGAAAATAAAGAGTTCTTGTTTAAAGGATATAGAATTTTGGTTTTACAAGATGAAAGAGTTCTGGATATGGATGGTGGTGATGGTTGCCCAACATTATGAATGTGTTCAATGCCACTGAACTGCACACTCAAAAATGGTTAAGATACTAAATATGTGTTATGTATATTTTACCACAATAAAAAATTGGGGGTGGGGGAATGCAGGAATTGATTCATGAAGGATATTCTACAAAACAATAGGCCTATACTATTCAAAATTGTCAATATTATATAAACAACAAAAGGCCACAGAACAGCTTAATCAGTTAGCCATCCAACTCTTGATTTTGGCTCAGGAGCCTCACATTGGGCTCTGCACTGACAGCTCAGAGTCTGCTTGGGATTCTCTCTCCTCTCTCTCACTGCCTCTCCCCCCTCAAAATAAATTTTAAAAAAACTTAAAAAAATAAGTGACAAAAGAAGTAAAAACAAAGGTACTATAAAAGATAGTATTGGAATAATTGTCAAAATTGAATATGAACTATATATTAGATAATAGTATCATATCAATTTTAAATTTTCTTAATTTGACAATTTCACTATAGTTATAGAGGAGAATGTCCTTGATTCTAGCAGATACACACTGTAATATTTAGGGTAGGGCTGTTATCTCTGCAACTGACTCTCAAATGGTTCAATAACAATAATAATGATATGAGGAATAAAAATGACAAGGTATATTTGAAAAACAACCAAAACAACTTCTAAAAATAATACATTGAAAACTGAAATTTAAAAAATGAATGAGGGTGCCTGGGTGGCTCAGTTGATGGAGTGTCCAACTCTTGATTTCTCCTCAGGTCATGATCCCATGATCTACAAAAATGTAGTTTGTCTCTAGCAGATTCTCAACAGAGAAAATTCTGAATCATATACAATAGTCAGAAGGGAATTTTTCCCAGATAATAGGTATGGCAAACAAGGAATAAAGTGTATAGAAAGTAGTAAATATGTGAATGAATCTAAGAAAATATTGATTAAGGTCATGATCAGGTCATGGAAATGAGCCCTGCATGGGGCTCCATGCTGATTATGAAGACTGTTTGTGATTCTCTCTCTCTCTCCCTCTGCCCTTCTCCCCTGCTCACATGTGCTCTCTCTCTAAAAAATAATTTAAAAAAATGGATGAGTTTAACAGAAAATTAGGTAGCTAAAGAGAGAATTAGTAAACTAGAAGTAGCACAAAGAGAAAAAAAGATGGACAATATGAAAAAACAATGAAAAGACATGCAAACTGGAATAAGAAGGTCTAACATGAGTAGAGCACCTGAAGTAGAGGAAAGGGAGACATGGGGCAGATGCCACATTAAAAGAGCTAATCTTGAGTATTTTCTAGAACTGATGAAATGACCAATTCAAAGTTTCAGATAGCCCAGTAAATCCCATATAGGATAAATAAAAAGAAACTTATGCTAAGATACATCATAGTGAAATTGCAGAACACCATAGAAAAAGAGAACATCTGGGGTGCCTGGGTGGCTCAGCCGGTTAAGCATCCGACTTCAGCTCAGGTCATGATCTCTCGGCCCGTGAGTTCAAGCCTGGCGTCGGGCTCTGTGCTGACAGCTCAGAGCCTGGAGCCTGTTTCAGATTCTGTGTCTCCCTCTCTCTCTGACCCTCCCCTGTTCATGCTCTGTCTCTCTCTGTCTCAAAAATAAATAAACGTTAAAAGAAAAAGAGAACAGCATTCATAAGCCAGAGAAAAAAGAAGGCTTACATTCAAAGAAGCGCCATTTAAATGGAATCTGGTCTCTCAACAGCAGTAATGGAAGGCAAAAGACAGTGGGATGATGTTCAATGTGCTGGAAGAAAATGACAGCCAAAGTAGAATCTTATAGCCACTGAAAATATCTTTTAGGAATGATGGTGAAATAAAGATATTTTCAGACAAACAAAAATAGAGAGTTTGTCCCTAACACATTCTTAACAGAGAAAATTCTGAATCATATATGACAGTCAGAAGGGAATTTTTCCCAGATAATAGGTATGAGAAACAAGGAATAAAGTATAGAAAGTAGTAAATACGTGAATGAATCTAAGAAAATACTTATTAAAAAAGAAGAAATACTGATTAATAAAACAATAATAATAGTATCTTAAAGGGTTAAAAATAGTTGAAATATAATGAAAAATAATTTGTAAGTTTCAAAGTAGGTAAAAAGAATTAAAGTGCACTAAGTTTCTTTTATTATGAAGAAGGAAGTTAAGTGACTTATTGAGTCTAGTCTTTATTATGTTAAGTTAAACATATTACAATTTCTAAGGCAACTACTAAAATAAATGAATGGAATGCATAACTGTTTTTTTTTTTTGCATAACTCTTAAACTACTTAAAGGGGACAACCTTGGTGTGACTAAAACATTTAGTAAATCCAAAATAAGAAAGGAGGAAAAAATGAAACCAATATGACAAATGGAAAGTACAAAATAAGTTTGCAAGATATGTTTACAAAATAAGTACAAATGGAAAGTACAAAATAAACCCAAATATGTATACAATGCCAGTTATGGCTTTAGGAATGGTGCAACGTCTGTGGCTTAATTACGTTTCATGTAAATGAACTAAATGCTCCAGTTAAAAGATAAAGTCTTTCAAACTTGATAAAAACAAATTCTGTCTTATGCTGTTTATAAAAAACATATCTTGGAAATATAAGGATTAAGGATACAGAAAAGTTGAAAGTTAAATGATTAAATAAGACATGCGAACACATTCTCAACCAAAGAAAACTATAGCTATATTAAAAGTATATATTTTTATGCCTGGGTGGTTCAGCCAGTTAAGCATCCAACTCTTGATTTTGACTCAGGTCAGGATCTCACAGTTTGTGAAATCAAGCCTCATGTTGGGCCCTGTGGTGACAGCATGGAGCCTGCTTGGGATTCAATCTTTCCCTCTCTCTCTACCCCTCCCCCCTCTCTCTATAAATAAATAAGTAAATAAATGTATGTATTTATTTAAAGAAAATAAGATTACAGCAGTAAAGAAGGTCACTTTGTGTTGATAAAGGAACTACAATTTTAAATTTGTGTATTTCCAATATATACCCTCAAGATATATAAAGCAAACAATGATAAAATTTCAAGGAGAAATATACAAATATTCATGCAATAGATGCAGTGTTTTTTCATACTACATCTCTTAGTTACTAGTAGAAAAAGCAAACAAAATATCAATAAATTCATAAAAGATTTTGATAAGATAATAAACCTGACATAGTGAGATCTCCACATAATGATTGCAAAGTACATATTTTTAAGCATACAGAACATTTACTAAATATAAACAAACCATAAAGCAAGTCTCAATTCAGTTTAGGGTTTAAATTTATACACTGCATGTTCTTAGATTGTAAGACCAACTAAAAATCCACAAAAATAAGAATAAGGTAAAAAAATAAACCCATATATTAGAGACTTAAAAAATATCATGCATCAAAATAAAATCATGAAAATATTAGAAAATATTTTAAACAGAAGAGTAACAAAATGATCACATATCAAAATTTAGGATTATGAGCACAGACAGGGAAATTTATAACCGCAAAATATGTATGTTTAGAAAGTCTAGAACTTAACTAACATTCATCTGAAAAAAATTAGAGGTATATCAGAAAGAAGAAAATGAAGATTAAAGGAGACATTTTGAAATAGAAAACAATTATATAATAGAGATGCTCAACAAGGTCAAAAGTTGCTTGTTTATTTTAACAAAATTAAAATATCTCTTTCAAGAATGAGGAAGATGGGGCACCTGGGTGGCTCAGTTGGTTAAGCATCCAACCCTAGATTTGGGTTCAGGTCATGATCTCACAGTTTTTGAGTTCAAATCTTGCGTTGGGTTCTATGCTGATAATGCAGAGCCTTCTTAGGATTTTCTCTTTCTCTCTCTCTCTCTCTGCCCCTCCCCCCTCAATAAATCAGTTTTTAAAGTTATATATAAAAAATCGATGAAGAAACTGAGAAGGCACAAATAACCAACATCTAGAAACAAAAAGGAGACACACAGGTATTGTAGATATTAGAGAGTATAAAATTAACATAATCCTCAACAAAGTTGGAAAAAGAGCACATTGAAAAGAAAAAAATATTAACATGAAATCTTTATATCAAAAAAATTAAAAATTTAGGCGAAATGCACAAATTCCCCCTCAAAACATAACTTAATAAAATTTACTCAGGAAGAAGTAGGAAATTTATAGTCAGAAATAGGAAGTCTTACCATTATGATGACCATAAATCCCCTTTTGCCCAGGACAATCCAAGTTTACACCTATTATAGATAAGTATCCCTTTACTTATCAAATTTTTCCAGTTTGGAAGAGAAGCCATATGTCCATCTTTTGTACCTGTAATAATTAGAGAAACTAAATCCATAATCCAAATGTTTCTCCTAAAAGAATCCCACACCCAGATTCACCAGCAAATTCTACCACCGGAAGAAATAATTTTAATCTTAGATAAACTTTTTCAGAAAATAGAAAAAGGGGAAACACTTCCCAACTCTTGAGACTAGCATAAAATTGATACTAAAATATGGCAAAGACAATGCATGAAAAGAAAGTTACAGGTGATCTCACTCAGGAACACAGATGCAAAAATCTAAACCCAAATGTCCGCAAACTCCATCTAGTAGCATATAAAGGGACAACACGTTGGGGTGCCTGGGTAGCTTAGTCAGTTAAGGTCTTACTTCAGCTCAGGTCATAATCTCACAGCTCCAGTGTTCAAGTCCCACGTCAGGCTCTGTGCTGACAGCTCGGAGCCTGGAGCCTACTTCCGATTCTGTGTCTCCCTCTCTCTCTCTGCCCTTCTCCTGCTTGCTCTCTCTTTCTCTTTCTCTCAAAAATAAATAAACAATTTAAAAGGACAAAACGTTATTACTAAGTTGGTTATATCCTAGGAATTCAAGGTTGGTTTTACATTAGAAAATCAATAAATATAGTCCACTGTGTTACCATATTAGAAAAGAAAATCATAATATCTTCTCAGTAGATAAAGAAAAAGCATTTAATAAAATTTAACTACATTAATGATTTAACATACATTCATGATTTTTAAAAAAAGCGAAAATGAAGGGAACTTCTATGATGAAGGTTATCTTCAAAAATCATGCAGAAGAGTGATGTCAACATGATGGCACTGTGAGTTGCTTTTTTTCCTCTCCCTTTTTATTTATAACCAATTGGACATCCACAACTGAAGAAAAGTGCCTCTGCACAGCACACCAGGACATCTGAGAGATCCAACCATCTGTGCACTGCAAGGTGGGTGGATTGGATTGGTGAAGAGGCTGGGAATCAAAGGGAGTGGTGACAGAGCCAGTGGTGGCAGAGGCTGCAGCAGAGAAGGTGGTGGCAGGTCTGACAGCTGACTGCCATGACGTTTTTGGCAGAGGAGGTGGAGGGTGAGTGGGGTGCCAGCCTGGCTTATGTGCACTGTAGCTGGAGGAACCCATTGCTCTAAGGAGAGATCACACTGACTAGAGGTGAAAAGGGGGAGAAAGGAGGCAGACAAAGAGAACTAAAAGTAAATGTCTCCTGCTGTCTGGCAAGAGGACCATCCACGGAACTCTGGGACATGGGCTCCCAACTTGAGGATTCATTTACCTGGCTGTGGGTATACCCAAAGTCCCATGTGCTAAGTATATACCTTCCCCGAGTCTACTGCCACCCTTTTTCTTTTTTGCCACCAGCTTTTATTTCTTTTTATGTGCAGGCTCCTAACTTTAGGGGCTGACGGTTTTCTAGCATCCAAACCCAAAGACATGGCATAT
Organism: Panthera leo; assembly: GCF_018350215.1. NCBI lineage: Eukaryota > Metazoa > Chordata > Mammalia > Carnivora > Felidae > Panthera > Panthera leo. The sequence goes on along the minus strand of NC_056684.1, from coordinate 19,944,016 downwards.
TGTTATCTAACTGATAAAGAATTCAAAATGACTATTATGAAGAAATTCAGTAAGATACAGGAAAACTCAGAAATTAATACAATAATATCAGAAATAAAATTAACAAACAGAAGGAGTATTTTACCAAAGAGATTATAAAAGTTTGGGAAAAAATACAAATTCTGGAGCTGAAGAACTCAGTAAATGGGATAAAGAATATATCAGAATGCATTGGAAATAGAGCAGATTAGATGGAAGAGAGAATTAGCAATCTGAAAGATAGAAATCTAGATATGATTCAGGTGGAAGATGAGAGAGACCTAAGATTTTTAAAAAGTTAAAAAATCCTATGAAAGCTATCAGATTGCATCAGAAAAGTCAACATAAGAGTAATAGGTATTCCAGAAGGAGAAGAGATAGAAAAGGGGGCAGAGAGTTTATTTAAAGAAATAAGAGCTGAGAACTTCTTAAACCTGGGGGAGAAACTGGATACACACATCCAAGAAGCTAATAGAACATAAAGAAAGAAATTTAAAGGCAGCCAAGGAAAAAAAGGACAGCAAACTTCATAGAATGCCCCCCTCCCCCCCCCCCCCGCCCATTAAGCTATCAGCAGATTTCTCAGCAGAAACTGTACAGGCTGGGAGAGGGTGGAATGACATATTCAAAATATTGAAAGATAAAAGCTGCCAGCTAAGAATACTCTATCTGGCAAAATTATCCTTCAGATATGAAGGAGAAATAAAGTCTTTCCCAAACAAACAACAGCTGACAGAGTTCACCACCACTAGTTAAAAGGATCTCTTCAAGTTCAAATGAAAAGACAAAAGTACATAAAACTCTAATTAAGGTGATAAATAGTCAGAATTAGAAAACTGTAACTCTTTTAGAATAGTATATTAAACTCTTAAGTATACCATAAAGTTTAAAGGAAAAGATCATTAAAAATATCTACAACAGCTAGAATTTGGTAATGAAATCACAGCATAAAAAGAGATAATTTTCAACATCAAAAACATAACAGAGGAAAAGTAAAACAATGGAAGCTTACAGGCTAATAAAGGTAAATTGCTTTGTGGTAACCACAAAGCAAAAATCTGGAGCAGAGGCACAAAATATAAAAAAGGGGGAGACTGAAAAAATCACCATGGAATACCACCAACTTTCAAAGGTAGACAGAAACAGAAGATTAAAAAAAAACAAAAACAAAACCAAGAGACATGATAACCAGAAGGTGAAAGATAAAATGGCAGTAGTAAGTCTGTACATACAAACAGTCACTGAATAAATATAAAGTGACTGAATTCACCAATCAAAAGGCACATAGTGGCTAGATGGATTAAAAAACTAGATCCAACTACATGCTGGTTATAGGAAACTCATTTCAGCTCTAAAGATACACACAGTTTCAAAGTGAAAGATCTTCCAATCTTATACTTCTAATCTTATATTTCCAATTCATTTTAGTATATGTGCTGCCGAAGCGAGCACTACTTCCAATTCATTATACTGTGCATTAGATCTCTATGGCTTATAAGTTTGTACCTTTAAATACCATCACTCAAATCTCTCCCCTTCCCCCCAACCAATTCCCTGGTAACCTCCATTTTATTCTGTTTTTTATAGGTTTAACTTTTTTAGATTTTACATATAGGTGATATAATACAGTATTTGTTTTTCTCTGTCTGACTTAACTTGCTTAGCATAATGTGATTGAGGTCCATCCATAGCCTCCTCTCTTATAGCTGAATAATAAATGTTCCATTGTGTATATGTACCACACCTTTTTTATCCATTCATCTGTTGATGGGCATTTGGATTGTTTTCATTTCTTGGCTATTGTAAATAATGCTGCAATAAACATATAAATTACCTATCTCTCTTCAAAATCCTGTTTTCATTTACTTTTAGTATATACTCAGAAGTAGAATTGTTGGATGATATGGCAGATCTATTCTTAATTTTTTGAGGAAACTTCATGTTGTTTTCCATAGTGGTTAGACCAATTTACATTCCCAACAATAATGTGTAAGGGTTTCCTTTCACCATATCCTCACCAGCATTGTGGTTTATTGTCTTCTCAATGATAGCCATTCTAACAAGTGTGAGGTGATATCTTATTGTGGTTTTTATTTGCATTTTCCTGATGATTAGTGATATTAAAAAACTTTTCATGTATGTTGATCATTTTATATCCTCTTTGGAAATTCTACTCCTGAAACCATTACTATACTGTATGTTAACTAACATGGATTTAAATTAAAAAAAACAACTACAAGAAATTAACACCTTATCCAATATATGTTTTGCAAATTTTTCTCCCATTCTGTACTTTGTCTTTTCATTTTGTTAATTGTTTCTTTTCCGTGCAGAAACTTTTGGGTTTGGTGTAGTAACAAATTTTGATTTTTGCTTTTGTTTGTGCTTTTGGCATCATGTTAAAAATCATCACCATGACCAATATAAATGAGCCTCTTCCCTCTGTTCTCTTGTAGGAGTTTTAGGACATCAGGCCTTATGTTTAAGTCTTTGATTCATTTCAAGTTAATTTTTGTGGGTGGTGTGAGATAGAGCTCTAATTCCATTGTTCTGCATGTGTTTCTCCAGTTTTTCCAGCACCATTTGTCGAACAGACTATCCTTTCCCCATTGGGTATTCTTGGCTTCTCTGTTGAATATTAGTTGACCACATACACTGAGATTTAATTCTGGGCTATTTTGTTCCATTGGTTAATGTGTCTATTTTTGTGCCAGTACCACACTGTTTTTATTACTATGACTTTATAGCAGAATTTGAAATCTGGAAGCATCATACTGCTGGCTTTGTTCTTTTTTCTTAAGATTGTTTTGGCTATTCAAGGTCTCTTTGGTTCCACACAAATTTTAGGATTGTTCTTCTATTTCTGTGAAAAATGCCTTTTGCATTTTGATGGGGATTGCATTGAATCTTTAGATAGCTTGGGTATTATAGCCATTTTAACAAAATTAATTATTCCAATCCTTCTTTGTCTCATTACCCTTTTTGGCTTGAAGTCTATCTCATCTGCCATAAGTAAAACTATATCCTCTTTCTTTCAGTTTCCATATGCTTAGAATATGTAATGTGACAAATACTGCTATATGGGCAATCATATTGCAACATATAAATGTACTAAGGTAACATGCTGTACACCTTAAATTTATACATGTAAAATTTATTCAATAAAAATAAAAACAAAATTATACAGCAAATATCATGCTTAATGATGATATTTTGAGATCACCAAAAGACAAAAGTTCCTTATATCATCACTTCTACTTTATATTGTAGTGTGTTCTAAGCCAATAAAGTAAGAAAGTAAGAAGAAATAAGATGTGAAAAAATTGGAAAATAACATGCTTATATAATAGAAAATTCTAATTAATTTTTTAAATATTTATTTATTTTTGAAAGAGAGAGAGAGAGCATGAGCAGGGGAGAAGCAGAGAGACAGGGAGACACAGAATCCAAAGCAGGCTCCAGGCTGCTTCAGCACAAAGCCCAACGTGGGGCTCAAACTCACAGACAAAGAGATCATGAGCTGAGCCAAAGTTGGACGCTCAACAGACTGAGCCACCCAGATGCCTCCCCCTAGAAAATTCAAATTAAAACTAAAGATACATTATTATTAGTCTTAATAAGACAGATGAGCAAGTTTGATATATATAAAAAGATCATTTTTTTTTATCATGATCATTGCATTTCTATACACCAGCAACAATTGGGAAATGAAAACAATGACATATATAATAGCAACAAGATGTATGATATATCTAGCAAGAAAATTGAATAAAAAATGTTATGTACAAAATTAGGAAATTTTATTGAGAGATATCAAAGAAGATATAAACCGAGAAATATAATAATTTTATGTATTGGAAGATTGAATATTGTAAATATGTAAGTTTTCCTAAATTAATAAAATCTAATCCCTAAGTGAATTACATTAATTATAGTTATTAATTATATTAAACTATAGATTCAATGTATTTATAGTACATTATTCATAATAAAAATAATAGTTTAAGTTGTTGCTGAACTTGGCAAACATCCTAAAGTTTATATGGAACTGGAAAGGGCTTAGAAAGCTGAAACAAACAAGGTGGGAACATTTGTCCTATAAGATGTCAAGACTTACTACAACACTGTAATTATTATGAAGGTGTGGTATTGGCTCAGGGATAGACAATAGATCAGTGGATCACAGAGAGTGCAGAGAAATAAACCTATACACATATGGACACTTGATATATGATACAATTGGCATTACAAAGAAGTGAAGAAAAGATGGATTTTTCATTAACTGTTGCTGAAACAATTGGGATTCATATGGGAAAAAAATGAAAATGGTCCTATATCTTACATGACACACAAAAATCATTAATAGGCAATTTATATGTAAAAGGCAAAACTATGATGCTTTTAGAAGATAATAGAGGAGATCTTCAAGACCTGGCAGTAAGAATTTCTTAAATATTACATAAAAACCATTTAGCCATAAAGGAAAAGATTAATAAGTAGGACAAGATTAAAATTAAGAACTTCTCATCATCAAAAGACACCATCCACATCATCAAAAGACCAGAGACTAGGAGACATTTACAATGAATATAACTGACAAAGGGCATATGTCAAAAATACATATATTTTCAAATGCCTACCAATCAATAAGAAAAAGACAGATAACTCAGAAAAATGCACACAGTATTTGAAGAGGCAGTTATTCAAAGAGAGGAATTCCAAATGTCTAATACACATGTCAAAGGTGTTTAGTATCATTTTTATTCATAGAAATGCACCTTAAAACCACAATGAGACCCCCTTCCAATCCTATCAGACTGACCAAAATTATGAAATCTAAAATAAGTTTGGGAGGGGCTTTGGAGACTATTTTCATGCACAATACCAGAAAAGTGGTTTGGTATAAAAACAGGAATTTACTGTAATGGAAGAATCTAGGGATTCTGGGAAGTGCTGGTTGGTACACTTGCTCACATCCCACATTGGTGATCTGATGAGGGGCAGCACAATTAATTCTGGCTCTTGCCAGTCTCAGTGCTAAATTGTTCAGCCACCATTTAGTGGAGGTAACAGCCGTCATATTGCTTTAATAGTTTCCTTCTTCTGACGTGAAATGAGGAATTTCTTCTATGGGAATGCTTAAGAGTTGGCAAAACTCCTAATGGCATCCTTCAGTTTTAGCCTTCAGTGGCTCTTACATTGGGATGAATTATGTAGAAAGCAGTTAAAAAGAAGGAATTATCAATCATATGAGCCTCTCTCTCTCAAGGAAAGATACCATTTTCTTTTCTTCTAACGACTGTGATGGCAGTTTTTTTTTTTTAGAGTCTGCTCAGTTTAAAAACTGCACACTTCACCTTTTTCAGGAACCTCTCCCAAGCTGATGTCTTACTGCCAGCTGGTCTCTGATTCTTTCCACTTTCTATCTTGTTTTACTATTGTAGGCATAAATGTTTTAGCTCCTTCAGTACATCTCTTGGAAAACAGGATGTTTGTCAGATCCATTTTTTAGTTTCCCAGAATGTCTTTACCAGTTTTTTTGAACATCGTAGGTGCTTAGTAAATACCTTTTTTTCATCTCACGTAAAAAAAAAAAAAAAAAAAAAAAAGCCTTAGTCTACTAGTTTGATGTTGGAAAAGTTGTTCCATAAAGTTATGAGAGATCTAGGTTGCTTTTAAATTTCTTCTCTGCTTTTTAGCATGTTGTTTCCCTCTTCAAGGTCACAAAATGTCTACTAGAGTTCCTGCCATCATGTCTACATTGTAGGAGACTAGAAAGTGACAAATAGGCTCTCTCTCCTTTGAAGAGTTTTAGGTAACACCAACCAAAGACTTCTACTTAAATTTCATTCAATATCCCCTTAAACTGTAAGGGAGGCTGGGAAGTAAAGTTTTTTATTTTGGCACACGGTCATTCTGAACAAAATCCTAGTTATGTTACTAAGGAAGCATGGGAGAGGAGTATTGGGTAAGCACCTGCAACCTTTTCCACAAAGGCTCTAATTATTCGTCAGTAAGTATTAACATTTTTAAACAAATATTAATTGTTTCTTTAAGATTTGTAAATGTCTCTTCAAAGTCTATAGGGAGGTTATTGAAATTTATCCAGACTCAAGCTTTCATATGCAGGGTTTTAATGTAATACAATCTACTCAATACCCTCCCTTCATCAAATGAGCTTTGTTTCCTGTATCCCTAAGTAGGTATGACACCATCTGGTGTTTTTGGCTTTTGACCCAGAGCCATGGCTGGCATCATCAGACTAATCAAGAGGTGGGAGGGGATGGGTCAGGAATGGGTCAGTGACACAAGTCATTTGGTAATAAAAACTCATTGGTTATCACATTTGCTCCTTGTACAATAAAATATCTATTGCAGTATTTTTAATAAAATTCTGTTATATTAATCATCAGCAATTGGAAGCTCAGGGTGTAAGTCTAATTGACAGATTGATGCTATAGCTGATATAAAATATTAAGTTTCATAAAGACAACCAAAGAGGCAGTTAAGGAAACATTTTTTTAAAACATTTTTAATGTTTATTCATTTTGAGATACAGAGAGAGACAGAGTACAATCAGGGGTAGAGCAGAGAGAAAGGGAGACACAGAATCCAAAGCAATCTCCAGGCTCTTAGCTGTCAGCACATAGACTGATGGGGGCTCAAACCCACGAATTGTGAGATCATGACCTGAGCCAAAGTCAGATGCTTAACTGACTGAGCCACCCAGATGCCCCAAGAAAACATTTATTGTGTGTTCATTTTTAGCCTACCTTTTCTGAATATTTAAAATTCTTCCAAAAATAATAATATATAATAAATAACAATTACAAAATTCTCTTAAATAATTTGGATTACTGAGGTACAAGTGATGAAAGACAAAAATTGGATCTATTTAATCTTCTATTCCATTCAATCAATAATTGCTGAATGGATACTATTTTCTAGGCACTGTGCTAGCTGCTAGAAGTCCAAATGATAATTTTGAAAACATAGACATTTCAGAGATAAAGGTAGGCTGAAAAGCCAAAATGGACAGCAGAAAACTGAGATGGGTAATCTGAAATCAGCTTCCATAGGCTAATAATTGCAGAAAATTAACAGCAGAAACTAGGTTTGGACATTTTGTAATTCTCTTCTAGATACATGAAATTAAATTATAACTTCTCAAGAGATTCAGGCATAGATTTTTAATATGAGACTTTGACATATGCAAATTTGACAATATTAATGAATAAAGAAAATAAATAGAGTCACTCACTTATACGGCATAATAAGAAATAACACCTAGAAGTCAACTAATCTGTTTGAAAGATAAGTTTTAATGGGTTATAGCTGAGTATGTGGCTCAACATTCTGTTAGAATATTTTTAGCTTTAGTGCAGGCATTTACATAAGAGTTACAGAAAATGAAATCTAAAACCAAGACCTAGAAAGGACTCATTAATTTAAAGGACTCATAAATTTAAATATTTTTTTAATCACTGTATTGTCAAAAATTGAAATTGGTTAATTTTAATTCACTAATTGATACAATTAGTCAAATCTCAGCTGAAAGTCATGAATTTGGGGATTGCTTATAAAAAGACATCCAGCCCAGAGTTATGGGGGTCTTCTGCCCCATGGGTCTCTGATGTGTTTCACTTGGAGCTCAGGCCACTGTCCTGAGCTTTTGACCTTGGAACATCAGTTGGCTTGACATGCTTGTTTTGTTCCCCTTAGTTGGATGAATAATTTATAATCTCTAAAACTCAGTGTACTCTTACATAAGCTGTGTTTAAATATAACCATTATGATGTCCTGTGCACACTCTGTTAATTTTTTAAATGATTATGAAAGGCTTAAAAGGATTTTATCTACAAAATTCATAGGGGTGATAATTTAGTAGATTGTCAAGAGTAGTTTAAGTTCTTAGGAAGCTTTTGTTTTTTTTTTTTTTTTTGTATTTGTCATCTTCCCTTGATGTATTTGAAATGTTTGAGAGAATCAATTGTCTTAAAATTGTACTTTGAAGTAGCCAAGGGAATTTGATTAAATATGTAAACATATTAAATGTATGAGTTAACTCAAAAAGGACAAATGAAAATGATAGTTCTTATTTTGATTAAAATAATAATTTTTTAAGTTTATTCATTTATTTTGAGAGAGAGAGCACACAAGTGAGTGAGTGAGGGACAGAGATAGAGGGAGAGAGAGACTCCCAAGCAGGTTCTGCACTGTCAGCGCAGAGCCCGTTCAGGGGCTTGAACTCACCAACTATGCGATCATGACCTGAGCTGAAGTCAGACACTTAATCAACTAACTGAGCCACCCAGGTGCTCCAAAAATCATAAAATTTGCAAATAAAGTAAGAGTGTAAATTAAGCTTAAATATTTAAGGGAAACAAGATTTTTACCTTTGTAACTAGAATCATATAGTATGGATTAAAACAAGTAATTATAAGGATTTCTTTTTGTGCACAAAATCCCAACTTGGATAGTAAAAACTGCAACTCAGAATTAACCAATAACAAAAGGGAGAGTGTGGGCTGTGAATTAGTCACTAGGATGCTTTAAGAAAGATCTGCATTCCTAGCCAGGTCAGTGAGGTACTGCCCACACCCTGCCTCTCTATTCATACACAGCACACAAACTGGCAGAAGAATAATGCCAGAGGACTGCTCCTTGTAGAAGGAAAACCTACCTGGAGAGGGGATCCATGTTTGAGGGCAGGAATCAGAGAAAGAGGCCAAGCAAAGCTTAAGATAACTCCAAAAATGATTACGTTGGACATTAAAGTGGACAAAAAGAGTGAAACCACTTAAGTACTCCATTTACAGAATAAAAACCTCTTAATTTTGACATGTGGAGTTTCCAGGATGTCCACCTTCACCACACCCACCATCCTCAAACCTGCTGAGTATTACCCTTGCCCACTGGCACAGAGGCCACATTTAGACCTCCTGGTGCTGAGGAAGCCTTTGGGGAGCTGCAACTGTGTTTACTAATCATCCTGATTTTTCATTAACTCAAGAATTACTAGACACTGGATGAAAATCAGCAGCATTAAAAAGACCAAAGTGATGAACACATTATGCTAAGTGAAGGAAGTCAAATACAAACAAATATTGTACGATTTCAGTTATATAAGGCTCCAAGAGTAGTCCATACCCAGCTTGGTGCATATCAGGATTGAGAGAACTTCATACAAGCTTAAGAATCCTGTCACAAGAGAGGCACCTGAGTTGCTCAGTCAGTCAAGCATTCAACTTTGGCTCAGGTCATGATCTTGTGGTTCATGAGTTTGATCCCCACATCGGGCTCACTACTTTCAGCGTGGAGCCTGCTTTGGATTCTCAGTCCTCCTCTCTCTCTGTACCTCCCCCACTCATTCTCTCTCTCTCACACAAAAATAAAATGAACATTAAAGAATTCTGCCACAAGAAGGAGCAAGAAGTGTGGAACAGGTATATCCATAGAAGATCTGAAAAAGCCTGAGAATCTCTAATAGAGAAGGTGTTTCCCAAAGTCGGTCAGTAAAGACTGAAGGAAGTGACTGCTACTTCAAACATTAAAACAGCAACACAAGACTTCAAAAAACATGAAAAATCAAGGAAACATTACACTACCAAAGGATCACAATAATCTTCCTGTTACTTGTTATCTAAGACATGGAGATCTGCAATTTACCTGACAAAAATTTCAAAATAGCTGTTTTAAGGAAGATGAATGAGCTACAAGAAAACACAGAAATTTCAAAGAAATCAGAAAACAATACACAAACAAAATGAGAAGCTTAACAAATAATTACAAATCATAAAAAAAGAACAAAATGGAAATTGTGGAGCTGAAGAAAACAATGTAATGAAATGTGCAATAGAGAACATCAATAACAAAGTGGATCAAGGGGAGAAAGAATCTGTGGATTAGAAGACAGAACCTTTGAAATTAAATAGTCAGAGGAGAACAAAGAACATAGAATGAAAAAGAGGAAAGAAAGCCACGTGATCTGTATGATACCATCCGAAGAAACAATCTGAGAATTACCGGAGTCTCAGAAGAAGAGGAGAAGGGGCCAGACAGCCCATTTAAAGAAATAATGGCTGAGAACTTCCCAAATCTGGTAAGAGATTTGTATATCCAAGTTCATGAAACTCATAGGTCCCTCCCAAAACTCTGTGTAAAGAGATCTTTTCCAAGATACATTATATAAAACTGTCAAAAATCAAAGACAAAGAGAATCTTAAAAGCAGCAATAAAAAGAAATTGTAACTTACAGGGGAACTCCCATAGAGCTATCAGAAGATTTCTCAACAGAAACTTTATAGGCTAGGAGAGAGTGGGTGATATATTCAAAGTGCTAAAAGAAAAAAAAAACTGCTGGGGCCCCTGGGTGGCTCAATTGGTTAAGTGTCCGACTCTTGATCTCAGCTCATGTCATGATCTCACAGTTTGTGAGTTCTGTGCTGATGGTGCAGAGCCTGCTTGGGATTCTGTCTCTTTTCTCTGCCCCTCCCCCACTCGTGCTCTCTTTCACTCTCAAAATACATTAACTTTTAAAAACCTGCCAAGCATACTCTATCCAGCAAAGTTGTTCTTCAGAAAGGAAGGAGAGACACTTTCCAAGAGAAACCAAAGCTAGAAGAGTTATCATTACTAGACCTGCCTTTCAAGAAATGCTGAAAGAAGTTCTTCAAGCTGAAATGAAAGGGTACTAATGACTAACATGAAAACATATGAAAATATATAGTACATTGATAAAGATGAGTATATAGCCAAATTCAGAATACTCTAATACTATGATATGGTGGTGTGTTAAACACTGCACTCTAGCACAAAGGTCAAGAGGCATTATAGAGGCAGAGCCCACCCTGAGCAGAGAGATTGTGACCAACAAGGTACCTCCCTGGGTAGTACACTTAGAATTTCAGCATCAAGCCTCCGTGGTTTGAACTGTGTCTGTGATCATCTACTTTATCCAGATTTGTTGTTTGCATTCATTAGTAAGATATGTCCTAAAGGTATCAGAAATGCCTAAGAGAAATCATTTTGGGGGAATGAGAATGCTCTAAATTTTTCCATATAAATTAATGGCAATTGCTTTTTTGCGTTGTACCATTTCAGCTTTTCATAGAAAAGAATTTTCATAGAAATTCTCTACTTTCAGATAGTGGGGAAACCTGTACCTAAGTAAATTAGCAAATACTAGGATCTGAAGGGAGAAATAAACTAAAATACAAGATTAATAGGGAACTTCATAACCTACTTTCAATGATGGATAGGTCATTCAAACAGAAGATTAATTTAAAAAAATGTTGGCTTGAACTATACTTTAGATCAAATGAACCTAACACACATTTACGGAACATTTCATCCAATAGCCTCAGAATACACAACCTTCTCAACTATATATGGAACATTATTCAGGATAGATAATACGAAAGGTCACAAAAAGTCTTAGCAAGTTTAAGGAGATTGAAATAATACCAGGTATCTTTTCTCATCAAAGTGGCATGAAGCTAGAAATTAATAGCAGGAAGAAAACTGGAAAACTCACAAATAGATGGAAATTAAACAAACACTCTTAAACAATCAATGCATCAAAGAAGAAGTGAAAAACTATCTTGAGAAAAACAAAAATGGAAGTACAACATACTAACACTTATAGGATGCAATGAAAGCAGTCCAAAGAGGGAAGTTCATAGGAATAAACACATTTAAAAACTCTTAAATAAACAACATAACTTTACACCTTAAGGAACTAGAAAAAGAAAAACAAATTAAGCTCAAAGTTAGCAGAAGGAAGGAAATAACACAGATCACAGAGGAAATAAATGAAATAGATACTAAAAAGACAATTGAAAAGATCAATAAAACTAAAATCTGGTTCTTTGAAAAAAATAAAACTGACAAATCTTTAGCTAGACATTGGAAAAAGGGGGAAAACTCAAAATCACAAATGAAAGCACAGACATTACAACTGACACCACAGAAATTATACACTAACAAATTGGATAACCTAGAATAAATGGTTAAATGCTCAGAAACGTACAACCTACCAATCATGAAGAAACACAAAATCTTGGGGTGCCTGGGTGGCTCAGTCGGTTAAGCGTCCGACTTCAGCTCAGGTCACTATCTCACGGTCAGCTCAGGTCACTATCTCGCGGTCTGCGGGTTCGAGCCCCGCGTCGGGCTCTGGGCTGATGGCTCAGAGCCTGGAGCTTGCTTCCGATTCTGTGTCTCCCTCTCTCTCTGCCCCTCCCCCGTTCATGCTGTGTCTCTCTCTGTCTCAAAAATAAATAAACGTTAAAAAAAATTAAAAAAAAACAAAACAAAAAACAAAATCTTAACAGACCAATAACAAGTAGGAGATTGAATCAGAAACTAAAAACAAACAAACAAACAAAAAATCCCAAGACCAGATGACTTTACTGTGAATTTTACCAAACATTTAAAGAAGAATTAACACGATACTTCTCAAACACTTCTAAAAAATTGAAGAGGAGAGAAAACTCCCAAATTCATTTACAAGGCCAGTATTATCCCGATACTGAATCCAGATAAGGATACAAGAAAAGAAACCTATACACCAATATCCCTAATGAATGTAGATGTAAAAATTCTTAACAAAATACCAGTAAACTGATTACAGACTTAAATGTAAGACCTGAAGCCATAAAACTCCTAGAAGAAAATATAGGGAAAATGCTCCTTGACGTTGATCTTCGCAATAATTTTTGGGTATGACACTTAAAACAGAAACAACAAAAGCAAAAATAGACAAATAGGACTACACCAAACTAAAAAGCATCTGTACATCAAAAGAAACAATCAACAAAACGAAAAGGCAACCAATGGAATGGCAGAAAATATTTGCAAATGACATATCTGATGAAGGGTTGGTGTCCAAAATATATAAGGAACTCCTACAATTCAAGAGCAAAAAAGCAAACAATTCAATTACAAAATGGGCAGAGGCCCTGGATAGACATTTCTCCAAAGAAGACGTTCAAATGGTCAACAGGCATATGAAAAGGTGCTCAACATCACTAATCATTAGGGAAATAACAAATAAAAACCACAATGAAATATCACCTTACACCTGTTAGAATGGCTACTATTGAAAAGACGTGAAATAAATGCTGGTGAGGATGTGAAGAAAAGGGAACCTGTGTGCACTGTTGGTAGGATCATAAATTGATTTAGCCACTATTGAAAACAGTATGGAGGTTTCTCAGAAAATTGTAAGTAAAACTATCATATGATCCAGCAATTCTATTTCTGGGCATATATCCAAAGGAAACTAAAACACTATGTTGAAGAGATACCTGCACCTCCATGTTTGTTACAGCACTATTTACAATAGTTAAAACATAGAGACAACGAACGACTGTATATACATACAAGGGAATATTATTCATCCAAAGAGAAGGAGGAAGAGGAGGAGGAGGAGAGGAGGAAATCCTACTATTTGTGGCAACATGGATGGAACTTGAGGGAATTATGTTAAGTGAAATAGACAGAGGAAGACAAGTAGTGCATGAGCTCACTTACTTGTGGAATCTAAAACAAAACAAAACAAAACAAAACAAAACAAAACAAAAACCAAACTCATAGAAAAAGGTCAGAATTATGGTTACCACAAGTGGGGGTGGGGATGTGGAGGAATTGAATGAAGGTGGTCAAAGGTACAAATTTCCAGTTATAAGACAAATAAGTACTGGGGAGATAATGTACAACATGATAACTATAGCTAGTACTGCTATATGGTATATTTGAAAGTTTTTGAGAGATTAGATCCTAAAAATTCTCATCACAAGGAAGAAACCATTTTTTGTATCTATATAAGATTGTGGATGTTAACTAAACTTATTGTGGTAATCATGTCATATTATATGTAAGTCATTATGCTATATACTTTAAACTTAATACAGTGTTGTATGTCAATTATATCTCAATAAACCTAGAAGAAAAAGAAAAGAAAAGGTACTCAACATCACTAATCATTAGCGAAATGCAAATCAAAACCACAATAAAATATCACCTCACACCTGTTAGGATGGTTATTATCAAAAAGACAAAAGATTACAAATGTTAGTGAGGATGTGAAGAAAAGGGAACTCGTGTGCACTGTTGGTGGGAATGTAAATTGGTTCACCCACTATGGAAACTAGTATGGAGATTCTTCAGAAAATGTAAAATGGAACTATAATATTATCCATAAATTCCACTTCTGGGTATATACTTGAAGGAAATGAAGGCACTATCTTAATTTTTTTAATGTTTATTTATATTTGAGAGAGAGAGAGAAACAGAGAGACATATAGCATGAACAGGGGAAGGACAGAGAGACAGAGAGGGAGACAGAATCTGAAGTAGGCTCCAGGCTCCAAGCTGTTAGCACAGAGCCCGACACGGGGTTCATCGCAGCATTATTTACAATAGCCAAAAGGTGAAAACAACCTAAGTGCCCACTGATAGATGAACAGAAAAAGAAGATGTAGTGTGTGTGTGTGTGTGTGTGTGTGTGTGTGTGTGTGTGTGTGTATTCTATTTGAACATTACTTTCAAGATTTTATGAGTGGCTCTGAGCCATTGATCTACTTGGAGAATTAGGGTTGTATTACAACACAATTATGCTGATAAGAAAAACATGTAAAAATGGTTAATGTAAAAAAATAGTGTAATTGAGATGAACTGACTGTTAATGAGACAAATGACCCAATGAAGAAATAGCAATAGAATTAACAAGGGATACTTGTTTTTGGATACCAGTCATCAAAGTGATCTTGTGGTGCCTGCAAACTTGTAGGAAGGGGAAATGAACCAAAAGTTCCACAGCACGATAATTGGGGGCTCATCATCTTTAGAAATAAGTTTAGAGTCTTGCTAATATAGATAAAGTTTTTTCCATTAATGAGTTTAGGTTAAAGTTTGCAAATTCATGCCCTGAGGTCTGTAATGGGTCACAGACATCTTTGTTTGGTCTGTATAGTAGTTTAAAAATTGTGAAATTTCATATAAAAATCTGGCATGTTTTGGACAAACAGAAATCATTCCTTCATGTCAATCACTGGAGCTGGGTAGAAGTTGCTCTTCTTGGATAGGACTTGCATCCTCCAATTTGCCAGTTCGCATCCCTTCTTATTTTGAAACACTTGGCTTCCTTTATGGTCTAACATTACCTACCTGGCTTCTGTAAGCACTTGCGTTTGCAGATGGTGACTATTCTATTCCCAAAGGGGGGAATAGATTGTCTAGTAAAGGAGCCAGAAGACTGGGCTCTTGTTGATGGGAAAACTGAAAAGGAAACTCAAGGTCAGAATCCCCATTTATTGAAGATCATGATGCTAGAATGCACACTGAGTCTCTATGGCAATGACAGATATCATAAAGGTAGACTTTCTCTTGAAACTGTAGGACTCAGAGAGGCCCAAAGAGCTACACCTCTTTTTTGGAAGTGGATGGAAATTTCAATTGCTAGGGAGAGAAAAGTGGAATTTTTGGATTGAAAGACTTTTAAAGGAGATGACTGTTGCAGGCATAAATCTGAGGGTAGATAAACCCTTATCAGAACTAGATGGAGCCCCTAGCAGAATTATAGGTTATTTTTTAAATTCTCTAAATCAAAAAATGTGCTAATGACTATACCATTTTTTCTTTCATTAAGCATTTTGCAAAGTTTAAAAGACCTTTAAATCCAGACCTAAGAGTATAGTTGCTGAGTCATTAGGTGTGCACATCTCCGACTTTGATAGAAAGTTCCAAATTATTCTCCCTACATCCCACTAGAATGAACCTTACACATGGTTCTACAGTCAACTGGTACTTGTTAATGTGAGGCTATGTACTTGTTGCCGATCTGATGGTTTTGAAATGATATCTCACTGTGGTTTTAACTTGCATTTTCTTGGGGCACCTGTGTGACTCAGTCGGTTGAGTGTCTGACTCTTGATTTCAGGATTTCAGTTTAGGTCATGATCTCATGGTCCTGGGATTGAGCCCAGCATCCAGCTCTGCGTCAGACTCCACACTGGGCATGGAGTCTGCTTAAGATTCTCTCTCTCTCTCTCTCTCTCTCTCTCTCTCCCCTCCCATCAGCCCCTCCCCAGCTCACATGCACATGCATGTGTGTGCACACACACTTTCTCTCTCAAAAACAACAAGCAAATAAACAAGCAAAACCTTTCATTTTCCTGATTATTAACAGAGTTGAGCCTTTCCTATTTTCTCTTTTGTGAATGACTTATTTTTTTCAATAATTTTTCTATAGTGTTAGTTTTTTCCTATTGATATACATATATTCTGAATTAATCCCTTGAAGTTTATATGTGTTGTGAAGGTTTTCTCCTAGTTTACACTGACTTTTTACTTTTTTAAGTGTGTGTTTTGATGAGAAGTTTTATATTTTCATGTAGTTCAATCTATTAACCTCCCTCCTTTATAGTTTGTGCTTAGTTTTTGAAATATCAAGAGCCATTTGGCAATATTTCAACTGCTTTGCCTATATGGCACAATGCATTTTTATATACATATATACAAATATGTCAAAATAACAAATATGACTGAATTATACAGCTGTAACTAGCTTTAAATATTGTAATTAAAACTGTACAATTAAAATAAGCATGCTGGCCAATGGTTTTTAAAAAGTTTCACTTTGATATTTATTTAGCTTTTGAGCTACTGAAATCAATGGCCAGAGTGAAACAATTATCTGATGCTTGTGGGTGGCGACCTTGGAGAATCTCAGCCTCTTTCATCCCACCCTATTTTAGTCCTTAATAGCAGATATTTATCTCAATTTTAGATTTTATTATTTTCTTTAAAGTCATAATCTTAAAAAGCTTAAAATAGTACTGTTTCATGTGGAATAAAACTTCATATTCTCAGCATGTTTTCTTTCTTAGTGATTTCCACTTTAGCCTTAAATATAATTGCATAAGCTCTTAACTAAATTGTTGTTTTTATTTAGTGCTATGTAAAAGCAATAGGAAAGGGAAAATACAGAGCCCAAATTAACCATAACTACCTCTATTTTCTGAGGAAGGCAGCATACTTCATATCAGCAAAAAAAGAAATCTCTCATGATTTTATTTATTTGGGTCCTTTCTCTTTTCTTTTTGCTAAGTCTAGCTAGAAGTTTATCAATTTTGCTAATTCTTTCAAAGAACCAGCTTCAGTTTTGTTTCTACTGGGTTTTTGTTGTTGTTGTTGTTGTTGTTTCTATATCATTTATTTCTGCTCTAATTGTTGTTATGTCCCTTCCTCTGCTGGCTTTGGGCTTTATTTGTTGTTCTTTTCCAGCTTCTTTAGGTGTAAGGTTAGGTTGTATATCTGAAACTTTTCTTCCTTTATGATTAAGGCCTGCACTGCTATATACTTCCCTCTTATGACCACCTTTACTACATCCCAAAGGTTTTGGACTGTTGTGGTTTTATTTTTATTGGCTGCCATGTATTTTTTCATTTCTTCTTTAATTTGCTGGTTAACCCATTCACTCTTTAGTAGTTCTTTAGTGTTTTAGTGGTTTAGTGTTCTTTAACCTCTGTTATTTGTGGTCTTTCGAAATTTTTTCTTGTGGTTGAATTCAAGTTTCATAGTATTGTGGTCTGAAAATATGCATCTCAATCTTTTTGTACTGGTTGAAGCCTGATATGTGACCCAGTATGTGATCTATTCTGGAGAATGTTCCATGTGCATTTGAAAAGAATGTATAGCCTGCTGCTTTAGGGTGAAACCAAAGCAAAACAAACAAACAAAAAAAGTATTGAGACTACATCAAAATAAAAACTTCTGCACAGTGAAGGAAAACAATCAACAAAACTAAAAGGCAATTTACAGAATGGGAGAAGATATTTGTAAATGACATATCACATAAAGGGCTAGTATCCAAAATCTATAAAGAATTTACCAAACTCAACATCCAAAAAGCAAATACTCCAGTGAAGAAATGGACAGCTACTTGAATAGACACTTCTCCAAAGAAGACATACAAATGGCTAACAGACACATGAAAAAAGGTTCAACATTCTCAACATCACTCATCATCAGGAAATACAAATCAGAACCACAATGAGATACTGCCTCACACCTGTTAGAATTGCTAAAATGAACACAGGAAACAACAGATATTGGTGAGGATGCAGAGAAAGAGGAACCCTCTTGCACTCTTGGTGGGAATGCAAATTTGTGCAGCCACTCTAGAAAACAGTGTGGAGGTTCCTAAGAGTGTAAAGATAGAAATACCTTATGACTCAGCAATTGCATTACTAGGTATTTATTCAAAGGACACAAAAATACTGATTCAAAGGGGCACATGCACCCCAATGTTTATAACAGCACTATCAACAATAGCCAAATCATGGAAAGAGCCCAAATATCCATCTACTGGTGAATGGATAAAGAAGATGTGGTGTGTGTGTGTGTGTGTGTGTGTGTGTGTGTCTGTATATACACTCAGCCATCAAAAAGAATGAAATCTTGCCAACCGCAATGATGTGGATGGAACTAGAGTGTATTATGCTAAGCGAAAAAAGTTAGAGAAAGAAAAATATATGATTTTGCTCATATGTGTAATTTAAGAAACAAAACAGATGAATATAGAGGAAGGGAGGAGAAATTAAATAAGATAAAAACAGGGAGAGAGGCAAACCATAAAAGATACTTAACTATAGAAAACAAACGGAGGGTTGTTGGAGGGTAGGTGGGCAGAGGGATGGGATAAATGGGTGATGGGCATTAAGGAGGGTGCTTGTTGGGATGAGCACTGGGTATTATATGTAATTGATGAATCACTAAATTCTACTCCTGAAATTAATACTACACTATGTGTTAACTAACTTGAAGCTAAATAAAATCTTGGGGAAAAAAAGAAAAAGAAATCTCTCTGGCTTTTTCTCCTAACGTACACTAATGGAAGAGAGAGAAGTTTTCAAGATTCCAGTTTAACAGAGCCTTTGAATATTCAAATGGAGTCCCAGAGCTGAGTTCTCCAGAGGAAAGGGCAGAGATTTGGGGGTGGAGGACAGAGAAGAAGAAAGGGAAAGAGAGGGCTAAATAGTTTGGTAGAAGGCTGGAGCCTGAACTGGTAAATATGTTCAAGGAACTTTTTAAGGAAAAAGATTGGAGATTCAAGATGACCCCACCCTCATTATTAACTCAGATCAAAATAGGATCAAAAATGGGAACAGCTGATCTCAGCTTTCGTGGGGTAAGATGGGGCAGATATGTTCAGAGAATCCATTCTGTCTGCCAGTTGGTACTGGCTATCAACTTGGGAACTCTGTACGGCCTTTTATCATCCAGACGCATCTACTTTCCAGGTGGCCTCTCCAACAAGCCTGGACTTGTCTACATAGCAGTTAGCTTCATAGAGGGCAGAAACAGAAGCTTCAGGGCCTCATAAGACCAAGAAATCACAGTGTTTGTTGCACTGCATTCAACTGGTCAGAGAAATTCACAGGGCCTGTCCAGATTCAGAGAAAGAGGGAAGAGATTTTATCTCTTTGTTGGCAAAGTATCATTGCAAAATGGCATACAGGATGGAACAGATTGGTATGACCATCTGTGGAAACAACCTACCTTTACGAGTAGAAGCAAAAAGATCATGAATCCAAATACTCTCTGAGGCCATCTGTATTTTACAATCCAACAATAAGCCTGATGTTCAAATTATCCTTAGCAAGCTGTCTAATTAAGCCAAACAAGGTCAGAAGAGAGGTAAGGCAGTAAGTGGCTAACACAGACTGCTTTTACTATATTCCTGTATGTACTTATTTAACCATTTCGAGAGACAAAACACCTCAGAAGTGACCTGTTCCCTGATGAATGGCTCTAAATTCTGGAGAAGTCTTCCATTTGCAAAGGTGTAGCTGCCTTTCTGGACTCCTCCCATGATCAGATATCTGTCCTCTGGAGCCACTCACAAGAAACCTACCTCCTTACAAGTATGGCTGACTATATTCAGATTTAGATGTTTTAAGATTTTTTTCTTTTTCCTTTTTTTAGTGTCTATTTCTTTTTATTACTAAGTATAATTTATTGTCAGATTGGTTTCTATACAACACCCAGTGCTCATCCCAACAGGTGCCCTCCTCAATGACCATCACCCACTTTCCCTTTTCCCTCCCATCCCCCACCAACCCTCAGTTTTTTCTCAGTATTTAAGAGTCTCTTATGGTTTGCCTCCTTCCCTCTCTGTAACTATTGTTTTCCCCTTTCCCTCCACCATGGTCTTCTGTTAAGTTCCTCAGGATCCACATATGAGTGAAAACATATGGTATCTGTCTTTCTCTGCCTGACTTATTTCATTAACATAATACCCTCCAGTTCCATGCACATTGCTGCAAATGGCCAGATTTCATTCTTTCTCATTGCCAAGTAGTATTCCAATGTATATATAAACCACATCTTCTTTATCCATTCATCAGTTGATGGATATTTAGGCTCTTTCCATAATTTGGCTATTGTTGAAAACGCTGCTATAAATATTGGGGTACATGTGCACCTCTGCATCAGCACTCCTGTATCCCTTGGGTAAATTCTTACCAGTGCTATTGCTGGGTCATAGGGTAGTTCTATTTTTAATTTTTTGAGGAACCTCCACACTGTTTCCCAGAGCTGCTGCACACTGTTTTCCAGAGTGGCTGCACCAGTTTGCATTCCACCAACAGTGCAAGAGGGTTCCCTTTTCTCTGCATCCTTGCCAACATCTGTTGTTTACTGAGTTGTTAATTTTAGTTACTCTGACCAGTATGAGGTGGTATGTCAATGTAGTTTTGATTTGTATTCCCCTGATGATAAGTGATGTTGAGCATCTTTTCATGTGTCTGTTAGCCATCTGGATGTCTTCTTTGGAAAAGTGTCTGTTCATGTCTTCTGCCCATTTCTTCACTGGATTATTTGTTTTTCAGGGTTGAATTTGGTAAGTTCTTTATAGATTTTGGATACTAACCCTTTATCCAATATATCATTTACAAATATAAAATATTTTTTTGACTCAACATCCACCAACTTATTTACTTGTCTATCCCAAGTCACTATTTCCAGAAACATGTGTTTGTGTATTTAACATATAACTCAGTGAACAAATTTTGCCCAGTATGCTATGTTTGAGAAGAGCACGTAAGAGATTATAGAAAGTTTTTAAGTATCTGACAGTGCAAATAAATGAGCTGTTTACTGGAAATGTACCAAACATTTGCCTGGCTTAACTTTCAGTTTGATCTTGGGGAAATCCAGGGAATTTTGTCATGTCCAGACTTTTTCAAAACTTATTTGCTGCTTACAAAATAATTATCTAATCGTGGCATCTTCCATAGCTTGTATTCAGTAGGTGGTGTAAGTGGGGATCAGTAATGCACAAATTCTAAGAAAAGCTGAAGGCAAAGTTTGCTGTTATAACTGATGAATACACTGCCCAGATACAAAAAAATTGGTTTGATGCCTTGTGTGCCAAAATGAAAAATAGGGAGCAGCATATAAGGCTGGCTGAAGAATCATTTCTCTGTGTGGATTGTGCTTACGTAAGAAGGTGCCTCAGACCCAAAATTAGGATGAAGCTTTTACTAGTCAGGGCAGATGGCTATAAAAAGATAAGAATAATGAAAAGCTACAACCCATAAGAAGAACAAGAACTTAATCACAGCCTTATCAACTCACAACAAGGGATCATGTCTTATATGCCTTAGTCATGTCTTATCGTATTAAGACAACAACCCCAAATTTTCCTGACAACGGCTTTTGGTGCCAATATTTTGGTCTTTAGCCTCTGAGTACCAGCCCCCTAATAAAATCAGAAAGCTTTCAAATGTGTGTATGTGTTTATTTTATAAATAGAAATACATTTGAGAATATATCAAAGGAGAGAAGTATTTATCTCACCACACAGTAAAGGACTTTAAAAATACTCATTGTTGTATAATGTTTTTTAAAGCATTAAAGGAAGTGGGACAGTTGCTTTGAATCTATGAAGAATAACACATGTATAATTAATGACTTTCCTCTTTTATTTGTATTGTACTTGCTTAAATTTTTTTCAGGCTTAGTAGAAGGGCTATATATAGGGGAAAATAATGTGTATATGTAATAATAAAGACTTCATGGGGACTATTAGAGAATCAAAAATAGTACTATGCAAACAATTAGTTTGAAGATAGTTCCATATATTTCTTTCCATTCACCTTTCATCATTAGTGCATAAGTGATGTGAGAAGATCTTTAAAAATAAATAAGCCAAAGTTGTCCTGGTTGAACACAAAAAAGTGAGAAAACATAATTTTCCTAAATACATCGTATAAAACATGACCCTTTGTTATGGGTAAATAAGAGGATAGAAGATTGTCAGAATTACAGAAATCTTTTTTTAAAATTGATTCTGAAAATGATGGTGATGGCTGTACAACAATATGAATGTACTGAATGCCTCTGACTTGTACAATTTAAAATAGTTAAAATGGTAAATTTTGTTTTATTTATTTTACTGTAATTTTTAAAATGCCCTTTCAAAATAAAACCCACAATACATCTAAATGTGCCTAAAAATCTTCTTGGGTAGGAATCTAAAATCTAAATCAGATTTTAGGCAGAAAGAAAAAAAGGATAATCCCAAAGTGAATTTGCCAGGATTGTCTATTCTTTTCTTTGTTAACAACCTGCAAAATGTTTGCTAATTTCTGGGCAAGTGTGAGTTTCACTGGCACAAGTAAGAAAGAAGTGATGTGCTCTTGAGCCCAGGCAGACTTATACTCAGGTTATCTTTGGGAATTTTAATCGGTCTGAGTTCACTGTTGAACCAGTTGCAGACAGGAGCAGGCAAGTTCAAGAGTTACAGATGCTCAGAGTGTCCAGAGAGTCAGCTGATTGTAAATGGGACTGGTACAAGTGGCCCTTTATGCGAGATCCCTGCTGGTAACACAGAGGCACAATCCCCCATTCATTTGTTCCTTTGGACGTTTGTGGTCTTGGGGCCTTTTGGATATTTATTGCTGCAGATGACAGAAAATAGGAGTGGGTGAATCTGATAGTAGGGTTTTCTTAGACCAGGGAAAAGGTTGGGTTAAAAATAAAATACCAAGGGGCACCTGGGTGGCTCGGTCGGTTAAGCATCTGAGCTCAGCTCAGGTCATGATCTCACGGTTTGTGAGTTTGAGCACCACATCGGGCTCTGTGCTGATAGCTTGGAGCCTGGAGCCTGCTTTGGATTGTGTGTGTCTCTCTCTCTACCCCTTACCTGCTTGTGCTCTCTCTCTCTTAAAAATAAACATTTTAAAAAATAAAATAACAAAAGCAACAAGTGGGAAAGGCAGACACCACCAGGCAGTGTATATCCTGAATAAATAATTCCAGATTTAACCTTAAAATGTAGGCTGATCTGGCACAAGTCCAGGCCTGGGGACAGATTATATTAGACCATCACAGACTGTAATAGGAATAATTAAGAAGCCTGATATCCTGGCTTCCTCGTAATTACCAGATAGCTCAGCTGATGTGGTTGGAACCCAGGTTAGGGAAGCACCTGATGATTCTTGGGTAGAGAAGTTTCTACATTCACCTACAATGGAAAAGTACAAATCAAAAGGGTTTATATCATTGGGGGTTGAGATGCAAATCAGTTGTGCCACTGGGGAGGGGATGGGGGAGTCTAACTACAAGAAGCTGTCACAAGATTGTCCAGGGTATTCTCTAAAGCATTGCATCCCACTCAAATTTTAACATATGTATGGATTAAGCAGGGACCTGTCAAAATACTGTTTTTGATTCAGTAGGTTGTACATTTCTAACAAACTTCCAGGTGATGCTGATGCTATTGGTCTGAGGACCACACTTCATGTAGAAAGACTCTAAAAAGCTTGGGGCCAACTAAGTGGAGACTAGCATGATCCCAGTTAGACTTAGTAGTTCTACTAACTGAAAGTTTAAAAATGTAACTTTTGATTTAAAGAATTGATTACAGGGGCACCTGGGTGGCTCAGTTGGTTAAGCGTTCGACTTCGGCTCAGGTCATGATCTCACGGTTCATGGGTTCAAGCCCTGTATTGGGCGCTGTAACAACAGTTCAAAACCTGGAGCTTGCTTTAGATTCTGTGTCTCCCTCTTTCTCTGTCCCTTCCCACTTGTGCCCTGTCTCTTTCTGTCTCTCAAAAATAAATAAAAACATTAAAAAAATCAATTACAAACATGAAATTCTAACTTTAACAAATTGCTCTGAAATCATTCATACTTCTTAGGCTAGAGCTAGTTGATCTCAACTGGAAGAAGGTACCACTTCCAGCAGGGCATTCAGAAATGTATAGAGGGTGTTATTGCTTGCCATGATAACATAGAAGTGCTACTGTCATTTGGTACCTGGAGGCCCAGGACTCTCATTGTCTGATAATACATGGGAAAATTCCAAACAAAGAATTGTCCCATCCAAATGCTAAGAAAGCCCCCACTAGCTATCTGACCAACACCAGTGGAGACAAATGTACCCATTCCTGAAACCTCGGCCAGTTAGTTCTTTCAACATATTTAAAGTTTTATATCCTGGAACAGTAGACCCTACTCATTTGTTTTAGCTCATATTTTTAGAGTTTTGGCAGACTTTAGGATTTTCCAGTGGGAAGCAAGGCCTTTCTGTCTACGTGGTACCATAACTTGATAAAGTCATGGCCATTCCCACAACAGAGAATGAGTCCAACAGGAAGGACTTCAGAAAGTCCTTCAGAATCTGGATTGATCAATATTCCACATGAAAAATCAGAAAAGGGAACTTCCAGAGTCCCCCTTGAGGTGACAACACTCTCAAATGCTCTTGCTGGTGCTCACCTTACTCCAAACCTGGTGCTATGACCAGGGTGCCTAACTCCAAACACAAATGCCTCCAATGCTTTTGGGTCTATCAAATTCCCACCAAATTCTTCTTCCACAAAATGGAGAGTCCCACAGTACTCAATTTGTGGGTCATAAAAGCTTTCCCAAGGTCAAACAGATTCTGACCTCTGATCCCAACAGATAGTGTCAAATATTACCATGTGTGTATTGGAAATTCTTGTGGTAACTTAGTTGTGGTATAAAAAACAGATATGAGAAATAAATACAGATATGAGAAATAAAATAGGGAAATGAAGAAGTGACTTAGGGCAGTGTTCAGGAAGGATGATGCAGGAAGAGATTATTGAAAAGGAAAACCCAAATCAACTTAGTGTGATAGGAAAGAGGCCTTGACAGCTGTTATTTCAGAGACTAGTTTTAAAAAAAGATGAAATAATATTTCAATAAGCATATTGCAATAAGTATATTCGGTACAATGTAAGGAAAAAATTGTATAGCTTTTTGAACTTCCACATTAAGTTCAAGAGATGGGAAACTCCTGAAAGGATTTCGCAGGGTCAGTCTGATTCTGTCTGGGAAAGCTTTCTTCATCTGGTCTTGGTCTTGGGTATTGCTAAATAGATGGGAAATGTCTCAGGGACCCCAGGGGAGCAGTTTCTGTGCCAAGTCTCCAAGTCCCCCCTGACCACACTGCAATGACCCAAAGGAGATACTATTTTTTTTAATTTAACTTTTTAAAAATTTTATTTAAATCCGAGCTAGTTAGCATATAGTGTAGTAATGGTTTCAGGAGTAGAACTTAGTGATTCATTACTTACACACAACACCCAGTGCTCATCCCAACAAGTGCCCTCCTTAATGCCCATCACCCATGTAGGCCATCCCCCCACCCAACACCCCTCCATCAATCCTCAGTTTTTCTGTATTTAAGAATCTCTTATGATTTGCCTCCCTTTCTGTTTTTATCTTATTTTTCCCGAAGGAGATACTCTGACACTGATCACTACATTCTAAAAACTCTAAGATGGTTAAAATGTTGACTTGATAAAAAATTAGTTTCATAAGTAAAATAATGTGTACATAACACCCATAATCATCTGTATCCATGTACATTGTGTACAATAATGGTGGATGAGTATTGGCTGCACTGGTGCCAACTTAGCTTCAAAAACTAGTAGCTCTCTATGTTGGTGAATGTTCTCTTAAAATGGTTTGTGGAAGTTCTTCTGAAATGGTGCCACCAGCTCCAGTGTACAAGACTTAACAAGAATTGGACAGAACTTCTTTTGCAGGAAAAGGTTTCACGGGCAACTGTGAGCCCTGGAAGGAATTTCAGGGCAGGAGAAAGCCATGCAGAGAAGGCTGTGTCTGCCTAGCTCTGCCTTGACTTTGATTTCTGTTAAGTTCTGTACCTGGGTTACAGCAGGTGTGTGTGTGTGTGTGTGTGTGTATGTGTGTGCATGTGCACATATATGTGTACACTTCCTGTCAACCTGTAACCTACTTGCAATGATATAAGCCACAGTTTGCATGTGAAGAGAAAACATCGTTTCTTATTTTGTTTATATAATTTCTTGCCTTCTTTAAATACTTCCTATTTCTAGCAGGGAAACAAAGCAAACAAACCAACAGAACCCAACTAAAAGGCGCATCAAGTTTAAACCTCAGATGCACACAATACTTTAAATTACCCTGTGGACACTAATCAGCTTCCCAGTTTCCTTTTGCCTGGGGTACTCATCTGCTATTGTCTTTCTCTGGGTCCTAGTGATACCCTTGGCTGCCTGGTTGCTGGGGTCCTGCTGGCTTCTGAGCTGAGGCCTGGAGCTGGTAGATTCGTGGTGGGACCTGTAAGCTCAGGAGCCATTTGTATGGGGCATGGGCCCTGAGACCTTGTTTCTCCTCCATCTAGTGTCCTCCATGCCACCCTGTTGGGCCCTCTGCAGCCTGGCATCACCACACTACCATTGACTCAGGGCCAGCCCCGTGGATCTCAGCTCAGCTCCGTGCTGGGTTCAGAACTCTCTGCCTGACCACTCAGTGCTCTTAAGTAGGCAGGGTCACCTCATGTTGGCTCAAGGGACCCCACTCAGGTGCTCCTTGTGGAGCCCAGGCATCCTGTGTCCCTTCCTGCTGGAAATCCATGAAGCATGTTCAACGCCTACATCAGGTTGACCACTGGGGCAGACCCTTCTTGCTCTTCTTCTACCAACCACCCTTCAGAGGGAAGGAGGAAGGCTTTCTTTTACACCTCCTTTATGAGACCTTTTTTCTACCGGACAGAAGAAGGCCCCAAGGGCCAGCAGAGACAGACAACAGGACTCTCTTCTCTCGTTAGCATATGGTTTAAGCTGTAAGTCAAGTGTAGGCCATTTAAGTAGCAGGCAAAAAAAAAAAAAAAAATCAACCAAATCCTCAAAGCCTGGATTTCAAGTCTAGTATCTTGCCAAAGAGGGAACATACTTGGCAATAAGCCTTTTGACTCTACTTCATTAGAATGAAATATGTTTTAAGGATAAGTGTATTGGTTTTATATATTTAAAATACTATGTTTCATTACAACTGTTTTATAGGGTCTTGCAGGGAAAAATAAGACCAAGCCAACAAAGAAATATATAATTCAATAGCTGTAATGGACAAAGAGAACCATTTACTTAAGAATGGCTTTCCACAAATTAGGTATTAATCATATTTTGAATATTATCTGTATGTTTGACCATGGCTGCACAATTAGAATGTTGGTCACTACTTCTACATGCATTTGTATTTGCCAGTAATTCCCCTGTCTTCTTTTCAACCTCCCACTACTAATTTATGTTGACCCTCAAAAAAGAAAATGAGTACTTGAATGTCAGGGCATGTGACTTGCATTCTAGGACATATTGTAACTTCCAGAGCACTGACTCAGCAATCTAATGGTTTAGCCTTCATACTCCTGACAGCTGTTTATTTCTTTCAATGTAATTTCTGAGAAAAATATCCAGAAGGGATTTGCTGCCCTAGATCTATCAGAAAACATATTTAAGATATCCTGTAGTTTTATAATACAAAAGTCTAACAGTGAACAATCATATCATAAAGGGTTATGATTTCAGTAACAGTTTATCAGGCATAAAGGTGTTTAAAGCACCCACCTGAAACTTTGCAGAGATTTAAGAAGATAATGCATGGGAACAGTAGAAGCTAAGAAATGTTTCCAATACTATTTTAAGGCAATCAGAGAATAATGGAATTTGAAAGAAACTTCAAGATTATCTGATTCAGATCCCCACTTTCTGCACCTAGAAAAGTTTACTTATTGACTTCTACTAGAGCAAGTAGGGCTGTTCAAAGATCAGAAAGCCTTGAGATCACAGTTGGTGACTGCAAACGGAACCCAGGTCAAAAAGTCTGAGTACATCAGGCTCAGATTGCAACAGACCAAATTGGGACCTAGAGGCAAAATTAATCCCCAGAGAGAAAGACTGAAGCAGATAGGCTTCCAGAAGTCAGTAGCTCCAGCAGGCAGGAGAAAGCATAGACAGCAGTTTGCATCTACCTGGTAACTCTGACAAGTCTTCTGACACCCATTCTGCCTCCCTAAGTGCTTCAGGTTTGAAACAATTACTGAAGACAACTAAAACAAAAATAGTAAAAAAATCAACAAAAGAATGAAAACGATACACTAGAAAATATCTACTTACTACAAAAGAAGGCAGTGGGGAAGAATAAAAGAACAAAACAAATATCCAAATGGCAGAGATAGTTTCAACAAGACAAATTTAAAAAATAAACGTGAATGGATTAAACACGCCAACCAAAAGGCAGAGATGTCAGATTAGAATTAAGATCCAAGATCCAGCAATATGCTGCTGATAAGAGATACACTTTAGATTCAGAGGATTAAAGTAAAGAGATATAATGTGCAAACAGTAACAATAAGAGAGCTGAAGTGGCTACATTAATAAAAGATAAAATACACTTGAAGACAAAAAAGTTATGAAATGCAAATAGGAACTTAACATTTAAAAAAAAACTAAAATTGATGGTTTGCATTAGACTTCATTCTTTGTGTTGTACAGTACTATGCATTTTAACGACTGCCTTATATCATATATGCACCATTACAGTATCATACAGAATAGTGTCACCACCCTAAAAATTGATCTCTGTCTCACCTGTCAATCTCTCTCCCTCTCCCCATGAACCGTTGGCAACCACTGATGTTTTCACTGTCTCCAAAATTTTTTCTTTTCCAGAATGTCACGTAAGTATCATACTTTATATAGCCTTTTCAGACTGGCTTCTTTCACTTAGCAATATTCACTTAAGTTTCCTCCATGTCTTTCTGTAGCTCTATAGCTCACTTCTTTTTATTGCTAAATGATAATCTTTGTATGTATGTTCCACAGTTTATTTATCCATTCATCTATTAAAGGACATCTTGATTGCTTCCAAGTTTTGGCAATTATGAATAAACTGTTTTGTGCAGATTTTTGCATGCACTTAAATTTTCAACTCATTTAACTAAATACCAAAAGTTTGATTGCTGGATCATATGGTAAGAGTATGCTTAGCTTTGTAAGAAGCTGCCAAACTGTCTTCCATAGCAGACATTTTTTTGATCATTGTTTTTTTTTTCCTTTGAAGTGTAGTTGATGCATAATATATTAGTTTCAATGATTCTATAGTGTGTCACCATTTATATATCTTACAAAGCAATCACAATGGCAAATCTAGCTACTGTTTGTCACCTTACAACGTTGTTACATATTATTAACAATATTCTCTATGTTGTACATTGCATCCTCATTTCTTATTTATTTTATAAGTGGAAATTTGTATCTTTTAATCCCCTTTCCTTATTTTGCTCCTTCCTCCCCCCCACTCTGAAAATCACCAAATTGTTCTCTGTATATATGAGTTGGTTTCTGTTTTGTTTTTAGATTCCACACATAAGTGAAATCATACAGTATTTGTCTTTGTCTGACTTATTTAACTTAGCATAATATCCCCTAGGTTAATCCATGTTGTTGCAAATGGCAAGATTTCATTCTTTTTTTTTTTTTTTTTTTGCAGCTGAGTAATATTGATGGACACTTAGTTGTTTCCATGTCTTGGCTATTGTAAATAATGCTGCAATGAACATGGGGTGCATATATCTTTACAAATTAATGTATTCTTTTTCCTCAGATAAATACCCAGAAGGGAACTGCTAGATTCAATGGTCATTCTATTTTTAATTTTTTTAGGAAACTCTATACTGTTTTTCATAATGGCTGTACCATTTTGCATCCCCACTAGCAGTGCACCAGGGACATCCTTGTGAATTACTCTTTTTGACAACAGCTATTTTGACAGGTGTGAGGTGATATCTCATTGTGGCTTTGACTTACATTTCCCTGATGTTTAGTAATGGTGAGCATATCATGTATCTGTTGGCCATCTGTATGTCTTCTTTGGAGAAATATCTTTTCACTTCCTCCTCCCATTTTTAATTGGATTTTTTTTTATATTGAGTTATGTGAGCTCTTTATATATTTTGCATGTTAACTCCTTATCAGTTATATCATTTGCAAACATCTCCTATTCAGTAGGTTGTCTTCTCATTTTGTTGAAGGTTTCCTTTGCTGTGCAAAAGCTTTTTAGTTTGATGCAGTCCCATATTTTTATATTTACTTTTGTTTCCTTTGCCTAAAGAGACAGATCCAAAAAATTATTGCTCATACTGATGTTCAAGAGCTTACTGCCTATGTTTTCTTCTAGAATTGTTATGGTTTCTTGTCTTCTAATTAAGCCTTAAATCCATTTTGAGTTTATTTTTAATAAATAAATTTAATAATAATTAATATTAAATTAATAATTAATAACAATTAATAATTAATAATCAAAGTAATAATAATTTAAATAAATAAATAAATGGTGTGAAAAGTTGTACACTTTCACTTTTTTGCTTGTAGGTGTCCATTTTCCCTGACAACACTTATGTTCTTGCTTTCTTTGTCAAAGATTAATTGACTGTATAAGGATGGGCTTATATCTGGACTTTCTATTCTGTTCTATTGACCTATGTGTCTATTTCTGTGTCAATACACTATTTTTATTAATATGCCTTTGGAGGATAGTTAGAGATCAGAGAGGGTGATACCACCAGATTTATTCTTCTTTCTCAAGATTGCTTTGGCTGGCTATTTGGGGTCTTTCATGGTTCCTTACAAATTTTAGGATTCTTTTTTAGTTCTCTGAAAGATGCCATTGGTATTTTGTTAGGGACTGCATTGAATCTGGATATTGCTTTGGGTAGTAAGGACATGTTAACAATATTAATTATTCCAATCTACCAGCATGATATATTTTCCATTTATTTCAGTCTTCTTCAATTTCTTTCATCAATGCCTTATATTTTTTCAAAGTAAAAATCTTTCACCTCCTTGGTTTAAATGCATTCCTAAGTATTTTATTATTTTTGATATAATTGTAAATGGGATTTTCCTTAATTTGTCTTTCTGGTAGTTCATATTTAGTGAACAGAAATGGAACAGATTTATGTATTTAATTTTGTATCCCACTCAATTTGCTTACTAGTTCTAATAGTTTTTTGCTAAAGTCTTTACAGGTTTCTCTATATAGTATCATGTTATCTGTAAATAGTGACACTTTTACCTGTCTTTCAATTTGGATGCATTTCCTTTTTCTTATATAATTGCTGTGGCTAGTACTGCCAGTAGTATATTGAATAAAAGTGGTGAGAGGGGGCGTCCTTACTTTGTTTCTGAGTGTAGAGCAGAAATTTTCAGCTTTCACCACTGAGTATGATGTTACCTATGGATATCTCATATATGACCTTTATTATGTTAGTACATTCCTTCTATACCCACTTTGTCGAGAGTTTTTATCATAAATGGATGTTGAATTTTGACAAATATTTTTTATGCATCTATTAAGATAATCATATGATTTTTATCCTTCATTTGGTTAATGTGGTGTATCACATTAACAGATTTGTGGATGTTGAAACATCCTTGAATTGCTTGAATAAATGCCACTTGATCACAAAATGTGATCTTTTTAATATATTGTACCCAGTTTGCTAATATTTTATTGAGGATTTTTACATCTATGTTCATCAGGGAAATTGGCCTATAATTTCCTTTTCTTGTGGCATCCTTGTCTGGCTTTGGTATTTGGCTAATGCTGGCCTTGTAAAATGAGTTTGGAAGAGTTCCCTCCTCTTATGTTTTTTAGAAGACTTTGAGAAGGTTCTTTGAATGTTTCTTCTTTGGATGTTTGAAAGAATCCACCAATGAAGCTCGCTGGTCCTAGACTTTTGTTTGTTGGGAGGTTTTTGATTACCGATTCAATTTCTTTACTAGTGATCAGTATTCAGATTTTCTTTTTCATCATGATTCAGTCTTGGTAGATTATGGGTTTCCAGGAATTTCTCTATTTATTTTAGGTTTTCCAATTTGTTGGTGTATAATTGTTCATATCAGTCTTTTATGATCCTTTGTATTTTTGTGGTATCAGTTGCAACATCTCATCTTTCATTTCTGATTTTATTTATTTGAGTCTCCTCCCTTTCTGTGTCTATCTCTGTCTCTTTCTCAGTGGATCTAGCCAAAAGTTTGTCAATTTTGTTTACTTTTTAAAGAACAAGCTCTTATTTTCATTGATCTTTTAAAATTGTCTTTTAATTTATTTCTGCTGTAATCTTTCTTATTTCCTTCTTTCTGTTACTTTTGGGTTTTGCTTGTTCTTTTTCTAGTTCTTTGTACTATAAATTAGATTGTTTATTTGAGACTTTTTTTTAATCAAAGTCTTCAAAGAAGCAGTGGTTTATTATTATACATGTAATTTACCTATATAAATGATAGAATAGGATACCCCAGTAAGCATCATGGAAAGTCTTTCTTAATAGACTCCCTGAGGCCTTTGTCATGGCCTTTCTCCAGAGAAAGCAGGGCAGGGCAGCACAGCCTGCACAGGGACCATCTTTATCTTCTGCGGTTTCACTATGTCCTTCTACCTTTGGTTCTCTGGTCAACCAGAGGCTTCTGGGAAGTTCCAAGAAGCTCCTTTACTCTGAAACAAAATCTTGAAGACTAGATAGTCCCAAAAAGATTTTAATTAGATGGCTGTATTTAGTACTGTCTGTATAGATTCTAACACGATATGAATTAGACCATGTTGAATTCATTTGCTTATTTGAAACCTGGATTCTGCCAGCTTACATGTCTCTATTTTATTGTGTTAATATTTTATTAAATGCTTTCAGTAAAATTTGATTTTAGAGTATTTTGGATTTTTACACTGAAATAAAGGAAAAATTTACTTTTTAGAATGTGAGATCCTTTGGAAATCCTGGGTATGTAATGAGAAGATTGGTACTCGATAACATTGAAATCTGTGGTTCCTTTTTTCATGGAAACATATCAGAATTTATGTTTTATTTATATTTAATACTTTAAGGCAGTAAAAAAACAATATTAGGTTATAGAGGAAAATCAGATTAACATGAACAATGACTTTGTTATGAAGCCATTATTCTTAGTCAAGAAGCAGGTTTTGTGCCGACCTAATCTTTTTTTTTCTTATTAACTTGTTTTACTTTTTTAAATTTACATCCAAACTATTTAGTATATAGTGCAACAATGATTTCAGGAGTAGATTCCTTAGTGCCCCTTACCCATTTAGCCCATCCCCCTTTCACAACCCCTCCCATAACCCTCAGTTTGTTTTCCATATTTATGAGTCTCTTATGTTTTGTCCCCCTCTCTGTTTTTATATTATTTTTGTTTCCCTTCCCTTATGTTCATCTGTTTTGTCTCTTAATGTCCTCATATGAGTGAAGTCATTTGATTTTTGTCTTTCTCTGACTGACTAATTTCACTTAGCATAATACCCTCCAGTTCCATCCACATAGTTGCAAATGGCAAGATTTCATTCTTTGTCATTGCCAAGTAATACTCCATTGTATATATATACCACATCTTCTTTATCCATTCATCCATCGATGGACATTTGAGCTCTTTCCATACTTTGGCTATTGTTGATAGTGCTGCTATAAACATGGGGGTGCATGTGCCCCTTTGAAACAGCACACCTGTATGCCATGGATAAATGCCTAGTAGTGCAATTGCTGGGTCATAGAGTAGTTCTATTTTTAGTTTTTTGAGGAACCTCCATACTGTTTTCCAGAGTGACTGCAGCAGCTTGCATTCCAAGAGACTTTTCTTCTTTTTTTAAATGTCTATTTATTTTTGAGAGAGAGACAGAGTGCGAGCTGGGGAGGGGTGGAGAGAGGGAGACACAGAATCTGAAGCAGGCTCCAGGCTCTGAGCTGTCAGCAGAGAGTCTGATGTGGGGCTCAAACTCATGAACTGGCAGATCATGATTTGAACCAAAGTCAGATGTTTAACCTACTGAGCCACCCAGATGCCCTGAGACTTTCCTTATTTCTTGACATAAGCATTTATTGCTGTTAACTTCCCTCTTTGAACTGCCTTTGGTACATCCCATACATTTTGGTATGTTATTTTTCCATTTTCATTAGTCTCAAAGCATGTTTTGACTTCTGTTTTGATTTATTCTTTGAAGCATTAGTTGTCAGTAGCATGGTCTAATCTCCACATATTTGTGAATTTTCCACTTTTACTTGTGTAATTAATTTCTAGTTTTGTACCATTGTGATTGGAAAAGATGCATGATATGATTTCAGCCCTCTTCAATGTATTAAGACTTATTTTGTGGTCTAACATATGATCTATCTTGGAAAATGCTCCATGTATACTTGAGAAGAATGTGTATTCTTTGGTTGGAACGGTCTGTCAACATCTGTTAAGTCCATCTGGTCTAATGTATTGTTTAAAGCCAATGTTTCCTTATTGATTTTCTGTCTGGAGGATCTATCCATTGATGTAAGTGGGTTGTTAAAGTATCCTGCTAGTATTGTGTTGCTGTCTATTTCTCCCTTTCACTCTGTTAATGTGTGCTTTATATACTCAGGCACTCCTACACTGGATGCATAAATATTTGAAAATGTTATAGCTTATTGTTAGGTTGACCACTTTATCATAATGTATACCTTTCTTTGTCTCTTATTACAGCCTTTGTTTTAAAGTCTATTTGTCTTGTTGAACTCCTGAGTTCTTGAGGGGCGAAAGTGAGAACAGATCCAAGAACATTCTTGGTTTCCTGTTTGGTGTGGACTTGGGAGGGTATTCAGAACTGTTGCCAATCTGTTCTGGAACATAGCTACACTATTCCTGAAAATATGAGGAGGACAAAGGAATCTTTAGGAATGGCTTTAAAATTGGTAAGTTGTGGTTTTGTTGCTTGAATTGCACGGGGTCCTCAGAGAAACCGATATGGATGTACTTTTTCCCTCCTAGTGAGGAAGTGGCCACAACCTAACAGGAGGAAAAATCTAGAACCATTAAAGTTTTATGTTTTTGTGTAGGAATGATGATGATGATGATGATGATGATGATGATGATGATGATTCCTTCAAAAAAAAACCTGTAAAAAAATAAAATAAAGTCTATTTGTCTGATATAAGTGTAGCTACTCCAGCTTTGTTTTGGTTTCTGCTTGCATGGGATATCTTTTTCTATCCCTTTACCTGCAGTCTTTGTGTGTCCTTATATCTGAAGCAAGTCCCTTACAGGCAACATACAGATGGATATTTCTGAAAAGAAATCCATTCAGGTACTCTATGTCTTTTGATTGGAGAATTAGTCCACTTACATTTAAAGTAATGATTGATAGCAATGTGCTTACTGTCATTTTGTTAATTGTTTTCTGGCTGTTTTCATAGTTCTTCTCTGTTCCTTTCTTCTCTTGTTTCCTTACTTTTGTGGTTTGATGATTTTCTTTAGTGGTGTGCTTATATTCCTTTCTCTTTATCTTTTGTGTATTACTTAAAAGAACTTATTTGCAAACCTAAAAACCTAGAAGCTTTTCCCACAATATTTTGAAAATATTGTGCTACTTTCTTCTGGCTTGCAAAGTTTCTGCTGAAAGATCTAGTGATAGTCTTATGGAGGTTCCCTTGTATGTAACAAGTCTTTTTTCTCTTACTGCTTTTTTAATTTTTATTTTTAAATATTTATTCATTTTTGGGGAGAGCACTAGTTGGGGAGGGGCAGAGAGAGGGGGACAGAGGATCTAAAGCAGGCTCTGTGCTGACAGGCTGACAGCAGTGAGCCTGATGAAGAGCTCAAACTCACAAACTGTGAGATCATGACCTGAGCTGAGGTCAGACGTTCAACCAACTGAGCCACCCAGGTGCCCCTCTCCTGCTGCTTTTATATTCTCTCCTTGTTTCTAACTTTTGTCATTTTAATGGCAAAGTTACTGGGTTCTTCTTATTTGGAGCTCTCTGAACTTCCTGGATTTGGATGTCCATTTCCTTCCCCAGGTTAGGGAGATTTTCAGCCATTATTTCTTCAAATAAGATTTCTGCCCATTTCTCTCTCTCTTCTCCTTCTAGGAGCCCTATGTTGTGAGTGTCAGTCCAATTGATGTTGTCCCATTTTTTCCCTTAACCTATCTTCTTTTTTATTTCTTTCTCTTTTTTTTCATTTTCATTCTTTTTCCTGCTCTGATTGGGTAAGTTCCACTGCCTTATCTTTGAGTTAACAGATTCTTTCTTATGTTGCATCTAGTCTATTGTTGAACCCCTCTAGTGTATTTTTCAGTTCAGAAGTTCTATGATTTCTATTATATTTTCCATCTCTGTTGATGTTCTCCCTGTGTTTATCCATTCTTTCCCCCAGTTTAGTGAGCATATTTATAACCATTATTTTTAACTCCTTATCAGGTAAATTGTCTCTATTTTACTAAGATTTTTTTCCCAGATATTTTATCTTGTTATTTCCTTTGGAATAACTGAATTTTTTTTTCTTTCGTGGATTGAGTTTTTGGTGTTGTATCTGAAAAGTCATTGCCAAACCAAGGTTGCTTCAAATTTTTTCCCGCATTATCTATTAGGAGTTTTACAGTTTTGCATTTTACATTTAGATTTAATTTTAAGTTAATTTTTGCGAAGGATATTAGGTCTGCATCTTTTTTTTTAATTCACTCAGCCACTCTATTTCTTTTTCTTTTTTTTTTTGCATGTGAATTTACAATTTTTCCAACACCATTTGTTTAATAAGCGTCTATCCTTTCTCCATTGAATTGCCTTTGCTTCTTTGTCAAAGACAATCTATTGTGTTTGTATGAACTTTTATTGGACTTTTCATTTTGTTTCATTGACTTATTTATCTATTAAGCAATACCACTCTGCCTGGGTCACTGTAACTTTATAGTAAACTTTATAGTAAGTCTTTTTTTTTCTTCAAATTTAATTCCAAGTTAGTTAACATGTAATGTAATAATAATTCCAGGAATAGAATTTAGTGATTCATCACTTCCAAATAACACCCATTGCTCACCCCAACAAGTATCCTCCTCAATGCCCCTCACCCCTTTAGCCCTTCCCCCAACCCAACACCCCATCAGGAACCCTCAGTTTGTTCTCTGTATTTAAGTGTCTCTTATGGTTTTTCTCCCTCTCTGTTTCTATATTATTAAGGAAGAGACCTTTATGTTCATTTGTTTTGTATCTTAAATTCCACATACGAGTGAAATCATATGATATTTGTCTTTCTCTGACTGACTTATTTTGCTTAGCATAATACACTCTAGTTCCACTTATAGTAAGTCTTGAGGTCAAGTATGGTCACTCCTCTGACTTTGTTTTTCTTCTGTAATACTGTGTTGGTTATTCTAAATATTTTGCCTTTGTGCAGAAACTTCATAATTGAATTTGCAATACTCACAAAATATTTTGCCAAGATTATGATTGGGGTTGCATTGAATTTATACATTACATTGGGAAGAACTGGTATTTAAAAAATATCTCATCCATTCATGCACAGTATTTATCTTGTTATTTAGATCTTCTTTGATTTCTTTCATCAAAATTTTTTAGATTTCTTCATATAAATAATTTACATATTTTGTTAAACTTATTCCTAAGCATTACAATTTTTGATGCCCATTTAAATGGCGTGTGTTTTTAATTTCAAGTTCTAATTATTCACAGATGGCCAACAGGTACATGAAAAGGTGCTCAATATCTGTAATCATCAGGGAAATGCAAATCAAAATGACAATGAAATATCACACCAAATGACTATTATCAAAAAGACTAGAAATAATAAGTGTTGGTGAGGATGTAGAGAAAAGGAAACCCTCATGCATTGTTGGTGGGAATGTAAATGCTATATTTACATATGGAAAATAGTATGGCGATTCCTCAAAAAATTAAAAAATAGAAACATCATATGACCCAGCAATTCCACTTCTGGTTATTTAGCCAAAGAAAACAAAAACACTAACTCAAAAAGATCTATGGGCCGCCCTCCCCCATGTTAGCTGCAGTATTATTTACAATAGCAAACATATGCAAGCAACTTAACATTCCTTGATGATTGAGTGGATAAAGAAAATCACACACACACACACACACACACACACACACACACACACACATATTATGCAGCCATAAAAAAGAATGAAACATTGTCATTTGCAACAACATGGATGGATTTTTTTTTTCCAATTCAGCATTTTTAATCAGTTAACAGCTTGCTAGTAACAAGGGATGGTTTCCATTGAGGTAGGTCCTGTGCAATGGGAATGTGGTCACCAGTAACTTCTGTCTTATCCAGAGCTGCAGTAGGAAGTGGCTTATTGATTTTTGCTTTAGCCATATTGTAACCCCAGAATCAAAATATTTTTGTCTTTTATGTTATCGTTTCCTTAAGAAATTTTAACCTCCAAGCTTTTGTCCTAGATGAGGATACCTTGCTTTTAATTTTGCTTCTTCAGCTTTCTCTGGACTAGTTACTTTATCTTCCATTTCCTTCTGCTCCTCTGTGGAGGCTCTCTCAGAGACTTCTGTGGACACATGGCTCCCTCTTACCCCACTTTTCCATCTCTGCCAACATGGATGGATCTTGAGGCCTTTATGTCATATGAGATAAGTCAGGCAGATAAAGACAAGTACTCTATGATGTCACTTGTATGTGGAATCTAAAACAAAAGCAAACCAAAAAAACAAAAAACAAAAAACCAAAACACCTAAACCCAAACTACTAGATGCAGAGAATAGATTGGTGGTTGCCAGGGGTCAGTGGTGTGGGGTGAGCAAAATGGGTGAAAATAGTCAAAAGATACAAACTCCCAGTTATAAGGCATAGGGATATAATGTACAGCATGGTGACTATAGTTAATAATACTATATTGTATATTTGAAAGTTGCTAGCAGAGTAGATCTGAAAAGTTCTCATCAAAAGAAAAAAATTCTAACTATGTGTGATAATGGATGTTAATTAACCTTATTGTGGTGACCATTTTGCAACATATACAAATATTGAATTATTATATGACACTGGAAATGAGCATAATGCTATATGTCAATTATATCTCAATTAAAATAAATTCCAATTCTTTTTTTAAATTTAACTTTATTGGCTTTTCGGAAGATGGCGGCATAGGAGGATGCTGGGCTCACCGCGCGTCCTGCTGATCACTTGGATTCCACCTACACCTGCCTAAATAACCCAGAAAACCGCCAGAGGATTAGCAGAATGGAGTCTCCAGAACCAAGCGCAGACGAGAGGCCCACAGAAGAGGGTAGGAAGGGCGGCGAGGCGGTGCGCGCTACACGGACTGGCGGGAGGGAGCCGGGGCGGAGGGGCGGCCCGCCGGCCAAGCAGAGCCCCCGAGTCTGGCTGGCAAAAGTGGAGGGGCCGGACGGAGTGTGTTCTGACAGCAAGCGGGACTTAGCATCTGAGAGGTCATAAGTTAACAGCTCTGCTCAGAAAGCGGGAAGGCTGGAGGACAAAGGGAGGGAGAGTTGCTGAGCCCCGGGATGACAGAGCTCAGTTTGGCGGGGAACAAAGGGCTCGCCAGCGCCATCTCCCTCGCCCACCCCCCAGCCAAAATCCCAAAGGGAATCAGTTCCTGCCAGGGAACTTGCTTGCTCCTCGCAAACACCCAACACTGTGCTTCTGCGGAGCCACCCCTCCAGCAGCGGGTCTGACTCCCTCCTGCTGCCACAGGACCCCTCCTGAAGTGGATCACCTAAGGAGAAGCGAGCTAAGCCTGCCCCTCCTGCCCCTGTGCACCTTGCCTACCCACCCCAGCTAATACGCCAGATCCCCAGCACCACAAGCCTGGCAGTGTGCAAGTAGCCCAGACGGGCCACGCCAACCCACAGTGAATCCCGCCCCTAGGAGAGGGGAAGAGAAGGCACACACCAGTCTGACTGTGGCCCCAGCAGTGGGCTGGGGGCAGACATCAGGTCTGACTGCAGCCCCGCCCACCAACTCCAGTTATACACCACAGCACAGGGGAAGTGCCCTGCAGGTCCGCACCACTCCAGGGACTATCCAAAATGAACAAACAGAAGAATTCCCCTCAAAAGAATCTCCAGGAAATAACAACAGCTAATGAACTGATCAAAAAGGATTTAAATAATATAACAGAAAGTGAATTTAGAATAATAGTCATAAAATTAATCGCTGGGCTTGAAAACAGTATAAAGGACAGCAGAGAATCTGTTGCTACAGAGATCAAGGGGCTAAGGAACAGTCAGGAGGAGCTGAAAAACACTTTAAACGAGATACAAAATAAAATGGAAACAACGACGGCTCGGATTGAAGAGGCAGAGGAGAGAATAGGTGAACTAGAAGATAAAATTATGGAAAAAGAGGAAGCTGAGAAAAAGAGAGATAAAAAAAATCCAGGAGTATGAGGGGAAAATTAGAGAACTAAGTGATACACTAAAAAGAAATAATATACGCATAATTGGTATCCCAGAGGAGGAAGAGAGAGGGAAAGGTGCTGAAGGTGTACTTGAAGAAATAATAGCTGAGAACTTCCCTGAACTGGGGAAGGAAAAAGGCATTGAAATCCAAGAGGCACAGAGAACTCCCTTCAGACGTAACTTGAATCGATCTTCTGCGTGACATATCATAGTGAAACTGGCAAAATACAAGGATAAAGAGAAAATTCTGAAAGCAGCAAGGGATAAATGTGCCCTAACATATAAAGGGAGACCTATAAGACTCGTGACTGATCTCTCTTTTGAAACTTGGCAGGCCAGAAAGGCATGGCAGGAGATCTTCAATGTGATGAACAGAAAAAATATGCAGCCAAGAATCCTTTATCCAGCAAGTCTGTCATTTAGAATAGAAGGAGAGATAAAGGTTTTCCCAAACAAACAAAAACTGAAGGAATTCGTCACCACTAAACCAGCCCTACAAGAGATCCTAAGGGGAATCCTGTGAGACAAAGTACCAGAGACATCGCTACAAGCATAAAACATACAGACATCACAATGACTCTAAACCCGTATCTTTCTATAATAACACTGAATGTAAATGGACTAAATGCACCAACCAAAAGACATAGGGTATCAGAATGGATAAAAAAACAAGACCCATCTATTTGCTGTCTACAAGAGACTCATTTTAGACCTGAGGACACCTTCAGATTGAGAGTGAGGGGATGAAGAACTATTTATCATGCTACTGGAAGCCAAAAGAAAGCTGGAGTAGCCATACTTATATCAGACAAACTAGACTTTAAATTAAAGGCTGTAACAAGAGATGAAGAAGGACATTATATAATAATCACAGGGTCTATCCATCAGGAAGAGCTAACAATTATAAATGTCTATGTTTATGAGAAATGTTGGTCTGTAATTTTTTTTTGAAATTTATTGTGAAATTGGTTTCCATACAACACCCAGTGCTCATCCCAAAAGGTGCCCTCCTCAGTACCCATCACCCACCCTCCCCTCCCTCCCACCCCATCAGCCCTCTGTTTGTTCATGTAATTTTATATGCTTATAAAGTCTTTGTCTAGTTTTGGTATTAGTGTTATGCTGGCTTTACACAAGGAGTTAGGAAGTGTTCTCTTTGCTTTGATTTTCTGGAATAGATTGTAGATTATCGGTATTACATCTTATGCAAACGATTAATAGAATTCACACACGAAACCATCTGAGTTAGATGTTTTCTGTTGTGAAGATTATTAATTAAGAATTCAACTTCTTTAAAAGATGTAGGTATATTCAGTTATCTATTTCTCCTTGTATGAGTTTTGGTAGATTGTGTCTTTAAGGAATTGATCCATTTCATCTAAGTTGTCAAATATGTGAGCATAAAGTTGTTCATAATATTCCTCTTTTATTCAAAAGCAATTAACATACAGTGCTATATTAGTTTCAGGTGTACAATATAATGATTCAAATATTCAGAAATTTTCATTTCATTCTGAATCCTTTGATGCACAAAAGTTTGACGTTTGATGTAGTCCCATTTGTCAATTTTTGTTTTGGTTGCCTGTACTTTTGTTGTCATATCCAAGAAATCATTGCCAAACCCAGTGTCATGAAGTTTTCCCTATGTTTTCTTCTAGAAATTTTATAGTTTTAGGTCTTTAATCCATTTAAAGTTAACTTTTGTAGATGGTGTAATATTGTGATTTGTATATATATTTATTTGGTTTCCATCCTTTTCTTGATCTTAGCTACTAAGATCCTTGGAATTTCCCAAGTGGTAAGAGTGATAAAGGTGAAAGATTCACTTTTGTTTTTTTATAAAAAGCCCCTTTGAACCACACCCTGAGCTTCTGTTAATGAGATGACTTTTAGAAACCCCACAGGAATGGGAAGGGTGATGTTTTCCAGGGGAACCAACCATGTAATTAGATAGAAATGTCAGCCCTACCTCCTGACCTCCAAGGAAGGGAAGGGGGCTAGAGATCAATGTAATCAACAATGGCCAAATGACTTAGTCAATCATGCCTATGTAATAAAGCTTCCATAAAAAAGTCTAACTGAAGGGGTTTGGAGAGCTTCCAGTTTGGTGAGCACATGAATTACTAGAAGAGTAGTGTGCCTGGATAGGGCATTGAAGCTCCACAATCCTTTCCACATACTCATCCTATGCTTCTATTCTATCTGGCTGTTTCTGAGTTATATCCTTTATAATAAAATGGTAAATGTAAGCAAGTGTTTTCTTGAGTTCTATGAGCCACTCTAGATTGTGGGAGGGGAGGGGAAACTCCAATTTATAGCCAATTAGTCAGAAGTATAGGTGACAACTTGGGAGCTGTGACTGGCATATGAGTTGTGAGACTGAGCCCTTAGTTTATGGGGTCTGTGCTAACTACAGGAAGGTTAGTGTGAGAACTGAGTTAAGTTGTAGGACACCAATCAATCAGCATCTACCAAGAACTAGAGAATTGGCTGGTGTAGACAAATCTATGCATTGGGTGGCCAGAAGTGTGTGGGAGACAGAGTGGTTGAGAAAAAAAAAAAAGGAGTGTTTTAATGGTGTAAGATAAAATTCCAGTCTGTTGCATGTGGATATCCAGTTTTCCAACACCATTTGTTGAAGATATTATCCTTTCCCCATCAAGTCATCTCGGCACTCTTGTTGAAGATCTTGTCGACCATATTTGTAAAGGTATTTTTCTGGGGTTTCTATTCTATTTTAGTGGTCTATTTGTCTGCCTTCATGCAAATACCACACGGTTTTGATTACAATATCTTTGTACTATATTTGGAAATCAGGAAGTATGACTCCTCCAACTTCATTCCTCTTTTTCAAAATAGTTTTGGCTATTCAGGGTCCCTCAAGATTCCATATGAATTTTAAGACAAAAATGTCTTTTTCTGACAAAAAATGTCATAGGAATTTTTATGGAGGTTGCATTAAATCTGTAGATCATTTTGTATGGTGTGGACATCTTAACAATATTAAGTCTTCCAATCCATGAACATAGGATGCCTTTCTATTTATGTCCATTCCATTTTGTGTCTAAGATATTTTTAATGTTTATTTATTTATTTTGAGAGAGAGGGAGAATAAGCGAGCAAGTATGAGTGGGGGAGGGGCAGAGAGAGAGAAGGAGAGAGAGAATCCCAAGTCGACTCTGCACTTTTAGTGAGGAGCCCGATGCAGGACTCAAACTCATGAACCGTGAGATCATGACCTAAGCCGAAACCAAGACTTGGACACCTAACTGACTGAGCCATGCAGGTGCCCCTGTGTTAATTCTTTATTAAATGTTTAGTGGAATTCTTCAGTGAACTTATCCAGTGAAGGGCTTTTTCTTTGTTGTGAAGTTTTTGGTTACTGATTTAACTCTTGACTATATACTTTTCAAATTTCCTATTTTTTCATGACTCATTCTTTGTCAGTTGTGTGATTTTAGGAATTTACCCATTTCTTCTAGGTTATCCAATTTGTTGGCATAGATTTTTCATAGTATTCTCTTATAATCCATTTAATTTCTGTGACATCAGTTGTAATGTCTCTTCTTTCATTTCTGATTTAAGTTTTTTAGTATTTTTTTCCTTAGTTAATCTAGTTAAGGGTTTGTCAATTTTGCTGATAAAAAGAATAACTCTTAGTTTCATTGATTTTTTTACTATTGCTTTTCTATTCTCTATTTTGTTTATCTCCATTCTGATTTTTCTTACTGCTACCTTTGAGCTTACTTTGTCCTTTTATAGTTTCTTTGGGTGTAAAGTTAGGTTATTTATCTGAGATCTTTCTTCTTTTTTAATATAGACATTTTAGCTCTCCATTTCCTTGTTTGTATTGCTTTTGCTGCATCCCCTAAGTTTTGGTATATTGTATTTTCATTTTCATTTGTCTCAAGATATTTTCTTTTTCTTTTTTGAAAAGATGTTCATTTATTTATTTTGAGAGAGGAGAGACAGAAAGAGAGAAAGGGATTGGGGGAGCTTTGGGGG
This sequence comes from Panthera leo, assembly GCF_018350215.1. Taxonomy (NCBI): domain Eukaryota; kingdom Metazoa; phylum Chordata; class Mammalia; order Carnivora; family Felidae; genus Panthera; species Panthera leo. The sequence goes on along the minus strand of NC_056684.1, from coordinate 19,899,396 downwards.
AGAGGGAGAGAGAATTCCCAAGCAGGCTCCATGCTCAGCATGGAGATTGATACAGGGCTTGCTCTCAGGACAGTAAGATCATGGCCTGAGCCGAAATCAAGAGTTGGACATTTAACTAACTGAGTCACCCAGGCACCCCATCATTTGTGTCAAGATATTTTCTAATTTCCCTTGTGACTTTGACTCACTAGTTGTTGAAGACTGTGCTATTTAACTTCCACATATTTGTGGATTTTCCAGTTTTTCCTGTGCTATTTGTTTCTAGTTCCATTCCATTGTGATTGGAAAAGATACCTGGTATAATTTCAATCTTCTTGAATTTGTTAAGACTAGTTTTGAGGCCTAACTTTATATTAGTATACCTATCCCTGCTCTCTTTTAGTTATCATTCCTCATATATTTTGATGCTCTCTTTTTGGGCACATTTACATTAAGAATTGTTAGGTCTTTTGGAGAATTGATCCCTTTATCATTATGACCCCTTTTATCGCTGAAAATTTTCCTTGATTTCTAATCTGCTTTGTGTGAAATTAATGTGGCTATTCCAACTTTCTTAGTGTTAGCATGGTATGTTTTTCTACATTCATTTAAATTTTTTTATTATGGTAAAATATACATAACATAAAATTTACCATTTTAACCATTTTAAATGTACAATTCAGTGGTATTGAATACATTCACAATGTACAACTATCACCACTGTTTCCAGAAGTATTTCATCATGGAAACATTGATCACAGAAACTATACCCATTAAACAATAACACCTCATTATTCCCTCCCATCAACCTGTAATAATCTTTATCATACTTTCTGTCTTTGTGAATTTGCCTATTCTAGGTATCTCAATGTTATGGATTCAATTTTTATGTTCCCTCAAAATTTACGTTAAACCTTACCTCCCAGTGTGATGGTATTAGGAGGTGGAGACTTTGAGAGGAGCCCACATGAATGAGATTAATGCCCTTCATAAGAATCATGAGAGAGCTTTCTTCTGCTCTGCTCTCTCCCACATGAAGATACAATGCGAAGTCAGCAGTCTGAAACCTGGAAGACGGCTCTTACCAGAAACTGACCTTGCTGGCACCCTGATCTCAGACTTTCCAGCCTTCAAAATTATGAAAAATACATTTCTGTTGTTTACAAGCCACCTAGATTATGGTATTTTGTTAGAGCAGTCATACCTAACTAAAACATTTATGTAAGCAAAATCATACAATATTTGTCTTCTGTCTGACTTATGTCACTTTGGGAGATTTCCATGTTGTGCCATGTATCAGAATTCCATTCCTTTTTAAGGATGAATAATATTTGGTTATATGTATATATCACATTCTAAAAAATCCATTCATCTGTTGATAGATGTTTGGGTTGTTTCTATCTTTTGTCTATTGTGAATACTGCTATGAATATTCGTATACAAATATCTGTTTAAATCTTGCTTTCAATTCTTTTAGGTATATACCTAGAAGTGGAATTGCTGGATCAAATGATAATTGTGCTCAATTTTTTGAGGAACTCCATACTGTTTTCCACAGTGGCAGCACCACTGAACATGCCTACCAGCCATGTACAAGGGTTCTAATGTCTCCACACATTTTCCTGTTTTTTTTTTAATAATAGCCATACTAATATGTGTGAAATCGTATCTTATTGTGGTTTTGATTTACATTCCTTTAGTGACCAGTGATTTGAGCATCTTTTTATGTTCTGGTAGGCTATTTGTATATCATCTTTGGAGAAATATCTATTCAAATCCTTTGCCCACTTTTAAATTGGATGGTTTGTTGTTGAGTTTTAAAAGTTTTCCATATATTCTGGATATTATTCTCTTATCAGATATGTGATTTGCAGATATTTTCTCCCAGTCTGAGTGTTGTCTTTCAAGTCTTCTGATGGCATCATTTGATGCACAATTTTTTTAATTTATCTATTTTGAGAGAGACAGAGAAGTGCAAATGGGGGAGTGGCAGAGAAAGAGAGACAGAGAATCCCAAGCAAGCTCTGTGCTAATAGCAGGGCTTGGACCAATGAAACTGTGAGATCATGACCTGAGCCAAAACCAAGAATTGTATGCTTAACTGACTGAGCCACTCAGGGACCCCGATGCACAAGTTTTATATTTTGATCTAGTCTATTCATTTTTGGTGTTGTTGCTTATGGCTTTGGTGCCATACCAAGAAATCTTTTGTCAAATTCAATTTCCTGAAACTTTTCTCCTGTTTTCTTCTAAGAGTTTATGGTAACGGTTCAGCTTCATTGTTTTGTGTGTGCATTAACTGTGGATTAACAATATTTCAGCACCATTTGTTGATCCATCCCTTTTCTTTTAATCCATCTGTATCTTTATATTTGAAGTGATTTTCTTATAGACAACATATAGCTGAGTCTTTTTTTTTTACCCACTCTGATACTCTCTTTTAATTGTTATATTTAGATCATTCACATTTAAAGTGATTATCGTTACAATTGGATTCATATCCACCATACTTATAACTGCTTTCTATTCATTGCCTTTGTTCTTTGTTTTTCATTTTGTTTTGTTTTGTGTGTGTGTGTGCATGTGTGTGTTTTGTATTCACATTTTCTGTCTTCTCTGGTTTAATCAAGCATTTTATAAATTCCATTCTCTTTCCTTCCTTAGCATATCAATTATACTTTAAAAACATTTTTCAATGGCTATTCTAGAGTTCACCATACACATTTACTATTAGTCTAAGTCCACTTTCAGTTAGCACTGTACTTCTTCATGGGTAGTGCAGGTACCTTATAACAGAGTCTTTCCAACTCCTCCCTCCCATTCCTTACAACATTCTGTCATTCATTTCACTTATACATAAACTCTAATCATCTAATATATTATTGATATATATTATTATATTATTAAATATATGTTATATATTTCATCTATTCAACAAATATATTGTTGATTATATTATTATATAATTATTGTATAATGCATATTATTATTTTGTACAAACTTATCTCTGAGCTAAATTAACAATAAGAAAAATAAAAAATTTTCTTTTACTCTCATTTATTAATTCTCTAATGCCTTTCTTTTCTTTATATAGATCCAGGTTTCTGGACTATATTAATTTCCTTGTCTCCAAAGATCTTTTTAAAAATATTTCTTGCAAAGCATGTTTCCTGGCAACAAAATTCCTTTTTTTCTTTTCTTTTCTTTCTTTCTTTTTTCTTTTTTTGGTGTGGTCTTTATTTCTACTTTACTTTTGAAGGGTAATGTCACTTGATACAAAATCCTAGATTGTTTTCTTTCTATTTAAATATTTCACTCCATTTTTTCCTCATTTACATGGTTTCTGAGGAGAAGTTTGATGTAATTCTTATCTTTGCTCCTTTATAGGTAAGGTTTGTTTTCCCTCTTTGTTTCTTGTAATTTTCCTTGTTCTGTCTAGTGATATAGTACAGCCTCTCTAAGAAAAGATTATTCCAATGCCATTTGATAAGCTGTTCTAAAGAAGAAAGGAGTAAAGAAAACTTACTAATTTATTTGCCTGAGCTAATGCATTTTGGCATCTAAAACCTGATTCAGATGGCCCTCACACACACATGCGCACTCACAAAGAACTCTATTTTTAAATCTTACATATGGATTTAGCTGAAAATATCCAGTGTAAGTGTGCCTGACTGGCTCAGTTGGAAGAGCATGTGACTCTTGATCTCAGGGCAGTGAGTGTGAGCCCCCCATTGGGTGTAGAGATTACTAAAAAATAATAATAATAATAAACAAACTTTAAAAATCCCAATATATACTTAAATAAAGTGTATCACAATAAACATACAATATGGCTAAGCAAGGCTGAATTTAGGAAAAGAAAGAATCCTTTGACTTAGAAACTCCATTCATTACTAATAAAGAATAGAAGTCTTATGATCTCTTGATCAATTCTATGAAGTCATTTGAAATAAATTCAATTTGCATTACTGTAAAGACTTTCAAACCTTAGTATAACAGAATGATTTAGTATTTTAATAGGTAGTACTAGGGTGTGTTTAATGATGGAATGGTCTCTCTGTTTTTGACAACACTTTGATTAGAAGGCAAAGCCCTGAAAGAGCGCTTTGTTCTGGAATGACCAACAAGGAAAGAGCGACAATGCTTGGCATGAAAAGGAAACAGAACTTCAGGGAAGGGGAAAAAAGATGGGAGGGAAGCAGAAGAGGGTTGTGTGGTTGAGCAAACTTGGTAGAAGCCTAAGACTCTTGGAGAAATTTGCAAGCGAGCGATTCCCAACTGGTGAGTTGACCAAAGGACTTTATGAACATGTATGTCTAATGTCCAATTTATAGTTGGTGCTGCAGCAGAAGAGTTTCACCTCTCACTCCAACCCTATACAAAGCTCTTCTTTGTGTGAGTCGCTTTGAAGAAACCCAAAGAAAAAGAGAGGTTGAGTTGCTCATCTGGCTGATAAATCACAGAGCAGAATATGGTGAGAGTTGTAGGATATATGGGATTGTGAGAGTTCAGCCAGAGCAGAGAATCAGGCTGGCCCTCTGGAGCCCACAGAAATCTTGGAAAGGGTGTTAGGTTTCTTTTCAGGTGTGCAGTGGGGATTCAAGTCAACTTTTTGGTAAATATCCAAAGACAGAATGACTTCAACTGAAATCTGCATTATGTTAAGAATATACATGATCTATTTGTGATTCTTACCATGTTAAGATACACAAACACATGCAAATTTAGTGTACAGATTTCAAAAGCACTAAAGATTAGAGTTTTACCATGAGAATCTACAAGAGGGAAATAGGGGTAAATGTTTTTTATAATCTTTAATAGGGAGAACCTTCTACGGATGACACCAGATTAAAGAAGCTAAGTAGGAAAACACTGATAAATCTCAGAACATAAAAATTCAGTTCCTTTGCACAGAAAAAGAAAAGTACAATAAACCTACAAAATATAAAATTGGACAAAATATTTCTGATATATATGAGCAATGGTTAAATGTTCACAGTAAAAAAAAGAACTGTTATAAGTCTGAAAGAAGAGAATAAATGACCCAATAGAAAAAATAGGTAAGCATCTTACAGGTAAAGAAATACAAAAAGCAAACATAAACATGAAACGATGCATACCCTCATTCTTAGGTAAGAGATGAAAAATAGAAATAATAAGAGTTGACTATAGGATTTTAAAAATTCATTATACCCAGTGTTGGTGAGAATGCAGGGAAACACTCACTCTCATGTATTATTCACTGGAAAATATATCAGAATAATCTTTTTGGAGACAATTTTGCACTATCTCTTGGCAATTTATGGTACCCATAAGAGCACATAGAAGTGTATGATGGTTTGAGTGTATGCAGGCAGGACAGGGTGCTATTATGCACTCAGGCTCTGGAACCAAACTGCCAGGGTTCAGATAACAAACTGACCTCAGATTGTACCGCCTCTGAAAATTAATGTTCATGGTGTCTGTGTGCATGTGTGTGCATGTGTGTGTGTGTGTGTGTGTGTGTGTGTGTGTGTGTATGTGTGTGTATTTGACCCAACAGTTATCCACTGGGCTCTTGGTTGAATAAGTAGGTACAGCTCCTACTTAATCTGGAGTAAAGTCCTTGAAAGTGTCCACATGTGAAGTGCCTATGTCTCATCAGACTTTCATGCTTCTGAAAGTCCACTTTTCTTATAATTTTTAATTTATTAATTTTTTGAATCAGTAATATATTATATGGCTCAAAACTAAAAAGGTATAAATGAGTATACAATGAAAAGTTTTTTCCCCATCCATGTCTCTGGACACCTAGATCCTTCCCATGAGGTAGCCACACGAACAGTTTCTTATTTATCCCTCTAAATATATTTTGTGCATATAGAAATATATATATAATTTTATCTCTATTTTTTAAGAAAAAAATGTCAACATACTGGATATACTGTTCTGCACTTTCATCCAGACTCTTTTATGCACACATAGCATACATTCACCACTCCCTGCTTCCTAACAGAGCTCTAGCTTTGTGCAGTTTTCCCCCAAACCTCCACCTACAGAACTCTCATGTGCCTTAGGGCAAGTGGATTCCAACCCCAATCTTGGGATATGGTTGGTCAAGGAGTGACCCATTCTCCTTGCCCTAGATCAGTTCACAAATTGGCATAAGATCCAATTCAGGCTAGTGAGCAAGCTGAAAAATTTGTTCGGCAATCCAGAAAATATCTTTTTCTTTTGAGAGTGCTATGGAAGGGACTCTTTCTCACTTCCTCTGGATACTGCTGTCTAGGAAGTGAAGATGAGGCAGACACTTTAGGCATGGCACTGGAGGAACAGGAGTGCCTGGATTTTTTTTTAATATGAAATTTATTGTCAAACTGGTTTCCATACAACACCCAGTGCTCATCCCAACAGGTGCCCTCCTCAATACCCATCACCCACTCTCCCCTCCCAACCACCCCCCATCAACTCTCAGTTTATTCTCAGTTTTTAAGAGTCTCTTATGCTTTGGCTTCCTCCCTCTCTAACCTCTTTTTTTTTTCTTCCCCTCCCCCATGAACTTCTGTTAAGTTTCTCAGGATCCACATAGGAGTGAAAACATATGGTATCTGTCTCTCTCTGTATGACTCACTTCACTTAGCGTAACACTCTCCAGTACCATCCACGTGGCTACAAATGGCCATATTTCATTCTTTCTCATTGCCACGTAGTATTCCATTGTGTATATAAACCACAATTTCTTTACCCATTTGTCAATTGATGGACATTTAGGCTCTTTCCATAATTTGGCTATTGTTGAAAGTGCTGCTATAAACATTGGGATACAAGTGCCCCTATGCATCAGCACTCCTGTATCCCTTGGGTAAATTCCTAGCAGTGCTATTGCTGGGTCATAGGGTAGATCTATTTTTATTTTGAGGAACCTCCACACTGTTTTCCAGAATGGCTGCACCAGTTTGCATTCCCAACAGTGCAGAGTGTTCCCGTTTCTCCACATCCTCGCCAGCATCTATAGTCTCCTGATTTGTTCATTTTAGCCACTCTGACTGGCATGAGGTGGTATCTGAGTGTGGTTTTGATTTGTATTTCCCTGATGAGGAGTGATGTTGAGCATCTTTTCATGTGTCTGTTGGCCATCTGGATGTCTTCCTTAGAGAAGTGTCTATTCATGTTTTCTGCCCATTTCTTCACTGGATTATTTGTTTTTCAGGTGTGGACTTTGATGAGCTCTTTATAGGTTTTGGATACTAGCGCTTTGTCCGATATGTCATTTGCAAATATCTTTTCCCATTCCATTGGTTGCCTTTTAGTTTTGTTGATTGTTTCCTTTGCAGTGCAGAAGCTTTTTATCTTGATGAGGTCCCAATAGTTCATTTTTGCTTTTAATTCCCTTGCCTTTGGAGATGTGTCAAGTAAGAGATTGCTACGGCTGAGGTCAGAGAGGTTTTTTTCCTGCTTTCTCCTCTAGGGTTTTGATGGTTTCCTGTCTCACATTCAGGTCCTTTATCCATTTTGAGTTTGTTTTTGTGAATGGTGTGAGAAAGTGGTCTAGTTTCATCCTTCTGCATGTTGCTGTCCAGTTCTCCCAGCATCATTTGTTAAAGAGACTGTCAGACTGTCTTTTTTCCATTGGGTATTCTTTCCTGCTTTGTCAAAGATTAGTTGGCCATACTTTTGTGGGTCCACTTCTGGAGTCTCTATTCTATTCCATTGGTCTATGTGTCTGTTTTTGTGCCAATACCATGCTGTCTTGATGATGACAGCTTTGTAGTAGAGGCTAAAGTCTGGGATTGTGATGCGTCCCGCTTTGGTCTTCTTCTTCAAAATTACTTTGGCTATTCGGGGCCTTTTATGGTTCCATACAAATTTTAGGATTGCTTGTTCTAGCTTCGAGAAGAATGCTGGTGCAATTTTGATTGGGATTGCATTGAATGTGTAGATAGCTTTGGGTAGTATTGACATTTTAACAATATTTATTCTTCCAATCCATGAGCACGGAATGTTTTTCCATTTCTTTATATCTTCTTCAATTTCCTTCATAAGCTTTCTATAGTTTTCAGCATACAGCTCTTTTACATCTTTGGTTAGGTTTATTCCTAGGTATTTTATGCTTCTTGGAGCAATTGTGAATGGGATCAGTTTCTTTATTTGTCTTTCTGTTGCTTCATTGTTAGTGTATAAGAATGCAACTGATTTCTGTACATTGATTTTGTATCCTGCAACTTTGCTGAATTCATGTATCAGTTCTAGCAGACTTTTGGTGGAGTCTATCGGATTTTCCATGTATAATGTCATCTGCAAAAAGTGAAAGCTTAACTTCATCTTTGCCAATTTTCATGCCTTTGATTTCCTTTTGTTGTCTGATTGCTGATGCTAGCACTTCCAACAGTATGTTAAACAATAGCGGTGAGAGTGGACATCCCTGTCGTGTTCCTGATCTCAGGGAGAAAGCTCTCAGTTTTTCCCAATTGAGGATGATATTAGCTGTGGGCTTTTCATAAATGGCTTTTATGGTGTTGAAGTATGTTCCTTCTATCCCGACTTTCTCGAGGGTTTTTATTAAGAAAGGATGCTGAATTTTGTCAAATGCCTTTTCTGCATCGATTGACAGGATCATATGGTTCTTATCTTTTCTTTTATTAATGTGATGTATCACATTGATTGATTTGTGAATGTTGAACCAGCTCTGCAGCCCAGGAATGAATCCCACTTGATCATGGTGTATAATTCTTTTTGTATGCTGTTGAATTTGATTTGCTAGTATCTTGTTGAGAATTTTTGCATCCATAGTCATCAGGGATATTGGCCTGTAGTTCTCTTTTTTTACTGGGTCTCTGTCTGGTTTAAGAATCAAAGTAATGCTGGCTTCATAGAATTTGTCTCGAAGTTTTCCTTCCCTTTCTATTTTTTGGAATAGCTTGAGAAGGATAGGTATTATCTCTGCTTTAAATGTTTGGTTGAATTCCCCTGGGAAGTCATCTGGTCTTGGACTCTTATTTGTTGGGAGAGTTTTGATAACTGATTCAATTCCTTCGCCGGTTATGGGTCTGTTCAAGTTTTGTATTTCTTCCTGTTTGAGTTTTGGAAGTGCGTGGGTGCTTAGGAATTTGTCCATTTCTTCCAGGTTGCCCAGTTTGTTGGCATATAATTTTTCATAGTATTCCCTGATAATTGCATGTATTTCTGGGGGATTGGGTGTAATAGTTCCATTTTCATTCATGATTTTATCTATTTGGGTCATCTCCCTTTTCTTTTTGAGAAGCCTGGCTAGAGGTTTATGAATTTTTTTTCAAAAAACCAACTCTTTGTTTCATTGATCTGCTCTGCAGATGTTTTAGATTCTATATTGTTTATTTCAGCTCTGATCTTTATTATTTCTCTTCTTCTGCTGGGTTTGGGGTGTCTTTGCTGTTCTGCTTCTATTTCCTTTAGGTGTGCTGTTAGATTTTGTATTTGGGATTTTTCTTGTTTCTTGAGATAGGCCTGGATTGCAATGTATTTTCCTCTCAGGACTGCCTTCGCTGCATCCCAAAGCGTTTGGATCATTGTATTTTCATTTTTGTTTGTTTCCATATATTTTTTAAATGTCTTCTCTAATTGCCTGGTTGACCCATTCATTCTTTAGTAGGGTGTTCTTTAACCTCCATGGTTTTGGAGGCTTTCCAGACTTTTTCCTGTGGTTGATTTCAAGCTTCATAGCATTGTGGTCTGAAAGTATGCATGGTATGATCTCAATTCTTGTATACTTATGAAGGGCTGTTCTGTGACCCAGTATGTGATCTATCTTGGAGAATGTTCCATGTGCACTCAAGAAGAAAGTATATTCTGTTGCTCTGGGATGCAGAGTTCTAAATATATCTGTCAAGTCCATCTGATCCAATGTATCATTCAGGGCCTTTGTTTCTTTATTGATCCTGTGTCTAGATGATCTATCCCATTACTGTAAATGGAGTATTAAAGTCCCCTGCAATTACCACATTCTTATCAATAAGGTTGCTTATGTTTGTGATTAATTGTTTTATATATTTGGGGGCTCCCGTATTTAGTACATAGACATTTATAATCGTTAGCTCTTCCTGATGGATGGACCCTGTAATTATTATATAATGGCCTTCTTCATCTCTTGTTACAGCCTTTAATTTAAAGTCTAGTTTGTATGGTATAAGTATGGCTACTCCAGCTTTCTTTTGACTTCCAGTAGCATGATAGATAATTCTCCATTCCCTCACTTTCAATCTGAAGGTGTCATCAGGTCTAAAATGAGTCTCTTGTAGACAGCAAATAGATGGGTCTTGTTTTTTTTTTTTTTTTTTTTATCCATTCTGATACCCCATGTCTTATGGTTGGAGCATTTAGTCCATTTACATTCAGTGTTATTATAGAAAGATACAGGTTTAGAGTCATTGTGATGTCTGTAGGTTTCATGTTTGTAGTGATGTCTCTGGTACTTTGTCTCACAGGATACCCCTTAGGATCTCTTGTAGGGCTGGTTTAGTGGTGATGAATTCCTTCAGTTTTTGTTTGGGAAGACCTTTATCTCTCCTTCTATTCTAAATGACAGACTTGCTGGATAAAGGATTCTTGGCTGCATATTTTTTCTGTTCATCACATTGAAGATCTCCTGCCATTCCTTTCTGGCCTGCCAAGTTTCAGTAGATAGATCTGTCACTAGTCTTATCAGTATCCCTTTATATGTTAGAGCATGTTTATCCCTAACTGCTCTCAAAATTTTCTCTTTATCCTTGTATTTTGCCAGTTTCACTATGATATATCATGCAGAAGATCGATTCAAGTTATGTCTGAAGGGAGTTCTCTGTGCCTCTTGGATTTCAATGCCTTTTTCCTTCCCCAGATCAGGGAAGTTCTCAGCTATGATTTGTTCAAGTACACCTTCAGCCCCTTTCTCTCTCTCTTCCTCCTCTGGAATCCCTATTATATGGATATTATTGCGTTTCATCGCATCACTTAGTTCTCTAATTCTCCCCTCATATTCCTGGATTTTTTTATCTCTCTTTTTCTCAGCTTCCCCCTTTTCTATAATTTTATCTTCTAATTCACCTATTCTCTCCTCTGCCTCTTCAATCCGAGCTGTGGTCACCTCCATTTTATTTTGCAGGTCATTTATAGCATTTTTTAGCTCCTCCTGACTGTTTCTTCGTCCCTTGATCTCTGTAGTAATAGATTCTCTGCTGTCCTCTATCCTTTTTTCAAGCCCAGCGATTAATTTTATGACTATGATTTTAAATTCATGTTCAGTTATATTGTTTAAATCATTTTTGATCGATTTGTTAGCTGTCACTACTGCCTGGAGTTTCTTTTGAGGAGAATTCTTCCGTTTGGTCATTTTGGATAGTCCCTGGAGTGGTGCGGAATTGCAGGGCTCTTTCCCTGTGTTGTCTGGAGTAACTTGTGTTGGTGGGTGGGGCTGAAGTCAGACCTGATGTCTGCCCCCAGCCCACCGCTGGGGCCACAGTCAGACTGGTGTATACCTTATCTTCCCCTCTCCCAGGGCCAGGACTCACTGTGGAGTGGTGTGGCCCCTGTCGGGCTACTTGCACACTGCCAGGCTTATGGTGCTGCTCCTATGGGATCTGGCATATTAGCTGGGGTGTATCCGCAAGGTGCACAGGGGTGGGAGGGGCAGGCTCCGCTCACTTTGCCTTTGGTGGTCCGCTTTGTGAGGGGCCCTGCAGCACCAGGAGAGAGGCAGGCAGACCCGACGAAGGGATGGATCCACGGAAGCACAGCGTTGGGTGTTTGCACAGTGCAAGCAAGTTCAGTGACAGAAACTGGCTCCCTTTGAGATTTTGGCTGGGGGATGGGCAAGGGAGATGGTGCTGGCCAGCGCCTCTGTTCCCCACCGAGCTGAGCTCTGTCTTCTGGGGCTCAACACCTCTCCCTCCCAGTGTCCTCTTGCCTTCCCGCTCTCCGGGCAGAGCTGTTGACTTATAACATTCCAGATATTAAGTCCCACTGGCTGTCAGAACTCACGCAGTCTGGCCCTCTGTTTTTCCAAGCCAGACTTGGGGGCTCTGCCTTACGAGGGGGTGGGGGGGGGCTACCACTCCACCGCCCCAGCTCCCTCTTGCCAGTCCGTGTAGTGCACGTTGCCTCTCCACCCTTCCTACCCTCTTCTGTGGGCCTCTTGTCTACGCTTGGCTCCAGAGTGTCCATTCTGCTAGTCTTCTGGCGGTTTTTCCGGGTTATTTAGGCAGATGTGGGTGGAATCTAAGTGATTAACAGGACGTGGTGAGCCCAGCGTCGTCCTACGCCACCATCTCCCCAGCCTCCTTTATTGAAAGTTCACACACTAATCTCAGAAGCATGGCTTTGCTGACACCAGCACCTGGATGTTGTCAAGTGGACTTTGACATTCAGGCTCCAGAGAAGCTGTGAATCTGAGATGGCAGTTTCAGTCCCCTTTGTCAACCTCCTTGACTAGAATTGCCTGGAAGCAGCGCATGCGACGTAGCCACCCGTAGGCGAGTCCGGAACGCAGTTCTGGAGTGCCTGGATTAAGCTAATCCTGAAGCTGGATCTACTGCTGTCCATCCAGGCATAGAATGGAAGGGTGATGTCACTTTTAGCAGTCCTGGGTGGGGTCAAGGGGCAGTGATGTGGGAGCTATAATATTATATGCAAAGCCATTTCAAATCCAAGTCTTGTGTGGCTGGCGGGCTTTTGGTCTATAATAGTAAAATCCTCTCTGATGTACAGTGTGTTACAGTTTAAAGAGACATTCAGGTCTCATTTGAGAGTAACCATGCAAGGCAACACCTGTTTCATTGCACAAATGAAGAAAAGAAAACATAGCAGGGCCATGTGCTTGTTCAAGGCCACATGCTCTAGAAGAAGCAGATCTGGAATCTCACCCAACTTTATTTCCATATCAAGGTTACTTTCCCTGATTCTCCTCTGAACTCCACGCCGATTTGGCTCAAGGTATGTGTGCTCACAAACACATACTAGGTCCCACACTACCCTCTGGAGCAGCAGGACTAGGAAGCTCTGGAAGGTCGTGAAGTAGGAAGTAGGCAGGAAGAGCCCTGATGGGATATAATTATGGTCACTGAAGCTGCTGCCGCCATGACAATATGACCTCTGATCTCCGACCCTGCCCAGTTCCTTGCATCATGGCAATCAAGATTCAATATCCCAGAACTCAACGTGCCAGTCTCCAGGCTACACTGGGGCAGGAGAGAAGGATCTGGTGCCCCTTATCTGTTGGAAGATTCCCATGGACATTAAATGTTGTAGAGACCCCAATGACAAGTGTTCCCATAGACTCTAAGGCTCCTGCCATCTCCAAAACTCTGTTGATAAATACAATGATTATACTTTAGTGACCTCTTGCTGACAAATTTTCTTTTTTCTTCTTTCTTATAATGCTTCAATTAATCTAACAAGAATCCAATGCCATGGGTAAGAATACAGTTTACTATGGGGTCAGAGAGCCGACCTCAATCAAAAGTGGGGGAAAAAAACATGTGTGAGCAATAATGTCCTTGGTCTCAAATTTAGTCACAGGGCTTCAGCTGGGTTTATGAATGTGTCATTTGGGCATGTGTGAGGGGTTGCATACACACTTTTGTTCCTGCATGAGCCCAGACATGCCACAATGGTGTGGTTGCATTTTGTTTTCAATCCTAGGTTCATTTTTAGATCTTAAAACACAAAGTGGAATTAAGGAAGTGTGAATTTACTTGAGCCAAACTGAAAAAAGGTTTTCTCAGCCTCTGCAAAATGAAGCTGCAGAATTCACAACAGTTTTAATTATAACACACCAAATAAATACAATAACCTGCTCTTTGCTCTGAGGTTGAAATCTCTATTTTTATCCAGAAGCAAATAAGAGACCAGAAGGGAGTTACTACATTATGAGTGGATGATTGAATCTAAGCATCAACAAATTCCTTGACATTATTTGTACTGTCTGCTAAAGAAAATAATTTATCATAAGACATTACTGTAAACAAACTAAGCAAAAATCCTAAGATGTTTTAGAAAATAGCTTTTCTTCATACAGGCAAAGAAAAATTGAGCATATTAAAAACATTGCTCTGCAAATTTGTGGTCTATGTATACAATGATGTATTTATTCAGCCTTAAAAAGCAAAGAAATCCTGACACCTGCTACCACGTGGGTGAACCTTATGGTTCATGGAAGACATTGTGTTATGTGAAATAAGCCAGTCATAAAAAATCAAATACTGTATGATTCCACTTATATGAGTTTCCTAGAGTAGTCAAATTCAGAGACACAGAAAGTATAATGGGGGTCCAAGTAATGGGAGAAGGGAGGAATGAGGAGTTACTGTTTAACGGGTGCAGAATTTCAATTCTGCAAGATGAAAAAGTTCTGGAAGTGGATGGTGGTGATGGCTGCACATCGTGAATGTATTTAACATCACTGAGCTATACACTGAAAAATGGTTACGATGATAAATTCTATATTAAATTATTTTACCACAATAAAAAAATGAAAACAAAACAAAAAACACATTGCTCTGAAATAACTTTAATACATAATTCTCTTTTTGTATTTCAGAAGAGAGAGGGGACAAAATTCTCCCTTTCTCATCTCCCACATTCTCCAGGGCCTTAGAACTCAGGCCCTGAAAATGAAGATCACAGCTGGGCTCTGGAGGAAAGTGGATTTCCAGGAAAAGAACACCCTGGGAGTAGTTGGCTGGGTCTTTGGAGGGCTGCAGGGCGAGGCAGGGCCAGGGGAAATACTGCCTTGCCTGCCTGCGCTATGGCCTCCCTTCCTTGCTCCTCTCATAGAAGAGTCTATCAGGACTGCTCTTTGTTCCCAGGAATGGGCCTGGGGTGACGACTCTGGACTGAATTCTTCCTCTGTCCTTGAAGGTCACATCATAGAACCCGCGCTTCTGGTCCAGCATAAGAAAGGGACAGCAAGTGGATGCCAATCCCTTGCAAGGAGAAGAGACATGGATATTTCCACTTTCTTCATTTTCAAAGCATGAGGAAACCGAGGTGTGTAGAAGTGAAGAAGCTTGAAGCCCACACTTCGCTGACTGGCTGAAGCCAATGTGAACCCAGCTTTGTCTGACTCAAAGCTTTAAATTACACCAAGATCATTTCTAAGTCAAAGGTTTGATCCTTACAGTTCCAAAAAAATAAAAAAAATAAAATAACCAGTTTGCTGGCCAACGTGCTTGGGAAGTTCAGTCAAATGACTGCACAAGAGGTTTTATATAGGCAGTCTTATTTTGAACATTTAAATCATTTTTACTACAGTTATTGAATCACTTCATGATATTTCAGAACTGAATGGGATAGTTCTTTTTTTAATGTTTATTTATTTTTGAGAGAGAGACAGAAAGAGTGCAGAGGAGGGGCAGACAGAGGGAGACAGAATATTAAGCAGGTTGTGCACTATCAGCATAGAGCCTGATGTGGGGCTCAAACTCACAAACCCTGAGCCTAAGTTGAATGCTTAACCAACTGAGTCACCCAGGTGCCCCTGAATGGGATGTATCTTTATGATGCATTTTTTTAAACTCCATAGACACTGAACTTTAGCTTTGAAATCACCCAGTATATTTGTCTTATTCTTCCCCCAAACTTCATGATGCATTTTAATGAAAGAAAACATGAACCATTTTTATTCATCATAAAATATGAAACAGAAGATTTTGCAGACAAACCAGAGTTTAGAATTGGATGCCCCAGCAGTTCTCCCATGCTTGGGTCAAAACAGCCCCCTTCTACAGGGTTCCCCTCGCCCCTGAGCACCCACGACCACCAACGGGTGTTGCCTGTGTGCTCAGCCCAGAGAACATTCAGGGAGAAGCATCGTTCTCCAGGCTCTGTGAAAAACACTAGGGCTTGTTCCCATAACAGCTTTGCTTACTCTAAAGGTTCATCAACTCAAGAAAAATATGTTGAAGCCACAGTGCTTGGCTTGGGGTTTTGAAGATCAATGGTATCTATTGTGAGCATAGATTTGGGACTTTCCAGCTTCTTTTTATTTATTTTATTTTATTTTATTTTATTTTATTTTGGTAGTACTGATGCCTGAGGGCTGTTTGCGCAGGACAGCTCACTCCACGTTGCTAAATTGCCCTGCAGACTCTTGGCTGTAGCTCTGGTTCTTGCCTCTCCATTCACACCCTTTTGGACCTGAAGCTTGCCTGTCCTGTTCATCCCTGAAACTCAAACACTTAAACATGCGACCTCTCCTCTCATCTCTCAGGGAGGTTCAGATACCTTTTCTGGTTGAGAGCCGAATGGTTGGACCATCTTAAGTTGTCATTTTTGTTGGCCATTTTTGTCCTGGGTAAAGGACAATTTCATATCTTTCATTTTAATACCTCTGGCTTGGTAAACTACCTGCTTTTGTGACCTAATACAGGGAAGAAATAGTTCCTCTCTCAAAGCGTTTTTCTGAGCAAAACAATGTTTGTTGTATCCATATTTCCTCTTGGGTGATGTGTATGGCACAGCCACATGGCTTCAATGCCACCTTCCCAGTATGGAAGACTAAATTCTTTCCTGGCTTCCCATGGAGATCCCCTCATCCTTTTTGCGACTAGTTCCCTTCCTCTGGACCATTCTACCTGGATTATATATCTCTAATGGTGAAAGAACAAGAATAATCTGAAATATTGCTCCTGTTCAGTTGAAGAAATAAATTACACTTTCTTCATTTTTCTCTTTGGCTAAAAGCTTTACACAAAGTTAAAATTTCTTCTTAATTATGTAAACAGCAAAAATAATGCAACACGTGGATTATTTGGTTTTTTTTTTTTGGATGTTGAGTTCTATCACAGAATATAATTCAGCCATTAAAAAAGAATGAAATCTTACTATTTCAACAACATGGATGGAGCTAGAGAGTATAAGTCTAAGTAAAAGCTAAGTGAAATAAGTCAGTCAGAGAAAGACAAATACTATATAATTTCACTCATATGTGGAATTTAAGAAACAAAACAAATGAGCAAAGAGGGAAAAAAGGAGAGAGAGAGGCAAGGCAAGAAACAGACTTGTAAATATAGAGAACAAACTGATGGTTACCAAAGGGGAGGTGGGTGGGAGGATTGGTCAAACAGGTGAAGGGGATTGGGGTGCCAGGGCGGATCCATTGGTTAAGTGTCTGACTCTTGGTTTCAGCTCAGGTCATGGTCTCATAGTTTGTGAGATCAAGCCCAACGTTGGGCTCTGCCCTGACAGCACGGAGCCTGCTTGGGATTCTCTTTCCCACTCTCTCTGCCCCTCAACTGCTTGCACTGTCTCTATCTCTCTCAAACTAAATAAATAAACATTTTTAAAGACTAGGTGAAGGGGATTAAACAGTACATTTATCATGACGAAAGGTAAAGAATGTAACACGCACCTTAAAAGTTAGCTTGTTTGGAGTTGGAAACATCACTGAGCCTTTTGTTTACTGTCTTAGATTCTCATTAAGCAGTTGATAAATATATTTTCATTTCTTCTTTAAAGTGAACTTGAATAAACAAGTTCCACAAAACCTGGGCCTGTGTACATCACAAGAGAGTGTGGAGCTTCATCACTGGCCAGTGATGGCCCAACTTGGAGAAACTCAAAGACCCTGTAAGGCCAGCCTCAGCCAGAGTATCTGGTCCCTGGAAGGGGGCTGTTCCTAGGTATGTAGGTTCCATTTCATTGCCAGAAAGGGATTTGGGGCACATTGTAGAAATACATACAACAAAAGAAAAATAAGATAAGCAAGGAAATGTAAATGGAGGAGAATTAAGGTAAAAAGTTTAGGTAAGGTCATTTTTTTCTTTTTGCTTATTTAAATTTTGAGTTTTCTGTCTTATTGATTGGTAGGGTTCCTTGTATAGTCTATATCTGTGCCACCCAATAGGATAGCCGTTAGTCCCATGCAGCTATTAGAATTATAATTAATTACAGTTAAATAAAATTAAGAATTCAGCAGCTCAGTCACACTAGTCAGCTATGTGAATCACATTTCACGTGCTCAGTAGCCACAAGTAGCTAGTAGCCAGCATAGACCTAGAACATTTCCATCATTGCAGTGGATTCTCTCAGACAGAGTTGTTCTATTATTAATCCCTTGCCAATTTTATTCATTTTATATATCCTTCCCTAGGTTATTGTTTCTGCTAACTTTCACCAAGATGACCTCACTGAACAGAAATGTTTAGTTTTTATGCGATCTTATCCATCATATTCAGCATTTAATTTCTTATTTAAAGATGCACCTGATCCAAATCGGCCAGAAGGAGGTCAAACTTTCACTCTTCACAGATGACATGATACTCTATATGGAAACCCAAAAGATTCCACCAAAAAAACCTGCTATAACTTATCCATGAATTCAGCAAAGTGGCAGGATATAAAATCAATGCACAGAAATTGGTTGCATTCCTATACACCAACAATGAAGCAATCAAGGAATCGATCCCATTTACATTTGCACCAAAAAACATAAAATACCTAGGAATAAATCTAAACAAAGAAGTGAAAAATCTATACAGTGAAACTATAGAAATCTTATGAAAGAAATTGAAGAAGGCACAAAAAAATGGAAAAATATTCCATGCTCCTGGATAAGAACAAATGTTGTTAAAATGTCAATACTACCCAAAGCAATCTACACATTCAATGCAATTCCTATCAAAATAACACCAGCATTCTTCACAGAGCTAGAACAAACAATTCTAAAATTTGTATGGAACCAGAAAGGACCCCAAATAGCCAAGCAATCTTGAAAAAGAAAACCAAAGCAGGAGGCATCACAATCCCGGACTTCAAGCTGTATTACAAAGCTGTAATCATCAAGACAGTATGGTACTGGCACAAAAACAGACACTCAGATCAATGGAACAGAATAGAGAACCCAGAAATGGACCCACAGACATATGGCCAACTTTGACAAAGCAGGAAAGAATATCCAATGGAATAAAGACAATCTCTTCAGCAAGTGGTGCTGGGAAAACTGGACAGCGACATGCAGAAGAATGAACCTGGACCACTTTCTTACACTATGCACAAAAATAAACTCAAAATGAATGAGAGACCTAAGACAGGAAGTCATCAAAATCCTCGAGGAGAAAGCAGGCAAAAACCTCTTTGACATTGGCTGCAGCAACTTCTTACTCAACATGTCTCTAGAGGCAAGGGAAACAAAAGCAAAAATGAACTATTGGGACCTCATCAAAATAAAAAGTTTCTGCACAGTGAAGGAAACAATCAGCAAAACTAAAAGGCAACTGATGGAATGGGAAAAGATATTTGCAAATGACATATCAGATAAAGGGTTAGTATCCAAAATCTATAAAGAACTTATCAAACTCAACACCCAAAAAACAATCCAGTGAAGAAATGGGCAAAGGACATGAATAGACACTTCTTCAAAGAAGACATCCAGATGGCCAACTGACACATGAAAAAATGCTCAACATCACTCATCATCAGGGAAATACAAATCAAAACCACAATGAAATACCACCTTACACCTGTCAGAATGGCTAACATTAACAACTCAGGCAACAACAGATGTTGGCAAGGATGCAGAGAAAGAGGATCTCTTTGCATTGTTGGTGGCAATGCAAGCTGGGGCAGCCACTCTGGAAAACAGTACGGAGGTTCCTCAAAAAACTAAAAATAGAACTACCCTATGACTCAGCAATTGCACTACTAGGTATTTATCCAAGTGATACAGGTGTGCTGTTTCAAAGGGGCACATGCACCCCAATGTTCATAGCAGCACTATCAACAATAGCCAAAATATGGAAAGAGCCCAAATGTCCATCGATGGATGAATGGATAAAGAAGATGTGGTATATATATATATACAATGGAGTATTACTTGGCAATAAAAAAGAATGAAATCTTGCCATTTGCAACCACATGGATGGAACTGGAGGGTATTATGCTAAGTGAAATTAGTCAGTCAGAGAAAGACAAATATCTTATGACTTCACTCAATATGAGGACATTAAAAGACAAAACAGATGAACATAAGGGAAGGGAAGTAAAAGTAATATAAATCAGGGAGGGGGATAAAAACATAAGAGATTCATAAATATGGAGAACAAAACTGAGGGTTACTGGAGGGGTTGTGGGAGGGGGGATGGGCTAAACAGGTAAGGGGCATTAAGGAATCTACTCCTGAAATAATTATTGCACTATATGCTAACTAATGTGGATGTAAATTAAAAAAATAAATTAAATTAAAAAATAATAAAATAAATAAATAAATAAAGGGGCACCTGGCTGACTCAGTAGGAAGATTTTGCAACTCTTGCCTTGGGGTCATCAGTTTGATCCCCACATTGGGTGTAGAGATTACTTAAGTAAATAAACTTAAAAAGATCTTGTCCAAATAATCTCTCTCCAAAGTGTCCAAGACATTGCCTGTCACCTTTTTGTAAAGTTTTATGGTTTTACTTTTTATATGTAGGTATTGAATCCAGTAGGACTTTGCCTTTTTTGAATAGTGTGAGGTAGGGATCAAACTCTGTCCTGTCCATTTATTGAGGTGGTTTTCCCAATCATTGCTGCTAAGACATCAGTCTTTCCCCTCTGGTCTGGGTGGTACTGTTCTCCTGTGCCCATCCCAGATCTATGTGTGGTAGTTTGTGGGCTCTTCTGTAGGCCATATTTATCTCTTCGTGTTTCCTCTATCAGAATGAGATTGTCTTATTGCTCTGACTATTGGTATGACTTCACATAGGAGGAGTGCCCTACAACCCCTAGGTCTTCTCTTGACAAATTGTCACAGCTAATTGTGGACCTTATGCATCTCGACACATTTTAAAATTCATTTTTGGGCTCCTCAAAAAATATATATATAGAAAATCAGCAGTTGCTCACTGATGAAATACTGCCCTTTAATTTAAAAATAGTGTATGTATGGGGCAAGCTCTGTGATCTACTTCTGAACCTAATAATGAAACTCCAAGCATTAAAAGTGATTTAAAATTCATTCCCTGGAGTTTCGATTAGTCTGGGGTATCTTTAAACGCTCATTTCCAAAGTGCTTTGCCTTTGAAGGCTACTAATGCATGCAGTGTGTTGCCATGGTAACGGTTACTTTTAGTTAGTACTTTTTATAGATTAAAGTGTTACACCCTGGAGTCTCTTCATGTAAATGAAGAAATCTTAAGACAGTATGATACTTCATTTAATGTAGGTATTTAATAGACAACGTCAGACTTAACCTGCAAGAAATGGAACATTTTCAGCCTTTATATTTAATATGGACATGCATTGTTACCAGAACTATAACAATTTCATTAACATTTCTTTTTTTTCCACAAAATACAAGTTAACCTTTTTTATCCGTTAAAATTTATCAGCATTTAATAAATGGTGGCAGAAATGTCTGTGTCTGTCAGGAGTTTGTACATATCACTTTGTTTTCTACCCTGGGACAAAATCCCCAGTTCTTGTGGAGAGTCAAATGACTCAGAGAACAGGGTGTCTCACAATCTAATAGGGAAGATATCACTGGGCACCCTGGGTAGAAAGAACACATGGGCCTGGGTTTGGGTATTGGCTCTGGCCTCTACTAACTGTGTAGCCTTCAGGCTCAGTTTCCTCAATCATAAAATAAAGGTTATTATATTTACTTTCTTGAGCAATTGTGGTGATTAAACGTATCTTCAGTTAGTGACATTAAGGATCTTTTTAAAGCTTTTTTTAAGATTATTTACTTATTTTGAGAGAGAGAGCACATGCAAGCAGGGAAGGGGCAGAGAGAGACGGAGACAGAAAATACCAAGCAGGCTCCATGCTCAGCACAGAGCCTGATGCAGGGCTTGAACCATGAATCCCAAGATCATGACCCAAGCTGAAGTCGGACACTCAACTGACTGAGCCATCCAGGTGCCCTGACATCTAGGATTTCTTTTAAATGACAAATAATGATTTCAAGTCAATATTTAAGACAGGAAGAAGGCTGCAATGTATCCAGCACAAAAGTGCTGAGGAAAGTTGAGGGTGAGCAGTCATGGTAGGTGCAAGGCATCAGAGAATAGACCCATGTCCTCTGTTTCCATGCACAGAGTGAGATGGCACACAGGGGCAAGACCTCAGTAGGGCCATTGATCTGGGAATAGGGGGTATGGGACTGGTGGGATGGGGATCAGTCAGTGAGGGACAATGGCATGGTGACAAGAGACCCCAAGTGAGGGCTGAGAGTTCTGTGCCTCACACAGAGAGTGACATGGTGATAAGTGTTTCAGAAAGATCTGGCAAAAGTAAGTAGCACATGGAGACAAGCATGAGGACTGTCTGTGAACTTGGCCTAAGATAAGGGCCTGAATTCAGACATCAAGAGGGTGAGATGAAGGTACAGATCTCAAAGTCATAAAGAAGAGGTCTCCTGTTGGGATGGAGGGATTAGCTATCCTAGGAACAGAAGGAATGGAAGAAGTCAAAACCTGTCTTGAAAGCTTCAATCTTTTCTGATAAACAGTTCTTTTTAAAATTTTTTATTTATTTTTAATTTTTTAAGTTTATTCATTTATTTTAAGAGAGAGAGAACAAGCAGGGGAGGGGCAGAGAGAGGGAGAGACAGAATCCCAAGCAGGCTCTGTATCATCAGTGCAGAGCCTGATGCAGGGCTTGAACTCATAAACTGTGAGATCATGACCTGAGCCAAGATCAAGAGTCAGACGCTTAACCAACTGTGCCACCCAGGTGTCCCAACAATTCCTTTTTTATTTTGAAGCAACAACAATGACAATAGCAGTAAGTGGTTTGAATATATGACATTTGTCCTTAAAATTTTTTTTTCAAAATGCATTTATGAACATTATTGCATTTGGCTCCCACAAGAGCTTTGAGAGAACAGGCAGATGTTACATCCCTGTCTAAAATAAGAAGAGACCATTTCTAGAAAAGTAACAACAGCAATCAAGGCAAAACAATTTTTAGGCCTTATTCTGTCTCAAAAAAAAAAAAATCTAAGTGGCTTCTTTTGCCGTGTGGTTCAACACTGCGACCAAGGTCAGTTTCATCAGTCAGTTCTCTGAGAATCAGGAAGAAATTGATGAAAAATGCACATTCCAGGAGGGGTCTTTTGGAGTTCTCAAGAAAAGACTTAATTGTTCAGATAGAAGACCAATATACTGTGCAGATGTGTGCAATGACATTAAGTATATATGTCCTGCACATGGTCAAAATGGGATGCTTCATAATCTAGGTCTCCAGCTTGCCTCCCTTCTTGAGCTCTCCATGGCTCAAATGGCAGTGTGTTGTGATTCTGGGTGCTGCACTAGGAACTCAACTCAGCTCATTATCTGAGTCCCTAAATAACTTTCATCCTGACTATCCAAATGTGGTCCATGATATTTCTACTCTCCCAATCCCCTAGTAGTAGACCACTTCCATGGGGCTCCCAATGATCCCTGCCTCCTGGTATTCACTCCTCATAGTTCCCTACCCTTGTGTATACGAGCTGAACCTAGTGATGTGATTTTAATGACTAAAATACAGCAAAGGTGATGGGATGCCACTTTTTAGATTAGGTTATAAGAGATTAATTTCCATCTTTTTGTACATTGTCTCTTTCTGACTCTTTGCATGTTTAATCTGATAAAGCAAGCTGCTGAAGCTCACATGGCAAGAAACTGAGGGCAGCTCTGACCACTTGCCAGTGAGAAATCAAGACCCTTATCCTACCAGCTCACAAGGAATCCTGCCAACAACCATGTGAGTGACCTTGGAAGTGGATCCTCTCCAACCGAACCTTCAGATGAGACCATAGCCCTGCCTGACAGTTTCATTACAATCTTGTAAGAAACGCTGAGCTGAAGTGAAATAAGTCAGTCAGAGAAAGATAGATACCATGTTTTCACTCATATGTAGGTCTTGAGAAACTTAACAGAAGACCATGTGGGAGGAGAAGGGGGAAAAAACAGTTACAGAGAGGGACGGAGGCAAACCATAAGAGACTCTTGGATACTGAGAACAAACTGAGGGTTGATAGGGGGTGGGGGAGAAGGGAAAGTGGGTGATGGGCATTGAGGAGGGCACTTGTTGGGATGAGCACTGGGTGTTGTATGGAAACCAATTTGACAATAAATTATATTGTAAAAAAAGAAAAAAAAGAAATGCTGAGCTGGGTAACTCAACTAAACTATGCCCAGATTTCTGACCCACACATGCTGAGAAAATAAATGTGTTTTTTAATGCACTAAGTTTTGAGAGTAATTTGTTATGCAGCAATAGATAACTAATACATTAGTATTACATTAGTATATACAATTAGTAATACATTAGTATTACATTCCAATAGTTAGAGTTATCTTTGCTCCTATCAATTACAATATGGCACCTAGATGTTCTCCTGCCCTTTCTTTCTTTTTTTTTTTTTAATTTAAATTTATGTTAGTTAAGATATAGTGTAGTATTGTTTCCAAGAGTAGAATTTAGTGATTCAGGAGCACCTGGGTGGCTGAGTCAGTTAACCATCTGACTCTTGATTTTGGCTCCGGCCATGATCTCATGGTTTGTGAGTTCAAGCAGCACATCAGGCTCTGTGCTGGCAGTATGGAGGCTGCTTGGGATTCTCTCTCACTCCCTCTCTCTCTACCCTTCCACCCACAAACACTCTCTGTTTCTCTCTCCATCTCTTTCAAAATAAAGAAATAATCTTTAAAAAAGAATTTAGTGGTTCATCACTTCCGTATAACACCCAGTGTTCATCCCAATGAATGCCCTCCTTAATACCTATCACTCATTTAGCCCATCCTCCCACTGATCTCCCCTCCAGCAACCATCAGTTTGTTCTCTATAGTTAAGAGTCTCTTATGGTTTGCCTCCATCTCTGTCTTTATCTTATTTTATTTTTCCTTCCCTTCCCCTATGTTCATCTGTTTTGTTTCTTAAATTCCACATATGAGTGAAATCATATATTTGTCTTCCTCTGACTTATTTCACTTATTATAATACACTCTAGTTCCATCCACATTGTTGCAAATGGCAAGGTTTCATTCTTTTTGATGGCTGAGTAATATTACATTATATGTATATATACCTATACCACATCTTCTTTATGCATTCATCAGTCGATGGACATTTGGGCTTTTTCCATAATTTGACAATTATTGATGGTGCTGCTATAAACATTGAGGTGCATGTGCCCCTTCAAATCAGTATTTTTATATCCTTTGGGTAAGTACCTAGTAGCGCAATTGCTGGGTTGTAGGGTAGTTCTATTTTTAACCGTGGAGGAACATACACACTGCTTTCCAGAGTGGCTGTATGAGTTTTCATTCCACCAACAGTTCTCCTGCCCTTTCTAAGACGCCTAAATTTATACTTTTTTTGGCATTTGATGTAAGTAATGTACTTCTTAGGTAGGAAGAGATCACGGTGTCTCCAGGCACTTTTTCCTCGGTTTGGACAATTGTTTCTCCAGTCTAACCCTTCCCCAGCTGTTCACTGGGAAAAAACAAAAAACAAAAAATGAACAAACGAAAAAACAATTTCCTCCCTCTTCTTCCTTGGACTTTCTATGTCCAAAAACTTGGCTTGGGACCAGACTGTATTTTTCTGCATCCCTCACCAATTCCACAGCCTGATTGCTGTGTTTCTGAGCCTTGCTTGGTCAGCAAATCTTTTATTGCTGCTGCATTTGGTAGTTGGTTTCTGGCATTCCTGACCTTGTATTGCACCCACACAAATCAAAACCACCTGGCAGCTCTGCGGGTTCAATCCTCTCCGCCAACTATAGAAGACCAGGTCCTGAGTTACCAAATCAAGACTGTCTAGCTCCCACTGCTCAGCCCTGGTCCCTAGCCACCTGAATGTTCTTAAGCTTTCTGTAACTCTGACCTTCCCAGCTCCACCACCTTAAAGAGGCGTGAACTAAGGCGTGTGCCAACTTCTGAGCTTGCTATCTTTCCAGGGGGTGTGGGATGGGACTTGTCAATGTACCAGCTCTTCAGGGGAGATATGGATGTACCAGTCCCACATAGAGTTTGGCAATGGGCCCCGCCACTCAGTGGCACAGTGGTGACTCATGAAAACAGTGGGGAGTGGAATGTGGAGGCAGAGAATCAGCTCCCAGCCCCTCCCAGCAATTATGAAGCAGTCTGTTGACTTGGAGCCAGGAAAATTGAGTAAAAGTTCCTTTTCCTGGCTTTCAAGAACTGTCTGCCATTGGCTGATGCCAACCTGCTTGCCCAATCTGTTCCTCATCGTGAACCCTCTGCACCCACCACTTTCTACACCAGAATGCTTTGCTCTAAAATATATTCATTGAATGGATGAACCTCACAAGACATTATGTGAAGCACATGAAGTGCTTAAGTCACTTCCCTTCCAGGGAGGCATATCTCTCTGTGCTGGCTCAAGAGGACTTTCTTTTCTCTGATCCCTCAGTGTGGCTTTCAATCTGCTATCTAGTTACATGAGGCCTTGTACTGTTTTAAAGAATTCATGCTTAGTTTCTTCAATAAGAATGTGTGGATATGTATTCTTGAGGGTAGGTTCCATCTTTTGCTTCTTTGCTTTCCTCACAACACTTAGAACTATGGTGGTCAGTAAGCAATTTTTCAGATTGTTATTGACACAATAACGGAATATTGTCTTATTAAAAATTGGCTGTATTTTTTATCTCTCTCTCTCTCTCTCTGTCATATATTCACACACACACACACACACACACACACACACACACACACATATATATAGTCTTATGGTCTCAATGTTCATATCCCCCTCCCCCCAAATTCATATGCTGAAATCCTAACTCCCAATGTGAGGGTATTTGGAAGTGGGACCTTTAGGAGGTGATTACGTCATGAGGGTGGAGCCTAAATGCCTCTATAAAAGAGACCCCAGAGAGCTCCTTGCCCCTTCTGCCATGTGAAGAGATAAAGATGACCATCTATGAACCAGGAAGCCCTCAGCAAACATCATATCTGTTGACACCCTTAACTTGGACTTCTCAACCTCCAGGACTGTGAGAAATAAAGGTTTCTTGTTATAAGCCACACAGACTGTGGCATTTTGTTATAACAACCCAAAAGGAATAAGACTTATTTATACATTTATAAATATACTAAGAATTTTTTCTCAAGGTACTGAACTAAAAGATCATTACTGGGATGTGTTCTTTCATGAAGGAAGTATAAAAATAAGTATAAATGTAAACATAACTTTTTAGTTATTTAATTTTGGTATTTACCAATTCAGTGTTATTTCTTATTTAACAGATTTCTATCTATACTATCTTTCCTATCCGAACTCATGCAAATCATTCCAGTGCTGAGTTGGTTGTAGGGGAAACATTTGTTGTGTGTGTGTGTGTGTGTGTGTGAGTTTGATTTTTGGGGTTTTTTTTTTGGGGGGGGGAGAATTGAAACATTGGTTTTAATGGAGTTACTAGGAGTTGAACTGAAATGATTCAGGCCTTGGAGAATGGAATCATCCTTTTTTTTTTTTTTTTTTTTTTTTTTAGATTTTATTTTTAAGTAATCTCTACACCGAACATGGGGCTTGAACCTACAACCCTGAGATCAAGAACTCCACCAACTGAGCCAGCTGGGCACCCTGAGAATGGAGTCATTCTTACCAGTTGACCCCAAATGAGAGAGGAGCTATATCTACATATTACATATTAGCACCAGAGTGACCTTCATGCGTAAATGATGTAGAATTCTTTTTTTTTTCAATCAATAATGGAAAAATTCAGCAGCACAGAGTGAAGTTGGCAAATGCTGTCTGGAGTGAAACCATTGTGTTCTCCTGGGAGACTGAGCCCACTAGTAATGTCCATCAGAGAACTGCCGGGAACTGCAATGCTTTGATTAAATAGGGTATTAACCAGAGCCTGATTGCTTGAACCACACTGATAAAAACAAAATTCACCCTATCTACCAGAAACATTCTTTCCATGCAAGACTTAGCAATGAAAATAAACAAAAGCTTTAGCTTGTCAACTACATATATCATGGAGAATGGTGAAGTTTTGTTTGTTGTTAATGCTATTTTGGTTTTTCTGCTTAGTTGGCTATGAAAACTATTATTTGCATTCTTTTTCAATATCTTTTAGAGCTTTAAAGTAACTGTGAAAGAACACAGGGAATTAATATCACTCCTCAGAAGCCCTCATTTTATTTAACCCAGAGAACTTTACCTAACAGATTTCGTTATGAATCAGAGGCTGTCATTCCTTCATCACGGGGGGGGGGGGGGTGATTTAGCAAATTAAAGTTAGGAGAGTAGATAGAGCTAATGGGAGTGACAAGGATGCCTTCGGAGTGATTTATTCCTTGAAGAGAAATATCGCTGTCAACACCAAGTTTAAACAACATGGAAGTTAATGACTACTTCATACTACCATCTAGTGGTGATATATCTCCATCCTCGTGCTAAATGAGGATTGTAGTTTATCCTAGCCTGAAACTAGCAACTCCAGGTCAATAGTCAATTACACACTTGATGACTGTAAACTATTAAAAGTGTGCAAGGAAAAAGGTATCTTTTATCATCAAAATGTATTTAAGAGCGTAAAATGAATTAATATAAAGTAAGCAAAGTATTAGCAACTCATATGCCATGTTATTTAATTTAACGATGTTCTGGAGTACCTGGCAGGCTCAGTTGGAAGAGCATGCAACACTTGATCTCAAGGTCGTCAGTTCGAGCCCCATGTTAGAGGTAAAGATATAAATAAGTTAATTAGTTAATTAATTAATTAAAGGTACATTTAAAGATGTTCCTAGATCTCAGATATGTGTGATATGAATTCTCACTAAATTGTGTTTTAGGATACTGAAAAGGTACTGTGGTTACTTTTTTTTAACAATAATTAGGGAAATTTGGGGTTATACCGTAGGATACTAAGTGCTGCTTTGTATTTTCTTACTCTGAACAACCATAGGTTGTACATGTCTTCTGGTCAAAACGATCCTGAAAGCAAACACTTTGAATATGGTAGATGTTGCTGGAACACAGTTATCTTTATTTCATGAGATTTATGGAGGATGGAGAAAATAATTTTTTAAGGGACATTTTCTCTTATGAAGACCTGAAGTCATAATGAAAACCATTACCGGTAATTTGGATCAAATTACAGGTAGTTTTAGATCAAATTCAGATATAAAAAGGCATTTATACTTGTCTTAGCAATATTTGTAATTATCAGTACATCTTCAGACTTATAGGTTTAATTCTAATTTAAACACAGACAGGTAAGATTCAGAATGAGCCTGTCATTTTTTTTTCTTACTTCAAATGTTGCTTTATTAAAGTGGCATTGATTTGTTTGGCATGGGGAACCCACATAATTTAATCTCCTGGCAGTCGTATCTCAACAACAAAGGGCCTGAAGAATAAATGTTAACATCTAGGCCTAGAATTATTTTTAAAAATTCATAACATATCTATTTTATTTTGCTTACTGAATTAACAGTTCTTTGAAGAACACCTTCCTGCGTATGATGGTGATATGCTTTATGCCACATCGTGATATGTTTTATAGAATGTAAGAAAATTTCTCATATTCAATTGTAACTTCTTTGAAAAGTTGAGGACATGTTACAGTGTCTAAATAGTACATGCTTTTGTAAAAGAGTAGCGAGATCCAGCTAAAAATATTTCTGCAGTTCACTCTCCTGTTTAATGCTGACAAAATACCTTTGTTTGAACTCACAATCTTATAAATACCTTTTTCTTGTTGTAAAACTAATCCATATTGATTGCAGAAAATTAAGAAAACAAGGAATCAAAAAAAAAGTTAGAGAAGGAGGGAGCCAAACCATAAGAGACTCTTAAAAACTGAAAACAATCTGAGGGTTGATGGGGGGTGGGAGGGAGGGGTAGGTGGGTGATGGATATTGAGGAGGGCACCTGTTGGGATGAGCACTAGGTGTTGTATGGAAACCAATTTGACAATAAATTTCATATTAAAAAAAGAAAAAAAAAGAAACTTCCCTTGAAATCTCAACACTCAGAAAACAACTTAAAATGTTTTGCCCATTTTTAAAAACTAGGAAACTGGTTGGTCATCTGACTTCTTTCACCTAATAATAAATTATGAATCACTTTCATAAGTTAAATAAGTTAAGTAAATGCCAGAAATACATTTTTAATGAAATTATTTAAAATAATTTAGGGTTCTATTGTATAGGTATATAACAGTTTTCTTAATGATCTCTGCAATGTTGTTCCCAGTATTTGTACCTGTAATAAACCTTTGGAAACATCTGTGTTTCTTTTCTTTGGATAAAGAAATCGAAAAATTTTTCATAAAAGTGAATAAATGTTACAATGTTTAAATAGTGAATTATTTTGTAAAAGAGTACCAACATCAAGACAAGGAAGTTCTCATTTCTGAAACAGTCCAGTTCCTAAGACCCACTGAATGCAAGGAAATTAGCTAAAAGTACATAGTCCTTGCAGATTAGAGTCTAGAGGCAGAGGCAATACCTAATAGTTGATGCTGGATAAAAATTTCCCCCAAAATATTTAAAATTCCTTGAGGACAAGATTTATTTCTTCTGTTTTTGTTGTTTCCTGGCCTCAGTCTGAAGATTTTTTTTGTTTTGTTTTGTTTTGTTTTTTGTTTTTATTACAAGTGACAGAAAATCGGACCCTAACGAGCTAGAGCACCAGGAAAAGTTGGTTCGTGTGACTGAATTCTCTAAGAACAGGTACAGCTTCAGACAGAGCTGGATGCAGGCTGTTTGCCCACATCCCCAGGCCCAGGTGCCACTCTGCCTCTTGGATAGCTTCCTCTGTGCTGGTTCCTTCTCTGATGAGTCTTCCCTCAGAGTGGTAGCTTTAGGTTACACACTTTCAGATAAAGGCCAGCTGCTCACCTGGGATGTTCACCATTTCCTGGCAATACCCTTTGACTCAGCCATGGGTTAGAGTCTTTGTTTCCTCATCCTATGTTACCATCTTCCTCGGTTTACTTCTTCATTTTCGTGGCACATCCCCTCTGGTAGCTTCCTGGGAGAAGATGTATTGGAATTAAATGTTCTGTTCTGAGCCTTTGTATGACCAGAGTATTTCTTTAGTTTACCTTCATGCCTGCTTAGTAGTTTTGCTGGAAGGAGAGAGAGACTCCCAATGTCCTCCTCCATCTCCTAGGTACACAAGGGAACTACTCTTCTGGATCCTTTGTAGTTAGGTGGTGTGTGATGAATTCAGCCAGTGAAATGTGATGGAAGAAGTATATCACTTCCAGGTGTAGGGAATTGAGAGTTTGGGGACTCCTCTGTGCTGTTCCCTTGCCACAGGAGCTTTGGAGGACATATGTTTAAAAACACCACCTCAGGATGGAGAGAACCTGGATGCCTGAATCACAGAATGGAGAGGCACCTGCTAACCTGCCTTTATAAGAGTAGGAAGCAAACACTGTTGAGCTAATCTAAGTTGTCAGGGTTTCTCCCTTCCTTCCTTCCTTCCTTCCTTCCTTCCTTCCTCCCTCCCTTCCTTCCTCCCTTCCCTTTCCTTTCTTCCTTCCTTCTTTCCTTCCTTCCTTCCTTCCTTCCTTCCTTCCTTTAGTTTCTTTCTTCTTTTTAAATTGCATCAGCCCTCAGTGGAGTAAACATTTCTTAGGTGCACAATTCATCTGAAGAAAGATTTAGAGCACTCCTAGGGACACAAAGAACAAATGGAAATCTATATTCTTGGAAAAGAAGATTCATGGCCAGAACAGTATCCGTAGTGGAGAGCGTATTAATTATGAAGGTGATGCCATCCCCATAGATATACCAACAGTATATTATTTTTTGAGGAGAGAATTAAAAAATCTCATTCCAAAGTGACTATGGAAAGGAAAATTCTAAAGAAAAATAAAGTTAAATTCAGATCTTGCACATGACTCCAGGATAAATTCTAGTTGATCAAATGATTAAATGCAAACATGATACCATAACACTAGAATAAATAATGATAATTGTTTAGAATTAAATACTGGGGAGGCCTTTTCTGGATATGATGTAAAACCTAGCAGCCATCAAAACAGATATTTGTACATTCCATTATTTAAAGGTAAAGGGTTAAGATGAGATTTATGACTCACTCTATGGGACATTTTTTTTGAGTTTTGCATTTTTCTGAAAAAATCTTGTATTCTATCATTGTTCAATACAATGTTCTATAAGTTCTAGTAGATTGCTTTATTGTGTTTTTCATAAAATCGTTCTATTTCTGCTTGTCAATTATTGAGTGGTTTATTCATGTTTTTTCCTATGATTGTGGATCTTTTTGTTTCACTTTTCATTGTTTACTTTATTTTAAATGTATGTTATTGTGTGCATACATATTTAAAACTGTTATATCATCCAAGTAAATTGACCTTAGTTCATTGAAAAAAATAAAATAAAAAAATAAAGGTAAAGAGGAAAAATCTACGCATGAAAATCTCCCATAAGCAAAGTCAGAGAACAAATAATAAGCTACAAAAGTATTTCAACTCAATTCGTGTCTAAAGAATAATTTTCCTCTGCAAGAAAAAGAGCAAATAACTTCACAAGAATACATGCAAATGATATGAAATGAAAGAAAAGGAAGCATATACAGACCTTAAAAGATAAAATGATGTTCAATCTCACTCACAGTAAGTCATTTCACATTTAAACTACAAGGTGACATCACTTTTCACCTACCAGACACTGGCAAAGATCCCAGAGCTTGATAGCACACTGTATTATTGAGGATACAGGAAATGAGCACTGTCATAAATTACTCATGGCTGTGTAAATTACTACAATCCTTAGAGAGCACGATTTGACAACATCTATGCAAATGCCCTTTGAACCAGCAATCTCTCCTTTAGGAATTTCTCCGTATTTGCAGGTAAGTGAAAGGATATGAGCACAGCCTGGCAACACTGTAACAGTAGAGACGAGATGAGCTAGGTGTCAGTGTAGAGGTCAAGATGGGCCACTTTGGCATGAATAGTATTTTGAGTTAAAAGTAATCAAAACACAGCAGATGGAGGTAAACTCTCTTCCTGGTCCTCAACTGCCTAAGTTTATATTGGAAAGGAGAGCGTGTACTAGAAAGAGACAATTAGCAGAGAGTCCCTTTTACCTAAGAAACGTATCTGAATAATAGGGCAACTCTGTTTTTCAAAACATCTCTTTCCACCTTCTTGCTAATGGAAGCATTCATAACCTCCATTCATAACCTCAGGCCTTACCACTCTTCTTAGTTCATATAAGCTTCATGTGCCTCACTGTCTATGGAACTTCCACATCCACATGGATTCCTCCTACATACGTAATTAAATTTTATTTTTTCCTGTTATTCTGTCTCATGTCAGTTTGATTCTAAATCCAGCTGGAAGGACCTCAAAGGGCAGCAGAAGGTCTTCCTCCCCAACATCAGCCAATAGGGGATTGCCTAAATAACAGTACAGCCACACAATAAAATATACCATAACTGTACCAAAGAATGAAGAAGTTCAAGAACAGACATGGATTTATCACCCATGTATCTTGTTGAGTGAAAAAGGCAAGTTGTAGAACACGTGTGCACTAGACTGTACTACTATTTGTATGTTTTTATTTTAAAGAGTAAAATGTATGTATGTAGCTTTTACATGCACAGAATATCTCTGGAATGAAGTCTAAAAATCTGGTCATCATGGCTGTTCACGGAAAGGGAACTGGATGGGGGTGGGGGAGGCGAGAATGTTCACCATATGTCACTTTGAACCCCTTGCATTTTGAACCAGGTGAATATATCTGTGTAAAAAATAAAAAAAATAGTTAACATTTAGAGTTTGGGCACTTACAACCTACCTTAAAACCTACCTTTCAGCATCAATGGTCATGTAACCCCTTCAGGGACAAGCATCTTACCTGGAGCAGAGTCAGCTCATAGCTCACACATGTATGAGAGACTTCACCTGCAGTCTGATCTCTTTTGGAGATCAGTACCACTTGTACTGTGGGCAAGTGTCATGGCTCTGTCCATCATGTGACAAGACTGTGGGTTTTGGCTTCCTAGGCTGAGGTAATATTTGCCTGATATAGTCCCGAGGAATGACTGGGGAAACAAAACAATTCCCTTTTGATGTCTTAGGTAACAATGGTTCTAACTAGTGAATAATAAAAATGGAAAGATTTTCTAGTTGAAGATGACCCACCAAACACATGAATTTACCCCTTTTCTCCCTGAGAGTCTGATTGCAACAACCAAAGAAACACAAAAGAGTAAGTCTATAGTAGCATCAGAAATCTGGGAAGGACGCTTTTAAGAGATGAGAAGACACACAAAAATTTTCTCAAAGATCTGAACCAGATGGAATCAGTTTGGTGGCAACTCTAGAATTTGTCTCCAGATCAATCTTCTAACATTACTCTTGAGTAAAAGAAGAAATTGTGCTACAGGTAGTGACCAGAGTGGATATTGGGGCAGAAGTAAAGGCCCAGTGCCCTGAGCTGTCAGCTGCTTTGAGGGACAAGAAGAACCCACGCTAACAAGTCAAGTGACCCTCAGAACCTAAATGTCAGCCTGTCTAGTCACATGTCCTGCTAAAATCAGCAAGTTGTTATGTCCAAAAGTAATCAGTTCTGGAAAATTAGAAGTAAGTTCTTAAGTGAAAACCTGAGCAGGGCACCTGGGTGGCTCAGTTGATTAAGTGTCCAACTCTTGGTTTCAGTTCAGGTCATGATCTCACAGTTGGTGAGTTCG
Organism: Panthera leo; assembly: GCF_018350215.1. Taxonomy (NCBI): domain Eukaryota; kingdom Metazoa; phylum Chordata; class Mammalia; order Carnivora; family Felidae; genus Panthera; species Panthera leo. The sequence goes on along the minus strand of NC_056684.1, from coordinate 19,864,812 downwards.
AGACCCACATTGGGCTCTGTGCTGACACCATGGAGCCTGCTTGGATCCTATCTCTCCCTCTCTCTCTGCCCCTCCCCACTCCTGCTCTATCTCTATCTCTCTCAAAATAAATAAATAAACTTTAAGTGAAAACCTGAGCAGATGTTCTTCATGTACAACGGGCCTGATTCAAGGTCTAATCAGGAGCTTAAAGACTCAACAGAGGAATTCTCCCAGAATGCACTGCAAATCAAGATGTCAGGGATAAAACTGAAGGCAAGTATGAATGCTATTCATGTGTAATGGCTCACACAGTAATTGAGTTCAAATCCTGCCCAATCTTTTATTAGCTCTCTGATCTTGGATAAGTCACATCAGCATTCAATCTCTCAGTTTTCTCAGCTGTGAATAAGGGAAAACCAGAGGAACTACAGTATATGACAGGTCTGAGCATTATATAAAATAACAGGTAATGTGCTCAAAAAGGGCCTGAAAAGAGTAGGACTCAATTCTTAGTTAAGTTTCTATCATTATTAATATTAATAGACCATCAGATACGTGAAAAATAAATATGCTACCACATGCCATGTACGAAGATATGTCTAAAATTTAAAAATGCAGAAATGTTCAAAAGTAATGATGACAAAGGTAGTCGTATGCTTCCAAAACAACAGAAGACAAAAAACCGTGAAATCATAAAAATAGAATTCTATGTCAAAAAGAATTAAATAGGACACAGTTTATATTTATAATAAAAAAACTGTGAAAACAATAGCAATGAGCCTTTCTGCCAGAACAACATGGTATCAAATGTTACCAAAATATATAAAGAAAAATGTATTGAATCAAAGTGAGAATAGTCAAAATGAGAGAATCTGGCAAATTTCTAAGATGATTGATTAAATAGACAAAAATAAATGACATAGGCTTTTAAGTATTGAAATCACAAGCTTGATTTCAATAGTAACCTACAGAATTTTGAACCCAATAGCGAATACACATTTTTGTAAGCACACATGGAATATCTACAAAAATTGATATCATCTTAAACAAAAAAGTCTCAACCAATTTCAAAAAGTAGTAGGCACTCAGGCTAATTTTCTAATGACAGTGTAATAAAACCAGAGATTAGAAATGACACACAATGTATGGAAGCGTTGAATCACCATGTTATACACCTGAGACTAATATTACACTGTATGTTAACTGACTGCAATTGACATTAAAACTTAAAGTAACACAGAGAATAATATCCCACTCAAAAAAAAAAAGAAGAAAAAGTTATATGGCCTTGGAGATCAAAGCAAAACAGAGTGGCATTCTGTCACTCTTGAGTAAAGTGGAAAGTCATGCTTGGCACCTGCCAGTAGTTTCTACTTGGACGAGGACTTTGTGTTACTGAGAAAACAAGGGGAAAGGAAATGAAGTCCAAAAGCTAGCAAATGCTTCAAAATGAAAAAAAAGAAAGAAAGAAAGAAAGAAAGAAAGAAAGAAAGAAAAAAGAAAAAATTTAACAGATAAAAGCAGAAATTCATGAAATGGGCAAACAATGAACTTTGATAAGACCAAAATTAAATTCTTTGAAAACTAATACTAGTAAGAAATACAATGGCAAACCATTAGCAGCCTTGATCCAAAAAAAAAAAAAGAATGAGAAAAATCACTACCAAAGGAGAAGAGGCTTTCAAGAATTAATTATTAAAAATAACTACAGAGGGGGCACCTGGGTGGCTCAGTCAGTTAGGTGTCCAACTTTGGCTCAGGTCATCATCTTGAAGTCCATGAGTTCAAGCCCTGCATCAGGCTCTGTGCTGACAGCTCAGAGCCTGGAGCCTGCTTTGGATTCTGTGTCCCCACCCCCACCCCCACCCCGCCCCTTCTTCACTCATGCTCTGTCTTGCTCTGTCTCTCAAAAATAAATGTTTTTTAAAAACACGTTAAAATTAACTACAGAGTCAGAAGACCTAAATCCTTGATGGTTCCATTGCAAAAATTGAAGACGTAGTCAGAGGTCTCATCCTAAATCAGCCCCCAGATTTAGGCAGTGTTTTGGGGGAATTCTTTTGGCCTTTTGAGGAACACATGGTTCTTATTGTTCAAACTAACTCTGAGAACAGGGACAGATAGCATTCTAAAAGTCTAGAAAGTCCTAATATTTAAACTCATTTTCATTTGAGAGGTGCACGCATGCCAGTGATTTAGAGGGAATCGGGATCCTACTGGGGCTTCCTCCTGGGAAGGGCTGGGACCAGGGCTGGGTGAAGGGGGATTCTACTTCCTACCCTACACAGTTCTGCAGTTTGATTTTTTTCAATAAATACTCATTGATGGATTAACTACATAACATATTTTTTAAATATTTTATTTATTTATTTTGAGAGAGAGAGAGCTCAAGTTAGGAAGGGGCAGAGAGAGAGAAAAAGAAAGAGAGGGAGAGAGAGAATCCCAAGCAGGCTCTCCACTGCCAGCGCAGAACCCGACGCAGAGCTCCATCCCACAAATGGTGAAATCATGACCTGAGCCAAGATCAAGAGGCAGATGCTTAACTGACTGAGCCTAACTATATAATATTTTTAAGCCAGTCATTATTTCATTTATTAGTATTAATTTTTAAACCAAAAGAATAAGTAGGAAGTATTATCTCTATCAGAGGCTGGCAATTTTTTTCTGTGCAGGGCCAGTTAGTAAATACTTTAGCCTTCTGGGGCCCATACAGTGTCTGTCACAACTTCTCAACTTTGGCGGCTAGCACCAAAGCAACCACAAACTATATGTAAATGAATATTGCATCCGTGTTGTAATAAAATTTTATTCACAAAAACAGGTTGTAGGTTGGATTTGGTCCTCGGCCATACTTTGCTAACCCTGATCTCTATCATGAATGGGGAAATTGGTATTTTGATGCATTTTATTAAACCTCTGTCCGATATTTGATTCACTTAATATTTGTTGAGCACCTATTATGTTCCAGGCACAGCTCTCGGGACTAAGGATACAGTAGTTAACTGAACACTGTGCTCAGGGAGGGTTGCATTCTACTGGGAGAAAACGGATGATATGCAAATAAAAACATAATACATCAGGAATTAATAGTTAGGATGACAATGGGGATGGCACAGTTTTAGAAAGGGTGGTAAGAAAGGCCTCCTTGAGAGGTATGTGACCATCAGAAAGAGGCTGAGGATGCACTGGGCAGTGTTGGGAGAGAGTGGGGAGCTGCTCCAGGGAAGAGACAGGTGTGAAGTCTGAAACTAGCAATGATAATCAGCAAAAAGCTGATGTGCCCATAGCAGTGTAGGAAGGGAGTGGAGGGAGCATCTGGGACACAGGGCCAGGGTCTACCAGGTGATTTGAAGGAGTATGGACTTTATCATGGTCTGATGGAGGCTCCTGGAGGGCTCTAGGCCAGGCTATGAAGTGGCTGATTCACATGTTCAAAACCTCCCTCTGCTGTAGCAGACTGTAGGTCGAGGACAAAGCAGGGGCTGGTTAGGAAGCTCCTGCAGCCACCCAGCCATCACGGGCAGTATTCATGGGGGCTTGGGATAGGGAGGGGGGGTGTGTGCCGAGAATTGGTCAGATCTTGGAGACAGTATGAAGGTGGAGCTGGCAGAACTGGTGGGGTTTGGGATGTGGGGTAAAGGTAATGGAAGAGAGGAGGGTATGATCCAAGGTTTTTGACCAAATTGCCATTTTCTGATACCTGAGCAAATGAGGGCTTGAGGGGGCTAGTTCCCAGGTGGTTGTGTACACCTTGTTTGACTTGCTTGGTAGGTTGTCATCAGTCTCCAGCCAGTAGGGTCTGGACTTTAGGAGGAGATGCAAAATTTGAAGTAATGGAGGGTGGAGGGGGCAGATAAAGGGTCACGAGGTCATCAGGGAGAGTGTTGACAAGAAGCAATGCTCAGGACTGGGCCATGGAAGAGCCACCAGGATGCAGGGTCCAGCAGAGGAGCCCAGAAGGTGGAGCAGGTGAGCAGGAGAGACCCAGGAAACCATGCATCCTGGGAGCCAAGGGAAGTGCCAATCAAAGGCCAGAAGATGAAAATCCTTTTCCCAGACTACTTTAACAAGGGCAGTAGGGTCCAGGGTACAGAGTAGGTTCAAGCAGGAAAATAAGGCCAGAAAGCCAAGCCAGGCACCTGGAGATCTGGATCCAGGCTAGTGATTGGGTGGTAGAGCAGATCCTCCTCTCACTGCAGACCAACCAGCAAGCTCCGACCCAGCTATGCTGGGCTCTGAGAATTACAAAGAGGATGAAAGAGTTCCTTCTTGTGTGTGCATGGTGTGGTGGTGGGAGGGCTGTGGGAAAGGGTGACAAATGGAAACAACCAATCTATTCTGGTAAACATGAAGAATGGGGCCAGTGCAAGGGTGAGTGGAAACAGAGGGGATTCCCATCCCATTTTCCCAGATCTGTGTTCATGGAGGATGGGGGGAATTTTACAAGAAGATTCCCAAGGGTTTAGTCAACTGAAGAGCCTGTATCACCATACATTGTCAGCAACATGACTATGTCTCAGTATGAAGGTTACTCAAGAAATTGAAAGTAGAGTTATCCTTTGACCCAGCAGTTATACTACTAGATATTTATCCAAAAGATACAAAAATGTTGATTTGCAGGGGCACATGCACCCCAATGTTTACAGCAGCACTATCAACATTGTGTATATATACACATTGTGTATATATGTATATATACATTGTGCATATGTACACAATGGGATATTACTCAGCAATCAAAAAGAATGAAATCTTGTCATTTGAACAACATGGATGGAACTAGAGTGTATTATGTTAAGTGAAATAAGCCAGTCAGAGAAAGACAAATATCATATGATTTCACTCATATATGGAATTTAAGAAACAAAACAGATGAACATAAGGGAAGGAAAGGAAATATAAGATAAAAACAGAGAGGGAGACAAACCGTAAGAGACTCTTAAATACAGAGAACAAGCTGAGGGTTACTGGAGAGTAGATGGGCAGGGGGATGGGCTAAATGGGTGATTGGTATTAAGGAGGGCACTTGTTGGGATGAGAACTGGGTGTTATATATAAGTGATGAATCACTAAATTCTACTCCTGAAACCATTATTACACTATATGTTAAACTAACTTGGGTTTAAATAAAATTAAAAAAAAAAAAATGGCCCACTATGGCTCCGTGGGCTAAGTCACGTCGGCAGAAATTCAGCCCTTTCCAATGCACAGCAAAGGCTCAATTGGCAAGGGAGGGCAGGAGACCTACATTTATTTTCATCCAATGGTGTTAAAAACCAGGCTGGCCACATCCTCAGGTCTGCGTCTAGCACACACCCTGTGAATGAGGAACACCAGTTCCTTGGAGGCAGCAGGGCTCTGGACAGGGCACAGAACCCAAGATATGGAGCAAGTCACTTCATGGCTGTGCCTCAGTTTCTACACCTGTGCCTTGGAGGGGATAATCATGCTTTCTGGTGCCTCAGAGATGATAAATCAGAGATGATTTAAGATAATATGTGGAAACTGCTTGTGAACCCTGAGGGTTGTAGGTGTGATGAGAATGTCCTCCGTACTCCATGGAAGCATCTAGACCCACTGAGAATTATGAACAGACAGCTGAGGGAGGGTCATTCTTCATCAGTAAAATTTTAGGTATTAAAAAATGACCAGCATTCTTTACATTTGTCCAACATTGTTCTTTTTCCAGTGCATTGAATGTGTATAAATCAAAACACAATGTTGGCTTCTCCCCGCATCCTATAGCCTTGTCTTTGTGCAGCCTGATGCCTATATTCCCAGCTGCCACCTGCCTGTATTCAGGACCACTGCTGCTGGCTTCTCATTGGTGGATCCACAGGTCCTGGATACTGTTGCCTTGGTGAATTCACAACATTGCGTGTGGGTAGGGGCAGAAGCTTCTCTGATTTATCTTCTGCTCTTAAAAGTTGAGGTTATCCCCAGATGAAGCTTAAAATAAATTATGACTTTCCCTTTCCACTGTTTTATTTTTCTTCAATTTATGCTTCTGTGAGCAAGTAATGTTCTTTTATTGACAGCTGAATGAACAGAAAAATGAGGAAAAGCAAATGTCTCCTTTGTCGCAGTTCTTTCCCCTCTCCAGCCCTTCCTGGAATGGAGAGATAAAAATTACAAAGCACGCACAATAATTTTTCTGAAATCAGGTCTCAGGGCTGAGTGGGAATGATCTACTTTGACAGCCTTCATTTCAGCCGTCAAGTGGGAGAGGTTGTGTTCCATTCTGTCTTATCTTCCATTGATGAGCGTGAGGATGAGGGGAAAGCATGTGATCCCATGGGGCACAGATTGGGGCTTCCACAATGACAGCCACACAGCAAACATTGTGCAGTTGAAATGTCTTCTAACACTTGGTGGAATCAAAGTGGGCTTTTTTTTTTAACATTTATTTATTTTTGAAAGAGAGAGGACAGACAGAGCACAAGTGGGGGAGGGGCAGAGAGAGAGGGAGACACAGAATCTGAACCAGGCTCCAGGCTCTGAGCTGTCAGCACAGAGCCCCATGTGGGGCTAGAACTCATGAACCGTGAGATCATGACCTGAGCCGAAGTTGAATGCTTAAGCAACTGAGCCACCCAGGTGCCCCAAAGTGGGTTTTGATGTGAGTGTGGTAAAACCCATTCAGGAAAGAAATTTTTCTCACCTGGTGGTAAAACCCCATGGTGCACCCCTAACCTATTCATGAACTCAGAACCTAAATATAAATTACTTACGGCATTATCTATATTACTGTTCTCCTCAACAGTAAGCTCAGGCTTAAGAGCTGACCACACAGGTGCTTAATAATACCATACTGCTGTTCCTGGTGTGATAAAATACCCTAATGGGGTGCATTATCTATAGGCCTGCATTTAAACAGGAGAATGAGATGATTAATTGTAATTTTAGGCCAATGTTTCACTGAAGTGGAACAATCTACATGTTACAGGTTGTTTTTATGAACAAAACAGGGTTTACATCATGCACCACATAGGTTAACCTAACAGACTTAACTATTGTTCTAGAATTTATCCAATATGTAGGACAGTTTAACTCTGTATTTATTTTTTTTAACATTTTTAAAAAGTTTATTTATTTTGAGAGAGACAGAGAGAGCGTGAGCAGGGGAAGAGCAGAGAAAGAGAGGGAGAGAATCCCAAGCAGGCTCCTCACTGTCAGCGCAGGGCCTGACACGGGGCTTGATTGCATGAACCGTGAGATCCTGACCGGAGCCGAAGTCAAGATTTGGATGTCCAACTGAGCCACTCAGGTGCCCCAGTTTTAACTCTTTAAATCATGGCATGATATAGTTGGGAGTGTACAGAAAAGTTTGCAAAAATTGTCAGCAATAAACAGTAGCTCAGAGGGAGTGGTAACATAGGGATAAACCAACATTATGTAGGGATAGAATGTCCAGTGATGGCCCCAGCACGGAAGGTTATCCACATGTTCTCCAGCAGAGTTATAGGTATTCTGTTTGGGATTTTAGTCTATAAAAGGACAGTGAAGTCAGAGAGAAGCATGAGCTGTGAGGAAAGCATGGGCAGGGAAGATGGTGAGAGTGTGGGTCATTGTCATGGAAAGAACAACCAACCCAGGGTCATGGGTGAGATTGGCTACAAGTTTTCCCTGGGAAATGAAAGTGAAGGTATATCATTAGCTTAGTCTTAAATTCAGAAGGGCCTGAGGCTGGGGGCCAGGAAGCAAGTGGAGATGGGTCTCTACTCCTAGACCATTTCAGTGTGTGTCTTACCTCATGTGCAAAATCTAAGGGAAAGATTGGTGGCAGTTGTGGACCTCGGGAATGGAGGAAAAAGAGAAAGTGTTGACTCCCCCCAGGAATCAGTAAAACCAAATGCTTTAGAAGCTCAAATAAAGCAAGCTACAGCAGGTGGCTACTTTGGAGCCCAGACCTCACACTCTCCTGGGACCTAACACAGAGTGATGATCTGAGGTCTCTTCTTTTCATCCTTATGTTATCCCTGGATGGGGGATAAAAAAGGAAAGAGAGAGAGGAAAGAAGGGTCTAGGATGTGGAGAAACGTAGGAGGGGTCAAGAAATAGTAATCTAGATACTATGTTTGCACGCAAGACAGAAATTCAAAATCCAGGACAATCTGTTGCACTTATTAATGTAGCACGTGTACCAAAAGTGCCCCTGGGGCTGGTGTGTGTCTAGACCCAGGGAAACAGAGGGGGCAAAAGTGGTGGGGTGTGCCTAGTCAGCAGGTCCAGTGTGCATGGACTAGTTGCACAGAGAAAATGCTGATAGCCCGAGACCAGACGGTTGTCTTAATTGTAAGGAGGAGCCAAGTGTACAGAGTGCTCAGTCGCCAACCACTTAGCAGTCATTGAGTGACGACTCTCAGCCAGGCACAGAATAGTCTAGGGCATGGACAAGGAACAATAGGTGAAGGGAGGCTACTTTGCACATTTTTGTGCATTTAATCCCCACAAAGACTACTCAATATCCTCACTGACCACAAGAGAAATGCAGGGATAAAGGTTAGCAGCTTGCCCAAGGTTACATAATACTTGTGATGCTTGCTTGTATGTGTGAACTTGGCCAGGCCACGGTACCCAGTTGTCTGGTCAAACTCCAGTCTAGATGTTGCTGTGAAGATATTTTTGAATGAGACTAACATCTAAACCAGTAGACACTGAGTAAAGGAGCTTACATTCCAAAATGTGGGTGGGCCACACCCTATCACTTGACATCCTCAAGAGTAAAGACTGAAGTTTCCCCAAACAGAAGGAATTCTCCTCAAGACTGCAACATAGAAACCTGCCAGAGTTTCCAGTCTGCTGCCCCATGGAATTTGGATTCAAGACTGTAACACCAGCTCATATTTGAATTTCTATCCTGGCAGGGCTTGCCCTATGAAATTTGGACTTGCCAGCCCAAACTATTGCATGAGTTAATTCCTTAAAATAAATTTGTTTTTCTCCATATATGTGTGTATAGATCTTTCTCCTTACTGAAAACAAAAACTAGAAGGGTAAAATCATCTCTTTAACAAACCCCAGAGGCACCTGTTAATGCAGAATCCTGCACTAGGAAGGGCTGTGATAGATGGAGGCCAGACCTCAATCTCCTGGACAGGGCAGGCAGGAGGTCATGCTCTCCACATGGGATCGGGGGGAGGGCTCACCCCTGAACCACCAACCCAGACCCAGCCAGAGAGAGCCAGGAGGAGCCTGAAGGAAGAATCATATTGCAGGGAACCCAAGGCCACCCAGGTCAGTCTAAGGGACCTCTGAGAACCATGCAGCAGGGAAAGAAACAGAAAGCAGGATGTGTACCTTCTAAGTGAATAGACCATGAAAATGGGGCCCCAAGTACATATTTGCATTAATAAGCTTGATGAATGGAAAATCAATTATATATGCTAATTAAACACAGTAAATATTGGCTTGTGCACTTTTCTACAATGCTTACTAAGTACCAAAACTTAGATATTTATAATCAATCCATTAAAAGATCAAAGAAAACTGATGATTTACATTTTTCATGGAGGGGGGAAGGACATTGAATGGAGTAGAAACCATTTCCATGGTTGATTTCAGTTCTTGTTTTATTCAAGTCCTTCCTGTCAGAGAGTCTGTACCTGCAAGAAATGGCCATAAAGGCTTACCACAGCTCAAATTTTATTCTGGCCCATAAAATACAGAATTTGTGAGCCAGAAAGGAGATGAAGACAACTCATATTTGGGCAACTCCAGAGCATCCCACAATGAGTTGAGTATTCAGGTGTCTTGGGGGACAGAAGCATTAACACGGATGCTAGGAGACTACTGCACAATTCTTAGATGTTAGAATTTTACTACTGAAGTGCATAATTATCTGGGACGCTGAGAAATGAACAGCATCAGCCTGTTTTGGACTCTGACAAAGAACAAAAAGTAAGAATAGTCAGTTGCATACTTGAACAGCATCAACTGGAATAAAATGGTGCTTCTCAAGTACTATTCTGTTTATGCTGCAGGACAGGCCAAGAAATGACATAGTGGTCTGGGCTTGCCCCAGAAAATATTGGCATCAGTCAAATAATTTGTAAGTGGCTAGAGGACACAGTGGAAAGAGAAGGGGAGGAAGAAAATGAAAAGCAAACAGATAGGACTTCTTAAAGGTTTCAAATGCACTGAGAATGTAAACATACTTGTTAAATAATTGAAGACTTTGTTCTTGATCTTCTGTCTCAAGGACATCACTAGGTTCAGGCTGAGTTCCAACTCTTGCTTTTTCTTCTGCAGCGGATGCCTCTTGTAAGATCCTATAGGTTTGTTCTGTATGATAACATAAGCAGGTGTCACAGCTCTGGCACGAAGCTCACCCATTTGCTGCTGCCTTTCTTTTCTTCCCTAAAGTTATATGTTGCTGGGGATTTGGCTATTCCAAATTGTATACAAAAAGATGATTATTCAGTTCATGTTTGACATTTTTCTAAGCAAACACCCAATTAGTTCATTGAAAAGATTGTTCATTACAAGGTGTTCAAAATAAATAGTAGCTTGTTTTGGCTAAGAATACAGTGACCATATTTCAAAAGTGCATGTTGGTATTTTTCTGGTTATGGGGGTTGCAGTAAGCACTCACCTTCTTTGCAATATATAAAAATGGGTTTCATGGAAAGAGGGATAGAAGGAAAGGGAGGAAGCAGAATCCCTTTCAAATGCAGTTTCTTCCTAAACTACTGGCCGGTGACCTTCACGGACTTCCCTACCTTGAACTTGGGTTTGGGTTTGGGTTTGGATTTGTTTCCTCTTGGGTTTGGGAACCAGAGTCACAGGGAGTTTCTACTGACTTTTAACACTCAGGTGGAAAGCTCATTTTCTTCCTCTCCAGGACTTGACCATGATCTCTGCCATAGTTTGGGGCAATACCTTCTCTACACACCTGATTCTAAACATCTGAGACCTTGTTCCTTGTGAGCTTCTTCACCCCACCTCCCAATAGTTATAAGAGGTTATGTTCCTAGCAAAGAGCTGTTGGCACCCCCAATTAAAACCTTCCGGGGACCCCTATGGCATCGAAGCCCAGTTCATTAACGTCTTAGCCCACCCTTGCCCTGCCCCTCTTCATGTACACCTCCTCTCTTCCTTGAATTCCTAGAAGGTGTCCTCTATCCTCCCATCCATGTGTGCGCAGTGCGAGGTCCTGAACCTGCAAGGTGTAGAAATGTCATGATCTGTGCTGTTACATTAAATAACATTGCAGTGGAAAGACTCATCCCAAGAGACAGGCAATAGGAAAGGATGGCATTGGCATGGCTCTCCCTGTGGTCCATTTGCATGCTCCACACTTAAATTGTCCTTCCAGCTCTAGGTCTTGCCTCCTCCCAATGGGACAGGGGCGGGAACAAGAGAAATGCAGTGACCAGCTTAAGGGGTGGGAACTGCCAGAAGAATGAGCCTCCTGCCTCGTTGTGGGGGCTTCTCCCCTGTAATCAAGGATATTGGGCATTCTTTTCATCCCTGATGGCACAAGTAACATGTTTGGAATGACCCATGTTGTCCATGAACAACATTAAAATGTGGACATAAAACGTGAAATGCTATGGTGCTCCTGGGCCCCATGAACTGGTAATATTGAATGAAATGCAATAACTTCTTGCCTCTACCCCTATTCTGATTAGATCATTTTGCCTTCCACAGAGCACTCCAAGGCATAACTGCTAATTTGGAGCCTTTCCAGCTTGGTCACTCTGGGATACATTTGTTTAATAGTATATATTTCTAGTGATGGCAGCTGGCTCTTTTTGTATTATAAGAGCTGCAGGGCCTCCTTGGCGTTTATACAAGCTGAATCTACCTCCACACAGTGAGAGGAAATGGATTTCCTTCTGAAGGTGGGTGTCATTATAGCTCATAATAAAGCAGCCCCTTTCTGGAGCACCCACAAAGGATGAGCCCCATGGAACACAAGTGGATCGCCCCACGCTGGAGGGAAGTGAGCCTTTGTTTAATAGCCTGTAATAGCCTGGAATAGCCTGGAATAGCCTGGAATATTACCTAGGGAATCACCCATAAAGGTAAATCTAAAACTCTAGATGCTGCCCATGGATCTGGCATTCAGGTGACAAAAGACCTGGAATAGTTTCGAAGTTTTAAAAATAATCTCTCTAGCTACATTTTGATAATGTTATTGCTATATGTATACATATTTTTATAATTTTTAATTTTTTTGAAGTTTATTTATTTTGAGAGAGACAGAGCACATGAGAAGGGGAGAGGCAGAGAGAGAGGAGGGTGAGAGATCCCTAAGTGGGGCTTGAACTAACAAACTGCAAGATCATGATGTGAGCTGAAACCAACAGTCAGATGCTTAACTGACTGAGCCATCCAGGCATCCCTACAATTTTTAATTAAGATTTTATTTTCAAGTAATCTCTATACCCAACATGGGGCTTGAACTCACAACCCCAAGATCAAGAGTTGCACGTTCCACCGATTGAGCTAGCCAGTCACCCCTACAATTCTTTTTTTTTTTTCAATATATGAAGTTTATTGTCAAATTGGTTTCCACACAACACCCAGTGCTCATCCCAAAAGGTGCCCTCCTTAATACCCATCACCCACCCTCCCCTCCCTCCCACCCTCCATCAACCCTCAGTTTGTTCTCAGTTTTTAAGAGTCTCTTATGCTTTGGCTCTCTCCCACTCTAACCTCCTTTTTTTTTTCCCTTCCCCTCCCCCATGGGTTTCTGTTAAGTTTCTCAGGATCCACATAAGAGTGAAAACATGGTATCTGTCTTTCTCTGTATGGTTTATTTCACTTAGCATAACACTCTCCAGTTCCACCCATGTTGCTACAAAGGGCCATATTTCGTTCTTTCTCATTGCCACGTAGTACTCCATTTTGTATATAAACCACAATTTTTTTATCCATTCATCAGTTGATGGACATTTAGGCTCTTTCCATAATTGGGCTATTGTTGAGAGTGCTGCTATAAACATTGGGGTACAAGTGCCCCTATGCATCAGTACTCCTGTATCCCTTGGGTAAATTCCTAGCACTGCTACTGCTGAGTCATAGGGTAGGTCTATTTTTAATTTTTTGAGGAACCTCCACACTGTTTTCCAGAGTGGCTGCACCAATTTGCATTCCCATCAACAGTGCAAGAGGGTTCCCGTTTCTCCAGCGTCCTCTCCAGCATCCTCTCCAACATCTCCAGTCTCCTGATTTGTTCATTTTGGCCACTCTGACTGGGATGAGGTGATATCTGAGTGTGGTTTTGATTTGTATTTCCCTGATGAGGAGTGATGTTGAGCATCTTTTCATGTGTCTGTTGGCCATCCGGATGTCTTCTTTAGAGAAGTGTCTATTCATGTTTTCTGCCCATTTCTTCACTGGGTTATTTGTTTTTCGGGTGTGGAGTTTGGTGAGCTCTTTATAGATTTTGGATACTAGCCCTTTGTCCGATATGTCATTTGCAAATATCTTTTCCCATTCCATTGGTTGCCTTTTAGTTTTGTTGGTTGTTTCCTTTGCTGTGCAGAAGCTTTTTATCTTCATAAGGTCCCAGTAGTTCATTTTTGCTTTTAATTCCCTTGCCTTTGGGGATGTGTCAAGTAAGAGATTGTTATGGCTGAGGTCAGAGAGGTCTTTTCCTGCTTTCTCCTCTAGGGTTTTGATGGTTTCCTGTCTCACATTCAGGTCCTTTATCCATTTTGAGTTTGTTTTTGTGAATGGTGTGAGAAAGTGGTCTAGTTTCATTCTTCTGCATGTTGCTGTCCAGTTCTCCCAGCACCATTTGTTAAAGATACTGTCTTTTTTCCATTGGATGTTCTTTCCTACTTTGTCAAAGATTAGTTTGCCATACGTTTGTGGGTCTAGTTCTGGGGTTTCTATTCTATTCCATTGGTCTATGTGTCTGTTTTTGTGCCAATACCATGCTGTCTTGATGATTACAGCTTTGTAGTAGAGGCTGAAGTATGGGATTGTGATGCCTCCCGCTTTGGTCTTCTTCTTCAAAATTACTTTGGCTATTCGGGGTCTTTTGTGGTGCCATACGAATTTTAGGATTGCTTGTTCTAGTTTCGAGAAGAATGCTGGTGCAATTTTGATTGGGATTTCATTGAATGTGTAGATAGCTTTGGGTAGTGTTGACATTTTGACAATATTTATTCTTCCAATCCATGAGCATGGAATGTTTTTCCATTTCTTTATATCTTCTTTAATGTCCTTCATAAGCTTTCTATAGTTTTCAGCATACAGATCTTTTACATCTTTGGTTAGATTCATTCCTAGGTATTTTATGCTTCTTGGTGCAATTGTGAATGGAATCAGTTTCTTTATTTGTCTTTCTGTTGCTTCATTGTTAGTGTATAAGAATGCAACTGATTTCTGTACATTGATTTTGTATCCTGCAACTTTGCTGAATTCATGTATCAGTTCTAGCAGACTTTTGGTGGAGTCTATCGGATTTTCCATGTATAATATCATGTCATCTGCAAAAAGTGAAAGCTTAACTTCATCTTTGCCAATTTTCATGCCTTTGATTTCCTTTTGTTGTCTGATTGCTGATGCTAACACTTCTAACACTATGTTAAACAATAGCTGTGAGAGTGGACATCCTGTCGTGTTCCTGATCTCAGGGGGAAAGCTCTCAGTTTTTCCTGATTGAGGATGATGTCAGCTGCGGGCTTTTCATAAATGGCTTTTATGATGTTGAAGTATGTTCCTTCTATCCCGACTTTCTCGAGGGTTTTTATTAAGAAAGTTTGCTGAATTTTGTCAAATGCTTTTTCTGCATTGATTGACAGGATCATATGGTTCTTATCTTTTCTTTTATTAATGTGATGCATGACGTTGATTTATTTGCGAATGTTGAACCAGCCTTCTATCCCAGGAATGAATCCCACTTGATCATGGTGAATAATTCTTTTTATATGCTGTTGAATTCGATTTGCTAGTATCTTGTTGAGAATTTTTGCATCCATATTCATCAGGGATATTGGCCTGTAGTTCTCTTTTTTTACTGGGTCTCCGTCTGGTTTAGGAATCAAAGTAATACTGGCTTCATAGAATGAGTCTGGAAGTTTTCCTTCCCTTTCTATTTTTTGGAATAGCTTGAGAAGGATAGGTATTATCTCTGCTTTAAATGTCTGGTAGAATTCCCCAGGGAAGCCATCTGGTCCTGGACTCTTATCTGTTGGGAAATTTTTGATAACTGATTCAATTTCTTCGCTGGTTATGGGTCTGTTCACGCTTTCTATTTCCTCCTGATTGAGTTTTGGAAGCGCGTGGGTGTTTAGGAATTTGTCCATTTCTTCCAGGTTGCCCAGTTTGTTGGCATATAATTTTTAATAGTATTCCCTGATAATTGCTTGTATTTCTGAGGGATTGGTTGTAATAATTCCATTTTCATTCATGATTTTATCTATTTTGGTCACCTCCCTTTTCTTTTTGAGAAGCCTGGCTAGAGGTTTATCAATTTTGTTTATTTTTTCAAAAAACCAACTCTTGGTTTTGTTGATCTGCTCTACAATTTTTTTTAGATTCTATATTGTTTATTTCTGCTCTGATCTTTATTATTTCTCTTCTTCTGCTGGATTTAGGCTGCCTTTGCTGTTCTGCTTCTATTTCCTTTAGGTGTGCTGTTAGATTTTGTATTTGGGATCTTTCTTGTTTCTTGAGATAGGCCTGGATTGCAATGTATTTTCCTCTCAGGACTGCCTTTGCTGCATCCAAAAGCGTTTGGATCGTTGTATTTTCATTTTCATTTGTTTCCATATATTTTTTAATTCTTCTCTAATTGCCTGGTTGATCCACTCATTCTTTAGTAGGGTGTTCTTTAACCTCCATGCTTTTGGAGGTTTTCCAGACTTTTTCCTGTGGTTGATTTCAAGCTTCATAGCATTGTGGTCTGAAAGTATGCATGGTATAATTTCAATTCTTGTGTACTTATGAAGGGCTGTTTTGTGACCCAGTATATGATCTATCTTGGAGAATGTTCCATGTGCACTCAAGAAGAAAGTATATTCTGTTGCTTTGGGATGCAGAGTTCTGAATATACCTGTCAAGTCCATCTGATCCAATATATCATTCAGGGCCCTTGTTTCTTTATTGACCGTGTGTCTAGATGATCTATCCATTTCTGTAAGTGGAGTGTTAAAGTCCCCTGCAATTACCACATTCTTATCAATAAGGTTGCTTATGTTTCTGAGTAATTGTTTTATATATTTGGGGGCTCCTATATTTGGCGCATAGACATTTATAATAGTTAGCTCTTCCTGGTGGATAGACCCTGTGATTATTATATAATGCCCTCCTTCATCTCTTGTTACAGCCTTTAATTTAAAGTCTAGTTTGTCTGATATAAGTATGGCTACTACAGCTTTCTTTTGACTTCCAGTGGCATGACAAATAGTTCTCCATCCCTCACTCTCACTCTGAAGGTGCCCTCAGGGCTAAAATGAGTCTCTTGTAGACAGCAAATAGATGGGTCTTGTTTTTTTTTTATCCATTCTGACACCCTATGTCTTTTGGTTGGCGCATTTAGTCCATTTACATTCAGTGTTATTATAGAAAGATACAGGTTTAGAGTCATTGTGATGTCTGTAGGTTTCATGCTTGTAGCGATGTCTCTGGTACTTTGTCTCACAGGATCCCCCTTAGGATCTCTTGTAGGGCTAGTTTAGTGGTGACGAATTCCTTCAGTTTTTGTTTGTTTGGGAAGACCTTTATCTCTCTTTCTATTCTAAATAACAGACTTGCTGGATAAAGGATTCTCGGCTGCATATTTTTTTCTGTTCATCACATTGAAGATCTCCTGCCATGCCTTTCTGGCCTGCCAAGTTTCAGTAGAGAGATCGGTCACGAGTCTTATAGGTCTCCCTTTATATGTTAGAGCACGTTTATCTCTAGCTGCTTTCACAATTTTCTCTTTATCCTTGTATTTTGCCAGTTTCACTATGATATGTCGTGCAGAAGATCGATTCAAGTTCTGTCTGAAGGGAGTTCTCTGTGCCTCTTGGATTTCAATGCCTTTTTCCTTCCCCAGATCAGGGAAGTTCTCAGCTATGATTTGTTCAAGTACACCTTCAGCACCTTTCCCTCTCTCTTTCTCCTCTGGAATACCAATTATGCGTAGATTATTTCTCTTTAGTGCATCACTTAGTTCTCTAATTTTCCCCTCATACTCCTGGATTTTTTTATCTCTCTTTTCCTCAGCTTCTTCTTTTTCCATAATTTTATCTTCTAGTTCACCTATTCTCTCCTCTGCCTCTTCAATCCAAGACGTGGTTGTCTCCATTTTATTTTGCAGCTCATTGATAGCATTTTTTAGCTCCTCCTGGCTGTTCCTTAGTCCCTTAATCTCTGTAGCAATAGATTCTCTGCTGTCCTTTATACTGTTTTCAAGCCCAGCGATTAATTTTATGACTATTATTCTAAATTCACTTTCTGTTATATTGTTTAAATCATTTTTGATCAGGTCGTTAGCTGTTGTTATTTCCTGGACGTTTTTCTGAGGGGAATTCTTCCACTTCCTCATTTTGGATAGTCCCTGGAGTGGTGCGGGACTGCAGGGCACTTCCCCTGTGCTGTCTTGAATAACTTGCGTTGGTGGGCGGGGCCGCAGTCAGACCTGATGTCTGCCCCCAGCCCACCGCTGGGGCCACAGTCAGACTGGTGTGCCTTCTCTTCCCCTGTCCTAGGGGTGGGACTCACTGTGGGATGGTGTGGCCCATCTGGGATACTTGCACACTGCCAGGCTTGTGGTGCTGGGGATCTGGTGTATTAGCTGGGGTGGATCAGCAAGGTGCACAGGGGCAGGATGGGTAGGCTCAGCTGGCTTTTCCTTCAGAGATTCACTTCAGGAGGGGCCCTGTGGCACCGGGAGGGAGTCAGACTCACCTGAGGGATGGATCCACAGAAGCACAGCGTTGGGTGTTTGCGTGGTGCAAGCAAGTTCCCTGGCAGGAACTGGTTCCCTTTGGGATTTTGGCTGGGGGATGGGCGAGGGAGATGGCGCTGGCGAGCACCTTTGTTCCCCGCCAAGCTGAGCTCTGTCATCTGGGGCTCAACAACTCTCCCTCCCGTTGTCCTCCAGCCTTCCCGCTCTCAGAGCAGAGCTGTTAACTTATGACCTTCCAGATGCTAAGTCCCGCTTGCTGTCAGAACACACTCCTTCCGGCTCCTCCGCTTTTGCAAGCCAGACTTAGGGGGCTCTGCTTGGCCGGCGGGGCCGCCCCTCCGCCCCGGCTCCCTCCCGCCAGTCCGTGGAGTGCGCACCGCCTCGCCGCCCTTCCTACCCTCTCCCGTGGGCCTCTCGTCTGCGCTTGGCTCCGGAGACTCCGTTCTGCTAGTCTTCTGGTGGTTTTCTGGGTTATTTAGGCAGATGTGGGTGGAATCTAAGTGATCAGCAGGACGCGCGGTGAGCCCAGCGTCCTCCTACGCTGCCATCGTCCCAGGATCCTATCATCAATATCACCCCTACAATTCTTAATGTTTAGGTAGTTTTAGGCTCACACAGAAGTTGCAAAAGTAGTACAGGAAGTTCCCACACACCTTCCCTCAGTTTCCCCTCAAACATAACATATTACATGACTCTACTACAATAATCAAAACCAGGAAATTGATTTTGTCACAATGCTAAACTGCAGATGTGATTCAGACTGTACTAGTTTTTACATACATTCATTTTTTGTGTGTGCATGTGTTTGTGTGTGTGTGTGTGTGTGTATGCGTGTGTGGTTGCCGTATAGTTCTATAACATTTTATCATTGGTATAGATTTGTGCAACCACCACCACAATCAGATGGTCTCTTATTCAAATTAAACATTTTTATTTTATTTTTACTATGGACATTTTCAAATATGCAGAGAGGTATAAAAATAATGTAATAGATACTCATGTTTCTAACTCTGGATTTAACAGGTGTTAACATTTTGACACATACACTTTGTCAAATTTGTTAAAGAATTAAAATATTAAAGGGGTAGGTAAATGCTACCTGATCTCCTTCCCTCTCCCTCTTCCTTCTCAGCCAAGGTTATTTCTTTTTTCTTTGATTTTTTTGAGAGAGAGAGCAGGGGAGGGGCAGAGAGAGAGGAGGAAGAGGATCCAAAATGTGTTCTGCACTGACAGCAGTGAGCCCGATGCAGGGCTTGAACTCATGAAGGGTGAGATCATGACCTGAGCCGAAGTTGGACGTTCAACTGGCTGAGCCACCCAGGCACCCCCCAGGGTTATCTCTTCACAAGTAAAATTAAGTAGCAAACCAACAAACAAACCTCACTCTGTATTTGTCCTTACCTAAAAAGTGAAATGGTTACTACCACAGATATTCAGTCTGTTTTGGACTTACCAGAATTTTAAGTTACATGGTAAAAAATATTTATCAAGGTGTTTTTTTTAAATGTGTTATACATATGTAATAGAAATAAAGAATTTGGCAATACAAAAATAAAAGGACTGCAGTGGTCTTCTTTTCATGGTACTCTACATAAAGCTGTATTGAATTAATAAATGCATGAAGTCAACAAATGCTTCTCTGATAAACATATTACACTACAAGCTATAAGAATGTTTTACATGGCAGCCTAAAATAGTGTATAAGTGAGAAGCCATGGGGTGTCTGGGAGGCTCAGTCAGTTAACCATTTGACTTTTGATTTTGGCTCAGGTCATGATCTCACAGTTCATGAGATGGGAGCTCTGGGTCAGGCTCTGTGCTGTCAGCATGGAGCCTGCTTGGGATTCGCTCTCTCCGTCTCTCTCTGCCCCTCCCCAGCTCATGCTTGCTCCCTCTCGCTCTTCCTCTCTCTCAAAAATAAATAAATAAGGCATTTAAAAACAAAAAAAGAAGGGGCACCTGGGTGGCCCAGTCGATTGAGCATCTGACTTTGGCTCAGGTCATGATCTCGCACGGTCTGTGAGTTCAAGCCCCATGTCAGGCTCTGTGCTGACAGCTCAGAGCCTGGAGCCTGTTCCAGATTCTGTGTCTCCCTCTCTCTCTGACCCTCCCCCATTCATGCTCTGTCTCTCTCTGTTTCAAAAATAAATAAACATTAAAAATTTAAAAAAAAAGAAGCCATGTATAAATACTCATTTTTGCCAAGTTGACTTTTTCAGTGGACAGGCCATTTTACTGAACATTACGGGGCCTCTAGTAGGGGAGAGGTTACAATAAGACTATAATTGGGGCACCTGGGTGGCTCAGTTGGTTAAGTGTCCGCCTCATGATTTCAGCTCAGGTCATGATCTCACGGTTTGTGGGTTCGGGCCCCGCATCAGGCTCTATGCTGACAGCACAGAGCCTGCTTGGGATTCTCTGTCTCCCTCTCTCTCTGCCCCTCCCCCACTTGTGCTCTGTCTCACTCTCTCTCTGCCCGTCCGCCACTTGCTTTCTATCTCTCTATATCAAAAATAAATAAACATTTTTTTAAAAAAAACTAATTCGGGGTGCCTGGGTGGCTCAGTCAGTTAAACATCTGACTTGAGCTCAGGTCATGATCTTGAGGTTCATGAGGTCGAGCCCCACATGGGGCTCTGTGCTGACAGCTCAGAGCCTGGAGCCTGTTTCAGATTCTGTGTCCCCCTCTCTCTCTCTGCTCCTCCCCTGCTCATGCTCTGTCTCTCTCTCTCTCTGTCAAAAGTAAATAAACATTAAAAAAAAAAGACTAATTCACAGCAACTATCCAATAACCAAGGAAAATTTTTCTATTAAGACAAATGTTAAAATCCATGTAACACCTGTCACGTTGGCACCATGAAGTTTCAGTCTTAAGGAAGTGTTACAGGGCAAACAGAGGCCAATAACAAAACGCTGCCTCAAAACAGCTCAAATCCTTCCCTGCAATTCTCAAAGACTTGGGTGAGCACCCATGCACACAGGACACAGCTTCACAAACAGGGATCCCTTTCTTTTGCCTCTGCCTCCACGGCTCCTATCACTGCCCCCAGAACATCTGCTGCCCCCCCCCAACATCCCCCAAACCCTCCTCCTCTGTCCTGCTCACGTTTCCGTCCTTTTCATTCCTTTTCATACGGCCCGACCCAAACCCTCTCTTAGCAGGAAAGACTCCTTTCTCTTTCAAAGTTAGGAGGTAGAGACGTTGAGATAGGCAATTACAGGAGAAGAGAAACAGCTAAGAAGATCCCTGTGCTGGTTTTTTTAAGTGCAGCTTTTTGAGATCTCATGCACAGATCATGAAATTCATCCTTCTAAAATAATACAATTCAGTGGTTTTTAGTGTATTCACAGACATGCTCAACCATCACCACTAACTGATTTTGGAGAATTTTCACCACCCCCTAGAAAAAGCCCTGTACCCACTAGCAGTCACTGGGCATTCCCCCTACACCCAGCCCCCCGCAACCACTCATCCGCTTTCTACCTCTATGGATTTATCTATTCTGGGCATTTCAACAGAAGGAATCATACAGTTAGGTGGACTTTGGTGACTGGTTTCTTCATCTTAAAGTTTTCAAGGTACATCCTTGTCGCAGCATGGGTCAGATCTTCCTTTTTAAGGCAGAATAATATTCTATTTAGGGATATAGCACATTCTGTTTATGCATTCATTGGTTGATAGATATTTGGGTTGTTTCCACTTTTTAGCTGCTTTAAATAATGCTGTTATGAACATTCATACACAGCTTTTTGTTTGGGTATATGTTTTCATTTCTCTCAAGTTTATACCTAGGATTAGAATTGCTGGGTCATAAGACAATATTTGGAGAAACCATGATCATTCTTGTGCCTTCACCTGTGAAATGAAAGTTCAGTCCAGCTGCCTTAACTTATTAGTATTTTATGCCTTGCACTTCAAAGTCTGCATTAAAACAAGAATGGTGCAAATCTTTCTGTTAGTTGACTGAGATCATCAGGTTTTATTTGGTATCACAGACGTTTGCTTCTGCATCATGAGACTTTATAGAGAAACATTGGATTAAAAAAAATTGTTTAAATATTTATTCATTTTTTGAGAGAGAGAGATAGGTAGAGAGAGAGAGAGAGAGAGAGAGACCATGATTGGGGGAGGGGCAGAGGGAGGGAGACACAGAATCCAAAGCAGATTCCAGGCTTCAAGCTATCAGCACAGAGTCCAACATGGGCATGAACCCATTAACTGCGAGATCATGACCTGAGGCCCGTCAAAAGCTCAACCGACTGAGCCACCCAGGTGCCCCAGCATTGGACTTTTTTTTAACCAAATGCTGTATGGAGGCTCATTATTACACAGTGAGGGTGGGGTGCCAGAGATTTTGCTGAGACACTCACTAAGCTCACTACTTTCCAGAGCAAGCCATGTTCTTACCTTGGTAATAAAGGAAAAAGCAGGTGAGCAGGTAAGGACAGAATTCCTCCAGATGAGAGCAGAAAGCACAGAAAGCCTTTGGACCTTTGGAGCAAAGCTTCAGAAAAAAGGACTCCACTCTCCGTGGGTGGCAATGCCAGGAGAGGATCTCTCTGTACTCCTTCAGGGAGAACACGCCATCATATACCAGACGTGGGAGCACCTGGCTGACATTGAATTCCTTCAGTATCCTCTCCTTGTAACTCAGCGGCATTTCCAAGAGCTGCTTGGTCCTCTGCTCCCTTTCTGCCTGTGTTGTTGACTCACAGCAATAGAACCAGGGCCTGGCCCCTGCCTCACCCATCTCAATGCCTGCAGAGCTGGTGAACAATCTCCCTCCTGGGCCTCGCTGCTCTGTGGCCTCTGAGGGCAAGGACTGCACTACACGGACATCTGCAGGCAGACTCATCCTGCTGTCCTCAGTTATTACAGATCTGCGGGAGAGGGGAGGCCTGGGATTAAACCCGCATGCTGACTGGCGTGGCCCTAAGAGGATTGTACTGCACTGATTAGCCCTGTGCAGCCGTTAACTTTAAAAGGTGAAGAAGAAACACAGTCTGGCTAATACCTGTTCTGTTGAAATTCTTCCTCTCAGCCCCAGGTGACCATTTTCCCCTTGGATTCCCCCAAATGGTTGCTTTCAACGTTATGAACCTAACATGCTCACCGACTCTATCACACGGTCTCATTATAATGTCAGCAGCTGTATCAGGAACTGTGCGACTCATGTCGTCCTGCCAGCCTAGTTTGGGGTTAGACTTTGCAGAAAACTGCAGACGGGAGAGGAAAGTAGCAGAAGCCAGTTGTTTAAGGGTGTTTCAGTTTTATTCAACTACCTAAGTGCTATGTCTTGGTGGCATAGTCCCCTTCCTTCGGAGAAATTCAAATGCTTCTATTGTAATCACCTAGTTAAGTGATTCAATCCCATAAATGACCCCTCTCCTCTGATCTGACCCTGGTGTCCACTTAATGAAGCCAGATTAGAAGAGGGGATTATTGATGGCTCAGGGGAGGCCTCACTGCAGATTGCACAGATAGAATTGAATTGTTCCCAGCCGGCCTTCATGTTTCCACCTGCCTGGAATTGCCCAGGCTCTGGAGTAACCTGGGGTGCCCTTGGGGTTCTGATCTGGGCCTGTGGGTGACCCATTCTTCCCTTGCCTGTGCTCTCTCTCTCCATCTGCACATGTGAGTGAGTTATGGCTTTGGGACCCTTCTCCTACTTGTATCATATGACTCTTCTCTTTAAAAGTCTCTCTAAGACTCTTAAAAACTGAGAACAAACTGAGGGTTGATGGGGGGTGGGAGGGAGGGGAGGGTGGGTGATGGGTATTGAGGAGGGCACCTTTTGGGATGAGCACTGGGTGTTGTATGGAAACCAATTTGACAATAAACTTCATATATTGAAAAAAAAATAAAAATAAAAATAATTTTTTTTAAAGATACAGGAAATAAAATAAAATAAAATAAAATAAAAGTCTCTCTAAGATCAGGTGCAGGTAAAAAGGAATGATTTAAAGAAAGTCAAAGTTAGGAAAACTGATGAAACGATCAGTGGTTATTATAATGTTCTTGCCAGTTTGGTTTATAGAAGTAATTAGGTATTTTTCTACAGAATCTGGGCGGGAGATTTATTTTTCAGGAATCAAAACTCCCTTGGAGTGATCTGGTCATCGTAACCACAAGAAAAGACCTTTCCTGGCTTTGCTTCTGACCTCTTTGTGACTTTGAGAACATAGCTTCCTGACACCATACTCCTCTATATCAACCATGTGTTTCTGAGGTTTTGACATCATGGGGTGTTGCTGAGCACCCTCTAGGGCTAGCCAATTCCTGGAGAGAGAATAGAATGAGCCTGCAAGTGTGGGTTTCATATGCAAGCCAACCAGTCCAGAGCCCCTCCCCAAACACCTCCTTTATCAGAGGCTCACATTCCAGGCCACCATCCATCCATCTGCCCTAATCACCCCTGGCCAGGTGCCAGACAATTAGGGACAGCCCTTATGTCCCAGAGCCCCTGAAAATATTCAAACTAGCCACTCCTAGGCCTGCTTCCCCTGATTTGCCCATCATTTCCTACAGAAACCACAAAAAAGGCTCTCCCACATTTTCCTCCCGCTCCCTCCACCTCCTGACCTACACCCCCTTCCCCACTTGTCCCTCTGCACCCACCCCCCCCCTCCCCCCGGCCCCCCGGGCTTTGCCGGGTGTGGCATGCCTGTTCCCTTGGGAACTTTGAGTATCAAATTATCCTTTCAATGGTAGTGGTCTCTTGATCTGTTGGCCTCAATATACCTGAATAACAATAAAGTCTACATTTTACAACATCCATTGAAAGTACAAACCTGGGACTGGGATGGGACAATATTGTTAAACACTCTGGGCCTCCTATAGAACTGGGGCAGGCAATCACAGAACCCCAGTAACTTTCTTCAGCACCAGCCTTTCAGGTAAATGTGCCCTAAGTTGAAACTTGGAAGGGAAATAGTGCCATCTTGTGGTGTGCTATAGTCTTGCAGGGTGTTGCTTTTTCTTTCTTTTTAAGGCTATTTTTTTTTTTTAGAGCAGTTTTTTAGAGCACAGCAAAGATGAACAGAAAGTACAGAGAATTCTCATACACCCCCTGACCCCACATACACAGACTTCCCCATTATCAGTGTCTCTCACAAGAGTGGTACATTTGTTGCAATTATGAACCTGCACTGATACATCATCATCACCCAAAGTCCATAGTTTACATTAGGGTTTACTCTTGGTGGTGTACATTCCAAGGGTTTGGACAAATGTAGGATACATATCCATTATTATAGCATCATACAGAATAGTTTCACTGCCCTAAAAATCCCCTGTGATCCACCCATTCATCGCTGTCCCCGCCTCCCACATCTGGTACCCACTAAACATTTAACTGTCTCCAAATTTTGTTGCAGGCGATTTTTACTCTGATTTTCTTTATCTAGATGCCCACTTTGTGCTGGTGCATGATATGAAATAATGGTGTGTAAGACAGACAATATCCCTACCCTGGAGAGGAGGTGCATCTGGAGATTTAAAAAAAAGGGGGTCAGGTTGACAAATAAAATAATTACAATATAGCCGCAGAAGAAGCTGAGAGAAAAAAGATGGTAGGGCTACCTTAAATAGAGATCAGGGGTGGTACATAAGCTAAAACTGCCAGGATGAAAAGAAGTCAGATATGAGGGGAAAAAGGAGATACTATCTAGCAGTGTGTAAATACTACTAAGGATGTGTAAAATCCCAGCAGCAGGGAAAAGATGTATTTGAGAATGTGAGGGCTCCATGAACCAGCACATGGGGATTGTAGAATGCAGGTCATGGGATAATGTTGCAGAGGCCGTCAGGAGCTCAGTCTTGCCAGCTTGGCAGGTCCCGATAAGAAATTTGGATTTTCCTCTGTTTGCAATAAAAAGCTCCTGAAGGCTTTACCCAGGGGGAGGGATATGATCTGATGGATGGTTTCAGAAGCTGCTAACATGTTACCCCTTTGCTTTATCACTTGTTCTCTTTCCTTCTACAAATTTTTTTTTCATGAACTATTTGGACATTACATACATTGTGACATTGTGATATTACCTCTAAATAAGACCAGCTTGTTTTTACTAAGAATGGACATGTTCTCTTACATAGCTTTGGAATAATTATCAACCACATAAATTCACATGAACATAGTATCATATTATGTATTTTACCTAATATACCATTCCTTTTACAGTTTTGTCCGGTTGATCTAACAATGCCCTTGATGGCTTTTTTTGACCAACCCCGCCCCTGATCCAATTTGAGGTTTTAAAATTTATTTTTTTAGGGGCACCTAGGTGGCTCTGTTGGTTAAGCATCCGACTTCGGCTCAGGTCATGATCTCATGGTTGGTGGATTTGAGCCCCACGTCAGGCTCTATGCTGACAGCTCAGAGCCTGGAGCCTGCTTCAGATTCTGTGTCTCCCCACCTCTTTCTCCCCTTCCCCCACTTGTGTGCTCTCTCTCTCTCTCTCAAAAATAAATAAATAAACATTTAAAAATTAAATTTTTTTTAAAATTATTTTTTATCGAGGTAGAATTGACCTACGTTTTATTAGCTGCAGGTGTACAACACAATGCTTCGATATTTGTATGTATTACAGAATGATCGCTACAATAACTGTAGTGAACGTCCATCACCACACATAGTCACAGAATTTTTTTCTTGTGATGCAAACTTTTAAGATTTACTCTCTTAGCAACTTTCACATATATAATACAGTATTATTAACTGTAGTCACCATATTGCACATTACATCCTCACAACTTATTTCTTTTATAAATGGAAGCTCATACCCCTTTTGCCCTGAAACCATTTTTTAAAAGCCCACATTTTCCCAGTTACATGAGTTACCACCTTGATCATCTACTAGTTTTTTTACTATGAAGTTTGGTATACTTTTGGACTTTCTTTTCTATTCTGTAGATATATCTGTCTATTCCTGCACCAGCTCTATATTCTTCATTTTAGAGACTTTGTACCATAGAGACTTTAGAGCATAGAGCATAGAGCATTAGAGACTCAATATCTAGTACAGCTAGTCTCTCCTTGTAACTCTGCCTCTTCATTGTTTTCCTAGATATTCTTCTGTGTTTATTTTTTCAGGTGGATGTTTCGATTGGCTTTTCTAGTTTCCTAAAAATGGTCACTGGACTTTTTATTGGGATCACATTAAATTTAATAAATAAACATAGGATGGGCTGACCTGTACGGATGTTGATAGCCCACCCAAAAACGAAGATGTTTTTCCATTAGTTCAGATCTACTTTTGACGACTTTCGGAAGTGTTTTAGGGTTTTCTTCATATAAGTTTTGAGTACAGGCATACCTTGTTTATTGCAATTTGCTTTATTTTGCTTTGCAAATATGAAACTTTTTACAAATTGAAGGTTCGTGGCAACTCTGGTGAACAAGTCTATCAGCATCATTTTTCCAATGGCATTTCTTTAAAAATTTTTTTTAATGTTTATTTTTTTGAGAGAGAGAGAGAGGGAGAGAGAGAGTGCGACAGGGGAGGGACAGAGAGAGAGGGAGACACAGATTCTGAAGTAGGCTCCAGGCTCTGAGCTGTCAGCACAGAGCCCGACGTGGGGCTAGAACTCATGAACCGTGAGATCATGACCTGAGCTAAAGTCAGACGCTTAACCAACTGAGCCACACAGTTGCCCCACCACTGGCATTTCTTACTTCATGCCTCTGTGCCACATTTTGGTAATCCTTGCAGTATTACCAGATTTTTTCATTATTATAATATTTGTTATGCTGATCTGTGATCAGTGATCTTCAATGTTACTATTGTAATTGTTTCAGGGCACCACGAACTGCAGCCATATAAGATGGCAAACTTGATTGATAAATGTTGTATGTATTCTGACTATTCCACCAACTGGCTCTCCCTCTCTTTGGGCCTCCCTGTTCCCTGAGACACAACAATATTGAAATTATGCCAAATAGTAATTTTATAGTGGTCTCTAAAAGTGTTCAAGTGACAAGAAGTGTTAATTGAAGCAACAAACTTCATTATTGTCTTATTTTAAGAAACTGTCATGGCCACCCTAACCTTCAGCAACCACCACCCTAATCAGCCATCATCCATCAATATTAAGGCAAGACCCACCACCAGCAAAAAGATTATGACTCATTGAAAGTTCAGATGATGGTTAGCATTTTTTACCAATGAAGTATCTATATCTATATCCATATCCATATCCGTATCTATATATCTATATCTATATCATCTATATCTATATCTATATCTATATCTATATCATCTATATCTATATCTATATCTATATCTATATCTATATCTATATCATCTATATCTATCTATCCTATCTATCTGTAGAGAGAGAGAGAGAGAACAAGTGGAGGGGAGGGGCAGAGAGAGAGGGAGAGAGAATCTCAAGCAGGTCCGCACAGAGCCCAATGCAGGACATGATCCCACGACCCTGGGATCATGATCTGAGCAGAAATCGGGAGTCAGACACTCAACTGACTGAACCACTCAGGCGCCCCAGTAATAAAGTATTTTTAAATTAAGATGTGTACATTGTTTTTTATTAGACATAATGCTATTGCACACTTAATAGACTACAGTATAGTGTAAACATAAGTATTATATGGTCTGGGAAGCCAAAAAATTAATTTGACTTGCTTTGTTGGAAAATTCTGTACACTGGAGTGGTCTGGAACTGAACCCGCAACATCTGAGATGTGCCTGTACTCCTTGGTGCCTTATTTCTAATATTTGTCTTTATTGCTCTTACTGTAAATAGAATTCTTCTATTCATTGTACCTTCTCACTGGTTATTACCTATGCATGTGAATACTATTGATTTTTACACATTAGTTTTATATCCCTTTATCTTGATGAGTTTTAAAAAATTTTTTGTTGGTTTTACATGGATTATGTTGAATATTCAAGGTATACTCCTATGTCATCTTGAAATAGAGATAATTTATTTTATTTCTCCCTTATTCTTCTATCTCATTTACTCGTACCTCCATGGCAATATTCAATGATAGTGGAGTGAGTGGGCATCCTTACCTCGTGTGTGACTTTGGGTCAAATACCTCTGAGTATCCCCATTAAGTAAGAGCTTAAGTAAAACTGTGGTTTTATGATTGAAGTATATATATTCATTAAAAAATATACACTTATTTCTGATTTTTTTGAGAGGTTTTATTAGGAATGGGTGCTGAATTCTGTCAAAAGCCTTTCCAGCATCTATGGAGTGATTTTATGGTCTTTCTTTTTAGGCTAATATGATGAATTATATTAACATATTTTCCAATATCAAATCATTGTTGTATTCCTGGTATAAACCCTACTTGATCATGACATACACTTTTCTTTATATAGGATGAAACCCTGTTCATTTTCACTGACATTGTATTTAAGACTTT
Organism: Panthera leo; assembly: GCF_018350215.1. Classification (NCBI taxonomy): domain Eukaryota; kingdom Metazoa; phylum Chordata; class Mammalia; order Carnivora; family Felidae; genus Panthera; species Panthera leo. Next base: position 19,835,580 of record NC_056684.1, on the reverse strand, counting down.
GGCATCAATATTCATAAGTGATGTTGATGAATTTTCTTTTTCAGTGCTAGCTTTATCAGGTTTATACGTTATACTTGTTTCATAAAAAACAGTTTAAATACTTTTCTTTATTTTCTGTGCTCTGCAACAGTTTATTAGCATTGAGACTCTCTGATCTCTAATGGTTTGATTGAATTCCCCTGTGAAATCATCTGGGCCTGGTGCCTTTTGTAGGGTAGTTCTTTGATATAACTTTACTTCTATGGAAATTGGTATGTTTAAGATTTCAATTTCTGCTGGAATAAACTTTATTTGCTTAAGAAACTGTCCATTTCCTTGTTTTGCAAGTTTATTTGTAGAGGTATAGAAAGCAGTCTCTTATAATTTTACATTTCTTATATATCAATAGTTATCTCCTCCAGATCCTTTCTTATCTAGCATGTTTGTGCTTTCTTTTTCCTTTTCCCCCTGCTGACTGCAGAAGTCATTGTTTTGTCCATTTTGTTTATTTTTCAGAGTCGGGATTTTGGTGTACTAATCTGAACAAAATGTTTTTTGTTCTCTATCTCATGAATTTCTTCTTTTTTCTTTATTCTTTTAATGTTCTTTCTTTTAGTTTTGTTGTTATTTTTCTAGGCCTTGAATTGAGAATTTAATTTATTTCTTTCCATTGTTTTGTTTTTATCAATACAGGTATTAGGGTTATGAATTTTCCTCTGATCACAGCTTTCAATGTATCCCCTAGATTTTTATGTGGGAGTACTTTCATTATCGTTATTTTAAAGAAATTCTGTGATTTCTTTTTTTCTTCTTCTTTTACTGAAGACTTGCTTGATAGAGATCCTTTCAAAGTCCCTAACATACAAGGGAAGACAGATCATGTTTGCAGTAGACCTATCCACAGAAACTTGGCAGGCCAGAAAGGAGTGTGCTGAATCAGAAAAATATGCATCCAAGAATTCTTTATCCAGCAAGGCTGTCATTCAAAATAGAAGGAGACATAAAAAGTTTCCCAGACAAACAAAAATTAAAGGAGTTTGTGACCACTAAACCAGCCCTGCAAGAAATTTTAAGGGGGACTTTCTGAGGGGAGAAAAGATGAATATATATATACCAAAAGCAACAAAAGATTAGAAAAGACCAGAGAACACCACCAGAAACTCTAACTCTACAAGCATCATAATGGCAATAAATTCATATCTTTCAGTACTCACTCTAAACGTCAATGGACTCAATGCTCCAATCAAAAGACATAGGGTAACAGAATGGATAAGAAAACAAGATCCATCTATATGCTGTTTACAAGAGACACACTTTAGACCTAAAGACACCTACAGATTGAAAATAAGGGGATGGAGAACCATCTATCATGCTAATGGTCAACAAAAGAAAGCCGGAGTAGCCATACTTATATCAGACAATCTAGACTTTAAAATAAAGACTGTATCAAGAGATGCAGAAGGGCATTATATCATAATCAAGGGGTCTATAGACCAAGAAGACCTAACAATTGTAAACATTTATGCACCAAATGTGAAGGCACCCAAATATATAAATCAATTAATCACAAACATAAAGAAACTCATTGATAGAAATACCATAATAGTAGGAGACTTCAACACCCCACTCACAACAAATGGACATATCATCTAATCAAAAAATCAACAAGGAAACAATGGCTTGGAATGACACACTGGACCAGATGGACTTAACAGATATATTCAGAACGTTTCATCCTAAAGCAGCAGAATGTACATTCTTCTCTAGTGTACATGGAACGTTCTCCAGAATAGACCATATACTGGGACACAAATCAGTCCTAAGTAAGTACAAAAAGATCGAGATCATACTGTGCATATTTTCAGATCACAATGCTATGAAACTCAAAATCAACCACAAGAAAAAATTTGGAAAGGTAACTTATACTTGGAGACTGAAGAACATCCTACTAAAGAATGAATGGGCTAACCAAGCAGTTAAAGAAGAAATTAAAAAGTATATGGAAGTCAATGAAAATAATAGTATCACAACCCAAAACCTCTGGGACACAGCAAAGGTGGTCATAAGAGGAAAGTATATAGCAATCCAGGCCTTCCTAAAGAAGGAAGAAAGATCTCAGATACACAACCTAACCTTATGCCTTAAAGAGCTGGAAAAAGAACAGCAAATAAAACCCAAAACCAGCAGAAGACAGGAAATAATAAAGATTAGAGCAGAAATTAATGCTATTGAAACCAAAAAAACAGTAGAACAGATCAACGAAACCAGAAGCTGGTTCTTTGGAAGAATTAACAAAATTGATAAACCAGTAGCCAGTTTGATCAAGAAGAAAAAGGAAAGGACCCAAATAAGTAAAATCAAGAATGAAAGAGGAGAAATCACAATCAATACAACAGAAATAAAAACAATAAGAGAATATTATGAGTAATTATATGCCAACAAAATGGGCAATCTGGAAGAAATGGACAAATTCCTAGAAACATATACACTACCAAAACTGAAACAGGAAGAAATAGAAAATTTGAACAGACCCATAACCAGTAAGGAAATCAAAGTAGTAATCAAAAATCTGCCAAAAAACAAGAGTCCAGGGACAGATGGCTTTCCAGGTGAATTCAACCAAACATTTATGGAAGAGTTAACACCTATTCTCTTGAAACTGTTCCAAAATATAGAAATGGAAGGAAAACTTCCAAACTCTTTCTATGAACCAGCATTACTCTGCTTCCAAAACCAGACAGAGACCCCACTAAAAAGGAGAACTATAGACAAATTTACCTGATGAACATGGATGCAAATCCTCAACAAGATATTAGCCAACTGGATCCAACAATACATTAAAAAAATTATTCACCACGACCAAGTGGGATTTATACCTGGGATGCAGGGCTGGTTAAATATCCGCAAAACAATTAACGTGATTTATCACATCAATAAAAGAAAGGACAAGAACCATATGATCCTCTCAACAGATGCAGAGAAAGCATTTGACAAAATACAGACTCCTTTCTTGATAAAAACCCTCAAGAAAGTAGGGATAGAAGGAGCATACCTCGAGATGATAAAAGCCATATAGGAGCGACCCAACGTTAATATCATCCTCAATGGGGAAAAACTGAGAGCTTTCCCCCTAAGGTCAGGAAAAAGACAGGGATGTCCACTCTCGCCACTGTTATTCAACATAGTAGTGGAAGTCTTAGCTTCTGCAATCAGACAACACAAAGAAATAAAAGGCATCCAAATTGGCCAGGAGGAGGTCAAACTTTCACTCTTCACAGATGACATGATACTCTATATGGAAAACCCAAAAGATTCCACCAAAAATTTGCTAGAACTGAGTCATGAATTCGGCAAAGTTGCAGGATATAAAATCAATGCACAGAAATCAGTTGCATTTCTATACACCAACGATGAAGCAACAGAAGGAGGAATCAAGGAATCAATCCCATTTATAGTTGCACCAAACCCGTAAAATACCTAGGAATAAATCTAACCAAAGAGGTGAAAAATCTATACACTGAAAACTATAGAAAGCTTATGAAAGAAATTGAAGAAGATGCAAAAAATGGAAAAAGATTCCATGCTTCTGGATAGGAAGAACAAATATTGTTAAAACGTCGATACAACCCAAATCAATCTACATATTCAATGTAATCCCTATTAAATTTTTTTTAACATTTATTTATTTTTGAGACAGAGAGAGACAGAGCATGAACAGGGGAGGGTCAGAGAGAGAGGGAGACACAGAATCCGAAACAGGCTCCAGGCTCTGAGCGGTCAGCACAGAGCCCGACGCGGGGCTCGAACCCACGGACCACGAGATCATGACCTGAGCCGAAGTCGGACGTTTAACTGACTGAGCCATCCAGGCGCCCCAATGTAATCCCTATTAAAGTAACACCAGCATTCTTCACAGAGCTAGAACAAATAATCCTAAAATTTGTGTGGAACCAGAAAAGACCCCGAATAGCCAAAGAAATCGTGAAAAAGAAAACCAAAGCAGGAGGCATCACAATCCCAGACTTCCAGCTATACTACAAAGCTGTTATCATCAAGACAGTATGGTAGTGGCACAAGAACAGACACTCAGATCAATGAAATAGAATAGAGAACCCAGAAATGGACCCACAAACATATGGGCAACTAATCTTCGACAAAGCAGGAAAGAATATCCAATGGAATAAAGACAGTCTCTTCAGCAAGCGGTGCTGGGAAAACTGGACAGCGACATGCAGAAGAATGAACCTGGACCACTTTCTTACACCATACACAACAATAAACTTGAAGTGGATGAAAGACCTCAATGTAAGACGGGAAGCTATCAAAATCCTCCAGGAGAAAGCAGGTAAAAATCTCTTTGATCTTGCCCACAGTAATTTCTTACTCAACACATCTCCGGAGACAAGGGAAACAAAAGCAAAAATGAACTACTGGGACCTCATCAAAATAAAAAGCTTCTGCACAGCAAAGGAAACAATCAGCAAAACTAAAAGGCAACTGATGGAATGGGAAAAGATATTTGCAAATGACATATCAGATAAAGGGTTAGTATCCAAAATCTATAAAGAACTTATCAGACTCAACACCCAAAAAACAAATAATCCAGTGAAGAAGTGGGCAAAAGACATAAATAGACATTTCTTCAAAGAAGACATCCAGATGGCCACTGACACATGAAAAAATGCTCAACATCACTCGTCATCAGGGAAATACAAATCAAAACCACAATGAGATACCACCTTACACCTGTCAGAACGGCTAACATTAACAACTCGGGCAACAACAGATGTTGGCACGGATGCGGAGAAAGAGGATCTCTTTTGCATTGTTGGCGGCAATGCAAGCTGGTGTAGCCACTCTGGAAAACAGTATGTAGGTTCCTCAAAAAACTAAAAATAGAACTGCCCTACAACCCAGCAATTGTACTACTAGGCATTTATCCACTAGGGATACAGGTGTGCTGATTTGAAGGGACACATGCACCACCATGTTTATAGCAGCACTATCAACAATAGCCAAAATATGGAAAGAGCCCAAATGTCCATCGATGGATGAATGGATAAAGAAGATGTGGTATATGTATACAATGGAGTATTACTCAGCAATCAAAAAGAATGAAATCGGGGCGCCTGGATGGCGCAGTCGGTTAAGCGTCCGACTTCAGCCAGGTCACGATCTCGCGGTCCGTGAGTTCGAGCCCCGCGTCAGGCTCTGGGCTGATGGCTCAGAGCCTGGAGCCTGTTTCCGATTCTGTGTCTCCCTCTCTCTCTGCCCCTCCCCCGTTCATGCTCTGTCTCTCTCTGTCCCAAAAATAAATAAAAAAACGTTGAAAAAAAAAAAAAAAAAAGAATGAAATCTGCCATTTGCACTACGTGGATGGAACTGGAGGGTATTATGCTAAGTGAAATTAGTCAGTCAGAGAAAGACAAAAATCATATGACTTCACTCATATGAGGACTTTAAGAAACAAAACAGATGAACATAAGGGAAGGGAAACAAAAATAATATAAAAACAGGGAGGGGGACAAAACAAAAGAAACTCATAAATATGGAGAACAAACTGAGGGTTGCTGGAGGGGTTGTGGGAGGGGGGATGGGCTAAATGGGTAAGGGGCATTAAGGAATCTACTCCTGAAATCATTGTTTCACTATATGCTAACTAATTTGGATGTAAATTTTTAAAAATAAAAAAGAAAACTAAAAAAAAAAATAGAGATCCTTTCAGGGGCACCTGGGTGGCACAGTTGGGTTAGCATCTGACTCTTGATCTTGGCTCAGGTCATGATCTTGCATTTTGTGAGTTCGAGCCCCACATCAGGCTCTGCCCTAATGGCATGGGGCCTGCTTGGGATTCTGTCTCTCCTTCTCTCTGCCCATCCCCCACTTGTGTGTGCGTGCACACACAGACACTCTCTCTCTTAAAAAAAATAAATAAAAGTAAAAATTCTTACACTTGTGTGTGTATACTTGACCTATCTTGAATAGAGTAGTGTGATAAATTTTCCTATTATTAGTGTGTTTGATCTCTTTCTCCTTGCATTTCCTGAAGTTTGTATTTTATATAGGTGAGTGCTGTGTAGTTTGGCTCATAGATATTTATAATTGCTATATTGTCATTGCAGAATGTGACATTTCTTATATTATAAAGTGTCCTTTGTCTCAACTTTAATTCTTTGGCTTGAATAATTTTTTAGTATAAATATGTTCAAAATATTGCATGGGGAATCCATATACCCCCAATTATTTATTGTTTATCTGAAATTCAAATTTAACTGTGTATCATGTATTTTATTGCAACCCTAAATACAGAAGAGTCTAAGATCTTAGACATACCTCTTTATTTGATGACACAGTGCTTCTATACATGCCTAAACTTAGGGTTTGCTGGGTCAGACAACACCCAGTTCATGATGGACAACTTAGGTAGCTTGGTATCTTGATTGCCCAGGACTAAGAGATCAGTCTCTATTGTGGTCCAGAAGCAAAACTTAAGCTGCTTCTCAAAAACAAAGAATGACATGTTTTTGTTTTTTCTCTAAAGGACTATGCTGTGATTCCCTTTTAAGTTCTGTCAAAGGTTACCTATACTTCCCTTACCTCCAATGGACATTTCAATCACCATCAAATGTTGAATCATTGTGGTCCATGGGTAAAAGTAGTTTGCATAGCAGCTTGACCTGATTTAGAATCTCCTCACTCCTACTCAAAACTGCAGTCTTTTGAGTTATAAAGTAATTGGGTGAGAGTAACATACATGCTCAAATGAGATATACATTGTCTCCAAAATTCAAAAAGGCCCAGTAAGCATTATGTCTCTTAACAAGAAAATGCTAAGATTCAACAACTTTTCTTTATCCTAGAGTTGACATCTCTAGGTGCCCTGACCTACTGGACCCCTAAAAATTTCACTGAATGGCAATCTCCTGCAAATTTTAATTTTGGGATTTATTTGCCTCCCTATAGCTTTCAAGTGTCTTCCCAAGGTGACTCTAGTATAGGCGATCCTTGAACAACACAGGTTTGAAATGCATGGGTCCTCTTATATGCAGATTTTTTTATAACTACAATATAGTACTTTAAGTGTATTTTCTCTTCCTTATGATTATCTTAATAGCACTTTCTTTTTTTCTAGCTTACTTTATTGTAAGAATAGCATATAATACATATAACATACAGTTAATTGACTTTATGTTGTTGGTAAGGCTTCTGGTCAACTTCAAGTCTTCTGTTATTCATAGTTAAGCTTTTGGGGAGTCAAAAATTATATGCAGGTTTTTCACTATACAGGGCATAGGTGCCCCTAACCCCCACATTGCTCAGAAGTCAACTGTGTTTGGTATTTCCCACTCACCAGGTAGAATCAGCAGGATATTATGAAAGATAGGATATCAGCATGATGCCTTTGAAATGCAGGAGCAATCAAAAATCCTTGTGGACTAGATTATGATGTGAAGCTAGAGAGTCCTGGGGCGGAACTATGGAATGTATTGCTAGTCTTGCCAACTGAATGAAAACTGCTTTTGATGGCCTTTAACTAATAGGTATAAAGTAAAAGCATTAGCCAGATCAATAGCTACATATGAGGTGCCAGAGATTATGCTGATTTACTCCACCAATGATAGCATCTCTGGAAGAGCAGCTGCAACTAGAGCCACTGTCTAATTAGATTTATGACAAATCTACTGCAATTCTTCAACATCCATTTGTTCGCTACACAGGCCAAATAAGGTAAGGTAAATGGACGTCTGGTGAGAATCACAATGCTGCATCTTTCAAGACATTAAGTGTGGCAGTACTCTCTGCAATTCCCCCCGGACTGTGGTATTGCTTTTGGTTTACTATTTTCTAAGATTGAGAAAGTTCTAGTGGCTTCCACTTGGTCTTTCCTACTAGAATAGCTTTAACCCCATGGGTCAGGGAACCACTGTGGAAATTCTGCCGGTTGCTGAGTATGTCTGTTTAAACTCTGCTTTCTGAAACTGGAAACAACCACAGAAACCAAATAAGCTCACCATCAGGTAGATCCTAGTCCAACCCTGGAAACAACCCAAATGTCCAAAAACAGATAAATGGAAAAACAAATTGTGGTATAGGCATACAATGAAATACTACTGGGAATGGGGGGGAGGGAATGAACAATATATACACCCCCAAAACATGGGTAAATCTTAAAATTATGCTGAATGAAAGAAGCCAAAAAAAAAAAAAAAAGAGTACATAGCATATGATTCCATTATAGAAAACTCTAGAAAATGCAAACTGATTTGTAGTGACAGAAGATCAGTGGTTGCCTAAGATTGGGGATGGAGGCCCAAGAGAGAAAAATTACAAAGGAGCCTGAGAAAACTTTTTTGGGGCTAGAGGGGTTCTAAGCCAGGCTCCCCATGCCAGGCTTCTATGCATTTGACAATACATAAGTCATGGCAGGATGGAAGGATCAGAAACCAGATGGCAGCTGGTTCAGAAGTGGCCAAAAAAATGTACAGGCAGCGAGTCTGTGTAATTGTGTCCAGAAGCCTACCAGGGAAGAGAATAAAAAGATACAGTGGTTTTAGTGCCATACTTTATGAAACTTCCTCCTGGGAGCTGTTTGTGATTCCAGTTAGCTTATCCCCATTAGTTGCTCCATCCCAGCCTCTGGAATGCTGAATTTGCTCCCAGAGTGGCATTCATTCACCTCTCAACCTTTCTAATAACTGCCAACCTTTATTTTCCAGAGCAATTACTCTCTGTCTTAACTTCATCAGCCCAACTAAGCTCTCCTATTTTGGAATTCTAATGGCATTTATTATCTGTATCTCATATGAAATGGTCATATGTTTACCAACACTGAAAGGCACCACAGTGTTAGGCCCATAGACACTGGCAACAAATTGTCTGAGTTTGAATCTCAGCTCTGTAATGCGGTGGCTGTGTGACCTTGGTCAAGTCACTTAGCCTTTCTGTGGCTTCAGTTTATCCATCAATTTACCAGACATAACAGTAGTGTTTTTTGTTATGAGTACTAGAGGAGTTAATATTTGTAAAGAGCATGGAATAGTGTATGACACATTCTAAGTCCTAAGAATGTTAATAAAAATCAATTTGTGTCATGGGGCAGCTGGGTGGTTCAGTCAGTTAAGCTCCAACTCTTGATCTCAGCTCAGGTCTTGATCTCAGGGTCGTGAGTTCAAGCCCTGAGTAGGGCTCCGTGCTGGGGGTGAAGCGTACTTAAAAAAAAAATCAATTTGTGTTCCAATTATACTAAGGTTCATGCTCACAGTCACGGGGTATACAGAGTGTCTGTGGCATTTGCCCTGGTCTCCAGCGAGAAGCTAACAATTGCTAGCCGCCTTTTCTTAGAGATCTTCTGTGCCCAGCAGCCTCTGCACTTGGTCAGCCTTGGCTTGAAACCCAATGGCCACTATTCAGAACCTAGATGCAAGTTGGAAGAATAGTGACCGGCAGAATTCCAGAGTAAAGACAGAGCCATGCTGAGAAGTGAGATATTAGCCTTCCCAGGATTTTGGATAACTTGCGTTTCAACCAATGCATGGTGATATGTGGCTAGCTATGAAAAGCACTGTGACCCTATTCAGTCCCCACGCCGCTCTCCAGGCCCTAAACCACCGCGTGTGTCCCCACCCCAGCAGTGTGCCCGGCCTCAACTCCACCCCTGCAGTCGCCCCGCCTACCCACAGCTCCTACAGTCCCAGCCCTGAAGAGAGCCCCGCCCCGCCCCTTCTGCCGCCACTCCCCCCCTCGTCGGCCCTCCCCACCTGTCGCCCCGCCTCCTCGCACCTCCTGTTGTCCCTGCTTGCAGATAGGCCCGCCCCTCTACGTCGCCCCGCCCCTCACCGTAACCCCGCCCCCCGATAGTCCTTCCCCTCCCTGTCGCCCCGCCTCGTCGTAGCTCCTACAGTCCCACCCCACGACCCGCAGAGAGCCCCGCCCCGCCTCTCCCTGTCAGCCCGCCTCTCCCCGTCGCCGCGCTCCCTCAGCTTATATATAAAACGGCCGCTGTCTCGCTCTGCCGGTCTGGGGTATTGCTACCCCCTTGGCCGTAGAGGCTGCACACGGAGCGGCGTCGGTGCGGTGCAGAGCCGGCTGCCATGGCGGCCGAGGCCCTGGCGGCCGAGGCCGTGGCTTCACGCCTGGAGCGGCAGGAGGAGGACATCCGCTGGCTGTGGGCGGAGGTCCAGCGCCTGAGGGACGAGCAGCTGAACGCTCCCGACCGCTGCCCGGTCGAGGGGCCGTGCCTGACGCGGGAGGTGGCGCAGCTCCGGGCCGAGAACCGCGACCTGCGCCACCGCCTGTCCCGCCTGCGGCTGTGCCTGGCCGAGGAGCTGAGCCAGCAGGCAAAGCTGGAGAGCGCGGCGCGGGCGGCGGCGGCGCAGGAGGAGGCCGGGCGCGCGGCTGCTGGCGCGCAGGTAACGGGGCGACAGGGCTCGCTGCGGGGAAGGCGGGCGGGTGCCGCCTAGAGCCCCGGGAGGGCGGTGCCGCGGGCTGCGACGGTGTGCGGGTAGCGACGGTGTGCGGGTAGCGGTGGTCCCGCAGGAAGGACGGGTGCGTTCCCTGCGCGCTGCAGGGCCCGCCCCTCGCGGAGCGCTGCTCTGTGCACCTGCTAAGGCCTGGGAACCAGTGAGTAGCCTGGATACCCTTTGGAGCCCCGGATTTCCAGCAGTCGCCAGACTGACTTAATGGTGTGATTTCGCAGTTCTTCCAGTAAATTGTCACACATTTTCTTCAGTAGCAGAAATAGCATTTTCCTTTGTTTGAAAAAAAAAAATGCTGGAGCGTTTAAAACTCTCTGTTCTTTCCTTGAGCAGGAAGACCAACAGTTACATATATAAACTCTTCCATTCCCTCTAATGAATGGCTGGTTCTGAGCTATTGACGACAGGTGGTTTTGTTGTTCTCTTGGTACGGTCTGTATATTTAACGTTATTATTTAACAATATTTTAATATTTTGTTTCGGTGAAGGACAAATTATCTTCGTGCCACCTAAGTTGAAGTGTTGTGTTGAAAGCTTTCTCAGACTGTTCTCAGGGGTGTTCTTGAGTTATTCACCAAGGGTAACTGTGGTGCACTGGCAACATCTTCCTAAAATAGTGCATTTAAAGTCTGGCGGCAGCTACACAACCATTTTACAGCGACATTATCTGTTGAAAGTTTAGGGGTGAAACTTTCAAGAGCCAAACATATTAAGTGTACTTAGCAAGAGTGTGTGAAAATGCACAGACAGGAAGGATGGAACCCCAGAAAATGATTTGCCCGCTGAGAGTTGTAGGTGGTGGTCAGGGAAGCCCAGCCTGCAACATGGGACACTTGCTGACTGCTGGCATGTGCCTCTCTTCTGCACATTCCAAATGCGTCGCTCTTTCCTGTCATTGCTGTGAGTTATTTATAATTCACCTTTATTTCTCAGCCTCCTTCTAGTCAAAGCCAAGAAAAGAGCACTAAAATGAAGGAGGAGGAAGGTGGGCCTGAGAGTGAGGTAAGCTGTTGCTATGGAAATAATGTAAAATACGACTTGTAATTTAAATATGCTTATACAGTTAATTGCCCAAGATCTTTAATTAAAACATAATTGCTAATTTGGGCCACAGTAGTATATTTAAAACCTTGCTAGCTTTAGATGCAAGTTGTCTTAACTTCGAGATGAGCTAGACAGTCAGCTGTATTCAAGTGCTGTTTTGTCTAAGTTGAGATAGCCCAGCTGTTCTTTTGTGTTAAAGAAATTAGCTACTGTATAAATCATCAAAATAGCATGTTTCCAGCATAAATACTTGGCAAGAGCTAAGGAGGAATACCTGGCCTCGTCTGGTTGAGATCAGACAAACAGGAAGGACAGTAGAGAACAAAGGGGTGTGGTGTATAAATAGGTGCTGAATCAGGGGACTGTGCACACACAGGTGTTAAACATGTAGTGTAGGGAGACATGCTAGTTAGAAAAGGTGGGCTCTGAGCTGGACCCTGAGAGCTAAGAAGGAGGAAAGAAGTGACTGGAAGGAGACTTGGAAATGACCTGTGGTGTGCAGAGTATGGGGTGAGACTTACTGGAGGTTGAACAGTTAGAACAAAGTGGGCTGTGTATGTTCACTTTCTTGTATTCTGATGACTTTCAGGTGAAAAATCAACCAAATTTCATAAAGGAAAGGTTGAAGCTTTTTGAAATATTGAAGAGAGACCATCAGCTCTTATTTGCCATTAATGACAGAAAGGGGAATACAAGCAATGTGATCACAGTGAGAGTGGCTGATGGGAAAACAGTGGAAGGGGAAGTTTGGAAAACAACACCTTATCAAGTAGCTGCTGAAATTAGGTAAACCATAATTTGGAGAAGATATTCTTTATTCAGTATTGTGCCAGCGCTTGGTAACACTGTGTTCTCAGGGGCTGTGAAAAGTGTTTTTTTTCTTACTCAGTTGAATAAATTAATTTTTTTTTTTTTTTTTTTGAGAGAGAGGGAGAGAGAGAGCGTGAGCGAGCAGGGGAGGGGCAGGGGAGACACAGAATCCTAAGGAGGCTCCAGGCTCTGAGCTGTCAACACAGAGCCAGATGCGGGGCCTGAACTCGTGAACCACAAGTTCATGACCTGAGCTGAAGTCGGACGCTTAACCAAATGAGCCACCCAGGCACCCCACTCAGTTGAATAAATTAAATGTCATTAGTTATTTCCCTCTGGCTTCTAAAGAGGGCATTTAAATAAGTAATTGAATATCAGAATAAGACCTCTTCCTCTTTAAAATGTCCACATTTTAAAGTTCTGATAAAAATATACAGTAGAGAAAAACGTTTAATCCTTGACAGGTCCCATTACATTGACGCTGGTCATCAAGATTTTTCCATGAGATTTTACAGATCTTTTGCTGGACTTGACTTCAAGTCAAGTTATTGTCTCACCAGTAAATAACCATGGGTGGTTCTTCAAACTAAGTGGGGCAGATCTATCCAAGCCTGTTTCCTTACATCTTCTGTGGAAATGATACTTTTCCCATTTACCTAATGAGGTTGTTAAAATTAACTGAAATACTGCATATGTAAAATACTCTGAAAATTAAAGTGCCTCCAGAAATGTACAAAATGACTTATATACAGATTGAAGATGTATGTGAGGGTGTATGTATAAACCCTGGAATAAGTACTTTGACTGTCCTAGAAATTAGATACATTAGTGAAGTTATGTTATTTTGAACAATGTTAATTCCTAGCATTAAATATAATTCCATGGAAGCTAAAGCTCAAAACTGCCATGTAAATAAACTTGCTATATAAAAAGCAAGTTTTTTCAACAATTGAAGTACTCAGGTTTCCTTTGAAAACTATGGTTAAGATTGTGTGGTTTTTTGGGTTTGTTTTTTTTTTCCCATCCTATCATATCCTGTACTCTGCAGCCCCCTCCCAACCTGTTCCCATGTTTTTCAGGCTCTCCATGAATAGATGTGCTGGGAAAATGGGCTTTGAGGCTGAGGCAAAATAAGTTTATGTTTCTTCATGAAGAGTCAGTTTTCATGTTAGCATATTGGAGACTGAGAAGTCCTACACTGAAGAAACCAGCTCAAACTTGGGAAACAAAGTTACTTGATTGTAGAAGATGTTCTTTGTTGTAACCTTAATAATATGCATTTCTGCAGGGTACCAGTTTACAACCCCTACAATCAAGTTTCATTGTAGAGGGGTTGTAAGAGTGCCCAAAAGTAAAGTTATCCCAAACTAAAAGATTAAGCAAAGCTTGTATCAGGCAAACCTGGTAAGAAGAAAGCAGTGATCATAATATTACTATCAGACCTCAGAATTTCAGGGCCAAAATCATCACATGGGATACTGGGACTTATTTCCAAAGTAGACAAACAGTATAATCTGTAATAACTATTCGTCATGAACCTTTTTGAGTTACGTAATGTAGCATCAAATCAGAAATAGAAAATTATAGACACTCAGGAATGGTATACTTTTAACCTGCCTTTCTCAGTTCTGAAAAGGTCATGTGTCTGAATAGTAACACTGTAAGGTAGACTTAGTGGTTGCTCACCAGCCGCTGTGGTCTATAGACAGAGGTCTCTCAGACCTGTGGTCATGTTTTTGGTTCCTCAGAACCTTAATAAAAAAATGCAGAAACATACCGTTCACATTCAATGAGTAAAATGAAATCAGTTATGAACTCAGTAAACATTAAATGACAAGGCAAAACAGAATAAAACTTGAAAATTAGAAAGAAAAAAAAAAACCTCTTCAAAATAACTCCCGTGAAACAAACTAAAAACAAGCACAGAATTTTAGAAAGTACTTCTAATGAGGAAAAAATATATATCAGAAATCTGTGGAGTATATCTAAAGTAGTGATCATTCCACAGAAATCTGTGGAATATATCTAAAGTAGTGATTTATAGTGTTGAAGTTTTTTCTGATAAGAATAGAAAGAAACAGACTATGAGTTCAACTCAGGCAGTTAGAAAAAGAACAGTTTAACAAGGAGGGAACTCTAAAAAAGTGAATTAGAGATTAGTATTAACTGAAAAACTATCTGAATACGTAAGGGTTCAGTGAGATGTCTGGATATAAAATAAATGAGAAACTAATAGCTTTATTAAATTATACTGCCTGTTGTCTTGGTTAACTGAGAGTTGATTGCATAGATGACTGTTCCTGCTCTGAGCAAGTGTATGCCTTTCTAAGCATAACATGTAAAGTGAAATCATTAAGGAAAAGATGGAAAGATTCAAACTGCACAAAAAATAAAACAAGAAAAATGGCTATGTGTAAAAAATGACACATAAAACAGAAAATGACAGATGTGAAAAAAATGTACCATATAGAACAAATGATTGTTCTCGAAGTATTTTTCAAATTAATAGGAAAAAGAAGAAAACTTCAACAGAGGAATAGATTATCTGAGAAATGTAAACAAAATTATTATGTGTTACTGATTTGTCCAAGATGTATGAATAGCCGTTAATACTGATACAGTCTTGGGGAAGTGACTCTGGTGTAGGGCAGATAAATAGGTCCAGTCTCTCAGACTTTTAAAGCCTTTAAAAACGTGCAAACCCTAACCCTTGGACCCAGTAATTCTATTCATAGCCATTTATCCTAAGAAAATACCTAGTAGAAAGAAACGGGCAAAAGACAGTTCATAGTAGTTGGTGAAAGAATTCTTTTCAGAATATGGTCCCCTAATCACCAGCACTAGCACCATCTGGGAACTTAGAAGAGCAAATTCTTGGGGCCCTGCTCCATGCCTCTTGAATTAACTAGCAATCTGTATGTTTATGAGCCCCTCCAGGAGTCTCTGATGAAGTCCAGGTTTGCGCACCCCTGAGTTAGGCTAAACTGCTGTGGCAAGAGACTCCCGATGACCATGGCTTAAATGAGGTAGACATCACATTCTCTCACTTGACAGTCCAGAGATGACCAGCCCAGGCTGGTGGAGGATGTCTCTGGGCCATGCAGTCCTTGGTGGACCTGGGTTCCTTCTGTCTTGTCACCTGCCATTCCCTAGGCAGGGTTTGTCCACGGGGAGGGGTGGAAGCTGAGTTCATGGACCCACGGACTCTCCTGCAGGGGGTGGGGGGGGGGGTAGGCGGGGAGGAGCAGCTGAAGAACAATGATGCTTTGAGGCCCAGACCCCTGAGTGGCGCACTTTCATTTCCACTTAACATCCTATTGGCTCACATTTAGTCACATGGCCACCCCTGGCTGTAAGAGAGAATGGAAATGTAGCTCCTGCCTGCCAGCCGCATGTCCAGCTATAAAGCCTTCTCGCCATGGAAGAGAGGAAGCATAGTTTAGGGGACCACATCTGCCACAGTGTGCCCCTGTGACATCCAGAGATCTCTGAGACCCTCTTTTCATCATCCCACATGCTCAGTCCCTCCCCAGGTGAGACAACTCTGGGTCCCATCAGCTGAAAGCACAGGACGTCCAAGTGCGTTGCAGAACACCCCCGTCAGGCTGGCTCCTTACACTCTGGCAGCAAATACACTACTTGACGAGGCCGCCCATCCCGCACGTATACGCAGTGGTGGGGTACTCACAAGGCCATCACAGGGAAGCGTGTTTGGAGGAAAAGAAGGAATAACACAGACAGCAATGTACGGAAGGCATCAGGTCCTGCTGGCAGGGACTGTGAGGCCCACAGCCTGGCAACGGGTAGTGCCGGATCAGCCCACCTGGCCACCCCTTGTTTTCTGCGAGCAGCCCGCTTGTCCACTGTCCTCCAAGGGCCCTGATTTTGCTCTGTGGGAAGGTCCTAGTTGTCCCTCATTCTCATTAGTCACACTGGGGGGCTCAGAGCTCCTCCGAGGAGCTAACAGTCACAGGTGTTTGTAAGCTGGGCTTGTCACTGGGCAGCACAGTTGTCTCCAGTGTGGTAGACTTCCAGTCGGTCTGCTTCTAATCAGTTCCAAGAGAAGTAATCTCCGAGAGTAATCCGAGAGAAATAATCCACAAGAAGGAATTCTTCTAGATGGAGACTTCTCATGCTTTTGTTCCTTGGTTTTTGTGCTTGACTCTTTCCTCTCTCTCCCTCAATTTAATGGACTGAGGTCCTAGGAAACAACAGGCTGTGGGAGGGCAGCACCCTTTAATCCGTGTGGTTGGCCTGGCCCCTCTTGTCTGTCTTGATGTGTGGCTTTTGAGAGGGGTTTTAAGTGCCAGTCCCTCCTGCTGTTTGGGACAATAGACTGTTTTTCCAATCTTGCACAGCCCCACATTTCTGGACTCTTAATCAGTTTGAATTACAGGCCACAGGCACAGCCTCTTGGCGGAGGCCTTGGCCCTTCCATCTCTGCCTGTGAACGGGACAATCCTCCCTGGAGCCTATCTCGGTCTGGTGGTGTTTACAAAAACTGCAGTAGCTACCCAGTGTTTACCAACCTTCTGCCTTTTTGTTACTGCTGCTTTATATGCTCCAGGCATTGTAAGCACATGAGTTTGCCTGCAGGTTGTATCAAATATTTTATCAAATATCTACCAATATTTATATTTTTCAAATATCAGATTATCTGCCAAGCCAGTGCCATGTGTTTTGTTTTTGCTACTTCCAAGTTCTTACTTTTTTTTTTAATTAAACTTAAAAATTTTTAAGCTTATTTGTTTTGAGAGAGACCTCTGTCTTATGCTCTCTAGTGAGCACAAGTGGGGTAGGGGCACAGAGAGAGAGGGGTACAGTTTCTGGAGCGGGCTCCATGCTGATAGCAGAGAACCCGATGAGGGGCTCAAACTCACGAACCGTGAGATCATGACCTGAGCCAAAGTCGGATGCTTAACAGACCGAGCCACCCAGGTGCCCCTTTACTTTTTTGTATTAGTTAAGATAGAAGCTAGGCTGCTGCAACAGCTTCAGTGGCTTAAATATGATCAAAGTCTCTCTCAGGTAGGTAGGTAGCAACCTGGAGGTGCGGGGTCCAGCTTGACAGGGCAGCAATTCTCCATAAGTCATTTGGGGACCAGAATTCCTTATGTTTGGTTGCTGGACCATCTTTATGTACAACGTTGCACTAGTGTGCATGGTCCAGGGAACCCCACCAGCGTGCTGTAGTCCGCAGAAGGCGGGGAGAGGGTGGAAGAGGGCTCTCCACTGCCTTAAGGCTGAGATACGGAAGTGCTACAGGCCACTTTTGCTGGTACCCATTGCTTCCAAACTTCCAGGGGAACCTGGAAAACTATACCAGAAGGAGGGAATGGATTTGAAGAATCCTTAGCAGTCCATCACAGCCAGTAAAAATGAAATAAAATTCTACTTCCTTAATAACAATATCTAACATTTATTAAGTTTGTATTATGAGAGTGCACCTTATTTAATCCTTAGAATAAATGTATGAGGAAGGTTGTATAAATTCCCATTTTACAGATGAGAAACTGAAGCTTAGAATAAATTGCCCAGTGTTCAAGTCCAGGTTGGTCTAACATGAGAGCAGGTGCTCTTAACCACAGCACTGTACTGCTGCTCAAGTTGCTCACAGAAAGGCAAGTTAAAACATTATATTGTAAAGATGACACAGTTTAGTAGTACCTGACGTTGTGAGGACACAGAGAAAAGGTATTCTTGTGCCTTTCCTGGAAGGAAAATTTGGCAGTGTATTCCAGCAAGGTCATTAAAGTGCATTGCCCTTGACCCAGCAGTTTTACTTGACCAATTTTTCCTGGGAAAAAATAATTGGGAACTAAGATGTGTGTTCAAGAATGTTCGCTGCAGTGTTATTTGTTATTGGCAAAGCAAAACAAAACAAAACATTCCTGCCAAGAAATGACCAAAGTGCCTAGCCATGGAGGATCCATTAATCAATTCTTGATTCTGCTGCAGCTATCAACCAGCATGATTTTCAAGTCTGTCTACCATCCGGGAAAATGTGTGACTTACTAAGTTTAAAAAGTACATTACCAAGTAACATATACAGAATGGTACTATTATGATTTTTATATTGGTGTATATATTTACCTAAAAACGTGGAAGAACAGGGGCACCTGGGTGGCTCAGTCAGTTGAGCGTCCAACTTCAGCTCAGGTCATGATCTCACGGTTTGTGAGTTAGAGCCCCACATCGGGCTCTGTGCTGACAGCTCAGAGCCTGGAGCCTGCTTCAGATTCTGTGTCTCCCTCTCTCTCTGCCCCTCCCCTACTCATGCTCTGTCTCTCTCTGTCTCAGAAATAAGTAAACATTAAAAAAATTTAAAAAAAAACATGGAAGGACATACAGAAAAATGTTAACAGTAATTTCTGGGTGGTGGGATTGAAGGTGATATGTTTTTCTTTGCTTTTCTGTGCTTTCTAGGTTTCTTAATGTGTTATTTTTGTCAATAATTTTCAAAAAACTGTAAGTGTGTGTGTGTGTGTAACAGAGAGAGAGAGAGAGAGAGAAGAAGAAGGAGGAAGAGGAGGAGGAGGAAGAGGAGGAGGAGGAGGGGTAGATGTATAAAAAGACTAGAAAGATGTACCAAAATGTTACGATCATTTATTTCAGGGTGGTTTTATTCTTTGTCTTTTTCTGTTTTCCAAGTTCTTCTTTTTTTTTTTTTTACAGTGAATGTGTACTATTTTTTTATTTAAAATAAATGTTACAAAATTTGAAAAACCTGTTCTTTTAGTTTACATTTGTACTTTCTATTCACTCAAAAAAAAGCCCTAAAAATAATTTTAATCTTTTGTTTTAACAAATCATTGCAGCATGTGATAAGGTTAACTCTCACATGACTCTTCTTTTACCAGTCAGGAACTGGCTGAAAGCACAGTGGTAGCCAAAGTCAATGGTGAATTATGGGACTTGGACCGTCCATTGGAAGGGGATTCCACTTTAGAGCTGCTTATGTTTGATAATGAGGAAGCCCAAGCTGTAAGTATTTAAAAAGAATCAACTAAACTTTGGATATTGTGAACTATGTTATGTACAAAGACACACATTGAAGTCAAGAATGATGAGTTTTGTAACCTTCTAGAACTTAAAATTTCTGTATTGGTGTTTAGTAAGTATTTAGTGAATTTTTGTGGAATGAATACATACAAATATATATTAGCTTTTAAAGTAGCCCTTATTTATCATTTCTGAAGATAGTTGTGTCCTTATGCTATAATGCTTTAATTATAAAATCAATGTACATTTGACATGAATTTTTAATAGATTCTTAGAAATGGGTCTACTTTATAATATAATATGTGCAGGAGAATTGGGAAAAGTTATCAAAGCTTAGATATCTTTTTATTTATTTTTTTAAGTTTATTTATTTTGAGAGAGAGAGAGAGAGAGAGAGAGAGGAGGACAAAGCAGGCTCTGTGCTGACAGTAGAAAGCCCTTTGTGGGGCTCAAACTCATGAACCACGAGATCATGACCTGAGCCAAAGAGCCACCCAGGCACCCCTTAGACATCCTTTAAATACTTATTAATGTAATATTCTATAAAATAGATACCACATTTCATGTAGTTCTCTGATATACATTGTTACCTTAACTTTGCAATTTCTCTTCAGGCAGTGTCCATTATCTGCCTAAAACCTAACCTAAGCTTAGCTTAGTTTCTATTAATCGTGACACTTGATTTCTTGATTTGTTAATCCAAACTTATAAGAACCATACTATAATTACTTTCCTGTTTAAAATATGCAAAGCATAACAATTAAGTAGCTAAATAATACAATATTAATAAAATCATGTTGAAAGTGATTCAGAAAGAGCAATTTTTAGGAGAAACACAAAACATATATGTATTATTTAGTTTTTCTTACTAGTTGTTAACAACTGTCGCCTAGCATCATCCCGGATGTCATCCCTAGACTTTACAATTGTATATATTCCCTTAGTCACCTGACCAGCATCTACAGTGCTGGACGCATGTGCCAGACCCTGTAGGGCTGCAGTGGACAGAACATGGAGACTCCTGTTTCAAAGAGTTTACCTCTAGTAGGAGGAGGTATTAAACAAGAAAACAACCAATGAGAGGTTTTCAGATAGTGTCAGTTTCTGGAGAAAGTCAAATAGGGGCTGGAACCAAGAGCAGCCATGATAGTTGGTGGGGCAGTTAGTTTTGATCCTCAACTAAAGGCCCAAATCCTACCCAAAAGCCTTGTGCTTGCCTACACTGGCTGGCTCTTGGTTTGTCTGCAGGTGTTGTTCCTATGACTCTTTTTTAATAGCTGGCTATTGAACTTTTTCAATGTGTCAGGCATTGGGGTGTTCGGGGAATGGGAGAACTACCAAATTTAATGTTCCATGGAGGTGTTGGTATCTTTGGAGTCCTTTCCTCCTGGCATTCAGTAACATCATGAAAAAAGAAACATTCTTTATCATGGGAAATCTTTCTAGAGTGCCTAACCAGTCAGTGTTTGCTTGCCATGCTCGTAACATGGTATCTGACATCAGATTATAGGGCTTTCATAAATATCTGTGGTTGTTGATGAAAATGATAATAGTAATAAACATTTACCAGAGCCAAGCACTGGCCTGGCCCATTATGCGCACATGTATTATCTCCTTGAGTCCCAAGTTACCCTAGCACACAGGTACTGTTTTAATCCCCATTTTACAGATGCAGCAACCAGTATCAAAATAGTTAAGTAACATTTCTAAGCTCTTGATGCTTCTTTTCATGTAACTTAGTAACAAATATTTTTTGTTGTTGTTCCTGGAATTTATTTTCCTGTTACTGTGAATATACTAAGATATTGAACATAAACTAATTTATAATATTTAATACATATCCATGAAAAAGAAACCCTATAGGAAAACAAATTTTGAAAACTCAGATCTAAAACAATGATAAATTGGGTGGGTGGGTGACTTAGTCAGTTAAGGGTCCAACTCTTGATTTCGGCTCAGGTCATGATCTCAGTGTTCGTGAGATCGAGCCCCACGGTGGGCTCCACATTGAGAGCACAGAGTCTGCTTGGGATTCTCACTCCCTCTCTTTCTGCCCTTCTCCTGCTCATATGCACACCCCCCACCCCCCATCCCCCACCCCCCACACACAATCTCTCTTTAAATAAATAAACTTAAAAAGTGATAATGATTTTTTAAAGGTTTTTTTTGCTGTATGGAAACATTCAAGACACCTTTCTATTTTAAAAGGTGATTTTATTTATAAGACTATTTTAGTGCATAATGTAACATACAGAAGAAATACTCTCCACCTTCTAGATAAATTCATGTAGAAAATGACAGGAAGAATATCCACATAAAGCTGACAAACATGCACAACAGAAACAAGGGGAATTTTATAAAGTGACACAGCTTGCAGGTTTAAAATATATCTCATGATATTTCCTTTTGTAAGCCTAACATCTGGTAAAAGAATATACATAGATATATATTCTACTTTAAAGCTTTGGTGAAACCCCGGGGGAAATCAGTGATGTGCTGCGGTGATCTCAGGCTTAAGCAAATGTAGGGCACTTTATTTAGAGGTGAACAAAACAAGCAGATTCATGTAGGAACTGAAGCCGCTAGCTCTGTGCTTGTAGTCCATTCAGTGGTCTCTTCCACTACATCATGGCGTGAGTCAGGTTCACCCCCAATTTCAGTGGCTGCTGCCCCCTGCATCCTGTGTATTATCTCAGCAGTCATGACAGTTAACCACACTCTTCTTTTAAGATTCTTTACGGCACCAGTGTTTTTCTGGCTTTATTCCCACCATTGGATCTTTCTCAGTCTTCTTTGCTGGCGTTTTCTTCATCTTTCTCCAGAGTGAAGAATTCCTCAGTGCTCAGTCATAGTATCCTCTGTATTTATGCTCCTGTTGTAAGCTGTCCTGTCTGCTAACTGTCTGCTGTCAGTTCTTCTGTCTGTAGCTAGACAGGCCTCAGTCTTGTGTACATTACCACCCATGTAATATCTCCATCCAGATATCATACAGGAATCTGTAGTATGTCCACGGTGACAACTCTTGATTCTAGCCCCAGAACTTACTCCTTCCCTGTCTGCCCATCTCAGGGCACAACTCCACCACATACCCAGTTACTCAACCTAGAATCTTGGAGATTGTATGTGATTGCTACCTGTTCCCTCAACTCCAAGTCTCTAATTGGTAAGCCATTACTGTCCTAACATATCTGGAATCTGTCCACTTCTGCTGCCATTACCGAGATTCAACAATGGTGTTATTATAGTACTGCCCAAGAAAATGTCCACCTGCTGTTCCATTCCCCTGAAATCCATTCCTGCTACCAAACGATGTTTTAAAATGTAAATTGAATAATTTCTTTTCTGCCTGAAACCCTTCAGTGCATCTCATTGCATTTGGAATAAAACCCAGATTCCCCCAGAAGGCCCTCAGGGTTACTGGCCCTTTCTTACCTCTGCAACTTTTCTCAAGTTACTTTATCCCTTACATGTTAGCCATACAGGCCTTCCTGACTCCCTGTGAATGCAGAGCCTTCTCTGTTATTTATCATTACAGTGCTCCGTTCATCTCCTTTTACACCTTCTTCTTCTCTCGTGATTACGCACTTACTGGTTTGTTTCTGCCTGTCTCCCTCACAATGTGCGGTAAACTGCATGAGGCCAGTGACTCGTTTCTTTCACTGTTGTATCCTCCGCACCCAACACAGTGTTTGGCTCAACAAACATCTAGGTGCGGACAGTGCGCCAAAGAAGACACTTGGGTTCCTGTTGACAGTTAGCCTACCCTCCTGGCGCCATCCAAAGCAAAGGTCTGTGCCAAGGACGGAGGCTCTGGGGCAGTTTGTGGATCATATCTCTGCTTAATGCTATGGGTTGGGATTGCACGTAGCCTGCTCAGAGGACTCCCTGTGCTTTGACTTATTTGTCAAACAGCTTTCTAATTGTAAGGTTTTTTTATTTAATAAGGGAAAGAAAGGGCTGCCAGGGGGACTCCATTGTCTTGCTTTTCTGGTACCTCTATGTATCCAGTGACTTCAGTTAGTTTTAGTTTATCCATAAACCTTTGATTCCTTAGGAATTCAAAACCAAACTTTCTGAACTTGTAGATGTGATGACCAGCCCTTGGACTATGAATTAACTCATGTGTGTCCTCCTGCCCAGGGGTCTCAGGCAACCAGCAGGCATTCCCAGGCTATACTTTTCTCCCCCCAAAAAGTCATTCTGTCAAAAGCATGTGGAGACTGCTGTGGAGACAGAAAACTACTTCGGCCCTCTGCGTTCAGCTTAGCTGCTGCCTCTGGAGAAAAAGAAAGGAAATCAGTGTCTGTCATGCCTGGCTTCCCTCCACTCTGGGCTGAATTGGGCTTGCATGCTGCTGCTTCCCCCTCAGCGGTCCAAGCCATGGTTGAGGCTGTCACATCTTCTCTACAAGTTAAGATGTGCAGAAGGAAATGGTGTAGGAGCAGCTCAGAGCAGCAGTTTCACGCTAGAACCAAGCATATGGCTCTGGTATAATTGCAAAGCACTCAGAAAATGTTCTCTTCTCAGTGGGCATTGAAGATTTTCTTTTCAAATTGATGTCTTTTTCTTTGTAATGTTTATTTATTTTTGAGAGAGAGAGAGAGAGAGAGAGAGAGAGAGAGAGAGAGAGAGAACGAGCAGGAGAGGGGCAGAGAGAGAGGGAGACACAGAATCTGAAGCAGGCTCCAGGCTCCGAGCTATCAGCACAGAGCCCGATGCAGGACTCAAACTCAGGAACTACAAGATCATGACTTGAGCTGAGGTTGGACACGTAACCAACTGAGCCACCCAGGCACCCCAGTGTTACTCTATGTCTTGATGTTTATACCCTTAAAGTGTATGCACTTGCTTACTTATGTTACCGGACTAATAAGTTTCCATGACATGATTTTGATTGCCTCTGCCCTCTGTGTTTCATGCCCTGCAGGTGTACTGGCACTCCAGTGCTCACATTCTTGGGGAAGCCATGGAGCTTTACTATGGGGGCCACTTGTGCTATGGTCCACCCATTGAAAATGGATTTTATTACGACATGTTCATTGAAGACAGGTAATACCACTGAATATTCACTTCCGGAGGCATGTGTTTACAGTCCGTTGTTTTATGATGGTTACGTATTATTTTACTGAATGTGTGTGTTATATGACATGGCTGTAGATTGGCTGTGTTTGAAAATTAATTTTTTATGAGTTAAGATTCCAGAGCAACGTCTCCAACTTTCTTTTCCTCAGAAGGAAGTGATACAGCATCTATCTGATCCGGGACTTGCTACATCATAGTAGTAAATTAAGACCAGAATCACAGATTTAATCCTTACAGAGCAGTGGGTGCAGTTCTGCTCCACGATAACCGAGGGCGCTATCTGCCTCAGCCAGACATCTCACACAGATAAATACCAGGCAGAGTGGTGCACAGAGGCCTCACATTCGAGAGTTCTGTGCCTAGCCCCAGCCCACCTCCTTCCCTGTACTCCCCATAGTCCTTAAGGACCAGCTGCTAAAACTGAAACCTGAGGGTCCTTCCAATTCCTGTTCCTCACTGTCACCCCACACTATCCAGTCATTCCATCCGGGTCTTCCTGTTCTATCTCCTCAATAGTTCTCCTGTCCTCCCTTCCTCCCTTCCTCCTCTGTTACTTCCGCCTCAGTTTAGACCCATAGCATCTCTTGCTGGATGACTATGGTGCATTCTGTCCTTACCTGTTCCTTCCCCCCACCCTGACTGCTTAAATGGTCTCCCTAACTGAGCATCCGACTCTGTAGCTCCTACGTACAGGCTTGTCCAGCTTTATCTCCTGTTACCACTACCCAGAGAGTCATTCAACAAGAGTTTTTGACTGCTTCTTATGTGTTCTGTGCTTGGTGCTGTTGATTCATAAGTGAGCAGATCAGTCTGTCCCCATGGAGCTAACAGTCTTGCTAGCTTAGACAAAAGCAAACAGCCCTCTGCTGTCAGGTGGTGATGAATGGTGTGAAGGAAAATAAACCAGCTGTGGGGAGGTATGTGCCATGACAGTGGTCATGAACGGGGGAAGTGATGTTGAAGTGGGGACCAGGATGGAGGGAGCAAGTTCTGAGGCAGTTGTGTGTGGGGGTGTATTTTGGGACATTTGGGGGAAACATTCTAGGCCTCTGGGACCTCCCTGGTGTGGGCCTATGCCTGACTTGTTTGAGGAAAGGTAAGGAAGGCCGTGTGCATGGAGGGGAATGAGGGCAAACCAGGGAGTGGCTGAAAGAGGTCAGCTGATGGCTCACAGTGGGCCATTCCCTGTGAGTGCCAGACTGGACTCGGCAGTTCACACTCACAGATCTTTCTCCCAACCTAGATTCAACAGTCAGCGAGGGCCGGGATGTGTGAGCACTTACCACAGCCCTTTTTTTTTTTTTTAAGTTTATTTATTTATTTTGAGAGAGCAAGCAAGCAGGGAGGGGCAGACAGAGAGGAAGAGAGAGACAGAACCCCAAGCAGGCTCCACACTATCAGTGCAGACCCGACATGGGGCTTGAACCCACAAACCATGAGATTATGACCTGAGCCGAAACCAGGAATCAGATGCTTAACCGACTGAACCACCCAGGCACCCCTACTATAGCTCTTTTGAACAAAAAATGTAGATGTGTGATGTGTAAGGTAGACCACACAGAAGAACAGGCCTCAAAGGTGCTTACACTCTAACCAGCGAGTATTTTAACAGGGTTTTCAAATTGCACACTTCATCTCAGAGAAGATTTGTAGGCAAATCACTTCATCTGTTGCTGCCTCCGTTTTCCTCCTTGAGAAGTAAGATTATCGGCCCTGCATATGAATGTATGACTTTCTGAAGTCCGGGTACAATAAGGCACAAATTCCTCAGTTAATGACGAGCGTCCACAAAAAGGAACATACATGCGTGATGTCTGAGAAATCTGTGTTGACTATCACTTGCTCTTCTTTTTAGAGCCGTGTCCAGCACAGAACTGTCGGCCCTGGAGAACATATGTAAGACTATCATAAAAGAAAAGCAACCCTTTGAAAGACTGGAAGTCAGCAAGGAAGTGCTCCTCGAAATGTTTAAGGTAATTTCAGGAAACTCTTTGGAATAAGAAAACGTTTTGCCAGGAATAGTAAAAACAATTAATCAACATAGACAGCTTTTTTTTTTTTTTAAACAAATAATTGGATGTTGCTTGCCACATTGTTCCAGGTTGGCAACCTGTTGTGAGGTTGTCACTAGTCGCTCAATGTGATACTTCCCTACTTTTTCCAGAACATTAAAAAAATTTTTTTTTAAATGTTTATTTACCTTTGAGATAGAGAGAGCAGAGGCAGAGTGTGAGCAGGGAGGGGCAGAGAGAAAGGGACACAGAGAATCTGAAGCAGGCTCCAGGCTCTGAGCTGTCAACACATAGCCCAACATGGGGCTCGAACTCGTGAACTGCGAGA
Source organism: Panthera leo (assembly GCF_018350215.1). Lineage (NCBI taxonomy): Eukaryota > Metazoa > Chordata > Mammalia > Carnivora > Felidae > Panthera > Panthera leo. The sequence goes on along the minus strand of NC_056684.1, from coordinate 19,808,848 downwards.
TCATGACCTGAGCAGAAGTCGGATGCTTAACCAACTGAGCCACCCAGGTTCCCCATTTCCTGAACATTTTAATGTCAATATATGTAGGTAAATGACCAGGGGAATAGTTTTCATATATGTGTTTATAAATCTGATTCATTCTGAGTATTGTTAATATCCTGACTACTAAATTCAACAATACTTCTGTTTTTTTCTTTATACTGTTTTGACCAATGTATGTAAGCATATGTAAATTTAAGAATGCTTAAATTTAGGGGCGTCTGGATGGCTCAGTTGGTTAAGCGTCCGACGTCAGCTCAGATCATGATCTCACAGTCCATGAGTTTGAGCCCTGCGTTAGGCTCTGTGCTGACAGCTCAGAGCCTAGAGCCTGCTTCGGATTCTGTGTCTCCCTCTCTCTCTGCCCCTCCCCGCTCATGATCTGTCTCTCTCTGTCTCAAAAATAAATAAAAACATTAAAAAAATACTTAAATTTACATTTTAAATCATATCAGAGAAAGCACATAATTTGAACACACAATATTGTTAATTTTGTGAGCTTGAAATAAAAGATAGATTTCGGCTTGGTAAAGTTGCAGCTACTCTTTTTGTGTGTGTGTGTGTGGTAAAATACCCAAAAGGGAAAAAAAAAAATTTATGCTGACCATTTTTTTTTAAGTTTATATATTTATTTTGAGAGAGAAAGAGATGGAATCCCAAGCAGACTCCATGCTGTCAGCTCAGAGCCCGACACAGGGCTAGAATTCCCGAACCATGAGATCATGACCTGAGCCAAAACCAAGAGTCGGACGCTTAACTGACCAAGTTCCTATTATGTCAATCATTTTTAAGTGTATAGTTCTGTAGCATTTGGTGCATTCATATTGGGCAAGCATCACCACCATCCATCTCCAGAGCTTTTTCATCTTCTCCAACTGGAACCCCACACCTAGTAAACACTAATTCCCTGTTCCCACTTCCCCTTTTTCTGTCTCTATGAATTTGATGACTCTAAGAACCATATAAGTGGAATAATACAATATTTGTCCTTTGTGACCTCCTTTATTTTACCAGTGTAATGTGCTCAAGGTTTGTCCATCTTGTAGCAGGTGTCAGAATTTCCTTCTTCTTAAGGCTGAATAATACTTCATGGTGTGTATAGACTGCATTTTGTTTATTCATTCATCTGTGGATGGACACTTGCGTTGTTTCCACCTTTTGACAATTGTGAAAAGTGTTGCTGTGAATGTGGGTGTACAAATATCTGATCGAGTCTCTGCCTCTAATTCTTTTGGGTGTATCTCCAGAAGTTGCATTGCTGGATTATATGGAAATTCTCAGTTTTGTCAACTGCCATACTGTTTGCCACAGCAGCTGTTAGCATTTTACATTCCCATCAGCAGTGCACGAGCATTCCAGCCGCTCCATATCCTTGCCAACACTTGCAGTTTTCTGTTTTCTTGGTAATAGTCATCCTAATGGGTGTGAGATGGCATCTCATTGTGCTTTTGGTTTGCATTTCTCTAATGACTAGTGATATTAAGCATCTTTCCATATACTTATTGGCCATTTGTATATCCGATTGGAAGAAAAGTCTATCCCAGTCCTTTGCCCATTTTTTAATTGGGTTGTTTGTTTTTTGGTGTTGAGTTGTAGGAATTCTTTACATACTCTGGATATTAATCCTTTATTGGATATGTGATTTGCAATTATTTTCTCCTCTTCGTGGGTTGCCTTTTTGCATCTCCTCTTAAGAATTAAACTCAATCAGACAAGGGAAGTTGCTGTCGCCACGGTCGGAGTCTCTGCCACTACCGTCTGGAACAGCCGGACCCTCCGCCTTGCCTCCCGCGCCATGCTGTCGGAGAAGACCTTCAAGCAGCGCCGCACCTTTGAACAAAGAGTAGATGTCCGACTTATCCAAGAGCAGCATCCTACGAAAATCCCAGTGATCACAGAACGATACAAGGGTGAGAAGCAACTTCCTGTACTGGACAAAACCAAGTTCCTTGTACCTGATCACGTCAACATGAGTGAGCTCATCAAGATCATTAGGAGGCGCTTACAGCTCAACGCTAATCAGGAGTTCTTCCTGTTAGTCAATGGACACAGCATGGTGAGTGTGTCCACTCCGATTTCTGAAGTGTATGAACGTGAGAAGGACGAAGATGGGGTCCTGCATATGGTATATGCTTCTCAGGAGACATTTGGAATCAAAGTGTCTGTGTAAGACTAGAAAAATGCATCTGTTCTAGAATTTTTTTAAGCCCTTACCAAGGAAAAAAAGGGGATATAACCAACTGAGATTGATCCATTCATCCAATCACAGACCATCAAAATCAGTAGTGTTCCTGCCTAGGAGTTGTAGGAAGTTGTTTTGTGCTGCAAGCAGAAAAATGGATCTCCACGTGAGCACATTCAGCTTTGGAAAAACCATTACTTAACCTAGGCTGTTTTGTTTTCAAATTTAGAAGTTTAAAAATAAAATACTTTGCATTCTAAGTTGCCGATAAAATAGAACTTCATGTTATTCTAAGGCTCTTTCCCTATGAGGAACTTGCAACATAAGCATTCAGAGAGAAATTCGTTTCCAGGTTCACAGAACCGGCCAACTTTGTGTAGAAGAGTTTCCACTCAACTAGAGAACTCTCTTTAAGAGGATCTTGGAAAGCATAAGTTGTCAGGAGTAGCCCCCTTCCCACCCGCCCACATTGGCCATAATAGTGGGCAAAAAGCAGGAAAAATTGAGGTGGATAAAACTCTGAACTGCTGCTCAAGGTTCTCGACTCCTAGTTTAGTGTGCCCCGAGTCCACGCCTGTGCAGTGCCATTCTGGGGGGGGAGGGGGGGCGGGGTTCATTTGCTTCTCTAGACAGTAAAGCGCCACTGCTCAATAAGAACCTTGAATAACTTAACATTTTGGTCTAGTTTCTCAAAAGGCCCAGGGAAGAAAAATGTGACATTTCTTCTGGTTTGCATATTCTCTGAGAGGTCAAACTGCCATCTGCTTTGGTAGAGAAATGAGCTGTTCAAGCAGTTTTGTTCCTTAGGTCAGTGGTAGAAACTACAGAACGTGGAAAGTAAAGCATTAAAATTCAGATACACTCCCTCTTAAAAAAAAAAAAAAAAAAGAATTAAACTCAATAAAAAAAAACACCTCAAAGTTTGTGAAGAAAAATAATTTTGTTTGAACATAAAAGTATGAGACAGTTCAATCATACATATCTATTTTTTTCTCCCAACAACTATCTTCCTCAAGTAGTTATTTAATATAAAGTACCTGTCTCCAAGGCAATAGTGATGAAAGCAGGAAAGAAAGTGTCTTCTGAGTTTTTAATGTAACAATATGATCATTTATTGTAAACTTAGTTTTTGTTTATGTAAATTAAAAATGCAGCTGTGTACTCAGAATTTTATTTATTTCATGTAGTTCAAATTGCAATCTTCTAACCTAAATGTGAGACCCGAAACCAATAAAATCTAGAAAACTCAGGCAATATCTTCTTTGACATTGGCGGTAGCAACTTCTTTCTAGAGATGTCTCCTGAGGCAAGAGAAATAAGGGCAAAAATAAACTATAGGGATTATATCAAAATAAAAAGCTTTTGCACAGCAAAGGAAGCAATCAGTAAAACTAAAAAGCATCCTATGGAATGGGAGAAGATATTTGCAAATGACATATCCAATAAAGGGTTAGTATCTAAAATATATGAAGAACTTATAAAATTCAACACCTCAAAAATAAATAATCCAATTAAAAAATGGGCAGAAGACATGACATTTTTCCCAAAGAAGACATACTGATGGCCAACAGACAGATGAAAAGAGGCACAACATCATTTATCATCAGGGAAATGCAAGTCAAAACCACCATGAGATACCACCTCTCACCTGTCAGAATGGATAAAATCAACAGCACAAGAAACAATAGGTGTTGGTGGAGAAAGGGGAACCCTCTTGCACTGTTGGTAGGAATGCAAACTGGTGCAGCCTCTCTGAAGGACAATACGGAGGTTCCTCAAAAAATTAAAAATAGAATTACTGTATGATCCAGCAATCGCATTACTAGGTATTTACCCAAAGAATACAAAAATACTAATTCAAAGGGATACCTACACTCCAATGTTTGTAGCAACATTATCTACCATAGCCAAATTATGGAAACAGCCCAAGTGTCCATTGACTGATGAATGAATAAAGAAAAGGTGGTATATATATATATATATATATATATATATATATATATATATATATATATATACACACACAATGGAATATTATCCAGCCATAAGAAATAATGAAATCTTGCCATTGAAGACGTGGATGGAGCTAGAGAGTACTAAGCTAAGAGAAATAAGTCAGAGAAAGACAAATACCATATGATTTCACTCATATGTAGAATTTAAGAAACAAAACAAAGGAGCAAAAGGGGGGGGGGAGAAGGAGCAAGACAAACCAAGAGACAAACTCTTTAAAAAAAATTTTTTTAACATTTATTCATTTTTGAGAGTGAGAGAGACAGAGCATGAGTGGGGGAGGGGCAGAGAGAGAGGGGGGACACAGAATCTGAAGCAGGCTCCAGGCTCTGAGCTGTCAGCACAGGGCCCAACACAGGGCTTGAACTCATGGACCGCGAGATCATGACCTGAACCAAAGTTGGACGCTCAACCAACTGAGCCACCCAGGCACCCCAAGAAACAAACTCTTAACTGTAGAGAACAAACTGATGACTACCAGAGGTAGGTGGGGGTGGGGATGGGTTAAATAGGTGACAGGGATTAAGGAGGGCACTTGTGATGAGTACCTGATATATGGAAGTCATGAATTGCACTATATTGTACACCTGAAATTAGTATTACACTGTATATTAACTAACTGGAATTTAAATAAAAACTTTAAAAAGTACACTCTAAAAATGAGATAAAAAAATTGGAATCTTCTAGAACAGTGCCGTTCAATAAAAATATAATGTGATTCACAAATCTGAGCCACGGGTATAATCTTTTTCTGGTGGCCACATTTTAAAAGTAAAAGAATGGCAAAATTAATTTTTATAATGTCGTATTTAACCCATTATATCAAAAATATCACTGTATCATGTAACCAACATAAAAATAGTTACTAAACTATTGTACATTCTTTCACAGCATGTCTCTGAAATCCAATGTGTTTTGCATTTACACACATCTCATTTCAGACTGGTTCCATTGCAAGTGCTCAATAGCCACACGGGCTTGTGGCTCCTGTTTTGGACAGTACAGCTCTAAGCTATGAGCTCTTGGTATTCCTGGGGTCTCAGCACTAGAACATAGTAGACACCCATTCAGTGTTTGTTGAAAAAAAATAAGTTTTTTTCCTAAAAAGAAAAATTTTTCCTACTTAAGCATTTTACATAATAACATAATAATATGTAAATATGTTTTTCTTTATAGTACAATAAATTTAAATGCCGCATCCTGAATGAGAAGGTTAACACTCCAACTACGACAGTTTACAGGTAAAGTGTGTGTAGACTGTATTTATTTATTTATTTATTTTGAATTTTTAAAAATGTTTATTTATTTTTGAGAGAGAGAGAGACAAAGTGCAAGCATAGGAGGGGCAGAAAGAGAGGGGGACACAGAATCTGAAGCAGGCTCCAGGCTCTGAGCTGTTAGCACAGAGACTGATGCGGGGCTCAAACTCAGGAACCATGAGATCATGACCTGAGCTTAACTGACTGAGCCACCCAGGCACCCCAAAGTGTGTGTAAATTTTAAGTGGTGCTCAGTGGTAAACTTTAAGGCATTAGCAGTAGAAGCAGTTGGTCCTTGGGTGGGTGGTCTCTTTGTCAATTTGCATAGTTGGTATACTATGTTAGCTAGAGACTCCAAAATGTTATCAGCAAAAGGAAATTATTATGTCTTCATTTGTGTTTATCAGTCTGCTGCTGAAACCCGAATTTCATTTTCAAGATGTTAGCTGTAGCAGCATCTTTCCCCATGTGGGTGAGATTGTGTTTGCCCAGTGCTTTACATTTCAAGGGGAGCTCTTTAGGAACGGAATTTTGTTTCATCCTCATATTCTTATTAATGTGGCAGTGGGAGCTGTTAGGGACCATCCCCTCATGCACTGATTTCCTGCCTCCACTATATATACTCCCCGTTTCCTGGAGTCCAAAGGTGTTGTTAGCTTTCATGCGTTAGCAGGATGTTCATGATAAAACAGAAACACAGTGTTAGGAACCGAAGGCAAATCAAGTGATAGGAAGAGGCAAGTGAAATCAATATCACCACAACTCAGTTCTGTTTGTTTAACATCTGGAGCCCCTATTTTATTCGTGTGGTTTTAAAGCTGCCTTGTAGGTAATTGCTGTTCCCCATTTCTGTGTGTTCTGGATGTCTGGCTGATGCTATGACCTTCATGGTCCAATCTTAGGAGATCTGGTATCAGAAAAACCCTCCACAAAGCATTTACTTTCCATGGTCACATAGTTACAGGTCTGTAGTTTCATTGTACTGTAAGAGAAGTCATCTCCCCTTTAAGCAAAGATGTGCTCAGTGCATTTCTTACATTATAATATGAACTCGTTGCCATTTGACATTGAAGTGGGATACCATGCTTGCCTCATCTTTGCTATTCTCCAGTGACCTGATAAGGTTTTATTGGTTATTACTTATAATTCAAATAAATGTTACTGTATGCATTTTGAAGTTTAATACATGAAGAGATAGAAAAGACATGCGAAGTTTTAAAATTCAGGCTCCTAATACTTGAGCTCTTGTGGCTATTTTTTGAACCTTCCTTAGGTCAATATTGACACTTCTTACTCTGTCAATTTAATTTTTAGAAAATGAATTGTATTTTCTTCTACAGGGTTATTTTAAGATGAGCGTATTGAAGTCTTCCATTCTAATTAGGCATTCCTTCCACACCTGTGAGCTTTGATTTACCACTCCCATCTTGGGCAGAGAACAATAAAGCCTGGCCATTCAAATAAATGACATTTTCATATTTAAAGCATATTTATCCACTTTGGTGAATAAACCAGCCCCTTTATGTATTCATTGTAATTTTAACTCTTTAACCAGTGAACTTTAAAAGTATTTAAAATTGGTTGGAATAGTTAAGGAAGAATTTACTTTCTTTACTAAATTTTCCTTAAATTAGTTGATGTTAAGTACCTTCCCTCTGACCAGTGTCATTAGTATTTTAATTTTTTTAAGTGTCTCTGTGCTTGAAAAAAAGTCTGTGCTTATTAAGGTTTGGGGGTCCTTCGTGGTTAGAGGTGCAAGTGAATCAATCCCCAGCAACCGCACCATGTGGTTTTTTTTATTTAATGTTATTTGTTTTGAGAGGGGAGGGGCAGGCAGAGAGAGAGAGAGAGACAGAGAGAGAGAGAATCCCAGCAGGCTCCACACTGTCAGCACAGAACCCAACCCAGGACTCAGGTACTGTGAGATCATGACGTGAGCCAAAACCAAGAGTTAGATGTCAGAAGCTTCACCGACTGAGCCGCCCAGGCACCCCACACTATGTGTTTTAATAATGGTGTCATCTCTGACCTGAACTTGTGCCTGAGAGTTGCACTGAAGTCAGTGTTCCATTTTAGTAAACCAAAAGACAGTTAAGGCTTTTGTCATAACACCAGAGTACCTAAAAACAAATACACAAAAGACCCTTGAAATTTATTTATTTATTTATTTATTTATTTATTTACTTACTTACTTACTTACTTATTTGTTTATTATTTATTGAACAGACCTTATTTCTCAGGGCAGATTTCAGTCCACAGCAAAATTGAGAAGGTACAGAGATTTCGCACATACCCTCTCCCCCACTCGTGCACAGCCTCCGCCACTACCAATGCCCCCCCGTGGAGTGGCTTGTTAGTGACAGTTGATGGACCTGCACTGACCATCATAATCACATAGAGTCCAGAGTTTACATTATGGTTCGCTCTTGTTGGTGTACATTCTATAGGTTTGGTGAAGTTTATTTTTAAAGTATCAAGTTAGCACATTTTATATAAGTTGCAGTTAATTTTGGCTTTGCAGATCAGTGTAGAACAGGGAAATGGCTTTTTGATTTTATGACAGTGGAAGGTTTTCAATAGCCTTGGGACATGACATTGAAAAGTGGTGGGTGACTGCGTGGTTTCTGTCAGAAGATTCTGTAACTTTTTGAATTTGAGCAAAGGAGGCAAGACTGGGATCTGAGGCCAGATAAATTGCCTCTTTCTTCATCCTAAATTAAGAATTAAATTATTTTAAATTGCCCCCCAAGTTAAAAATTGCCTCAAGATGTACGAATAAGTAAGATCCTTCACTTAAAACATATGAAAACATGATTTGTAATGAACGGTCCAAAAAGCTATAACTGTGTCTGGGCATGTCTGAAATATTTCATTATAGGTGTGGTCCACTAATTGACCTTTGCAAAGGGCCCCATGTAAGACACACTGGAAAAATTAAAGCCATAAAAATTTTCAAGGTAAGCATTTATTTTTTTAATACAGCAAACTTAAGATAAACCAGATAATGAGGAATTTTCAATCATATCTTTTATAATCTGAGTATCACAGTATTTTAAAATACCTCATTATTTGATTTTTACAGAAGCTTCTTTTTTTAATGTTTATTTATTTATTTTTGAGAGAGAGGGAAAGAGAGAGAGAGAGAGAGAGTAAGCACACAAATTGGGGAGGGGAAAGAGAGAGAGGGAAACACAGAATCCCAAGCAGGCTCCAGACTCTGAGCTGTCAGCACAGAGCCCAATGAGGAGCTCAAACCTACAAACCATGAGATGACCTGAGCCGAAGTCGGATGCTAAATCAACTGAGTAACCCAGGCACCCCAATTTTTACAGAAGCTTCTAAAAATACTGTAATTTTTGAAAATTAGGACCTTACATGTAGCTTTTAATTGTTTATTATTTAACATTACTATACATGGTACAGTGCCTTTCTTTCTCATATATTTTAAGATACTGTTCTGCACTTGATGACTTCCTTGAATCACCCTAGTAGTGTGAGCAAGAACATTTGGCTGGGATCTTCATGTCTCTGTACTGTATGCTGTTCCTCTCCTCTGTGGTTCAATTACTATTGGCCCCGCCCACCTTCCCCTTCCTTCTCACTATTCATTCCTAGAATCCATGGCAGACTCTACATAATTTTCTGATGTATTTGGGCTGGGGAGGTTTAATTAGAATCAGTTTAAGAGTCTTCCTGGTGCTACAAAAAGTCATCGTAAGCTATGTGGATGGCGTAGTGGAAACTTGTGCACAGATTTAAGAGTGGTTTTATTTATAACCAAATGTTTGGTATGTTTACCCAACTTTTGTTTGATGCTTAGAATTCCTCAACATACTGGGAGGGCAACCCTGAAATGGAAACACTGCAGAGGATCTATGGGATATCCTTTCCTGATAACAAGATGATGAAAACCTGGGAAAAGTTCCAAGAGGAAGCCAGGAACCGTGATCACAGGAAAATCGGAAAGGTACACCTGCATCCTAATCACTAGCAGGATGAGGACATTCTTTGTTGGCCTATGATTTAATTGTTTGGAAAATGGGATCTCTTCTTCCCTTGTCCTATCTTCTGTTTTGCTGGCATTCAGAGTTTGCTATTGCAACCTCATGTTAATACTCCAAATGTCTCCTCATAGCTTTCCTTCTTGTGTCTTTTATTAGATTTTAAAATTACAGCTTTCCGTCACTCATACCATGATGTAAAAATAATGTTGTAAAAAATTGTATGTACTTAACAACATACTTTGTTTTGGGGGAACAGAGCAGAAAGACAGAATGAGATTTAAGAGTGTGTGGACCTGGGTTTGAGTGTCAGTTTGGCCACTTATGAGCTATGTTATATGGTGGGCCATGTGCTCACTTATGGAACTGCACGTGCTCGTCTCTTGCTCGGTGGCGTTGTAGGGCTGATGGGGAGGGCAGATGCTGTATGGTGGCAGCAGCATGGGGCAGGCATTCAGTAGTGACAGCCATGATGATGGCCACCGCCACGTGGAGCCTTCCCCCTGGAGTGAACTTTTCTGATCTTTGGCCATGTTCTCTCCCCATGAGATCCACATTCCAAGATGCCACGTCAGAAATTAGCAGTGAATAAAAGGTGAATGAAGAGCTAAGTAACCATAAATATGAATTGTAATTTTACATGTGGTAGTAATTCTAGTTAGAGGTAAGTATTGAGGGGCTTTAGTTGTTAGAAGATGGAAGTCATAACTGAGTATAAGTCTCATTCCTTCAATGTCATATGCATACAGTAAATATTGATCAATGGCAATGAGATTTGAGATGCAGTTATTGTTTTAATCTAGGAACAAGAACTATTCTTCTTCCACGATCTGAGTCCTGGGAGCTGCTTTTTTCTTCCCAGAGGAGCCTTCATTTATAACACACTTATGAATTTCATACGAGTAAGTTAATTTTTAAAACATTTTTTTATTCAGCTCCATTGTACACTTTATTATTTTCCTACTTTCGTAATAAAATAGCCAAGCATTTTCATTAACTTTATTTTAGTAATATTAATAAGAATTTTGAACTAAAGAGAAATACTGGGTTGTACCTCAAAAAAATTGAAATAATTTCTGTATTTCCTAAATAAAATGCATTCTTGAATTTCAGTAAGTGCACCTATTGTCCATAAAAGTTTCTAGAGCATGAACAATACAAAGATAAGAATTAGACTAAGTGTGGACTCCCTGGGAAGGAGAAGAAAGGAGGAAGTGTCCTATCTGGCACAGAATGCTAAATGATGAACTGTTGATTCTCAAAATGTGGTCCATGGTCTCCCTCCACTGTCCCTGACCCAGGGGTCCATGGTGTCCCTCACTGGTATGACTCCCAGGTAGCTTGGCACCTCCATCCAGAGCAAAGAGTAAAGACAATTAGGTAAAATACCTTCTTGTAATAAAGTCTGTAGATGAGAAAGTCTTAAGTGTTTCTCTCATTTGAACTCCAGATACTGTTCAGTGATGATCCATGTAACTACTAGGATTATGTTTCCTTTCTTGTGTTTTTTTTCTTTCCTGTAACTAGTAATTACGTAAAATTGTCATTTACTCAGTTTTATGTCACTAACTTAGTTCCTATCACCAATTCATCCTCAAACTTTTTCTCAAAACTGCAAAACTCCTTACAGCATATTCTGAGTATTCAGGTAATCTCTCAGTAATTTTTGAAAATTTGGTCCCCTTTTTCCAGAATTAACTTGCTGCAAGGATTCTTGCCAACTGATGTCTCAGTACTTGTTTTCCTCATCATTCTGGCTACTCCCCTCATGTCTCTGCTATGTTGGTTCTCTTCTTCCCTGATCCCATGCCTTACTCTTCTTTCCTTATCCCTCTCCTTTGGGGAAGCACTTTCTTCAGCAACTTCCTGAGAAAAGGTTACTGGCATGAGCTGGTTATTCTCTGTCTGCCTCACCTGTCTCATCTCCATTCCTTCTTTTCTTGTTTTGTGTCCCTGGAGGCTAAGCTCTGTGGACTTTGTCACCTGGGCTACATACCTTCCAGTAGGGATCAGCCAGTGTGAAGCCAAGGGAGCCCAGAGGGCCTGAAGAATCACTGAAGATTATCCGAGACTATAGCAGGTGGTGATGACCATCACAGCTGCTGTTTTGGATAGGCTGTCTGCCAGAAAATCAATATAGCCCCTGGCACCCTGAACTCTCGAGGTTGGTCATTGAGTATATGGAAAATAAACAGAAAGTCTCTGTGGTAGCCTGATAGGAATCTCTTATCTTTATAGATGTAAGACGCACATGGCTGATGATTAGGCCCAAGGCCTGATTGTATGGGCTGCAGAATTGTAAAGCCATTTAAATTCACAACCCCAGTGGTCTCTTATGCTAAGGTAAGGGCACTTTTGGGAAAGAGTGGGTCCTTGAATTTTGGAATAAGAATATTTGGCAGACACGGATGAGGCAGAGGACTTTGAACTCCCAGATACCTTTGTCTGAAGAAACTGGCCTTTCCATGCAAACAAAACAAAACAATAACAACAAAAAAATTCAGAAACTTTGCCTGTTTTTTTCTCTTGGTTTTCAGTTATATGGTCTTGCCTTTCCCATATTTGGTAATTTTTTATTATATGCTAAATACTGTATATAGAAATAACTTCAGAGGCTTTAGATGATGTCATCTCCTACAAGAACATTTACCCTCTGTCAAGATCGAAGCCTAATTAATCCATTCAAAGATGGAGCTGAGTTAGGGCTGGGCTTCCATTTTGATAAGACAGAATCTGCCTCTTATTCATCCCTGTTACTAGGGCATGGCCCTGTGGGGTTTCCAGTTGACAGTCTATGGTTTCTTCAGCTCCAGAAAACTGGAGGAGGTCCAATTCTGCTCTTCAAATGTGTTCTACTGTTGGCTAAGCAAATGATTGCACATCTCATCCAATCACTGCATTGGCTCAAAATCTAATAATATGTCATCTGAATCAGGTCTAGGTATAGATGAGGGTCTTTGGGTGCAAAGTACAGATTACCAAATGCAGTTCTGCTCATCTTAAGATCTGTGAATTAAAGGGACAATTGTCTCTGGGTCAACCCCACCCTAACATTATAAAATGATGATAGAGAAATAGGAGGCAGTACATATTGCCATTCAAAAAGGGGCGCGGGAGAGTAGTTGTCACTGATCTGCAGATACCCTGACAACCTACTTGTTCTTTCTCCCTGGTCAAAAAGTGCACTTTGGGTAGGACTTAGTTTTGTCTCTTCCTGGGTTATGGTTCTGCCCTTTGAATCATCCTTCCTTTACCATGAGCAATAGCCCACGCAGACCTCTGAGTAGCTTTCTCAGTGTTCTCAACCTGTTTCTTTCAGTAGGACTTTGGGCATCCCAAGGCCTCATTTCATTTTGTGCTGTCTCTATCCATTTTACTCTAAGCCAGGACAATTCCTTTAAAAACTTTGTGGGGTCTTTTATATACATTTGTAATCAAGACTTCTATAAAAACCACAGCTGTGCCTCTTTATGAACCAAATTCTTCTCTACTTAAGGCTGCCTGTGAGGCTGCTGCAAGACTATACACTTAAGATTCTTAAAAGCCTTAATGCTTAGCTGACAGAGTCTACAAAGCACCATCTTAAGACTCTCATTCAGATCACTGTAGATACTCATTCAGATCACTGTGAGGTCTTCATAAATGGCACACCTTTATACCCTCAAGAGCTTTACTGTAAGGCCATGCTTTATTGGCTGTACGCTGTATTTTATTTTTGTGCTAAAGCCATTCTTACCTTATGAGTCTTTTGCTGGATGAGTCTGAGGACGCAATAGTTTTATTTTTGAACCCAACAGGTCCTGGCATTTTGATATCTCCTCTCCAAAAATAGTACCCTGTTTAGTTTTTGTCTCTCTTGTATTTTATCGTAGGCAGCTCTAAGTAGTCAGTTGTTCCTTTGTACTTTCTGCCTAGACACATCCCTAGCTACAGTCCGTGAATTCTTTGGGTACTCTTTCTGTTTTTCATTTACCTCAGGTGATGGTGTTACCAGTTTTCTGGCACCACAAGAATCCCCTTTTCTTCATCCTCCAATATATTTTCCTCGCTGCCCTTCAAGTTCCCACAGGCTCTAGCCACACAGCTTCTGCCCACCACCTGGTCCCAAAGCCAAGGCTGCCTGTTTTAGGTTGCTATTATAGCAGCACCCACAACCAGAACAAATTCTGTTCTGGCTGTCTGTCGCAGCATAACAAAATATCCCAAAGCTTAGTGGCTTAAAATGGCCATTTTTTTTTTCATTGTTATCTCTAATGGTTCCAAGTGTTAGACTTAATTGCATGGTTCTTACGTTGAATTCCTTATATGGCCACATTCAGGTGGAAGCTGGTGCCAGAGTTGCTGATTGGAGGTTCAGTTACATTTGTTAAAATGCATAAATCTGAAGCATACAGGTCAATAAATGTTCCCATGTGTGTACATCTACACAGTCACCACCCAGATCAAGACATAGAACAGCTCCATCCTATAAGGTCCTCTTGGGTCTTCCCAGTCAATACCCACCTCCCCTCTTTTCACCTGGGATAATCTTGCTGATTTCTGTCTACCATAGATCAATTGTTCCTGGTCTTCAAAACTTCATGTAAATGGACTCCTACAGTATTAGCTATTTATTGTGTTTCTGGCTTCTTTTGTTCAACTTAATGTCTGAGAGTCATCCAGGTTTTGCATATAATTATTTTTCTATTGTTTGAGGTATTTCATTTTGTGAATATAGTACAGCGTATTTATTTGTTCTCCTGTAGGTATACATTTAAGTTGTTTCCACTTTGGAGCTATTTGACATGAAACTGCTATGAACATTTTTGTACATGTCTTTTGGTGGGCACGAGTACTCACTTCTCTTGGGTATATACGTGGAAGTGGAATTGCTAGGTTGTAGAGTGTTATTGACTAATTTTTTTTAAATTTTTGTTTCAACGTTTATTTATTTTTGAGACAGAGAGAGACAGAGCATGAACAGGGGAGGGGCAGAGAGAGAGGGAGACACAGAATCTGAAACAGGCTCCAGGCTCTGAGCGGTCAGCACAGAGCCCAACACGGGGCTCGAACTCACGGGCCGTGAGATCATGACCTGAGCTGAAGTCGGACGCTTAACTGACCAAGCCACCCAGGTGCCCCTGTTATTGACTAATTTAACAAAATGCTGAAAAGTTTTCATGTGGTTGAACCATTTAATGTTCCTTCTAAAATATATGAGCTGTCACTTACTCTACATTCTCTTCAACACTTGGTATTCAGTTTGTCATTCTGGTTGGTACCGTGGTATTATTCTGCATTTCCCTGGTGAATAATGATGTGACAACCTTTTCATATGCTTGTCGGTCATTTGGAATCCTCTTTTGTGAAGTATTTTGTCAATTAAAAAAATTGGATTGTTAGTCTCTTAATTATTTTTAGGAGTTCTTCTGTATTCTGATATGAATCATTTGCTAAATGTACATATTATGAGTATATTTTTTCAGGCTACAGCTTATTGTTTCACTTTCTTAATGATGTGTTTTAACCAACAGTTCTCGTGTTTAACAAAGTCCTGTTTTGCTTTTTTTTTTTTTTTCCTTTCTGGTTAGTGCTTTCATGCTGTGTTTAAGAAATCTTTGCCTATTTTGGAGTCATGAAAATATTCTTCTTTTTTCCATTCTAGAAGCTTGGTTGAATTTGTTTTCAGACTTAAGGACATGATCTACCTTGAATTCATTTTTAGGTTCTGTGCAGTAGAGGGATCAAGGTTCAATTTTTCCATAGGGTTAGCCAGTAACTTCAATACCATTTATTAATACAGTAGAGTCTTTGTCCTAAACTGTATAATCATATGCATATAATAGTCATTATGTATTTCTGGATATTTATTCTATTCTTTTGTCCCTTTGTTGTCTGTCCTTGCACTAACACCACACTGCTTTGATTACTGTACTTATTTTAACTATATTTTAAGTCTTTTTTTTTTTTTTAATTTTTTTTCCAAGTTTTTTATTTATTTTTGGGACAGAGACAGAGCATGAACGGGGGAGGGGCAGAGAGAGAGGGAGACACAGAATCGGAAACAGGCTCCAGGCTCCGAGCCATCAGCCCAGAGCCTGACGTGGGGCTCGAACTCACGGACCGCGAGATCGTGACCTGGCTGAAGTCGGACGCTCAACCGACTGCGCCACCCAGGCGCCCCTTAAGTCTTAATATCAGTTTAATTTTAAGTTTTTCAGGATTATTTTGGCTATTCAAAATTCTTTGTGTTTCCATATAAATTTTATATGATGCTTATCAAGTTTCTAAAAAATAACTGCTGGAATTTTTATTGGAATGTCCTTCACTCTATAGATTAATTTGTAGATAATTTACATCTTAACCACATTGAGTTATGAACATGGAAATTTTGTCAGTTCATTTAGTTATTTTCCTTCAGCAATGTTTTTTAATTTCTATTTTAGAAGTCTTGCACATTTTTCATCAAGTTTATGCCTAGATATTTGATTTTTTAATAGAAATGGCAGAGAAACAGATAAAAAAAGGTGCTCATCATTATTAGTCATCAAAGAAATGAAAATTAGGGCTGCAGTGAGGTATAATTACATGTGCACTAGAATGTCCCCCTCCACACACACACTCCCCATGGCCAACAAAACAAAACAAAAACAAAAACAAAAAAAACCCTGAAAACACTAGAACTTGGCAAGAATGTGGAGAAATTCTAACTCCCATTGCCTGTATGCAAAATGGTACAGCTACTTTGTAAAAACAGTTTGGCAGTTTCTTACACAGTTAAACATATGCTTAACTGTGTGACCCATCAATTTCACTCCTGGTTATTTACCCAAGAAAAATAAAAACACATGTCTATACAGAGACTTTGAATGTCCATAGAAGCTTTATTTATTGTAGCAAAAAAATGGAAACAACAGAGAGTCTCATCAGCTAGTGAACAGATAAGCATAACCGTGATATGTAATGGACTACTCCTCGGCAATAAAAAGGAATGGAGTACTGATACATGCAACAAGAAGGAATAATCTCAAAGGTTTTATGCTAAACCAAAGAAGTCAGTCAGAGGCCACATGTGGTATGATTCCATTATATGAACTTTTAGACATGGTAAAACTATAGTGATAGGAAAGACAATTAGGGGTCCTGGGGACAGGGATAGGGGGTGACTACAGAGGATCTGGAGGGAACTTTTTGATGTGATGGAAATATCCTATGTGTTGATTATGGTGGAGATTACATGACTGTATACATCTGTCAAAAGTCATTAAGAATCATGTACTCAAAATTGGTGAATTTTATTGCATATAAATTATACCTAAATAAAGCTATTTTGTAGTAAAACATATATAACATAAAATTTACTATTTTAACCCTTTTTAACCGTATGGTTCAGTTGTGTTAAATACATTTATATTGTTTTGCAGTTATCACCACCATCCATTTCCAAAACTCTTCTCATCTTGCAGAACTGAAACTCTCTAGAACCTTTTCATCATTGCATAATGAATCTCTGAACCCCTTAAACAATGACTCCCCGTCCCCACCTCCCCCAGCTTCTGATAACCACCATTTTACTTTCTGTCTCTATGAATTTGGGTATTCTAGGTAACTCATGTAAGTGGAACCATACAGCATTTGACCTTCATCAAGCTAATTTTTTTAAAAGTCTACTTGATATTAATACTGGCAAAACTGCTTTCTTATGTTAGGGCTTGTGTGATATATCTTTTTCTTTCCTTTTATTTTCTGCCTATTTCTGTTTCTATATTGAATGTACATTTCTTGAAAACTAGAATATTGTTGGGTCTTATTTTTTTGTTCAGTCTGATCATTTGTGTCCTTTTTTTTTTTTTTCTGTACCCCTTCTCTGTGTCTCACAGTCCTTCAACAGAGATCCAGTTCTGGTTAATCACCAGGCAGTAGAGGGTGTACATGTGGGGCAGATTCTCATTCACATCAGGCCACCTCAAGGGCCATTGGCCCGTCCAGTGTCAACAGACTGTGGCTTGGTGCCAGGTCCTGTCAACTGTAGCCAGAGTAGTGGGGTAGGTGATACTGAGCATAGTGCAGAAACACTCCATCGTGTGGGGCCATTTTTCTCAGAAATAGAACTGTTGCCTTTCTGTGGAAGGTCATGCAGGAGGGCATATTATTCCCAGTAAGAAGGAAATTCCAAAGTTTCTGAGTCTTTGATTCTGGGGTGAGATGACCTCCACTTACGTTCAAGCTAAGGTGGGTGAACGTTTGGATGTATATTGGTTACTGACTGTATGGAAAACTGATAGTAAATAAATAGGGACATCTTGTTGTTACCCTACTTGAAACTCTTCCCCCTGTATTCAGGAACATGTCTATCAACTGGTTCTCTATCTTTCTTACTTTCCTTAAATTTTTTCATTCTAGAATTTCATACAATAAAACTCATACTTTTTCAACAAATGTGCAGAATTGTATTATCATCACAATATTCAAGATACAGAGCAACTTCATTACCCAAAAAATTTCTGTTATGCTACCTCTTTAGAGTCAAACCCTTTCTCCTTTGATCAAACCATTGATTTGTTCTCCATCCTGAAAATTTTGCCATATAAACAGAATCATCACTGTATATAATCTTTTGAGACTCGTTTCTTTCCCTCAGGCTAATAAGTATATTAATGGTAGTCTCCTTTTATTATTGAGCAGTATTCCATTGTATGGACATAACACAGATTCCTTAGCTGAGGGACATTTGGATTGCTTCCAAATTTAGAAAATTATGAATAAAGCTGTTATAAATGTTTATGTACAGGTTTTTGTATGAATATAGGTTTTCAGGTTTTCATTTTACTTGGGTAAATATGTAGGAGTGTAATTTCAGGGTCATATGGTAAATTTATGTTTATCTTTAGAAGAAAAATCATGGAGTAGAAGGGAGTGGCTTCTCTTGCTTTTTATTCTAATAACCCATTTGGAGAACTTGTGCTTCCTGTTGCCACAACCTTGGATTCAGTGGATTTCCAAACCAAACTTGTCTTTGCAGACATATAAGATATCAAAACATTTAGCCCTGTGCAGGGAGAGTCCTGACAGTGCACTCAAAGGATTTAACTCTAGGGAATCTAGAGAAGAAAATATTTGCAGAGGTGTGGGTCCAGTTGAGGTAACTAAGAAGGTAATGTAGAGTACCCAGGGATTACCAACATCAGGCTCCCTTACCTTCCACCCCTAGGCCCAAACAGGTGAGGAGAAAGTGTTCCAGAACTTAGAGAGAGCTTGAAGTGTGAAAGAGAGGCTGTAACTGGAGATTACAGCCAGAGACAGAATAAACCCAAGGCAAGGAAGAAGTAGGAAAGGAGGGAGTAAATACCCTGACCACTCTCTTCTCCTACCCTTGGGATCCTTTTGGAACCTCTCCTTGGTCAAACCCAACTAGAACTCAAGGCAAGTAAGCCTGGTGATGGAGTCCATAGAAGTCAACTTTGGGGAACACAGAGCAGAGCAGAGAAGGGAGGCAGATATCCCAGGATGGGGTGGCTCGGGTTTGTAAATGGAGAAAAACCAACACAGCCCAATCCCTTTGCTACTGGTGTCCACTTTTGTCCTTTGCTTGCATGAAGTTATTTATTTCCTCACACAAAGTCCCATCAGCCAATGTGTCATTTATATCAGTTCAGTCTCAGCAAAAATTAAAATGTGACATTAGCCACCATCAGTGTTCTTCATGTATTCAGAGAAAAGAAATAATTCAGTGTAATAGTTCCAGCCCTAGGCTCTGTAGATGGACACAAGGCCTAAGTTAATAAATCAGAGCTTCCTTCCTCCACCACCCATTCCATATTCTCCTTGTCCCGCCAATATCTCAGATGGACAGAGCATTTCATTTGGTGAATGCATTAGTTTCACAGAGTGCCTAACAAAGCACTGTAACAGAGTGGCTTAAAACAACAGACATGTATTGTCTTGCAGTTCTGGAGGCCAGACGTGTAAATTAAGGCATTGGTGAGCTATGCTCCCTCTGGAACCTGTGGGTGAGTCCTTCTTCCACTCTTCCCAGCTAGCAGTGGTTTGTCAACCATTGCTGGTGATGCTCAGCTTGTTGATGCCTCCACCCCAGCCCTCACATGGCCTTCTCCCTGTGTGGCTTTGCATCATCTTCCTTCTATATGTGTCTGTTTCTGTCCAAATTCCCCCCTTTTATAAGAACACCAGTCATATTGGATTAGAGCCCACTCTAATGACCAAATCTTAAGATGATCACCTCTGTAAAGGCCCCGTTTCCCCAAAAGTCCGCATTCTGGTGTCCTGGGGTTAGGACTTCAGTGTGCCTTTCTTGAGGGACACCATTCAACCCATAACAGTGGATGACCCAAATTGTCTTCCCACAGGATCCAAGCTCTTCATGATCCTCTCTTATTTAGGTTACCAGGGTTTCCCCACTGACTATCACTGTTAGATGTGGAAATGCTTAAGGCTCCTCACTGATTCCAGACACAGCCCTTATTCCGTTGTTTAACAGTAGCACAATCCTCCTCAATAATTTGAGTCAGTCATCCTGGCCAGAAGAGCAAGTCATTCTTTGCCTTTTGGTTAACTAGCATAGGGGACCCCAAATGGGCCAGGGACAGTTGCAAATCCCAACAGAAGTATGTCTGGGATTTTTGGTGAAAGCATTCTTTCCTTGGGAACTAAGGTACCTTACTGAGAGATTCCAAAACTTTATGGATAAAGAAAAGATCCTACGTCTCCTGAGAGAGAAAGCCATAGACATAGGACTAGGTATCAGAATGGAATGACATTTTCAATGGAACACTAAAAAACAGAAGACAAAACAATGCCTTAAAAATATTAAGCCTAAATGGGGCTCCTGGGTGGCTCAGTCAATTAAATGTCTGATTCTTGATTTCAGCTCCGGTCATGATCTCATGGTTTGTGGGATCAAGCCCCTCATCAGACTCCATGCTGGCAATGCAGAGGTTCTTGGGGTTCTCACTCTCTTCCTGTCTCTCCCCTGCTCTCTTTCTCAAAATAAACAAACTTAAAAAAAAAAAAGGGAAACCTAGAAATCTATACCCAGCTAAAGCAGACTTGCTTCTGGGATTCTCCCATTCAGTTTTCAGCTTCCCCAGGTCTGCCAAGGCAATTGTTCATCTACTTTACAGATTCTTAACTATATAGCTTTCATCTCTCCTCCTTTCCCCTTGACCTTGTAGATTTTTGCTTTTATAAAAATTCTGTTATTTTAGTGTGGCTTGGGGAAGGAGTCATTTAAGTGGAATTTCTGTAGTTTTTATGATGAAAATTGCTGGGAAGCATTGCTCTGTGGCCCTGATATTTAGGTGCTTTCAGGTAGCCAGATCACCAGGTGCAGGTAGAGATTCAGTACCTTCAATGGCCTGAAACTAGTATTTCAGGATGAAATATGATTTTTTTAAATCAAAACTTTATTTTTAAAACAGCTTTAGGTTTGCAGCAAAATTGAGAGGGAGGTACAGATTTCACATATACTTCCGGCCCCTACACATGCATAGTGTGCCCCATCACAACAGCCCCCCACCCCCAGAGTGATGTATTTGTTACATCGATGAGCCAATATTGACACATCACAGTCACCCAAAGTCCCTCATTTACATTAGGGTTCTCTCTTGGTGATATATATTCTATGGGTTGGGCAAATGTATAATGACATGTGTTCAGCATTATGATATCATACAGGATTATTTCCATTGCCTTAAAAATATTCTTTACATAAGGAATTAATTTTAAAATTAGGACTGTTTTGTTAACATGGAAATATACTAAAATTTGATTCCTTAGTTCCAAACTAAAAGTTTTCTTCACTTCCTTTTCCCACTTTATGTCAGACAAATGTACCAATGTTTCACTTATTAAGTGGCCTCCCTTGATATAACATATTTAAGCTTCTCTGAAAGCTCAAAAAGGGTCAAATGATTATAGTATTTTCATCATCACATCATTCCTTGCTCCATTTCTCACCCCACCCTCCCCCACCATCCGTGTCTCTTTTATGTTAGGGAGATAATTTCCAGTGTGCCATTTTATGTGCTCTGTCGTGACATGTATTACAATTTTGACTGAAAAACTCAATGTGGAACCAACAAAGTGGACATAGAGACGCTTTAGATAGCAACTTCTACCTCTCCTATGCAGGCCCTCATTAAACTCTAATAATGGAATTGTATCTTTTTTCATCTGTCCCCCACCAGAGGACAATGGTGAACTGTCCCTATGGATGGCACAGATAGGATTGTTTTGCTCACTCTTGCTACCCTGGCAACAATGCCAGACCACAGTGGAAACTCAATCAGTGAATAAGCTGCTATTTGAGACTTTGTCTTTGAGTAGTATAGTTGACACACAATGTGACATTAGTTTCAGGTGTACTACATAGTGATTGCACAAGTTTAGACTTCATGCTAAGCTCACCACAAGGGTGGCTACCATCTAGCCAATACATTGTTATTACAATATCATTGACTATATTCCTTAATGGTGCATCTTATTCCTATGACTTATTCATTCCACAACTTGAAGCCTGTATCTCTCATTCCCCTTCATCCATTTTGCTGTTTGTGAGATTTTTATACAGGCATTCTGAACAGCGCAAGTGTGTCTCTTTGGCCAGCATTCTGATTGCCTGGTCAGGACCTGGGGGAGGCAGGGTGCCATCACTGGCCATGAGCTACTCTCCCTATAGTGAGGAGGCCACATTCAGTTACTGCTTTCTCACAGATAATGGAAGTTTCCCTTAGAGGCCTGAAGTAAGTCAAAGACATGAAACATTTTTAAGCTGGAAGAAATCATGATCTACATTGGCTACATAAAGCAGCAGCTGAGTATAGGGCTTCCTTCTTTTTTTAAAATTATTTATTTATTTTTAATTTTATTTTTTATTTTTCAAAAGTTACATCCAAATTAGTTAGCATATAGTGCAACAATTATTTCAGAGTACATTCCTTAGTGCCCCTTACCCATTTAGCCCTTCCCCCCTCCCACAACCCCTCCAGTAACCCTCAGTTTGTTCTCCATATTTATGAGTCTCTTCTGTTTTGTCCCCCTCCCTTCTTTTATATTATTTTTGTTTCCCTTCCCTTATGTTCATCTGTTTTGTTTCTTAAAGTCCTCATATGAGTGAGGTCATATGATTTTTGTCTTTCTCTGACTAATTTCACTTAGCATTATACCGTCCAGTTCCATCCACACAGTTGCAAATGGCAAGATTTCATTCTTTTTGATTGCTGAGTAATATACTCCATTGTATATATATGCCACATCTTCTTTATCCATTCATCCATTGATGGACATTTGGGCTCTTTCCATACTTTGGCTATTGTTGATAGTGCTGCTATAAACATGGGGGTGCATGTGTCCTTTTGAAACACCTGTATGCTGTGGATAAATGCCTGGTAGTATAATTGCTGGGTCGTAGGGTAGTTCTATTTTTAGTTTTTTGAGGAACTCCATACTTTTTTCCAGAGTGGTTGCACCAGCTTGCATTTCCATGGATGAAATATGATTTTTAATCTTCAGAATAAGCGATCAGGGTTTCTTCAGGAGACCAGACTGAGCTGTAGACTTCTCAACCAGCATGGCTGTATTCTTTGCCAGCACTTGATATTCTTTACTCTTTAGAGAAATAAATTGATGAAATGGTATGAGATATATTTTTCCCCAACTTTTTCTTTTGAAAAATTCAAATCTACAGAAAGTTAAAGTGCAGTACACTGAACATCCATGTATCTTTCATCTAGATTCATCAATTTTTAACATTTTGCCAGTTTGCTTTATCTTTCTCTTACATGTATGCATGTGTGTATAAGAAAGACAAAACAATACATATATTACATGTGTATGTTATAATATATAGAGATGAGGCATGTAGATGGTAGTAATAATTGGTTTTTGCTAAACTAAGTAAGCAGTAGACATAATGACATTCCCTTCATAGGACATAGTTAAAAATTTTTTTTTTAAATGTTTACTTATTATTGAGAGACAGAGACAGAGCATGAGCGTGGGAGGGGCAGAGAGAGGAGGAGACACAGAATCCGAAGCAGGCTCCAGGCTCTGAGCTGTCAGCACAGAGCCCAACGCAGGGCTCAAACTCACAAACTGCGAGATCATGACCTAAGCCGAAGTTGGACTCTTAACCAACTGAGCCACCCAGGCACCCCTAAGACATACTTTAAAATCATTCCCAAATACATGAATTGTGAACATGAGTAGCAATTGTACCCAGAGTGGTTTAAAAGTCGATTGATCATCATCTCTGAGCCAAGCTTTAAACCAGTCTCTAGTAAAAACAAATAAGCAAACACACCAACAGTTCTTCAATTTTGGGGACCTTGTTTAATCTGAATATATAGAGGTATCTGACATAGCCACAAAATAATTAGTGCTATTTGTTATAACCTATACTTTTGTTAAAACTTTCTCATTTAGTAAAAATGAAGGCTAGGTAAAGCAGCTTACTGAATGGCTGACACCCAGCTATCCACGAGTGGCTGAAAAGATGCTCTGCCAAAGAGTAACAAATAGCATCCTTTTAAGTGTTAGTAATTTTAAAATGTCATGTTTTAGACTTTTTTAATTGTGAAAAATATTTTTTTTTACTTCATTAAAATATGGTGGTCTAGATTTGTACCAAGTATTTCTTAAGTGATTAACGGATGGTAAGAACCTAGGAAACCAGCAACAAAGGTCATCTGATTGCTATCCGGAAGAAAAAAAAAATTAAAATAAGTACTTCAGCTGACTCTCTTTTCCTGTCCTCAGTGATTGAAGTAGGGAAGCCATTTACAGGGAGGGAGGGAGAAAAGCCAGTTCATGACTTTATAGATTTCAACCACTTCATGTGATAAAAATTAAAATTCTCAGCTTCATTTCTATTTAAAACTAAATAGATCAGAGGCACCTGTGTGACTCAGTCAGTTAAGCATCCAATCTGAATTTCAGCTCAGGTTATGATCTCAGTTTGTGGGATCAAGCCCTGTGTTGGGCTCTGCCCTGACAGCCTGGAACCTGCTTGGGATTCTCTCTCTCTCTGCTCCTCCCCTGCTCATTCTCTCTCTCTCTCTCAAAATAAGTAAATAAACTTTAAAAAATAATGATAAAACTAAATAGATCAAAAGTAAATTTTCATGCAATGTAGCATTCAGGCTTATTGAGTTATGAAATTATTTTACCTCTTCAGTATAGAAAAAATCCTGCTGTTTATCTAGAATGTAGCAGGATTTGGGAGTTTGTAGTTATAGAAAGCTTATATATACATAATAATATAATATATAATAGTATATAATACATATAATAGATGTTATATGTAATTATATATAATTTCAATTACTAATTTTCAAAGAATTAAAACATGGACTATGTGCAGTTTTATAATATAAAATAAAGATACTTAATATGAAAATTATACTGAGAGTACATTAATCTAACCTTCATGACCCAGAGAGTACGACACCTAAAACTGAGGGCACCTTAACCAGGAATTAATATAAGATGCAATCCCAGGGGTGCCTGGGTGGCTCAGTCAGTTGAGCATCTGGCTTTGGCTCAGGTCGTGATCTCATGGTTCGTGAGTTCGAGCCCCACTCGGGCTCTGTGCTGACAGCTGGGAGCCTGGAGCCTGCTTTGGATTCTGTATCTCCCTCTCTCTCTTTGCCCTCCCCAGCTTGCACTCTGCCTCTCCCTCTCTCAAAAATAAATAATAAACATTAAAAAAAAAAGGATGTAATCCTAAGTTAAAAATATTTGCATCTAGTGTTACTTCGCGTGGAATTGTGATCTGTTGTGCCACATTTTAACATTCAACGCATTTATCTTAAAGGAGGAATATCACCAACGTAACTTCACAGAGGTGCTCTCTCCCAACATGTACAACAGCAGGCTCTGGGAAACCTCAGGCCACTGGCAGCATTACAGTGAGAACATGTTTACCTTTGATATTGAAAAGGACACTTTTGCCCTTAAGCCCATGAACTGTCCAGGGCATTGGTGAGTATTAAAAGTGAAGCAAATCTGGGGCGCCTGGGTGGCTTAGTCGGTTAAGCATCTGACTTCGGCTCAGGTCATGATCTCACGGTTCATGGGTTCGAGTTCCGCATCAGGCTCTGTGCTCACAGCTCAGAGCCTGGAGCCTGCTTTGGATTCTGTGTCTCCGTCTCTCTCTCTCTGCCCCTCCCCTGCTCGCACTCTGTCTCTCTCTGTCTCTCAAAAATAAATAAAAATGTTGAAAAAACAATTAGGTTCAGTGCCAAAATAATGGCACATTCCAGGTGTTCTTGGAGCCTGAGGGCAGACTGCCCAGCCCTGCCTACGGAGGTGTCCGAGAGGGCTTCACTTAAGAAGTAGACTTTGAGGGGGCGCCTGGGTGGCTCAGTCGGTTGAACATCCCACTTTGGCTCTCATGTTTTGTGAGAGGTCATGCTCTCATGTTTTGTGAGTTTGAGCCCTGCATTGGGCTCCACACTGACAGTGCGGAGCTTGCTTGGGATTCTCTCTCTCCCTCTCTCTCTCTGCCCCTTCCCCACTCACTCTCTTTGTCTTTCTCCACATGAATAAACTTACACACAAAAAAGTAGACTTTGAAGTAAATTGTACACAGTAAGTGGAAATTCATTGGGTGAATAAGAATATGGAACAGAATTTCTGGAAGAGAGGACGGACAGGGTCCTTTCTCAGAGTACTGCAGTAATATAAATTCAAGGTTCAATAATTCCTAGAATTTGTTTTTAAGCTGGTGATCTAAGAACCAGAATAAGGTGTTTACAAGTCTTGAGGCTTCATTGTAACTTATTATTTAGATAATTACTTAATCTTTGCTGTGCTAAGTACAAGCTATGTGTCGTTGCATCTTTTCTAGTTTAATGTTTGCCCATCGTCCACGATCATGGAGGGAAATGCCTATAAGATTTGCTGATTTTGGAGTTCTTCATAGGAATGAATTGTCGGGAACTTTAAGTGGCTTGACTCGAGTTAGACGCTTCCAGCAGGATGATGCCCACATCTTCTGCACAGTAGAGCAGGTAAACAGTAATACAGGATGAAGCATGGTTGGCATAAATTCAGTGTGTTGCCTTGGACACATCTCTTAGTTTCAGAGTTGCTGTAAAATAAGATCTTTGGTCTTGTCTCTGAAGTGTCCTTCAGATCTAACATTTTGTGATCCTCTAATTTGGGTAACAGATCAGTAATCTCTAGTCATGAAATGTATTATTTTTTTCTTTAAAGTTTCCTCCAGTTTTATTAACTTAAATACACTAAGTGAAATATTTTAAGGGATTTGGTAGAATTTTGTGGTTTTTTGTTTGTTTTTCAACATTGTGTAGAAGTGAGAGTTTACTTTTTCAGGTTTTCAGGTCACTTCAAATAAAAATTGTCATGAAAAAGGCACTATCAAATGATTTGACCTAATTGACATTCATAGAACACTTCAACCAATAACAGCAGAGTATACATTCTTTGAAAGTGCACACAAATTACCAAGATAGACCATATTCTGGGACTTAATAAATTCTCAACAAATTTAAAGGGATTCAATTCACACAAAATATGTTCTCTGGTCACGGGAGAATTAAAGTAGACATCAGTAACAGAGAGCTATCTGGAAAATCCTCAAATATTTAGAAAGTAAATAACACACTTCTAAATAATACATGGATCAAAGAAGAGATCAAAGAGGAAATTAGAAAGTATTATATATCAAATGAAATGAAACACAATACATCAAAATTTATGGGATGCCATTAAAATGATACTTGGAGGGACATTTGTAGCACTAAATGTCTATATCAGAAATGTGTATATCAATGACATCAGCTTCCACTTAATAAACTAAAAAAAAAAAAAAAAAAAAAAAATCCCAAATTACATCAGAAGTAAATATTAGAAAATAACACAGAAATCAGTGAAGTATAAAAAAAGAAAAACAATGAAAATATCAGTAAAAACCAAAGTCTATTTCTCAGAGAAGATCAATAAAATTTATAAACTTTTAGACTGATCAGAAGAAAAAGAGAAGGTACAAATTAAAAATACTAGAAATGAGAGACATGGCATTATTTCAGGTTCTATAGATAGTAAAAGAATACCAAGTCAATATTATGAACAATTTTATACCAGTAAATTTGACAACTTAGATAAAATGGACAAATTTCCTTGAAAGACAAACTACCAAACTTCATTCAAGAAGTAGATAATCTGACTAGCCCTGTGTCTATTAAAGAAGTTGAATTGGAACTGAACAGCCTTTGCACAAAGAAAACTTCAAGCCATTATGGAATCACTGGTGAATTCTACCAAGCACTGGAAGAAAAAATAATACCTATTCTTCACATTCTTGCTGGACGTTAACAAAGACCTCCCACATACCTTATAGTATCAGTGGAGTATCATGTGGGCATAGACTTCCACCCTCATCTGGCAGTAACAAGGTGCCTCCCTGCTTGAGTGGTGTCAGGGAAGGTCTAGTGGAAAGATAGGACTTTTACTACCACCCCACAGTAATGAGGCCACGAACTCAATGTGGTCAGTAATGGCCACAGTAACAAGATACTCCTCCCTGACAAGGTGTTATCAGAGGAAACCTAGTGGAGTACCAGAAATCCTACTGTCACCAGCAGTCATGGCCCCCCAGTGGGAAACCTAGACCATCTATTCCCACTTTGCAGTAACCAGGAAGTATTTCATCCTCTAGTTGGAGTGAAGTCTGTGGAAGCCAGCTAAAACAGAAGGTTTAAATAAAATTAAAGGTCTTATACTGCCCAAACTTTAAATTTTATAAATCAAAAGTCAAACATCATGCCAAGAACTAGGAAAATCTCAACTTAATGAAAATGGACAATCTATGAACACTAATGTGGAGATGACAAGGATATTAGCATTATCTTACTAAAATATCTCATTTAAAGGAGCCATCATAAGAATGCCTTAGCAAGCAATTACAGACACACTTGAAACAAATGAAAAAAAAAGTTTCAAAAAAGAAATAGAAAATCTCAGGAAAGAAATAAGAGATCTAAAGAAGAACCAAATGGAAATCTTAGAAGTGAAAAATATAATAACTGAAATAAAATAGTAGATGGATTCATGAGCAGAATAGAGGGGACAGAGAAAAAAAAATCCGTGAACTTGAAGACAATCATGGAAATTACCTAGTTTGAACAACAAAGAGAAGAGGCTGAAATAAAAATGAACAAAATTTCAGAGACTGGTGGAACTAAAACAAAATGCCTAATATTTATGTTACCAGAGTTCTGGAAGAAGAGGGGAATAAGGATGTAGGTGAAATGTACTCAAAGACATAATGGCTGAAACTTCCAACTTTGGCAAAAGACATAAGCCTACAGATTCAGGAAGCTGAGAAAACTCCCAAAAAGATAAACCCAAAGAAATCCACACCAGGGCACATCATAGCCAAATTTCTGAAAACTAATGATAAAGAAAATGTTTGAAAGCAATGGGAGAGAGATCAACATTATCTTTAAGAAAAATTTTTTTTGCACAAGAGGAAATTTTTTATCAAAAACCATGGATGTTAGAAGGAAGTGAACAACACTTTTTAAATGCTGAAAGAACTGTCAACCCAGAATTCTGTATCCATAAAAAATATCCTTCAGGAATGAAGGGGAAATCAAAACCTACCTTAAAATAATGGCTCCAGGAAGTACTCTAAGAAAGATAAATATATTTCCCTTTGCCTTTTGAGGTTTCTAAATTATGCTTGATGGTTGAAGCAAAGATTATAACACTGTCTGATATGGTTCTCAGCATATATATGAAGAAACATCTAAGAAAATTATACTATAAATGGAGTAAAGGGATGTAAGATTTCTGTACTTGAAGTGATAAAATGATGACATCAGTAAACTGTTATGTAATATCTAGAGAAACCACTGGGGAAAAAATACACACAGATAGATATATGCTAAAAATAGATAAATAAAAATGGAATTCTAAAAAATACTAAATTAGATGATAGAAAGGCAGGAAAAAGAAAAGAAAAATGAATAATAAGACAGTACAAGAAGGAAACAATATAAACAACAAAAAAGACAAAGTTAAGTCCTAACATATTATATTAAATGTAGATGGTTAAAATAATCTATTAAAATGGAAATATAATTTCAAAATTTGTGGGGCACAGCAAAAGCAGTACTAAAAAGTTAATAGCATTAAATACATGTATTATAAAAGAAGAAAAGTCTCAAATCAATATCTAGACTCCCACTGCAAGACCTAGAAAAAAGGAAGGGCAAAATAAACCCAAAATAATAAGAAGGAAGAAATCAATAAAGACAAGAGCAGAAATCAATGAAATTGAAAACAGAAAAACAATGGAAAAATTAATGAGTTAAAAACTTTTTTTTAAAAGATTAACAAAATTGGCAAACTTCCTTCAAGACAAAGAGAGAAAAAAACTGGGAAGACAGAAATTACCAGCATCAGGAATCAATAGGGGATATCACTAAAGACCTTGAAGACATCAAAAGCATAATAAATGAATGTAATAAACTACTCTACATAAATCAGCTCGACAACATAGTTCAAATGAGCTTACTGCTTAAAAAGTACCAACTACCATAAAATCACCTGATAGAAATAGATCATTTGAAAAGCTTTGTCACTATTAAAGAAATTGAATTTATAATTTTAAAACTTCCCCAAAAGAAATCTCTAGGCTCAGATTTTTTCACTGAATGCTATTGAACATTTAAAGAAGAATTAGTACCAATTCTGTATACTCTGTTCTGAAATAGAAGAGAAAATACTTCCTGGTTAATTTTATGAAGCTACTTTTAACCAATACCAAAACCAGACAAAACTACAGACCAGTATCCCACATGGATACAGATGTAAAAGCCCTTAACATAATATTAGCAAATAGAATTCAACAATATATAAAAATAATTCCACATCATGAGCAGTTGAGGTTTAGCCTCCAGGGATGTGAGGCTGATTCAGTGTCACAACACCTGTCAATGTAATCCACCATATGACAGGCCTATTCATAGGAATGTAAAATGGTACAATCACTTTCAAAAACAGTTCACTAGTTTCTTAAAAAGTTATGGGGCGCCTGGGTGGCTCAGTCGGTTGAGTGTCCGACTTCAGCTCAGGTCACGATCTCACGGTCCGTGAGTTCGAGCCCCGCGTCGGGGTCTGGGCTGATGGCCCAGAGCCTGGAGCCTGCTTCCGATTCTGTGTCTCCCTCTCTCTCTGCTCCTCCCCCGTTCATGCTCTGTCTCTTTCTGTCTCAAAAATAAATAAACGTTAAAAAAAAAAATTAAAAAAAAAAAAAAGTTAAATGCACACCTCCTGTATGACCCAACCATCTCACTCCTTTTTTTTTTCCCCAAGAGAAAAAGAAAGCACACATCCCTACAAAGACTTGAGCACAAACATTTATTGTAGCTTTATCTGAAATAGCCACAATATAGGAATAACCCTAATGCCCAATAACAGGTGGAAATAAAAAGAAACTGTGGTACAATGGAAAACTACTAAACAAGAAGGAATGATGTAGGGGCACCTGGGTGACTCAGTCAGTTAAGCATCTGGCTCTTGATTTTGGCTCAGGTCATTGTCTCATTGTTCCTGAGATTCAGCCCTGCATTGGGCTCTGTGCTGACAACAGAGCCTGCTTGGGATATTCCCTCCCTCTCTCTCTCTGTCTCTCTCAAAATAAATCAATAAACTTAAAAAAAAAAAAAAGGAATGATTTATTGATACTTATAACACAAGTGTATCTATCTCCAAATAATTATTCTGAGTGAAAAAAAGCCAGACAAAAATAGAGCATCTACTGCATGATTCCATGGATAAAACATCTGAAAAATTCAAACTGATCCATAGTGACAAAACGCAGATCCTTGCCTGTCTCCTCTCTCCTAAATGTGTCTGGTTTTGGGGGCAGCTATCCCGTTTGCATTTAAATGTGCCCTCCTTTCCCCACACCCTCACAGCCCCTAGCTCTGATCTCACCACACTCTCTGGGGCCTCAGTTACTTCGTAGGCTCAGCTAGCTGCCAGTTTCACCTGCATCTCAGCTGTCCCTCTGGAGCTCCAGATCTCAATCTGACAGGGCCTGGTAGACGTGTCTCCCTGGCCATCACAAGCATCCTCACATTTGCCATGTGTAAAATCAGTCCCCGCTTTTGCCTTCACACCACTGCCTCACCCTTCCCTGGTCACTCATTCAGCGGATGCACCAACGTCCTGTCCACTGCCCAGGCCAGGAATCCGGGTGCCCTTTACTTTTTACTCCTCATGTCCAATTAACCATAAGCCCTATTGATAGCTCTCCCTAAATGTATTGTTAATTCCTGAATAATTTTGTTCATCCATTCCTGAATTTCCAGCACTTGGCACAAATTCCTTGCATTCCAGCTGCTTCTCTTTGGTTCAAACTACCATCATCTCCCTCCTAAATGACCCTGCCAGCTTCCCAATGTGCCTGGCTTCTAGTCTTGCCAGTCCACTTCCCATGAAAGGAACTGATGGGATTGTGTGTGTCTCTTGCTGAAGAACCCTTCATTGGTTTCCCATTGCTCTCAGGGTAAAAAGTGCAGACACTACCCTGACTTTGAAGATCCTTAATTTTCTCTGGTCCCTGTCTGCCCCTAGACTGATCACCTACCAACTTCCCTTCTGTGCCGCTCTTCCGTCTCATACACAACGTGGTTCCACAGCAGCTTCCTGGAGCTGCCCTGCCCTAGCCTGCCCCTCTCTCCTGTAGGCCCTCACTCTTAGCATTTCCTCTGCTCCAGAAGCTCCTCCCCTCGCTTTCCATGGAGAACTCTTACTTATCCTGTTGTCGCATCAGCTTGGCTATCACTCCCTCTGTACAGCCACTCTTCCCCCTTTTGTGTGGCATTGCTCATGGTGAGGTAGCCTTGTCTGGACTGGGAGCTGCTGGTTGCCTGGTCACGCCTGGAGTGTGGTGGACATTTCTTGAGTATTTGAGTAAGGAATGGATAAACAACCAAAACAGTGTCATCAGCTGTGTAGTAAAAACATGCCTTATTTCTATCTGACACGGAGAATTCTTTTAAATGCCAGAAATTGATTTGATTTGGTGTTAACTAGTTAGAACATGTCATTTGCTCTCATTTCAGATTGAAGAAGAAATAAAGGGGTGTTTGCAGTTTTTGCAATCTGTTTACTCAACGTTTGGCTTCTCCTTTGAATTAAATTTGTCAACAAGGCCTGAAAACTTCCTAGGAGAAGTAGAGATATGGGATGAAGCTGAAAAGGTAGGGAGAGACAAAGTGCGCCCCTTCATTTACGTGAGCATGGAAACCACCCGAGTTTCTGCAGGTACCCTGCATGAGGAGGTAACAGTGCTTTGCAACAGAAATGTTTAAATTGGAAGTTACAGGATATGAAGATTGTCCAGTTTTCTTTGTAACAGTGATAATAACAATACCTCACGTTTGCTTCAAACACTTTTTATTTGTGCTCTTTCAATGTCAGTCACTAATACCAGTTTCCCGTGTTTTTAAAGGAATCCTCTGCTTTGCAGGCACTCTTGGTGTGTGTGCAGCTTATTTTAAGCTATTGCTTGTTGGTCCATCTTAGTGTGACTCATAGATGTAGATGCACACACCCAATGCTTGAATCCCCTGCAAAGTCACAGCCTCTAGTGCCGTCCTCTAGTGCTTCGAGAGGCACCCAGAGACTCACATATCACATCTCAGCTTTGGAAAACAAAGATTAAGGAGCTCACCATGCTGCTTATTTTTTCTCACCAAACTTGAAAAGGCTATAGTGTATCTCCTGTGTCAGATTTTACTAGAAATGAATACGGTATTATGGCCAGACACCCCAGGAATGCCTAATCCCTGACCAGCCTTTTGGTCCACCTCTTCATGGAATACTCATAAATGCTTATCACACAAATCTTTAAGGAATAAGAATCAGAGGAGCACTGTATGATAGTGTAACAATTAGTTTTCTATTAGGCACTGAGGCAGGCAGAGACTGGGTAGAAGCATTTTAGGCATGAGATCTGATTAGACCCTTCTTCTCCCCACTGCCCCATGCCCATCCTAAATAGACCTTTTTCCATGTCTTTTGCATGGAGGAAGAAAGTCAAATTAGACACCCTGCCCCAGGATGCTGACTCAGTTTACCTGCCTAGCCACATGGAAGTAGGAAGAGGAAATGAGGCCACAAAGCTTGGCTCTGGACCCTTTTTTGCCTAGTTTCAGAGGTTAGCTCCATGAGTAAATTATAGAAATCTTGAAGCATTAAGGTCTGTGAAATGGTGATGATGATTATGATGATGATGATGATAATGGTGATAACACCTACTTCATAAGGTTATGATGGGCTTAAGTGAAATAATTTATATGAGAAGTTTGTCATAGTGCCAGCCACATGTAGGTGTTCAGTAAATGTTAGATGTTCGTTTTATTAATTGTAGTAGTAGTATCATCATCATCATCACTCCATTCATGGAGTGCAGGGGGCTAAAAGATGGATGGACCAGGTGTGGGCCTGGCACAGGGAGAATGGGTGGGCAGTTCCACCATTGTTTTGCTCTTTTAGCTGACTGATTGTTCCCTTAGGAGATGAGAATCCTTCCACTCTGGGGGAATTTCTCTCATGATGTCTACCCCTGATCTGGGAATCAGTGAGATGAATATATACTTATATATATATTCATATATATATTTGTCTTCAGAAGTCTCTAAAATGCTTTGAAAGAGACATTAGTTAAGTCAGCCCCAAGGCCAAATTGTTCCTGGGTCAGCAATTCACCATTACCTTATTTTCTGTCTCAGATTGTGTGTAGTTATGGAACCCAGCAAAGATCACTAGGGAGCTATATAGCATGACCATCAGATGAAAGCTTGCCCAAATAACCAAAATATAGGAGCAAAAAATATCCTAGATTTAAATGATGTGAGTCCTGCTTCCTATTAAGTTTCATCAAGAAATCTGTGACCTAAAGGAAATCAACTTTTTCTTGTGGAAATTAAAATCCAAAAGAAATGGGAATTGAATGTTCTATCTCCAAATTTTTAATTTAACCTAAATTCAGCTGTAGAGTTCCCACTCAGATAAGTCTGAAGGGAGTCTGGGCTGATGCTTCAGCAGACCTGGTCTGGCCTCTGCTACTGGAACTTATGTAAATCTACAAGCTCCGGGGAGCTAGAACCACTCCAGATCTCTCCTGCATCCCACTTTTCCAGAGTTTCCAGGGTCATTAAGATCCTTAAGAACATTACAAGCCCACATCACAGTTCCAAACAAATCAGTATGTGCAGAGCCCAGCACCATACCACAGTGTATCGGGAGCCAGAGACTTGGTTTACCTGGAAAAGGAGAATAGAGAGCCATCAAGAGAGAGAAGGAGATCTTGATTTTTCCTCTGCCAGGGTGCAGTCAGTGTCCACATATGTGAATTACAATGGTTCAGTCTCCTCTCAGACAGACACTCCCTCCCATACCTTGCATAAACAGAAAGCTTTCTTAGCCTTGGCTATTCCTGTCAGGCCTTATGATTACTGTGTCCTCAGAGGCTCACCGAGGATCAGTGCCACCTGCTTTATGCTCTTCCCCAAAACCTGGCCTTTCTTTCTCCTCCCTGGGAGCTCCCTAACTTCTCCCCATCACTTAGTTGCCTGCTGTAGCAGGGCCTCATTTTTTCTGGGAGGATATTCCAGTGTCTGTTCTCCTTTCAGAAACAGAGTAAGGCTGAGGCTGGCTTGCCAGCCTGTGAAGTGCGTCTGTGGTGGTATCCCTCTCCAGTCCAAAGTAGAATGCAAGCTGCTGTGGTAGGATCAGGCCCTTGAGGGAGCCTCCTGGGATCTCAGCCAAGACCAGCTCCTGATGCACTCTGACTGAGATCCTGGGGAAGCCTGCTGGGACCCCAGGAGTCAGCTTTGTTGATTACTCTGGCTTTAGCCCCCCAGCATCACCACTGCTTTGACTTCTCTCAGCAGCATTTTACTCCCAGATGTTACCCCCTTCATGGGCACCAATATCTCAAGGTGTTGACAGGACTTTGGGTAGTGGTTTGGTGGTATGCTGGGCAGGGACTTAGGAATGCACAGGTGCTTCTCAAGGAGGCTGGCATAGGGAATATCCAGAAGACCCAAAGACACTTTTATTAATACTTACATGTATACCCAATCACCCATAAGTACTGAGGGTCTTCACTACAAGCTACAGTGAAAGAACATATGTGTCAGGCTGAAGATCCAAGTGGGCCTCCTGCTCCCACCCCTGCATAAATCATAAAGGATGCCTGTCCCCAGCCACACATATGGAGGTAGAAGAAAAGCAAGACACCAGTGGAAGGCCCTTTCCTTTGGCCTTTTTATCCACCTAAACACAGAGCGGATGAAGGAGAAAGATTAAAGCTTTCATGCCTTTTAATGTGTGGAGGACTCACCTACAAAGAGCTGGGAAGTGTGTGGGCGGGGTGGGCTGCACTGGCAGGAGGGTGAAGTAATCCCTCCCTAAACACTTGCCTGGAACAACTTAGTACATTATCTTTTAATTTTCCCAGTTACAGTGTGTATAAGAGCAAGTACCAACTTAATCGTCTTTATGTAGTCCTTGCTCAGTAGTTTATTGGATATAAAACATGCCCAATAAATATATGTTGAGCTAAAATAGAATATAATTAAAATTTGCAATAACTTACTTTTTTGAGCTATGTGGCCAAAAAAAATGTACAATGAAATGGAAGTTTTAAATGTTCTCTTCTTTAAAAAAAAAAAAATAGCAACTACAAAACAGCTTGGTGGAATTTGGAAAACCATGGAAGATGAACCCTGGAGATGGAGCATTTTATGGCCCTAAAGTAAGTAGACTCTATGCCTCAAAAAGAGTAAAATTTAAAGGAAAAGTAAAAGCTGTCTTTAAGTAAACACCATTTAATTTACAGATTGATATAAAAATCAAGGATGCTATTGGCAGATACCATCAATGTGCTACAATTCAGCTGGACTTCCAACTACCAATGAGATTTAATCTTACATATGTTAGGTGAGTAATTGAATATGATAAATAATGTAGTACTAATATGCTAATTATTTGTCATTTGAATATTAGCAATATAAAAATAAACATTAATATACAGGCTAGTGAATGTCTAGTAGTATATCTGCAATATACTCATTTTTTAAAATTATTTTTTAAGTTTTAAAGTCCAGTTAATTAACATAAATGTAATATTAACTTCAGGTGTACAATATGGTGATTCAACACTTCCATACACCTGGTGCTCGTCACAAGTGCCCTCAATCCCCCTCACCTATTTAACCCATCCACACTCTTCCTTCTGGTAACCATCAGTTTGTTCTCTATAGTTGAGAGTATGTTTCTTGATTTGCCTCTCTCTCTTTCCCCCACCTTTGTTCATTTGTTTTGTTTTTTAAATTCTGCATATGAGTGAAATCATATGGCATTTGTCTTTCTCTGACTGACTTATTTTGCTTAGCATAATACTCTCCAGCTCCATCCATGTCATTGCAAATGGCAAGATTTCATTCTTTTTTATGGATGAATAATATTCTATTGTGTGATTTTTTTTTTTTCTTTATCCATTCATTGATTGATGGACACTTGGGCTGTTTCCATAATTTGGCTATTGTAGGTAATGCTGCTGTAAATGTCAGGTTGCATGTATCCCTTTGAATTAGTATTTTTGTCTTTTTGGGGTAAATACCTAGTAGTCTGATTGCTGGATTGTAGAGTAGTTCTATTTTTACCTTTTTGAAGAAACTCCGTACTGTTTGCCAGAGTGGCTGTACTAGTTTTCATTCCCACCAACAGTACAAGAGGGTTCCCTTTTCTCCACATCACCAACACCAATTGTTTCCTGTGTTATTGATTTTACCCATTCTGACAGGTGTGAGGTGATATCTCATTGTAGTTTTGATTTGCATTTCCCTGATGGTAAGTGATGTTGAGCATCTTTTTATGTATCTGTTTGCCATCTGGATGTCTTCTTTTGGAAAAATGCCCATTCATGTCTTCTGCCCATTTTTAAACTGGATTATTTGGGGAGTTTTTTGTGTTGAGTTTTAGAAGTTCTTTATATATTTTGGGTACTAACCCTTTATTGGATATGTCATTTACAAATATCTTCTCTCATTCTGTAGGTTGTCTTGTAGTTTTGTTGATTGTTTCTTTCACTGTGTAGAAGCTTTTTATTTTGATGTTGTCCCAATACTTTATTTTTGCTTTCATTTCCCTTGCCACAGGAGACCTATCTAGTAAAAAGTCTAATACCAATGTCACAGAAGTTACTGACTGTGTTCCCTTCTAGGATTTTTATGGTTTCAGGTCTCACATTTAGGTTTTTAATCTGTTTTGAATTTATTTTTGTGTATAGTGTAAGAAAGCAGTCCAGTTTCACTCTTTTGCATGTAGCTGTCCAGTTTTCCCAATACCATTTGTTGAAAAGACTGTCTTTTTCCCATTGGATGTTATTTCCAGCTTTGTTGAAAATTAATTGACCATATAATTGTGGGTTCATTTCTGGGTTTTCTGTTATGTTCTGTTAATCTGTGTGTCTATTTTTGTGCCGGTACCATACTGTTTTGAATATTACAGTTTTGTGATAAAACTTAAAGTCTGGAACTGTGATGCCACCGGCTTTGCTTTTCTTTTTCAAGATTGCATTGGCTATTCAGGGTCTTTTGTGGTTCCATACAATTTTAGGATTGTTTTTCTAGCTCTGTGAAAAATCCTGTTGGCATTTTGACAGAGAGTGCATTAAATGTGCAGACTGCTTTGGAAGAACAGTATTTGTTCTTCCAATCCATGATCGTGGAATGTCTTTGCATTTCTTTGTGTCTTCTTCAGTTTCTTTCATCAGTATTTTATAGTTTTAAGAGTACAGGTCTTTCACCTCTTTGGTTAAGTTTATTCTTAGGTATCTTATTGTTTTTGATGCAATTGTAAATGGGGCTGATACCTTAATTTCTCTTTCTGCTGCTTCATTATTGATGTATAGAAATGCAACAGATATCTGTACATTGATTTTGTATCCTGTGACTTTACTAAATATATTATCAGTTTTTACTATTAATATTATCAGTTCTAGCAGGTTTTTGGTGGTGTCTTTCAGGTCTATATATAATATGTCAACTGTAGAAATCCATTTTCCTTATTTCTTCAGTGTCTTTGACAACTGTTCAATATAGTACTGGTGGAGTAAGCCATGGTTCAAAATCAAGTTAATTTTTAAAAATTATGATTTGCAAGATTGCTTGTAAACTGACATCAGCCAGTAGTTTAGAATAAAAATAATAAGTTGACTTATAATGGAAATAGTGATCTATTATAATTTTGCTTTTTCCTACATAATGTACTTCATTTCCCTTTGGTTTGTATTATTATTTCTAATAAGTGGCACATTATAGGCTTAAAGATGATTTATGAGGAAATCGTTGTTTTACCTAGTTCAGGAAAATAACTTTTAAATATAAGATAAGAAGATAAAGTTATTACTGAATCTTAAGAAAATACATAAATGTATAATTTTCATTTTTAGTAAGGATGGAGATGATAAGAAGAACCCTGTGATCATTCATCGAGCCATTTTGGGATCAGTGGAAAGAATGATAGCCATTCTCTCAGAAAACTATGGGGGGAAATGGTAAGTGATATGGAGAAAAAAGCTATATGTCTATTATTCTTTTTTTAAAAAGTTTATTTATTTTGCGAGAGGCAGAGATTGTGAGGGGGTAGGAGCAGAGAGAGAGGAAGAGAGAATCCCAAGCAGGCTCCGCACTGCCAGCACAGAGCCTGAGACACAGGGCTCGAAGTCACAAAACCGTGAGATCATGACCTGAACTGAAACCAAGAGTCAGACACTTAACCGACTGAGCTACTCAGGCGCCTTTTATTCTTAAATATCATGTCTAACAAGATAAGATTACTATGAAAAAAATGGTGGCTCCTGCCTTATAATTAGCAAGTATCCAAACAGCAAATAATCAATTCTTATTGAATCTTCCAGATCAGGAAACCAAAACAAAGAAAACAAAGGCACAATGACTTAAAACTGCATCATTTGCCTTTTTGGGAACTCGGTACAATTAAAGAGTTATCTTTATCAATTCCAAGCCCTTCAAAGATCTAGTTGCATCTGGACACTGAGAGTACCACCTCTTGCTGTACGACCATCCCTCCTTCAGTCCATGTTGTTTACCTAATGGGGGCGCCCAGTCAACGTTAGAAGAAAAACATTTAAACCTGGTTCACAAATGGCTCTGAACAATACTTTGGCACACACCTAATAAGGCCAGACAGCTACTGTAGCACGGTGCCACTTAGGGATGACATGTGGAAGGGAAATGCCCTCAAGTGCAGGAATTTGAGTGGTACATCTCTTAGTCCTCTTCCTCTGGAAGGAAAAATGGCCAGAGGTATAGGTTTCCACTGATGCATGGGCTCTGGTTACTGCTCTGGCCACAAGCTCAGAGACTTAGAAGTAATTGGATTGGAAAATAGATGACAAGTAGATTTAGGGGAGAGGAATGTGGATATTTGCTCAGAATAGGCCATGAAGTTGGTGGTGCCCAGTCCAAACCTGAGGAGTTTAATATTCAAATATAGGAGGACCCATTCTGTGGTTACCATCAGCTTCCATCTTCCCCTAGTGACCACTCAGTGGTTCATGAATGAAGCGGCCACTAGGGGATATGGGTTCAACAACACGAGCCTCACCAAGTTCCGTCTGGCTATGCCTCTTCCGAGGATTCAATCTGCCATCAGTAGTGATCAATCCTGATCGCCGGTATGGAACCATAACCCAGGGGAAAAGTCAGCTTTCTGGATCCTTTTCATCATGCAAGGACCAGTGACTTCTCCTTGCTGGCAAAGATACCAACTCTGGATTTTGCTTAGCTCTTCTTTCCTGCCATACCTCTGACAACAGCACCATATAAATACTTACTGAGCCTTGACTGTCAGAAACACAATAATCCTTCTGACCATGGAAGTAATTTTTTAGCAAAAGAAGTAAGTCACGGAGCTGAATTGTGGGATTCGCTACTAGGGAATTGCCATATCAGCAGTCAAGGCACCAGCTGGCAGACGACATGTCTTGTGATGGCATGTCCTATGGCATGTGGAAATGCTACAGCCCAGCAACCACATGGGACATCTTTGCCTCCCATCTATGTTTAAGAAATTAGGGGCACCTGGGTGGATCAGTCAGTTAAGCATCTGACTTCAGCTCAGGTTATGGTCTCACAATTCATGAGTTCAAGCCCCACATCCAGCTCTCTACTCTCAGTGCAGAGCCCACTTCGGATCCTCGGTCCCCTTCTATCTGCACCTCCTCCACGCTCTCTCTCTCTCTCTCTCTCTCAAAAATAAATAAACTTAAAAAAAAAAAAGAAATTGAGATCTGCTGTTAGTGCTTAGTTCTATTTTAGTCCTGTTCTGCTGTCGCTGGGCACAGTCCCTGCAGCTCCCACCATTGACACTGGGCCCTGGATGCTACTGCTGGCGTCACTGCCTCAGGTCCCTCCCAAAGCTCCATGTCTCTGCATCACCCTTGCCAGAACTGATTCCCTATAGTACCTCCCTCCATGTGCCACTCTGTCCCAAATCAACATGCCATGCCTGCACATGCCAGGTCACAGGCCTGGACTCTAACATGTCTAGGGAAGCTGGGAAAGCAAATTTCTGAGCAGGCAATACAAGGTGGGAAATTCTCCAAGCAGAGGGCTCATCCAAAGGTCCTGGGAAGCCAGAGTCTCTATATATCCCTGAGGTTTTATTTGTGACCTTAGAGAAATGTACTCAGGTATCATGGGGTGTCCAAGCTGTTGAAGTTACAGATAAGCCAAAAACATAGATGTGAGTATGCACGCTACCTAAGTATGAGTTAACATGTCGATATTTCTTTCCAGTTGATTGTTTTAAATAGTTTTAATGTAGGTGGGAGATGGTGGTGTCTTGCTCTCAAGTAGTGGTGGTGAAAAGAACTAGTGGAATCAGGAGATGGTGCCATGCACTCAGTGTGCTGTCCTGCATTGCCCAGACTCAGGGCACAGGCTCTTCAGCTCATCAGTCAAGAGTTCAAGACACGTGCCAGAGTTGCGGTGAAAACCTCCCCAAGATCTCACAATAGCAATGGTTAAAATGTGGCTCCCCTGGGGATGGGGTGGGGACAGAGCTGTCTTTCTGTGTTTTATCATGTGTATTATTATTGCTTTATCATGCATGTTACTTTGCTTTTGTAATTTAAGAATAAATATATAAATGTGTATGTTCATAAAGTGCCACCGGCTAATAGTCCCCACTGCATTTACTTTCACCTTCAAACAAAATACTGATGAAGAAATATTTCCCACAATAAACAATACTTAGGGGCGCCTGGGTGGCTCAGTCGGTTAAGCATCCGACTTCAGCTCAGGTCATGATCTCGCGGTCCGCGAGTTTGAGCCCTGCATCAGGCTCTGTGCTGACAGCTCAGAGCCTGGAGCCTGTTTCAGATCCTGTGTCTCCCTCTCTTTCTGACCCTCCCCCATTCATGCTGTCTCTCCCTGTCTCAAAAAAAATAAATGTTAAAAAAAAAAAAAAAACCAACAATACTTATACCCAACTTCCTATATAC
Organism: Panthera leo; assembly: GCF_018350215.1. Taxonomy (NCBI): domain Eukaryota; kingdom Metazoa; phylum Chordata; class Mammalia; order Carnivora; family Felidae; genus Panthera; species Panthera leo. The sequence continues at coordinate 19,766,776 of NC_056684.1, read as the reverse complement.
ATATACACACACACACACACACACACACACACATGTATATATGTGTATATATATGTATATATATGTGTGTGTGTATATATATATGTACACATACACATACACATACACATATATGTATAATATATATATTTTTATTTCACTTTGAGATCATTATAGATTTATAGGTAGTGGTAAGAAGTAATAAGAAAGGTCCAGCATACCCTTTCCCCAGTTTCCCCAATGGTAACATCTTACAAAACTGTACAGTATCATGACCAGGAAATTGACTTTGATGCAGTCCACCAGCCTTATTTAGTTATTTAGGTCTTCCCAGTTTATGTGCATTTCTGTGTATGTGTGTGTTTAGTTCTATAAAATTTTATCAGGGTACCCAGCATCAGTCAAGATATAAGACAATTCTGTTATTTATGAGGATTCCTTGTGCTACCAATTTATTGTTCCATACCTTCTCCCCCACCCCCTTCATCATCCTGTGACAGCCACTCATCTGTTCTCCAAAATCTCCATGATTTTGTCATTCCAAGAATGTTACATAAATGGAATCATACAGTGTGCAAACATGTTGGGTTGGCTTTATTCATGCACTGGAGTTCCCTTGAGATCCATCCAACTTGTTTCAAGTATCAGTGGTTGGTCCCCTTTTATTGCTGGTAGTGTTCCATGGTGTGGAGGCACCCATGTGACCATTCATCCACTGAAAGAAATTTGGAGTGTTTCCAGTTTGGGGCTATTCTAAGCAAAATTGCCATGAACTAATATTAGTGGGAAGGTTTCTGGGTGAACATGTTTCCATTTCTCTTGGGTGAGGGCCTGGGAGTGCAGGCCCTCTAGTGTAACCAGTGGTACAATAAGTGATGGTTAGTCCTTCCTCCCAGCTGCTCCCCTGTTCTTCCCTCCCTGTCCTACCATAATCCCTAGCTTCTCCTCTTGTCTATGCTGTTCCTTTTTAGCTCTCTGTATAGAGGTTTAGTTTACTTCCATATCACTCTACTGAATCTGCTCTCTTGTGAAGTCTTACTTATAAAGAAAATCTTTGGTTATTTTTTAAATCACATAATAGATGATCATCATTAGATTTTGAAAATATATATTTTATATATTTTTCAGGCCTTTCTGGCTATCTCCTCGTCAGGTAATGGTCATCCCTGTGGGGCCAACTTGTGAAAACTATGCACTTCAGGTAAAATCAGAGACAATATAAAGTACATAATAATCTCGGCATGTAGTCTGTGAAGGTTATTGACTTGGAATATTTTTCATACCTTAAAATACTGCATAACTAATACATTACTTTAACCACCCACATTTTCAGTAATTGAAAGTAACATCTGAATCATGTCTGTGTAGCTGGATTAAAACTATTTTATTTCTTAATGTTTTTGAGATTGGGATTTTATTTTTATTTTTGTGTTTTTGAGAGAGACAGAGGGTGAGCACGTGGGGTGGGGGGAGGGGCAGAGGAAGAGAGAATCTTAAGCGGGCTACATGCCCAGCACAGATCCTGACTCGGGGCTCAATCTCATGACCATGAGATCATGATCTGAGCTGAAATCAAGAGTCAGATGCTCAACCAAGCCACCCAGGCACCCCAAGAAATTGGGATTTTAATACATCTCTCATACTTAAATTATTCTTTTCCACATGGCTCTGTTAAGGAAGATACTTATGTTATCTATTGCCACATAAGTTAATTCCAAACCTTAGCAGCCTGAGACAATATTTATTATCTCATAGTTTCTGAGAGTCAGAACCTGGGAGCAGCTTCACTGGGCGATTCTGGCTCAGTGCCCCTCACAAGGATGCCAGTGGTGCTGTCAGCCAGCCAGGGCTGCAGCCTTGTGGCTCAATCACATCATTGTTGGAGGCTTCAGTTCCTCACCACATGGGCTTTTCCAAAGGTTTCCTGAATGTCCTCCCAAAATGGCAGCTGGTTTCCCCAGAGGGAGTGATGTTAAAGACGTGGGAGCTGAAGTCTTTTAATCTCCAAAGTGACACACCCTCACTTCTGCCCTTCTCTGTGGTCACATCGAGCAACCTGGTACAAGGTGGAGGAGGTGACGCAAGGTGTGAATGCAAAACGCGAGGATCCCATGGGTCCTCTCGGAGGCTGGCTACCACAAATATTGTAATAATGAAAGTGTTTCATTTTCTTGTAGGTATCCAATGCATTTTTTGAAGAAGGATTCATGGCTGACGTTGACTTAGATCATAGTTGTACACTAAATAAGAAAATACGAAATGCACAGCTGGCTCAGTATAATTTCATTTTGGGTAACTTAAGTTTAAATTTTATCAAATGCTTGTTTTTTCACTCTAATTCTAAAAAACAATATGGTATAACTATGTGAATATAGTATAACTACATGAGTATGGTATAACTATGTGATTAAGACAATTTGATTGTTACGTATGCACCAAGAACAGTCCATGGTGTTCTTGGTTAGTTGTTAGTATTACTAGCAGTAGTTAATATCGCAAACCAACAACAAAAAAACGTGAAAATGATTGCATCAGTAGAATTACGCTCTTTGTGTGTCAGCCATGTGACAGGCCTCAAATATTCTCCTTTGCTTTTCTGATTTATTACAAATCTTTGGGATTAAACTAATGAGTGGGAGAGAGTCCAAATTTAAGATGATCAAAAGAAAAGAATTTAAGTGAAAAAGTGTCCTGAAGGCATATGAGTACTTGGATGAACATCTAAAATTTTGACTTTAAAATGAGTCAGAAATCAAGAGAAACTGATACCGTATTCCTCCAGGCATGATACTGTTATCTCAAGTTGAAAGATTCTATAGAAGGTAAAGTAAATACACATAGTGTTGTCCTATCAGCCATTTGTCATTGAAAGTATTTGTGTATTAGGTATTGTGATGTTTCAGTCAGGCTCCTTCTGGTGACAGAACTCTCACAATGACTTAGACAAAGACAGAATTTATTTGGAAGTGTAATGAAGTACCTCATGACATGGAAGGTAGAATTAAATAGCCAAACCATTAGAAGACTAATTGGAGCAAGCTGGTCAACTAAATCTCTTCATTTCTGGCCCCTACTTTGCTCTGGGTCTTTATGTTTTTCTTGAATATCTACTTTATTCCCCTTAACTGGTGACCTATTTCTTCCTTCTACATGACAAGAAACATGCCAGCAGATTCTGGCATCATCCCACTAAGGGGCACTAGAGAGAAATTATTTTTACCTACATTTCTGAAAATTCTGGTTGTCTGGTTGGGCATGGGTCTGGTGCCTCCCCAGATGCCATATGGAGTCAGGGGGTCTGTAAGATCTCCCTGTTCTGATTTGTACCCTAAGACCACAATATATGTTCTTGCAAGTGGACAATAAGGAGAAGGGGTTAGAAGTCATTCCTCTTTGAAGGGTTTACTATCAGACAATGACCTCATGGTCATTAGACTGATAATTAGTGATTAATACTGAAGAAGAACTCAATAAGATGTGTCATGTGACTGTTGACTTAATATTTATTATATCATTTATTTAAAATAGGTTTATTTCCCTTTCTTTTCCACAGTGGTTGGAGAAAAGGAAAAGACGAATAATGCTGTAAATGTTCGAACAAGAGACAACAAAATTCATGGAGAGATTTCTGTAACTTCTGCCATTGATAAATTGAAGACTCTCAAGAAATCACGTACACTAAATGCTGAGGAAGACTTTTGAAATTCTTCCTTGTTCTTGCTTCTATGTAACCTTGTTTTGAACCCTAAAAATGCATTTTTCTTAATTATCTTTAGTACTTCTGAGAACTTTTGACCCACTGATGGGCTCAGTGAGAAAGGAGACAATGAATGAGTAGCTGATATTAAAAGTTTAATTCTTTAATGTCTCTGAAGCTAGTAAGAGGACAAGCTTGGGAAATTCTTAATTTCCTAAATGCCTTGAAAGACTTAAATGGGAAAATATTATTCATTGAAAGAGGGGAAATACTGGGATATGAAGATTATGAGATATTATTACTGAGACTGGGTTTTCAAACAATAGGCTTCAAATAAAAATCTGCAAAGCTTTTTTAAATATAAGGGATAATCTTATTTTCTAGTAACATTACACCTCAGGTATTTTTATGGTTGTCTTACTAAAGTTCACATTGAAACTTTATCTCCAAAATTGGAATCATCACTTAACTAACCAACAACCTTAAAACAAGAAGCTAGTACTAAATACTGGATTACTGACCAAGGACTCTGAACCTCAAATTCAGTGTTGTGGAATCTACTGTTGTTTGCAGTATAGGTTAAGAGTTGCTGTTTGAATGCTTCTAATTGAAAATCGAGCCTTATTCATCTGTAGAAAAAATAAATTCCTATATAGAATGCAGCACACAGTGTTTCCAGTATTTCAGCCATTGGCTTATAAGTAAGCAGCTCCCCTAGAGTTAAATTGCTTTTTTGATGAGATGATGTATTACTGATTAACACATTCGGTTAACCTTAAAAATAAAACTGTCGGTTATTTTTTATAAGTTTTTTTTTTTTAACGTTTATTTATTTTTGAGAGAGAGAGAGAGACAGAGTGCAAGCAGTGGGGGGAGGGACAGAGAGAGAGGGAGACACAGAATCCGAAGTGGGCTCCAGGTTCTGAGCTTTCAGCACAGAGCCTGAGGCGGGGCTCGAACTCAACGGAGTGCGAGATCATGACCTGAGCCCAAGTCGGACGCTTAACTGACTGAGTCATCCAGGTGCCCCAAAACTGTCAGCTATTTTATCAGCAGAAATGGATTCTTTCGGGAATAGCAGATAATTATAATTTGGGACATTTTGCTATGGCAAAACCATACACAGGAGAGAGGGCTGTTTTTTTATAGAGCAAAGGTGGGAGGCGGAATTGGGAAGGACTGCTATAATCAAAAAGTCCATTGGAGTAAACTGGGAGCTTCAACTGTAGTGGCTTTTCTTTAGTGAGTTGTGACTGCTTCTCATTGGTGGGGCTGTTGCAGCAAAGAGAAAATCTTCCTCTTGCTGGGGTAGCAAAGTATAGGTTCTTCCTGTTGGGAATGCAAGGTGCCTCTCTTGCAGTTGGGTGTGTAGTCCATTAGGAGTGGTAGGGCATAAGAGCTGGCCCTTCTGGCCTCCTGACTCCATCTTAAATACAGTTCCCTTTAGTCAGTTTCACAATGTAAATGGAGTTTTGCTTTTAACTGAGAGGAATACCTTACTGCTCAGAACAGGATTGAAATAGCTTTATGCCAATAGAGAATTTAGCTACCAATCAAGAAGTATTTATTGGGTGCTTATTTGGCTAGGTGCTGTGCAATTCAAAATAAATTGAAGACATGCTCTCTCTTCTCAACACATTTATTATTTAGCATCCTGAACAGTTAAAAAACAAAACTGCAATTTATATCAAACCTGTATAGTGCTGAAAGGTGTGCAAATTGTGTGATATAGTTTTTAGGGTAATATTTATTAAGGTCTTATTGTGTGCCAGCCACCATTCAATATACTCTTTTCATTCATCGAAACTGGCTAGTGAGGAAATGGGGAGTCAGAAGGCCCCCAAAAGAATCTCGTGCCAGGTGGGTAGAAAAGGGGAACGCAGGTCAGCAACACAGGACAAAGAAGGCTGTGACAAAAATAGGTACAGTCTGCCTTATGAGCACGCAGGGAGCCAAAGTCCTGGGGTGCAGCTCCCCTCCCCAAGGCTGGCCTTCACCAGGGAGGGGCTCATGCTTTGGACCCTCCTTTCACATCCCAGGGTTCTTGTCCCAGTGCTTCTGGACCTGAATCCTTGACAGGTATACTTACTGTCCTCTCCCAGGCTCTGAGGAACTTCCTGGAAGTAATGTATGTCTTTAAGGAGTTGGCTAGTGATGAAACCAACAGCTGACCAGAGAGAGATGCTAGCTGGGCACTGATCAGGTCGGCAACACAGGGAATGGGGGTCCTTTTGGGGCTGCCTGCCACACCCTGGGGGTCACTTCCCCAACTGGGTTTGTGCCACAGTTTCTTCATCTGTCAATAAGTACCTTTTCAGTATGAAATCAAACATGTCATCAAAACCTTCGCAGAGTACCGAGCACAAAGCAGTTTTCAACCTCACAGCCAGCCCATATAAATGGTGGTCAACTTCCCAAATTTGCCCGCCTCTGATTGCAGCCGCTTCAGGTTGAATTTCGGTCCCGGGTGACGTTCGCCAGTCGCTAGCCAAGGAAGGCGAAGCGAGCGCCTCGTCCAGCGGGCATGGGGAAGCAAACAACCTCTAGGCTTCGCGACCTTATCCCACCTCCACCCCAGCCCCGGGAACCCTCTGCCCAGTCCGCCGCGGGACACGGAAGTCCGCGCGCACCGGCCAGACGCCAGCTGCCGGGCCCAGCCGAACCCACGCAACGCCCGCCGCGCGCCTGCGCCTTTGGGTCTCCGAGGCCGCGCTCGCACACGCCCCTACGGCGCCCGCGCCGGCGCCCCGCCCCTCTGTCCAGTCCCGCCTCGCGGCCCGGAAGTGCGCGCGCACCGGCGAGATGGTGGCGGCGGGCGTCCCGCTGGGGGTCCTGCTCCGCCTCTGCCGCGTGCTGTTGTTCCTCTCCCAGTTCTACATCTTGTCGGGCGGGGGTGAGTTAAAGGCCGGGGTCCACGCGGGGTCCGGCTGAATGGTACCCCGGGAGCGGCGGGAGGTGTCCGCGCTAGGCCCGTGGGCGGAGGGCGAAGGGCGGAGGCTGATCGCTGTAGCTCCGTCTGGCGGGTCCTGGCCGCCCACTCCGCTCCGGGACCCCGGAGGCGCCGAGCTGAGCCAGGGAGCCCTCGAGCAGGAGACCGAGGGCCCGGGTGTTGACCGGGGAAGCGGACCTGGAGCCCGACACCAACGCTTTGTTCCCTAGTTGCCTATTGATCTAAATAGGTGTCGACCCTATTTGGCGTTTCTTTGTTTAGTTTTCTGGGTCGTCAAGCTGTGAGTTTTTCTGAGCAGTTACGGGCCTGGTGTGGACCTTGCGTCTTAAGCACACAAACCAAGGTTTTCATATCCCAGGATAACATGTTTCTCTAATTGTAGGATCCTTAAATTTAGAGCAGTCGCAGCCGCTGGCTCAGTCAATAAAGGATCCGGGCCCAACACGTACTTTCACAGTAGTTCCCAGGGCAGCAGGTACTAGATATTTTCTATTCTAGTAAATGTGTGTATTTATATCTAGTGGTTTATTTCTTTCTCTTTTTAAGATAAAAATCACTTTCCATTTTTTGAACTTTTTATTGTATTTTAGGTTATGTGAACTAAAGACAGCTACCCAGATGTATTCTGTTGACTGTCTTGATATTGCAATTCCTTTTGACATTCCAGCCACATCTCTTTTTCCAGTTCCACATTCCTCATTTCTATCTCTCTATTATTTTGCCACCTCGTTCATCAAGATCACCTTCAACCAATGCTTCTTTCCCTTCAGAAAATTTCTTTTTCTTCTTATACCCCGTTCCTGATGTTGGACATTAAAGGTTCCTCCCAAGGCTGTGTGAAATGGAAGGAACAGAGGGACTAAGACTTGGAGTCTCAGTCTGCTTGGTTGAACTACTGGGAGTTTGAGCAAATTATTTACCCTTCAGGATTCACTTTCCTTGTCTTTAGGGTGGTGAGGTTAGCCTGGCCCTCTAAAGTCTTTTTGGCTTTGTGATTTCTAAGTTTCCAATTCCCAGCCCCAAAAGTAATCGAATAAAAGAAAAGAAAAATGATATTTGTAGAATTGCCCACATAATTCAGTGACTTTAAGTGGGACCAGTTTTAAATGAGTATTAGTGTGTTTTGCTTAACAGAACCTTTGTCTTTATAGGTCATCCCTTTACAGTTCCATTATTTCAATGAATTGAAACTGGCAGAGGTGTTTTACTGATTCTTATTTGGATGTAAAGATCACAACAAGACAGCAGCATTCTTGAATCTAAAATTATAGAGCACAAAATTTTTTTTTATTCTTTTGGATGTTTTTGAAAGCCTCTCTTCCTCCCCAAGAATACTTGCAATTTGATCCTCTCTTAATGATATATTTTACTCCTAGCAAGGTTGGCTGGGGGAAAAATTGCAACCCAGTGAACCAGTTACTAATATAGAGGGCTATGTTCAACTTTGTAATCTGAAACTTAAATTTCCTTATTACCTGCAAATTATGGCTTATTGAAGTACCAATGTGGAATAACGACAGAGAACATTTTCCAAAGTTGGTACCGTTATTGTACTGATTGATTCGCTTAAAGGGTCAGTGGTGTAATTACCAAATTCGTGAATTCAGATGAAAAGAATATTGGATTAGAAACGGGTTTGGGTTGTGGTTCCAATTTTGTCACTCCCTCTGTGATCTTGAACAAACTTTGCCATTGCTAAACTTTTAATTGTTCATCTTGTTAGAGTAGATTTTTCTGAGGCCCTAACTTACACCTAGCTTTGTGTATACATTATATGTTCATAAGCACCTTTGCTTTGCATGCCCATTTGCGGGGGCAGTAATTGAATCCTTTTTACTTAGCTGTTGAACTGTTGTTGCATCAGGTCACACAGCTTGGTTGGCAGAACCTTGCTTGAACTGCAGGTGTCTCCGACTCCCAACTCCGTGCATTTTCCATTCCAGCCCAGTAGTTCATTGCTAGCAGCCATGTCCCTTAACCTTAGGAAACTGTATTCTCCTGGGATTCTGATCAATATTATATGAAAATGAGCTTCTCTCTTACTTTTCACAGAAAGTACTGATATCCCACCTTATGTGATGAAGTGTCCAAGTAATGGTTTGTGTAGCAGACTTCCTGCAGACTGTGTAGAATGCAGGACAAATTTCTCCTGTGTCTATGGGAAGCCTGTCACTTTTGACTGCACAGTCAAACCTTCCGTTACCTGTGTTGTAAGTACTGCAACTTAATTCTTTTTTTTTTTTTTTTTTTTTTTTAATTTTTTTTTTTTCAACGTTTTTTATTTATTTTTGGGACAGAGAGAGACAGAGCATGAACGGGGGAGGGGCAGAGAGAGAGGGAGACACAGAATCGGAAACAGGCTCCAGGCTCCGAGCCATCAGCCCATAGCCTGACGTGGGGCTCGAACTCACGGACCGCGAGATCGTGACCTGGCTGAAGTCGGACGCTTAACCGACTGCGCCACCCAGGCGCCCCGCAACTTAATTCTTTTAAATGAACTCATTGTAAACCTCAAGTTATAAGTACCGTGTAGACGTGACTGTAGGGGAAATCCTGAAAGAAGGTGCTCTGCATTCTACAAGTAATATTTTAGGAACAAAGACAACTTGATCAGAAGACTGAATCTTTCATTGCCACGGAAGGTTTGGTTGCCAGGGTTCAGATGGCAATTAAAAAAAAATTTTTTTTTAATATTTATTTATTTTTGACAGAAACCAAACATGAGTGGGGGAGGGGCAGAGAGAGAGAGGGAGACACAGAATCCGAAGCAGGCGCCAGGCTCCAAGCTGTCAGCACAGAGCCCGATGTGGGGCTCAAACTCACGAACGCGACATCATGACCTGAGCTGAAGTCGGATGCTTAACCGACTGAGCCACCCAGGCGCCCCCAGATGGGAATTTTTTGACAGATTAAATTGGAGTAGTTATCAGACTTCTTAGAGAAAGCCAGAAATAGAAAAGGCCTATTAGAAATGACCCTGTTACAGTCATCACACCTATATCCTGTCTCCTGACATTTTGACAGAGAGAGGAAGGAGCCTAGAAAGGCTCTCCTAGTTAATGTTCCATAGAGTTCTCTGGGGTACCTGCTTCTGAGCTACCTGACTTCGGCTGCCGTTACAATCATTCCTGGAGACAGCCCCAGACCCGCTGAATGTGAGTAGGTTAGGGAGACTCTGGTGTCTGCAGTTTTAACAACTGGACCAGGTAAATTATTGCACACTCCCTTGTTTGGGGCGACAGTCCTCGCGTCTGGGTGAGATGAAGAGTAAAAACGAATAATGAACTAGTGTTTTACTCTCGACCCTGCCGTAACTCGCTGCAGTATTTATTAATCTATTTCTTGTTAAATAAGATGAATGAGCGGGTGGGCCCAGAACAGCTTTTTCTAACATGTGTCCATGGAACCCTGCTTTTGGGAACTTGTTGAGAAGGAAGGAACAGATTCCATACTATGTCCTCTTTTGCAGATCTCTTTTGACCTGGTAGTTCTAGCATTTTTGTCACTTGAGCAGGGTTCCTTCCCGCTCCATTGTTTGGAACTTAGTCTGTGGAGGGCTAGATTGGAAAGTTCCTTCCACCCCTAGACTCTTTCTGTAATTTTCCTGATGAAGTCTAGTATCAGAAAGGGAGTGAGGAAGGCTTCACTTCAAAGGGGAAATGAGATTTTATGCTGTTGTCTGAATTTGTTTTTTTATAAACATGTTACCATTTTGTATACTGTATCAGCACACTTGAAAATTGAGTCAGATAGTCTTGATGACTGCCCTTGAATTATTAGTCTTTGTTACTGTGTCTTAAGTGCAGTGTGGCTAAACTTCTTTATTTGAAGGCTTTAAAGATTTTTATCTCCACCAGACACTAATGTAACATTGTGTGACAACTCTAATCAAATATAAAAAGTACAAAAAAATTTCTGTCTCATGGATCTGACAGATAGTAGCTACTTACTGAAAAATAGAAAGACTCTGATGTAGAAGGGGAACTTGTCTAGAATTAGCCTCCTTTGTTGTTTGCCTCAGCTGCTTTGACTTTCATCTCCGAAAACTGGTTACAGAGTAAGACATACTTCTCAATTTATTTCTTCTTTAGATGTTCCAAAAACAAACGGTTTCATTTAGTAGAAAATGGCAGCAGATAACAAAAAATAACAAAGGTAGAGAAATTATAAAGCTTAGGGAAGTTTCGGAACTCCTTGGTCATGGTGCCTGCTACAGCCCTCACCAGGGCTGGGTGGGATTTTTTTTCTCTCCTTCTCCAGGTGAATTCACATCACCTGCCTCCTCTATTAGCCAATAATAGTGAGTCCTATAAAATTGCAGCTGCCTGGTTGTCAGGTGTAGAATTTGAAGTCTGCCGCCAAGGGAGTTTTTTGGTCTGTTCTGAAAACTAGAGAGCGGTAAAATACACGAATTGACTACCTGGAGACATGAGTGTTAGGACTGCTGTCGCCAGGCTGTCCATGACAAGTCATGTGTTTTTAACTTGTTTGTTAAGATCTGTAGGGTCCCTTCTTGGTAACTGAGTTACTGTTTCAGAAAGAAATAATCCACGACCTTCACCTGCAAATCCTTGTTTTCTCTCACTGGCATGTGCGTGCACTCAGGTGCCTCCTGCACCCTCTTATTTTGAACTTAATGGAAAAAAAAATTAACTCTTCTAGTCCTTCTCCATGCATACTGACTAGGGACTCCCAGGCTAAGGGAATCTCATCTGGATTCTTTTATAGAAATTAATGTAAAAATCCAGCAACTCCTGCCAACCCCTCCTGTTCCAATTATAATGGCAACCGTCAAGCCAGTTGAGGTCAGCTGGAAATGTGCTTGTCAGAAATGTAGTTTTGTATCACTTGGAGAAGTAATCAGTCTGCCAATGTATCTGAAGCAGTATAATTCCTTCTGATGGGTTCTGGATTCTTAGTAATGACAGCTGTTTCACAGAGGTAAAGGTAACAGATAACTTTTCCTATAGATCAGCTTTTGAAGGGGTCCGTTCTTTCCTGAGGAGCAGGTGGGTGCAGTCGGTGCTGGGATGCCTGGGTCACTGTGTGGAAAAAAGTGGAATCCCTATTTTGTTAAAAATAAACTTCAGAAAGATCAGGGATTTAAGGTGATGAAAGGAAACCACGAGGTAGCAGAGAAAGCTTGAGATTGTTTTGTTATCATCTCAAAAGGAATAGTTTCCTAAGTATGAAGTAAAATTTAGAAGCCATAAAAGAACAAATTGATACATTTGACTACTAAAAATGACCTAAAAAAGCATAAAGGCAAAAGATCAATGACAAACTAAGTAAAAAAACCATTTCTAACATGGGTGACAAATAACGCATTAAACATTTCCAGGACGCCTGGATGGCTCAAGTTGGTTAAGCTTCTGACTCTTGATTTCAGTTTAGGTCATGATCTCAGTTTCTTGAGTTCGAGCCCTGCATCAGGGCTCAGTGCTGACAGTGTGGAGCCTGCTTGGGATCCTCTCTCCTCTCTCTCTCTGCTCCTCCCCTACGTGCTCTCTCTCTCAAAATAAACATAAAAGAAAAAAAAAAAAGATTTCCTAAAAGCAAATGAGAAAGAGATGACAGTCCTATAGAAAAATGGTATTAGGACATAAGTAGATAGTTCATAGGAAAGGAAAGGTAAATGGGCTTTCAACACACGAAAAAAACTATTTAATTTTCCTTGTAATTAAAGCAATAAAAATGCATGTTTTTAAACTTACCAGGTTGGCAAGAAAGTAATAAATGTTAGCAACAGTGTGAGTTCGTGAGGATGCCAGGGACACTCCTATCTTGTTAGTGGGTAGGCAGATGGCCAGCTTCTTATGTAGGCACTTGTCATATGTATGAAACGTACAGATATATAGAACTTGTGACCGCAGTTCCCTATCTAGAAATTTATCTTACAGATACTGTACGTGGTTACAAATAAATATGCCTGAGGATATTCTTAGCTGCATTGTTCACCTAGATGGAAGATTTAAAACAAGCTAAATGTCCAAGAGAGAACTGTTTATGACTCACTATGAAATGAAATAAATAGCAGCTACTAAAAAGAATGAAGCAGATCTTGAGCTATTTACTGATAGCTACAGAATTAAGTGAAAAGTAAATATCAGTGGAAACTTAAATTTAAAAAATAAAGAAATATATGTGACATAAACATGCTCATGCGTAGAATAGATTCCCTGGAAGGCCAGAGGCTAAGCAGCACTTGCTGCTGGAGAGGGCAGTGGCTGCTGATGGCTGGGCTGGACTAGCTTCCTCCTCACTCCTGTCCTGTCTGGGAGTTTGTACCACATACATGTATTGCCTAGTTGTTGGGGTTTTTTTTAATTCTTTTTTTAATCTTTATTTATTTTTGAGAGAGAGAGAGAGAGACAAGAGTGCAAGCGGGGGAGGAACAGAGAGAGAGGGAGACACAGAATCTGAAGCAGGCTCCAGGCTCCGAGCTGTCAGCACAGATGCCAACGCGGGGCTCAAACTCACGAACTGTGAGATCATGACCTGAGCTGAAGTCAGACGCCTAACCAACTGAGCCACCCAAGCGCCCCCATGTATTGCCTAGTTTTTAAAAAAACAATTGATAAAGGGGCACCTGGGTGGCTCAGTTAGTTAGGTGTCTGACTTTGGTTCAGGTCATGGTCTCGGGGTTTGAGAATTCAAGCCCCACATCAGTCTCTGTGCTGACAGTCCAGAGACTAGAGCCTGCTTTGGATTCTGTGGGCTCCCTCTCTCTCTGCCCCTCCCCTGCTCACTCTCTGTCAAAAATAGCATTAAAAATAAATAAATAAATATAAATAACAGTAGATAAGCATGTGTTATCACTGTATCACTAGATACATAAAACAATATTGCCTAAGTCAAGTGGTGCCTTACCCAGTTTTGGATGCTATTCACAAAAGCAGTTTTGCGTTGATGAAAAAAATTAATAAATTGATACCTCCAGAGGTGATTGAGCATTTAAAAATGATTTTGAAAATTATATATTGCAGTGTAATGTCAAGTGGGGGGAAAAGGATACGAAATGATTTCAGTATAATTGCACTTACATAAATCTATATTACCAGAAGAAATAAGGAAAGATTAAAAGTGGTTCACTCTGGGGAGGTTACAGGTTTTTTCTTGTAAGTTCCAAATGTGCAACACACATAGTGCATGCCTACTCTTACAAGCAGAAAACAAAATAATGATTTTTTTAAAATCAAAGTGAAAAACCCTCTGGTCTTAAAAGCTTAGCACCAACAGTGAACCTTTGTTGAGTGTGGTTCTGAGTTGAGTGCTTACCCAGTAGAGATGTGAGCAGTGGTAACAGCCCTTTGGTACTGGGCCATAGTGGAGATTTGAGACTCGGTAGCCAATCTGTGTTGTACTCCTGGGAGCATCGGACTGGAGTTGGGGAACATGGGTTCTACACATCACTTGCAGCTCAGTGACCTTGAACAGATGTACTCATCCATCCTTCCAGCTCTCTGTGACTCTGGCTTGATAAAATACACCCCCCCCCCTTTTTGTTGTATTACAAAAGTACACATGCTCATTATGAAAAATGATACAAGTGAAAGTGGTAAAATAATCTTACCATCCTGGAATGACTGTTGTTATTTTGATGTAACTTTATGTAGATTTTTTTCCCTTAGGTATATATTTTGGGGTGTATATTTTCATGACTATAGGATCATACCATATACATTTGTTTTGCACACATATTGGTTTGTACCTGTTTTTCTGCACTTTCTACCAGGAGGAGAAGTCTTTTAGAAGCTTTGTGCCTTGTATTTTTATTGGCATATTAACTGCTATATGATGATTGATTCATTCTACGTCCTTGGGCATTTAGGATCAAGACTTCAAATCCCAAAAGAACTTTGTCATCAACATGACTTGCAGGTTTTGCTGGCAGCTTCCAGAAACCGATTATGAGTGTTCCAACTCCACCAGCTGCATGACAGTGTCCTGTCCTCGGCAACGCTACACTGCCAACTGCACGGTGCGGGACCACATTCACTGCTTGGGTAAGTGGGGTTCAGCGAAGTTTGTGAGCAGAAGACTTTCCTTTAAGCTTGCATGTGGAACTTCAATTAGCAATTAGAGAATTCAGTTGTCTAATCAGAAACATTTATTAGTTACACCAAGCCTCACTAATAATAAACTCAGTGGTGACAGACGGTAGTTACGCTTGTGGTGAGAACAGCTTAACAGATCGTTGTTGAATTACTGATACAGCATCATATGTCAACTGAAAAATAAAAAAATAAACTCAACGAACTAAAAAAAAACCTAGAAAACTTGTAATTTAATCTTTTAAAATGTAATATTTGAACAAACAAGAAAAAAAGGTGTAAGGTATTAAGCCTGATGTATAGTAATAGCATTTCACCCAAATTAACAACTAAAGCAGTCTGATGCCACTGAAACTACCTGAGTGCTTTTCCTGCACCCAGTGCCCTACCTTCTCTCAAGAGGTGACCGCCCTGGTGAATTTTCTTTTCATCATCATCCCACTTCCTTTTCTTTACATTTTGTATAGTTCTGTCACTTGTATATAACAAAATATAGTATGATATATTATTCAATGGTGCAGGTTTTAGACTTTTGTAAAATAATAGTCTGTTTATGATTTTCTTGTACTTTTTTCCTCTCAGCATCATGTCTCTAAGATTCATCCATGTGTCTTATCTATTTATTTTCTTCTGTATAATATCCACTGTGAAATTGTATCATAGTTTATCCATTCTCCTGTGTATTTGGATTATTTACAGTTTTTTGCTCTCACGGATTGTGGTGCTTTTAAAGTGTTTGTACGAATCCTCTCCTGGTTGCAGGTGTGCACGAGTTTGTGTAGCATATACTCTCTAGCATGTACTATTTTCCAAAATGGTTTCAACATTTACATTCCCACTATTGGTACATAACTGTTCCTTTTTTTTTTTTAAGTTTATGTATTTATTTTGAGAGAGAGGGCAAAGGAGGGGCAGAGAGAGGGGGAGAGAGAATCCCAAGCAGAGTCTGCGCTGTCAGCGCAGAGCCTGACGGGCTCAGCTTGAACCCATGAACCTTGAGATCATGACCTGAGCCGAAATCAAGACTCAGATGCTTAACCCACTGAGCCAGCCAGATGCCCTGGTACATAACTATTCGTAATCGACATATTCTCCAGTACTTACTGTTCATAAGTTTTGTCTTTTTCTTAAAAATTTCTGTAAATTCTTTTATATTTTGGATAATAACCTTTTGGTGTTCCTAAAATCCTTTCCCAGATTTTTAGTTTTTCCACTTTTTGTGTGTGTGTGTCTTTTGAATAGAACTTGACTTTACTTGACTTTTTTTTAGTAGAACTTGAAAATTTTAGTTAGTTGAAGTTATTAGCCTTTCATAGTTAGCCCTTTTTTTCCCTATATTTTCTTTTGAAAGTTGGAAGTTTGGCCTTTCACATATAGGTCTGTAATCCACCTGGAATTGGTGTTGGGAATGTGGTGTGAAGTAGATGCAGGTTTACTTTTCTCCCCACGTGGATAGCCAGTTGTCTCCCGAGTGTCCAGGCCAGTCTGCGTGTGCCCTGTCTCCCACAGGAAGAGAGTGTGTGTGTGTGTGTGTGTGTGTGTGTGTGTGTGTGTTTGTCGGGGAGGGGGGCGGGGACACTGGGCTCTCTCCTTTTCCCATTGCTTGATTTGTCTGTTTCAGTACCACACTGTCTGACCCTAAACTTCGATGAAGGCTTGATAGCTGGTAGGGCGTTTCACATACTTCAAACTGTAATCCTTCCTTCTCTGATTAAATATTAAATGTAAGCTTAGAGATGGTAAGGACTTTCTACCATTGACCGTAGCAAACTTTAATTACCATAAAGAGTTGATTTTTAGGTTTCACATTACAAGACCATTAGTCTCTGTGTAAGAGTATTTGTTTATCCATGTTTCTAATGTAGAGTATTTTCCCTTTTTTTAAGGTAACCGTACTTTTCCAAAAATGCTATACTGCAACTGGACTGGAGGTTATAAGTGGTCTACTGCTCTGGCTCTGAGGTAAGCGTGGCTACTGGTAAGTTGAGGGTGCCATTTGGGTTCCATTGGGATCAGTGGAATCTTCCATACATTGAACTCAGCCGAGTTCCTCCTTCACTCAAATTCTTTCACATTTGTTGGCTAGGCCCAGGCAATGAAGCTGCATGGGGTTAGTGAGATGATCAGACCAGTCCCTTTATGGAATTTAATGGCAGGATGTTAGCCTTTCTCCCAGGATGCCTGCATACTTTTTGAGATGACTTACCTAATCATTATTATAGATTATTAGAACCAGTCATGGTTTCCCCATCCTGAATGTATTGTGATTCAGCAAAAATGCTATATACTATTTCGGATGGATAGGTTTATGATTCATAGTGTTAATTTTTAGTAACTTCCTCCTTTATTATAAAAACTGATACCTACCCAGTACTCGGTTTTTAGTAAAACTGGAAAAATTGAAAATGACCAAATAAAACACTAAAAATCACCTGTAATTCCACCATCCAGAGATAAGCACGGACTTACAATTTTAACATTAAAATGTGCTTGAATTTGTTAAACTTTTCAACAGCTTTGGGGGAAAAAAATTGTACCAATTCTTTCCCTCAGTGGGAAGGCAGGTGGGATGCTGGTTAAACAATTCACTAATTAAAAGTCGGGGCACCTACAGTTGAAGGTTTAGCATTAAAGCTTGAGACCCTGTGGCCTGTGTGATGTGGGCTAGGTTTCTGACCCTCATCACTGTTGACTTTCGGCCACATAATTCTTTGTTGTGGCACCGTCCTGTGCACAGTAGGGTGGTTAGCATCTCTGAACTCCACCTACTAGATGCCAGTAGCACTCCTGTGTCTCTAGATACTGCTAAGTTGCCCCTCAGCAAAGCCCCTTGCTTTGTGAGAACCACTGCTTTAGGGTTTGGGCTGAGGAGAGACCAGATCCTGCCTGGCAGGAAGTCACAGCTGGAAAGTAAAAGTCCAAAATAGAAAATTAGATGCAACAAAAACGAGATTTGTTAACTGGCCAGGGTCTTTGTCAGCAGTGGTTCAAATGAAAACTGACAATTGACTTTTTGTTTAAGTAAATGTTTTATTTTGGAATGACTTCAGACTTCCAGAAAAGTTACAGTGATTGTTCCCTGTCCCCCTCTCAACTGGTTGCCCCAAGATTGTTAACATCTTAAATTACCATGGTACATTTAACAGCTTGACTTTTAAAATGTAAGAATAGTTTTCTGCTCAGAGCTCAGCATCATTTCTTTCAGAATATTCCCTGAATGGGAGAATATCCAGGGTTTACCTCAAAGTACTCCAATGTGGGGGGGTGGGGGGGGGTTGGTGGGGGGGAGTACGGGTGAAACGGGGTTGACCACATGCTGAGAATTGTTGGAGCTGGGTCATGGGTACTGCTCTCTTCTCTTCTTACTCTTACATGGCTTGAAATTTTCCATGATGAAACATTTAAAAGAAGTACAACGAGAAGTTGTCTGAATAGCATTAGATCTTAGAATTTGGAGGAACCTTAAAGTCATTTATTCTCGACACTCATTGCTTGGAGATGAGTGACAGAGCTCAGGCGACTTGATCTGGGACAGTCAGGAGGTGTTGGGCTGCTTCATGACGACACCACCTCCTGACTCTGTCCGTGTACTTCCTGTTGGACTGGCTCCCTGCTTTGTTCTGGATATGCCATTTTCTAGATGAAAAAGCAATGAGACAGATTACTTTTCTTCAGAAGATGAACTTCAGATTCAGTATAGCTAAAAATTTTTTTACTTTTTGGCTTTTTAAAAAATTCTTTTAATGTTTATTATTTTGAGAGAGAGAGTGCACGTGCACCCGCGAGCAGGGAGGGGCAGAGAGAGAGGGAGATACAGAATCCAAAGCAGGCTTCAGGCTCTGAGCTGTCAGCATACAGCCCAACATGGGGCTCGAACTCCTGGACCATGAGATGATGACCTTAGTGAGCTGCTGTCGGATGTTTAACCGACTGAGCCACCCAGGCGCCCCTACTTTTGACATTAAAACAGTCTTCTGGCCCATGGTTATTTGACGTTGTATGTTTGTGTTCTCATCAGGGGTTGTGATCATTTGAGGCCCTTTTACAAGTGCGACTCCATGCCATTTTTGAGCTACCCTGGGGGGTATGGCTGATGGACCCCCTTCCTGTTTGCTGTTGCAGCATCACCCTCGGGGGGTTTGGCGCTGACCGTTTCTACCTGGGTCAGTGGCGGGAAGGCCTTGGCAAGCTCTTCAGCTTCGGCGGCCTGGGGATATGGACGCTGATAGACGTCTTGCTGATTGGCGTTGGCTACGTGGGACCAGCAGATGGCTCCTTGTACATTTAGCTGCGGCTCCGAGCTTCAGAGGAGCAGTGCTTCCCAGTCTCTTTGCCTGTAGGAGTTGATGTGCTGTGAGTAATGTATTTGTATGTTTTTAATGTACAGCATCTGTACTTTGCCTGCCTTGATAAAGGTAAAATAATAAAAAAAAAAAAAACACCGAACCATGTTTATCTGGAATTTGTTTTTATTTGCCTGAAATCTGTTTCTTTCTATGAAAAAATTTAAACTGACTTAAACTAGAACAAATGCAGTGATTGAGAATCTACTGAATTCCCATGACTTTAGTTTCAGATTGTTTAAGTCCATACATCCTTGGATCTCCTTGAAAAGCTTTTTCAGCTGTGATTGCAGAAAGTGGAACGTGTTTTTGTTCTTTAGCTAATAAAGTTGTCTAACCTAAACTTCACCTATAAGTTTTGCAGTGTATATCTATGTAGTTTGGTTCTTTATATACAGATGCTTGAAGTAAACCACAGAACTCTTATGTGTAGTTGCTGTGGTTTGAATTTTGTTAGTCACGTATTTGCAAGAGCACCAAAAAATTAAAATAATTACAAGTTACTTTAAGAAGCATGTAGAACTGTTTTCTGTATTAAGATACGATCTTAAGTAATCATAACAACTGTTGTTGAGGTAAAATATTTCTTTTCCAGAGCCTTACTCCATTTCAACAGATATATTCATAATTGGCTGGTTTATTGACACAGTGGAAGTGTTAAAAAGTGTTTTCGAGTCTTTATAAATCTGTTTGTAGACCCTTTAGTGGAAAGAAAAAGTTATTGCAAATGCATTTTATTCAGGGTTTCCTTTGAAACATTAAAAAATTCTTAGCATTTTTTCCTTTCAAACTTGAGTATCTGAGTATTACTTTTTAAACATTTATGTTAATAGCTAGAAGATAGATAACCAGCCTATCTGATCTAGAAGCTATAAAATATTTTTCAGAATGTCTCCATAAATCTCATGAGGAAAAAAAAAACATTTTCTTCACAAGATTATTAATTATAGTTTACCTATAAAATACAGGGGTATTGAATCGCTTTGGTGTGATAACCTGCCAGGTAAGAATGGGCTTCTTTGGAAGCTCAGAATCTTCAGCCAAGGTGGATTTTTTGTTTTGGGGTTTTTTTTGAAAAGTAGCAGTTCCATCTGTGGTCACTAGGTGGCGCATTTCCATTATGTTTCCAGAAACAGCAGATGTTAACTTCTTTCCTAGGACCACAGAGCTTGGTGCAGTGCTTCCAGATGGAATTAGCGCAGTTTGCATGGACCTTTCTTTTCTGGGGAAACCCACTTTCTTATCTGTCATGGGTATATGAGACTCTTGGTTGAGCCAGTATTTCTTTAGTAGAGGTTCTGTCCCTATAAGGAAACAGCCCCTTTGCTAACTATTAAAAATTCCCCCTGGGGCACCCGGGTGGCCCATTTAAGTGTGGACTCTTGATTTCAGCTCAAGTTATCTCACAGTTTATGAGTTCAAGCCCCAAGTTGGCCTGTGCGCTGACACTACAAAGCCTACTTGGGATCCTCTCTCTCCCTCTCTCTCTGCCCCTTCCCCACTCACTCTCTGTCTCTCCCTCCCTCCCTCCCTCGCTCCCTCTCTCCCTCCCTCCCTCCCTCCCTCTCAAAAAATAGATAAACTTAAAAAAGAAAAGAGGGACTAATATATTAGTCCTATTACAAAAAATTCCCCCTGAGTCTCCTCCAGAGTAGCTCTATGTGGAAGAGACTCTCTGGCATTTCCCTGTTGAGCGACCACACGAGGAGCCAGGGAACTACCAGGAGTGGCTGGCTGTGCACCGTGCTCATGGAGAAAGTAGGCAGCAGCTGCTTTGACAGTTGACCATCTTTATGGCTTTGGGGCCTGAGTTAAATTATGAAGTTCCAGTGTCTGAAAGATGAAAACTGAAAGCTGCAGAATCCACGAAAGGAGACGTACAAATGAAATTGTTCTAAAGTCCTAAGAAACCTTGACAAGAGGATACTTCGGGACCTAAAAAATATAAGTAAATCTGGGATGCCTCCTACCCAGGATCTGGTGGAGCCGAGGGCCTCTGAGATCTACAACTAGCAGGAAAATGAGATTTCCAAATACAGTTTAAACAAATTTATGAATGATGAACTCATGTGGCCCATAAAAAAAAAAAAAAAACTAATAAAATTACTTTCAAAGGATACCACAGAGGGTGGGTGTGATCTCTAGAAAATTCCATGGGCCTCTGCTAGCAGCAAAAAGGTCATTTGGATCTGACCTTCAGGCTGTAGTCATGTGTGCTGTGAGCTCTGTCAAGGAGCTATTAAGGAAGCTTTACATGGGTGGAGACCCTGTCAGTCCTCATCCTCTATTGAGGGTTCTCTGGAAATCTAGAATTTATCACTGCAGCATGCCATGTCGCTACCTTGTCTTAAGAATCTCTCCCTTGCTTTGTCCGGGCTCTCCCACTCGCCTTAGTAATTCCTCCTGGGCAGGTGCTGTGTTATTTATTTCTATCTCCCCCATTGTCCTGAGCACAATGTCTTGCACAGTGGTTCATATATTTGCTGAGTTAATGCCATGGGTGTGTTAGAGGTATTGAAACACTTGAGGTGTTACAGAGACTGCAGTTGAGGTGGCTGCAGGGAGGTAATGCACAGAAATTGGCTTTTAGTAAATATTGGCTGTAGCACCGTGTTCATCTGGTTTCTGCAAATTGCTGATGAACAGCTCTGGTTCATGGTGCTTATAAAAAGATTTTTTTAAGATCTTAATACTTGCAAGATTTTAAAATGTCTTCTCTTTGCCCCAAGTCTTTAATACTTTCTGCCAGAATTGCTTTTATTTTTGGCATATCATCAACTAAGGAATTTGCAAATGATTTCAATCCATCCCACAAGCAAAGAGTGGAACACGAGCTGTATCTGATGCAGCTTTTCAAATATAACAATCAGGTGCTTAAAAATGAAGGGCAGATTCCTTCACTTCTGCTCTGAAGCTTCCTTTCTGACCATGCCATATTTGCTGGAAGTGTCACAGAACGTTAGGGGGTATGTGAGTTAATTTTATAACCTGGGTGAATTTGGTATAAATCCTTAGATTTCAAAAATTGAAATTGTTTTCTACAAACACAATTTTATGCAAAATAAGGATGTTTTGGTGGAGACACTTGGGCATAATTTACTAAGAGTCTCCACAATGGCAGGGCTCTGGTTCTGTGCAATAGCTCCACTTAGAGATCCCTGCTTGGCACACAGTAGGTGCACAGGGACTGTTTGTTCAAAAAGTGGATAATGGGGAATCTCCAGCAGTAAGCTTAAATACCTAAAAGTATTGCTAAGACTGCATAAAGTGGTGGAGTGCAGCTGGGTTACAACACATCCCTTTCAAATGCCTGATGACACAAACACAATACAGTAAAAACTGGCACTTCCTTCCTGCGAAAAACAACCCATCAGCAAACAAGGAAAAAGAGCTAACCAAATGTCAAAAATGTCAAAAACTGGTAAGAGAAGAAAAAGTACATTGCTCAAGTGCCAGGCTACTCATGCAAATGGTCTTGGTGAGTCAGCAAAATTCAGGAACCCACTCGCAAGAGGAACAGACTGATTGGGGGCAAGGGGAATACCCTTATCTTTCCCCGGTTACTGTGAGAGGGCAGTGGAAAGGATTTCTGGAAAGAGATGGAGGGGGGAACTTGTGAACAACCAGGACTGATTTTCTGCTGGATCTGAGGGTTCTGCACTGAACCAGAGAAAGGCTCCAAAGCCCAAGGTGACCTCCATGGGTCATGAAATGCACTAAGTAACTAGGGGAAGAAAAAACATTTAGCAAATCTCAATGAAGAGACCAGTTTAGCAAAGATAGTTTCAGCTGAGTTTTCCCTGCCTTACCTCTCGCTGTCACACCACAAAACATTGAATAGAACACACAATACGACTTTCAAACTGCTCAGAGAGAAAAAAATAAATAGGAATTTATTCACATGATCTCATGAAGTTGCCCACATTACACAGGAACACAAGAAATGACACACCGCTTCACACCCACTAGAAGGACTATAATAAAAAGGACAATAACGGGCATCAGTGAGGAGGTGGAGAAATTGGAACCCTCTTACATTGCTGATGGAAATGTAAAATGATTGCAGCCACTTTTGAAAACAGTCTGGAAGTTCTTTAAAAAAAATTTTTTTAATGTTTATTTACTTTTGAGAGAACGTGAGCAGGCGAGGGGCAGAGAGAGAGAAAGGGAAGTATAGAGACTGACATGGGGCTCAAACCCATGAACCGTGAGATCATGACCTGAGCCGAAGTTAGATGCTTAACCAACTGAGCCACCCAGGTACCCCTGGAAGTACCCCTTAAATTTTTAAAACAGAGTTACCACGTGATTCAGCAATTCTCCTAAGTATATGCACAAGAAAAATGAAAATATGTGCACATACAAAAACTTGTTCCTAGCAGCATTATTCATAATAGTCAAAAAATGGAAACAACCCAAGTATCCATCACCTGAGAATAATGGCAGAAGTAAATGTGGTATATCCATACAATGGAATGTTACTCAGTCTTAGAAAAGAGTGGGGTACTGATACATGTTTTAACATGGACATACCTCAAAAACACTGTGCTAAAGTGAAAAAGAGCCAGTTATATTTAAGCTGGTAGACTTTATGATATATGAATTACATCTCAATATAAAAGCTATTTTATATAAATAAAATATATTATAAAAAGCTATTTTTAAAAAACAAATGGCAATTTCCTGTAGTGTATATATAGACACATTGTGGATATGAGTTTGCCTCCCGTAATCTTGTTTACTGCTTCACACAAAATTGCTTCTGATCAAGGAACTCATTTCACGGCAAAAAAAAAAATGTGGCAGCAAATGTGAGTTCACATCGAGAAGGGGAAAAAGGTAGTAACCAGTACTACATTTAGTAGCTAGACTGTAATTTTAGCCTCTAAATATAAAAAAATACATAGAATACAAGCAATACTCCCCGACTTTTTTCTAGTTTTCCTAAGGTGGAAGTTTGGACCATTGATTCAAGACACTTCTTTTCTTTTCTTTTCTTTTCTTTTCTTTTCTTTTCTTTTCTTTTTTTCTTTTCTTTTCTTTTCTTTTCAAGTTTATTTATTTTGAGAGAGCAAGCAGGGTAGGGGCAGAGAAAACGGGAGAGAGAGAATCCCAAGCCAGCGTGGAGCCCCATGTGGGGTTTGAACTCACGAACCATGAGAGCATGACCTGAGATGAAATCAAGAGTCGGATTCTTAACCAACTGAGCCACCCAGGTGCCCCATTTCTCATTTCCTAATATAAGTATTTAATGTTGTAAATTCCACCCCCCCCCCAAACTTTGGGTATATCTCACTAATTCTGTTATGTCCAATTAAAAGTATTTTGTAAGTCGTCATTTGGTTTCCCTCTTTGACCCAAGGGTTATTTTAAAATGTACTATTTAATTTCCAAATATATGAGAATTTTCAAGACACCATTTTTAAATTTCTAGTTGAATTTCATTGTGGTCAGGGAATAAAATTTGTATTAATTGTTTTAAATTCATTGGTTTGCTTTATGGCTCAAAATATCATCTGTAATGATAATGTTAAATACATACTTAAAAAGAATGTATTATTCTTCTCCAATTAATTGTTTTATTAATGTCCATTAGGTCAAGTTGATTGATAGTACTTTTTTAGGATTTCTACATTCTTGCCAATATTCTACCTACTTACTTTATCAATTATTGACAGAGGAGTATTGTCATCTCCAACTATAATGGCGGATTTATGTATTTTTCTTTTTAGTTCTGTCAACTGTTACTCTCTTGTTAAGCATACACATTTAAGATTGTGATGACTTTTTTGTTTTTCAGTTGTAAAATTTATATAACAAAATTTACCATTTTAAAAAATATTTATTTATTTTGAGAGAGAGGGAGAGTGTGCACATGAGTGGGGGGTGGCAGAGAGAGGGAGACAGAGAATACCAAGCAGGATCCTCACTGCCAGCCCACAGCCTGATACAGGGCCCAAACCCAGGAACCGTGAGATCATGACCTGAGCTGAAATCAAGAGTTGGACACTCAACCAACTGAGCAAACCGGGCACCCCACACCATTTTGACCTTCTTATGTGCTTAATTCAGTGGGATTAAGTACATTCACATTGTTGTAGAGCCATCATTACCATCCATCTCCAGAAGTTTTTCATCTTCCCAACTGAAACTCTGTACCCATTAAACAATTCCTTATTCGAATACCCCTCCCCCAGTGCCTGGCAACCATCATTCTGCTTTCTGTCTCTATGAATTTGATGACTCTAGGTACCTCTTATAAGTGGAACTGTACAATATTTGTTTTTTTGTGTGTCACTTAGCATAATATCTTTGAGGCTTACCCATATTGTAGCATGTGTCAGAATTATATTCCTTTGTAAATATGAATAACATACCATTATTTGTGTATACCACATTTTGTTTATTCATTCATCTGTTGATAGAAATTTGGGCTGCTTCTACATTTGGCTATTGTGAATAATGCTGTTATGAACATGGTTATACAAATATTCGTTTGAATCCCTGCTTTCAATTACTTTGGGTATATAACCAGAGTAGGTTGCTGAATCATGTGGTAATTCTATGTTTCAGTTTTTGAGAACCTGTGATATCTTCTCAATGGATTGACCCCTTTATTATCATGATGTGTCTCTGCTAATATTCCTTGTTCTGAAGTCTACTTTGTCTGATATTAGTATAAACACCTCTCATTTTATTTTATTAGTATTTGTTGGGTATATCTTTTTTCATCCTTTTACTTTTGTAACCTATGTTTGTATATTTTCTTTTAGACAGCATATATTTGGCTGTATAAATCCCCCAATTAAACACCTTAGACAATCTCTGCTGTTTAATTGGGGGGTTTTAGACCATTTACATTTAACATCACTAGCAATATGGTTGGATTTAACTCTGCCATCATGTTAGTTGTTTTCTATTTGTTCCATTCTTTCCCCTCTTTTCCTGCTTGCTTTTAGATTTGTTGAATTTTTAAAAATGATTTTTAACCATTTTTCTTCATTTTTTCAACCCCATACACTTTCTCCTCTTCTAAGACTCTAACGATGCAAATGTTAGATTTTATTTTATTATTGTCCCATAGGTTCTTGAGGCACTGTTCTTTTTAAACATTTCTTTAGTCTGTTTCCTCAGGTTGTTCATATTGGAAATTTCTATTGATCTGTTTTTTGAGTTTACTGATTCTTTCCTCACTCATCTCAAATCTGCTATTGAGCCTGTCTAGTGAGGTTTTAGTTTAAATTATTGAAGTTTTAGTTCTATAATTTCCCTTTGGTTCTTTTTTTATCTTCAGTTTATTTGCTGAGATTTTGCATTTTTTAATTTGTTTTCAGAGTATTCATAATTGAAGCATTTTTCTTATTGCTGCTTTAAAATCCCTGTCAGATAATTCCAACATCTGAGTCATCTCAGTGTTGGCACCTTAGGATTATCTTTTCTCACTCAAGTTGTGATCACCCTCATTATTATATGACAGGTGATTTTTTTAATTGTATCTTGGGCATTTTGAGTATTGTGTTGTGAGACCTGTTTGGTCTTCTTTCTTTTTTTTTCAAACCCTTCTGTTTAGGTGTAGTGTGTAGGTACAAGTTGGGGAGCATGTTCAGCTCCCTGCTAGGCTTCATTGACTTCACCCTGACAAAAGTGGACCACTTTTGGCAGTGATTGACATTGCCTTGTTGCAGGTGGCTGTAACCTAATCACAGGAGTCCTTGAAGAAGTGAGTTGCTATGAGATGAACATATTTGGAGGGCCATATGGCCAGGAACTGGACTCTTAGGAGCTGAGGGCTTCAATCCTATAACTGCAAGGAAGTGAATTCTTCCAACAGCCATGGGAGCTTGGAAGAAGACCCCAAGATCCAGAAGGAGCACCCTTACTGGTACTTGGATTGCAGCCTGGTGAGACCCTGAAGCAGAGAAGCCAACTAAATCATCCCAGACTCCTGATCCCACATGTGTTGTTCTAAGCTTCCCAGTTTCTGATGATTAGTTGTATAGCAATAGAAAACTAATACAACCTTTACATAGCTCTTTCATTCCTAACATCATTCCAGGTTTCCTTTCTGTCTGAAGAACTTTCCTTAGAATTTTTTTTTTGGAGGGCACCTGGGTGGCTCAGTTGGTTAAATGTCCAACTTTGGCTCAGGTCATGATCTCACAGTTTGTGAGTTCAAGCCCCGTGTCAGGCTATGTGCTGACAGCTTAGAGCCTGGAGCCTTCTTCAGATTCTGTCTCTCTCTATTATCTCTCTCTGCCTCTCCTCCCCTCTAGAATAAATAAACATAAAAAAAATTCAATAATTTTTTTAAGTGCAAGTCTTCTGATGAAAAATTTTCTTACTTTTTTTTTATATGAGGATACTTTTATTTTACCTTCATCTCTGAAAGATAGTTTTGCTGGATACAAAATTCTGGATGACAGGTTTTTTTCTTTCAGCACTTGAATATGTCATGACACTTTCTTCTGGCCTTTATAATTTCTGATGAGAAATGTGCTGTCATTTGAGTAGTTTACTGCTGCAGGTAATACATTTTTTTCTGGCTTTTTCAAGATTTTTTCTTTGTCTTTAGTTTTGAGAAATTTGGTTATGATATACCTAGGCATGGATTTCTTTGAGTTTATCCTCTTTAGGGTTTGCTCAACTTATTGAATCTGTAAGTTTGTCTTTTGCCAAATTTGGGAAGTCTTCACTCATTATTTATGTTCAGCACCATATTCTTACTGAATTTCTGATGATATGAATGTCAGATTTTTTTGTTATTGTCCCACGTTTCTGAGATTCTTGTCATTTAAAAATCTATTCTCAATCTGTTCAAATTAGATAATTTCTATCATTCTTTAATTTGTTTAATGCTTATTTTTGAGAGAGAGAGAGAGAGAGAGAGAGAGAAAGAGACAGCACACGTTGGGGAGGGGTGGAGAGAGAGGGAGACACAGAGTCCGAAGCAGGCTCCAGGCTCTGAGCTGTTAACACAGAGCCTGACGCAGGGCTCAAACCCACAAACTGTGAGATCATGACCTGAGCCGAAGTTGGTCACTGAACCTACTGAGCCAGCCAGGTGCCCCAATAATTTCTATTATTCTATCTTCAGGTTCATCAATTCCTTCTAATCTCATCTCCATCTGCTATTCAGCCCATTCGGTGAGTTTTAAAATTTCACTTACCTCATTTTTCAGTTCTCAGTTTTTTATTGGGTTCTTCTTAAGTCTTCATCTTCTTTGCTTACTAAGGTTTGTATTTGTTCTTTTTTTTCCCTCAGAGTGTTAGTACTTGTTTTTCAGAACATTTTTGTGGGTGATCCTTTAAAATCCTTGTCGCATAGTCATAGCATCTGTATCATCTTGGTATTCATGTCTGTTGATTGTCTTTTCCCATTCAAGTTGAGACTCTCCTGGTCTTAGTATGATGAGTAATTGTGGGTAACCAGGACATTCTGAGTGTTGTTACGAGATTCTGGTTTCTATTTAAATCTTTCTCAGCAGGCAGTCAACCTGTTTAGGTCCAGAGTGCATGTTCTGACACACTTTTGTGGGCTGTGGTTCAAATGCCAAGTTAGTTTGCAGTGCCGTTTTGGTGTGTCCAGCTTGTGTGCCACTCAGAGGCCAATCTGCAATGAGAGCAGTGTTTGACATTATAGTCAAGTTTTCCATTCTCTTGATGTATTCATTCTGGTTGCTCATGCATGGGCTGGACTGCTTTGGGGTCTGTCCAGGACTTCCTACACAGATGTAAAGTATCCTTGTCTTAGTTTTTCTTTTTCCTATAAACTGCCCCCCACCCCTCACTCACTTTCTGATTTGGAGGAAAGGGGTGGTGCCTTCTTATTGCTGCTTGCTTAGTGCACGGGGGAATGGTCATTGTCTCTGAAGCTGATATACCAGTGGGTGGTGGAAGAGCACCACCTTTTGCTGATATTTGCTTAGTAGGGCAGAGATGGTAGACAGGGATCCTCCACAGTCTCTGCAGTGCTAGAAAGGGAGGGGGAGGGGTGCCACCTATGCTCATGTTAGTGTAGGATCAGAAAGGTTATTGGGGGGCGCCTGGGTGGCTCAGTCGGTTGAGTGTTTGACTTCGGCTCAGGTCATGATCTCACAGCTTGTGAGTTCGAGCCCCATGTCGGGCTCTGTGCTGACAGCACAGAGCCTGGAGCCTGCTTCGGACTCTGTGTCTCCCTCTCTCTCTGCCCCTAACCCACTCACATTCTGTCTCTGTCTCTCTCAAAAATAAATAAATATTAAAAAAAAATTTTTTTAAAGAAAGGTTATTGGGATTTCACCCCAAAGTCTGCCCCAAATCCCAGTGTGGACGAGGTGGATTTCCTCATTAGTGCTGGGCAAGCATGGTCAGTAGGTCTCTGCCTACAATCCTCATTGCCATCCTCCCAATGGGAGGAAGGAGGCTGCCTCCTCGTCAGTATAGGGCAGGGTGGTTGATGGCTCTGCCTCCACTCCCTGCAGCTGCAGGTTGGATGGGGGTGGGGTAGAATTTTGTGCAGAGTTCCATCTGGAATAGAGTGGGTTCCATCCTGCAGGGCTTCCCTTTGTCAAAGCTTTTGGCCAGAGAGAAGAAGCTTTCTTTGGAGCTTTTATTTTTTTGGTCTGTTTCTTGACATTTCTGGGTTTTAGGTGTCTCTAGTGTTCAGACAAGGATATGTAGGGGGCTAAAATACCCCCCCCCACACACACACACACATACAAACCACACACACACACACACACACACACACACACACACACACAAACAAAACACAAAACCCTGAAGGAAATCACTGCCTGGTTTTCCCTCAAATCCCAAGGTCCTTGGGCAGCCCAACTTTTCATTTCCATCTCTCAGAGCCTTCTAATGGTTGCTTTATGTATTTTTTAAAATTTATTTTGAGAGGGTGTGGGGGAGGGAGAGAGAAAGAGAAACCCAAGCAGGCTCCACACTGATTGCACAGAGCCTGACGTGGGACTCAATCTCGTAAGATCGTGACTTGAGCCAAAATCAAGAGTCAAGATGCTTAACTGAGCCACCCAGGTGCCCCTTTATGTGTTTTGTTCAGAGTTTTGGATGCAAACAGTGGGGGCAATAAGGTGAAATGCGATTACTCCAATTTGTCTGGAACCAGAAGCTGTGAATTATCTGTTACTGTGATTAAAAATAATGCTCTTTATTTCTGTATAGATCCAAGTTTCCACCTGCCATTATACTACATGTAATAAAGAATAAGATTCCACTTTTGATGTTGGACCACTTACAGCTTGCAAGCCCCACTCCTTCTTCTGTTTTTGCCCCACATCTGGGGCAAAAGCCAATAGAAAGCTGGTCCTGAAAGAAATCCTGTACATTCCTTCTGATGGTGCCAACAGGAAGTTCAAACCACACAAACTCCAGCCTGAGTGCCTGAATCCTTTCCTTGGCCCCACCCTCAGCCACAGTGTAAGCCAGAGTCACTGACCCCACTTTGCTCTTGTCATTTGGACTGGTTTGTGCCTTCTCTCCTCTCCTCAGGAAATTCCATGAATAATAAATCTTTCCATATCTTCTTGGTGTATGTGGCACTCATTATCAGTCTCAACATCTCAACTATTCCAGGATGGTGGTGGGGGAGGGTTCATCCTGCCCTGCTTGGGGTGACTATCACTCCTGCTTCAAGAAGTCTTTTAACAGTTCTTATTATGCAGGTGTGCGGCCAGTGAATTCTCTCAGCTTTTGTTTGTTTGAAAATGTCTGTGTTTTACCTTAACTTTGAAAGGTATTTTCACGGAGTACAGAATTCTGAGTTGACAGATTTTTTTTTTTCTTTCAGCATTTCTAAAGATGCCATTCTATTGTATTTGAGCTCACATAGTTTCTGATTAGAAGTGCTCTGTAACTCTTTCTTCACTCTTCTGTGTGTAACTTCCCTCTCTTTTCTGGCTGCCTTGAAACTTTCATCTTCCACTTTGAGCAGTTTGACAATGATGTGTATAGGGGTGTGTGTGTATTTTTTTGTTGGTGGTGGTTTGGTGTTTTTTTTCTTTTTCTTTCTCTTTCTTTTTGCTATTTTGCTTGGAGTGCTCTGAATTCTGGCTCTGTGGTTGGATGTCCATTATTATTTTTGGAAAACTCTTGACTATTATCCTCAAATATTTCTTCACTTCAAATTACCTTAAAATTCTCTCTTACCCATCTATGACTTTAATTACCTGTGTGTTAGGCCATCTGATGATGTCCTACCTACAGTTTTTGGAGCTCTGATTTGGTTTCACCACTTTTTTCTCCTTGTGTTTCAGTTCACATCATTTCTATTGACCTATCTTCAAGTTTGTTGATTTTTCCAAAGCTATATTCATTTTCCTTACATGCCAGTCACAAGAATTCTTCATCTATGATATCATGTATTTTATTTCTAGCATTTCTATTTTACTCCTTGTTATAGTTGGTATCTTTCTGGTGAAATTCTCCATCTGTTCATGCTTGTTGCCCGCCCCTTTCCACTGATGCATTAACATATTACTTATTTTTAAATCCCTAATAGTTCCAACTATCTGGGTCATCAAATCTTTTCTGCTGATTGCTTTATCTTTAGATTGTTTTCTCTTTTTTTAAAAAAATGTAATTTTTTATTGTATGCTAGACATTATGTGTAGAAGAACAATGCAGACTGAAGTACATGATATTGACACCTGCAGATTAGCATGCCTCTTATGTCTGGATTTTTGTATTAGAGGTTCAGTCCATCCAGTTAGGCATTGGACCAGGTTTGGGTTTTGTTGTTGCTATTGGTACCTGCTGCACAGGTGAGGCTTCCAATTTCTTGAAATATGGCATGCTTTTACCCATGCTGACAGGGGGGACCGGGGTACCAGACAGTTTCTCTTGGTGTTTCTGATAATCCCTTCAACTTTCAGCCTTTTCTGAATGCCTCTGCTACTGCAGGGCTCTTCCTATACTCTTGCCTCTCTATCAAGAGTTATGCTATGACTTGTTTCTTGACACTAGACCTGTGGTGAGAGGGGCTCCTCTGTTATCCTGGTCCAGCCTCACTGTTAGGCAGATCTTGAACTTCAGCGTGGGCTTTCTCAACATTCCTCCCCTCCTTCCCATGGCAACTCAGTTCTGCCTTGTCACTAAATTCTGATTTTACATGCGAGTTTCCTGTCCCTCCCCACTCATGGGTAGCAGACCTCTGCCTTTTTGGTATCATTTCTTGGGCCCCAAATGATTTCTTGCCTCTCCCTCCCATCATAGAAATGGGCTTTTCCCTATGTCCTTGGGGCAACAGGTTTCCTACCTCTCTCCCAGAGGCAAATGGGTTTTTCTTCTACTCTTTCTTCAAAAGCAGTGGGTTTTTACCTGTGCCCCTCCCTCAGTGTCTCAGGATCTTGCTTCCTAGTGGGGATGGATCTGGGGAAGGGGCAAGGCCTTGTGCCTGCCCTCCAACAGCAGCTTGCCTCCTGCATCTTCACATGCCTGTCTCTCCCCAGTCTCCTGCTCAGCTTCTCCCAAGAACACTCAGAGATCTGCAAGTGAGTGCCAACTCCCCTGAGTCTGCATTCCTCAGCTATTCCAACCTTACATCTGGGCCCACACTTGGCTTTCAATGATTTGCTGAAATGTAAGCTGATGTCTTCATACCTCCTGGAGGTGATGTCTCCATGCTTCTCCTGGGCTTGGCTGAAGGGGAAACCGGCTGTGTGCTCCATTTCCCTTTGTAGGAGGGTCTGCTTCTTTGGAATTCAGCGTATTTGGTTCCTTTGTAACCTTATATTTCTGATAGATTCGAGAAAAATTGGACATTCCTAATTTGTAGACTTTCCAGATTTTTCTCATTGTTCTTCACAGCTTTCTATATCCTATATGGAAGCAGAAATTGGATGTTTTCAATTAAAATTTCTAACTCACTTTAATTTGCCTATAGAGTGTTCTATCAAGAACACTTTGTGAATGTTTTTTTTTTCAGTTATATCCTTCTATATTTATAAAATGGCTTTAAAAGAATTTCCTAGCCATATTTAAAGCTAAGAGCTGTGAATGACCTGCTTTTATTCTTATTTTGTAACCAAAGTCATTAATGAATATCCAGTTAAACTTTTTTCCCTTTGAAAAAATCTGAATCAACAACAAAATCAGTGGGTTAATTTTTTTCTTTTTCCTTTGGAAGTTCTTGAATTACCTTCTTTCAAACTTACATAAGCTCTCTACAACCAGTTTGAACAGTATCTCCTGTGGATTTTAAGAGACCTTACAATCTAGCTTATTTTTCTTTTGTGTTAGGTTTGTGAACCTGGGTGGTTAGTTCTGGAGTGTGCACATGATGACAGAACATTTTTGTGGTTACTTATATGTTTGAATTTCCACAGACGTAAAACAAATTACCTCAGACCTTAGTGGTATAAGGCAACCACTTACCTCACAGATACTGTGGATCAGAGATTTGGACATGGCAAGGCAGAATGGGGTGTTGTGTCCTGTGATAACTGGGACGCAGCTGGGAAGCTCCAAGAATGGGGCCAGAATCACCTGATGGCTCATTCTTCGCATGCCTGGTGCTTCCTTCCCATATAAACCCCTCCATGGGTCTCTGCATGGGTCTGGTTGGGTGTCCTCACAGCACGGTGGTTGGCTACATGTGGAAGCTGGACTTCCTATTCTAGCCCAGCTCTGGAAATTATCGTAGCATTGCTTCTACCCCAGCCTATCCATAAATCAGTTACAAAGTCCCGTTCAAGCTCAAGGGGAAAGGACATAAGCTCTATCTCCTACTGGGGGAGTAGGTAGACTCAGGAAAAACATAGGAAATGAGAGATATTGCAGTGAACATTTTTAGAAAAATACAATCTATTGCAATTAATTTCCAAAGTCTTTCATGTGGTGGAACAAAAGGGAAGAGAGTGGGGAAAGAAGAGGAGAAGGAACTGGCTATACTCTACCTTGGAGCCACTTCAGAATACCAATCAGAACTTTCAAGTTCCTATTTCTTTATGGCTAGGGTGACAGCATTAATTGCCAGCTACTCTTTTGTTTGAAAAATTGATAAGTGGCCCTGCTAGCAGAGTTTCTACTTTGTGTTTTTAAGGATTTGTCAGCCTTGTGTCCCTTTTAGGGTCATGCAGGCTAGTAGGTTCTCACATCCAAGGCTTTGCATCTCCTGGCCCAACCACAGATGGACTGGCTGGCAGGGTGGGGGGTGGTCAGAAAAGCCTGGGATGTTTGTGCCAAGTATGAGCCTGAATTCATCACTGAACTTTTTCCTTTCTCACCTGGGATTTAGGAGATCTTCTAGGTAGACAATTTTAGAATTACAATTGAGTTTAGAGATCCCCTCATGTCAAGTAAAAAGTGTAAGCCATTGGATATTCAGGATTGTTGTTTTTCTGTGTTTTCAGATGTCAGTCAAAATAGCAATCTTGTCCACATCAAAAGCACCTGGGTGGCTCAGTCGGTTAAGCAGCCAACTCTTGATTTTGGCTCAAATCATGATCTCGTGTCCTGAGATCAAGCCCCACGTCAGGCTCTGTGCTGACAGCATGGAGTCTGCTTAGGATTCTCTGTCTCCCCCTTTTTCTGTCCCTCCCCCATTTGCTTGCTCTCTGCCTCAAAATAAATAAACATTTAAACAAATTTTTAAAAAAGTTACCCAAAGTGGCCACTGTGACTTCACGTTGTCCTCAGGGAAATAATGACATTTACATGAGTAAGACTTGTAATGTGGAAATATGGAAGAACAGGTATTTGGCCTGGTAGGGGCCCAGAATTGGACCGAGATGATCCCTCCAGAATTATGGTGAAGGAATGATGTGGATGCAATCTAGTGTCTCCAGAACCTGGCCCAGAGCCAGCTGTCCTCAACTGTGGAGCCAAGGACCCTCCTCTTACCTGTTGGCTTGACTGCGCCCTTAGTGTTGTTCGCCTGTAAGAAGACATGTATAGAACAAGGGCAGACACAGTCCTTGGGGCTGGCTTGAGGAGGGAACTTCTAGACCTACATCTGCCCTCTCCCTGTAGATAGCCCCTTATAGACAAACAACACTCAGTTCATTCAGGGCTTAGTGAAACATTTGGAGCTGACACTTACCTTGGTGTCGCAGGCAGGATGTGGCCTCTGACAGATGGTAACTCAAGGGGTCTCGGATGTGCATGCCATCACCGCATCAAGGACCTGGTGTGCGGGACTGAGGGTCTTGGCTGAATCACGGTGGGCCCTCCGCTTGTCACTGCGCACTAACCTAAGACCACCAGGATCACATCAGTGGCCAGAAAAGTTAAAGCTTATTTAGCTTGCTGCTGCAAGGGAGAAACCATTCCTGCTGCATCTGAATCCTCAGTAGTTGTGACTTTACTAGGTTGCTGTAATTTTCCACAAACTGCACAGAATTTCTGCTTGCGTGTGTGCTCCATTGCTGTGCAGCGGAATACAAGTCCGCCTCTGCTTCCTCAGGCCCTCCCAGGGTCAGCCCTGCTGCTCCCTTGGAGGTTATGGCACAACCCTCTTCTGAGCTGCTGCTTGTGGCCCTACCACGTGTCTCCTCTGTCCCCCAGCCCCAGGGGCAATGCTGCTTGGGGCGGCTAAGGTGTCACGGCTACCTGGGCGTCTGTGTTTGCTCTTTTCCCTCTTTCCACCTGCCAGCTCTCTGTGTCAGCCTCCTTTAGATTGATACCCCAAGTGTAGTTTCTGGATGTTTTGTTTTTTGGGTTGAACCCTGACAAACACTACTCCCTAAGAATGAGCCTGTGTCCTGTCTGCCTGCTTTTTTAGCTCTTTCTACTGGCTGGGACCAGGATGCAATGACCTTCGTGACAGAGCCCCACACCGAGGAAGGCAGAGCCAAAAGATGTCAGGTCCCTGAGGACACAGGGGAGCTTCCACCCTAACTCTGCCTTCATTTCCAGGAGAAAGAAACAAAATGTTCCTTTGTTTACATCTGTCAACTGCTCGCTACAAGGGCTACTCCTAAGTGACCTGCCCCTATAGGATCTGATATGGCATCCAATGGAAAGGGGAACAGTTGATGTCTGGGCTGCATAAGGAAGGAAAATATCTGAAGAAACAAATAAGTCAGCTAATTTTTTTATGTGATATCATGAGGACATTTGGAAGTAGATGATGAAACCAGACATCAAAAAAACCTTTGCTGGTCTGCAACACTCAGGAGGGAGGCAGGCAATGTCCAGGGGGCCGGTCATCACTCTGTCCCTCTCTCTCCTGAACCAGAGTACAAGTGATGTGACAGAAATGGTGAGGCAGTTAGACCTCATGAGGCAAGCAGCAAAGTTGTGGAAAGCTTAGGCTGTGGAGCTCTCGAATACCTCGGTGTGGTCTTTGACTGCTCAAGTCCTCAGTTTCTTCATCTATAAAATGGGAGTATTATTAGTTGCTACCTCATTGTGTTGATGTGAACACCAGATGAGACAATCTATATAAAACAGTCATATAAATCTATATAAAACAGCATTATGCATGATCTTAACATTTGACATTTACAATAGACTCTAGGGGCACCTGGTTGGCTCAGTTGGTTGAGCACTTGACTCTTGACCAAGCCCCAGGCAGAACCTCCCTCCTGAGTTTTATCTCAGATGCAGCTGTGTTTCCTGACCCCTTACTTCTGAGGGACTGTGGCTGTGACCCATTCTGCCCCTCTGCGGGAGGCTCTCACGGAGCGATGGCCGGGTGCGGGCTGCACCCAGGAATGTTTGCAGGACCGTGCTGCTGCCAATGCCCGGAGACTGTGGCCAGGTGCCCACCCGCCCCAGAAAAAGTTCACGTGATTGTGTAGCAGCAGCATTTCAGGGATTATGGCAAATCACAACATGCATCTGGCACCAGGCTTCACCCTTAACGACCTTGTCCCAGCACCAGCAAATGTGGTTGTTCTCCCAGGTCCACTGGGGCCTTTTCCCTGGGGGACCCACAGAGCCTCTACCAGGTGTCCTCCCAGCAGGGGAACCGCCTGTCCCCGTGTGGCCTGAAGAGCCTCAGACTCCACTCAGCTCCTGGGGCTTCGCCCTTCCCACCAGAGCACCGCCAGGTATCGAGCTGTGGAGTTTCAGACTCTGTGCCCCCCCTGTTTATAGTCTTACTGGAATTTAAACCCTCTCCTTTCTCCCTTTTTAGTTCAGTCCCTGTGGCTGTTTCCACTTTCTCTCCAGCTGCTTTAGAGGGGATGCTTTTCCCATATTCTCCCGCCCCCCCCCACCCCATCTCTGTCCTCTCCCCACACACAAAAACAGCTCCCTGCCCTCCATGGCTTCTCTCTACCCCAGTTCACCTCTCTGCCCCGCATACCTGCTGAGTTCTGTGGTTCAGGTTGTGCAAATTGTTGTGTTAATCCTCAGATCAGTTTTCTAGGTGTGCAGGATGGTTCATTGTTGATCTGGCTGAGCTCTTGATTTCAGCTCAGGTTATAATTCCAGGGTTGTGGGATCGAGTCCTGTGTCGGGGTCCTCACTGAGTGTGGACCTACTTGAGATTCTCTCTCTCTCTCTCTCTCTCTCTCCCCCTCTTTTTCTCTCTGTCTCCCTCTGCCCCTCTCCCCCGCTCACTCTCTAAATAAATAAATAAATAAATAAATAAAATTTATAGAATCCACTCTAACTTCCAAACCAAAAGATTGCAAACTTTTATTTACTTTTACTGTTATCAGTTGCAATGGCCTATGACTGTTCTCACAGCTCACCTTCTAGGGTGACAGTCACCATGAGCCAGGGTTTGGTCCTCAGCTATGTAGCTCCTGGCCCTCAGTTTAGTCAAGGCCCTTAGAAGGGTACTGGGGGCTGGAAGGAGGACTGAGTCAGCCAGCAAACTCCTGGAGACTTGCAGAAACAAACAACGCACCGTGCTGGTGTTCCCACAGAGAACGACCCACCTGCAGCCAGGCACCCCTTCCCTGAAAGCAGCAGATGGTGGGCAGAGGGTCCAAGCTCAGGGTGACAAGTGGTTGCCACCTCAAGTCCTCCATGGAGCATGGCGGGGTAAAAGCCAACCAGTAACAACAGGGCCCGATGGTTTCGAGGGCTGTGGTGTATAAACTGCCAGAGTTTGAGGATCGGCCCCAGGCACAGACCTGCACCTGGCCAGGGTACCCTGGGCGCTCACTCCCAACTCCCTGGGGTTATGAGATGGGTACGTGTGGCTGCTTCCCTGAACCCCAGCTCCAGCCTCTCTGCCCCTCGGCAAAGTCTAGATGGATTATGATGCAATCCATTATGTTTTAGCTCAGCCAGAGCATTTCAATTGATTATGATGTTGTTAACCCCAGCCATTTTGCTGTAATTGATCCCTATGGGCCTTTGTCAATTGCTTCAGCCACACTATAGATGCAAAGCCAAAAGGTGCAGTGACTTGGGGCCCTAGTCTGCAGGGCCAAACGGTCACCCTTACTGCTAAAGCTATCCTGAGCACAGCCTGCAGAATGACCCGTCTTCCACAGGCGGCCCTGAGTTACCAGACGAAGATTAAATTGTGGTTGGAATACTTCGGTTAAAGATAGCAATGTTTCTGATAAGATGCTAATTTGTAAGTTTGAGTGATTACAGGGGTAACCCAAGTTATCTGGAAAAATTAGATTTCATTGTTTCCTGCCAGGGCTGAATTAATGAGATGTCACCACCGTGAACTCACTCTTTTATCAAGATCTCCTTTATGATGTATAATCTGAGGCTGACGGACCTACAATGCCCACAGCCATTCATCCTACAATTAACACATTTGTCTGTGTTTCTACAAATCATGCATCTTCTGATACAGATAAGAGGCCATCGTGCCATCACCAAATACACACTCACACACACCCCAGCACACACTGACTCACACATCACACCTCCCCTGGGTTGTAAATTCAATTTTATTTTGCTCACCTACTGGTGACTGATCAGATACACATGTTATGCACATGTACATGTTTGTTTTGCAAGCCACTGCCTGCTGTTTAGACAATGACACTGGCACAAGTTTGTAAAGCAGCGGGGAAGTAAATAAAGGGCAGGGAAAGAAAAGGGACATGAGGGGTGCGGGTGGGGGGTAGAATGCCTTTAAATGAGACCAGATTACCAGATTCCTGATGGGAAGGAGGGGCCGTTGCTCCTCCCTGAGTGACTTAACCATGACTTCGGGTTGTAGCTCGTGTGTCCCACATGGGATGTTTGATTCAGTTCTGTGATACTACCTGGGGCCTCTTGCATGGCTGCTTACATCAGTTTCAAACGCTAAATGGTGAAGTTTGGCACACATCTGTTTCACATCTGGCTTCCCGATGCAACGCCTGCCTTGTGCTGCCTGCTTTGAGGTCGGAACATAATCATGGTGGGCACCCCCAAGTGGGTGAGAAAAGGGCACTTCTGGTGAGTTGTCTGTTCCATATGCGGTAATTTACATAACTATTGATCTCTAGCAATAATGCTGATTTTGCCCCTGAGTCCCCTTTATAAATCTTCATTGGGTGGTCCCAGCAAAGACTCAAGGCTGGAAGAAGTGAAATCACTTGCTCTGTGAGTGGCAGAACCCTGAGTCCTCATCTTGTGTCCTCCTGCCTCTATGGGTGGCATTTGTCAAGTCCTCTCCACATCAAGGGGGGGGTCACCTCCCTGAGACCCCCACACTCCACCCATTCAGCTCTGTAGTGTCAGCATGTGGCCCAAACCCTCTTTCAGTTTCTTGCCCCTGAAGGCTGTGACCATGCCTCTTCCCAAGCCCCCTGGAAGTCATGTCCACTGCCCTCACTGTGCTGTCTTGGTGGCAGAGTGGGAACCTGTCTGCTTGGTGGCCTCCTCAAGACTGCTCTGTTTACCAGAACCCTGCCCCAAAGGTGGCATCAGGGACCAAATGGCTTGGATGCCCTGATGTATTCTATTGAAACTACATGAGACCTGGGAAGATCTGAGCTAGGGTGGGGGGAAGCCAGACTCGGGGCTTGGGGAGGGCTGAGTTACCCCAGGCAGGATCTTGGCTAGGTGAGAGTGCTAGGTGGGTAGAGAAGTTTTCCAGGAAGTTGGAAGCTTAGGAAGGACACAGGAACAGGAAATACCACCTTCAGGGGGTAACAGAGGGCACCTGTCTGCTTGTGAGGGTTCTAACCAAAGACCAAATAGCTCCTTCCTTTCCCAGACTTTGGTGAGATGGTACTTAGGATCTTGCATGACCAGGACCCATGCCGTGGTCATCTGGTACAATTAAGACCTCTTAGGAAGTGTTTGCTATGTGGGATGGGGTGGGGAATAAAGGCCAGCCTGAGGGTTGTGAGCCCATGAGAGCCATGACCTGAGGGCCCAAAGGACCCAGACACCACGGGGCTGCCTATCACCTCCTATGTGTCCCTCCCTCGACATCAGCCATTTCCTCTGCCTCCTCCACCACCCAATCACGACCATCCTGGACCCGCCTGCTTGCGAGGAGTCTCTGAAATTTGCAGGTCACCTCCATGGCTCTCAGGATGAAGTTCAAAATTCCTGATGGAGCCAGCATGCTCTGCCCTCTGGTCCTACCCATCCACTCAGGAGTCTCTGCCACTCTGGGCCTCCCTCCATGGTCAGCTCTGCTGTAACCGCAAGTAGTGGGACCTGGGACTCCTGCCCGAGCACCCAGACGTGCCCACTCCCCAGGACCTTCCTTCATGAGGTTGTGTGTTACTGGTGTGGTGGCCTGGGTGTGCTGCCTCCCACCTGCCTGTGAGCCCACTCAGGCAGGGACCATATCTGCCCCGTTCACTAGCTGATTCTCAATGGCTGCCACCATGTTGTTCACAGTAGGTGCTCAATTGTTGGATGGCTGTTGGAGCCCAGGGAGGACGCTTCCAGGTGACCATGGTCCTTCTTAATTGTCACAGTGGTGGACACACAGTGAGTGTGCACAATGTGACCACAGCAGCATCACCTTCTTTCTAGAGTGGACGAAGCCCTCGCCATGGCCATAATCAAGATGGTGTGGGTGTATCTTGGGGCAATGAGAAGGGTGAAACTGAGGAAAGGGCAGAAATGGTGGCCCTGGAACCCAGCAGCATCTCCCTGTGGCCAAGGCAGCATTTCCCAAGCCGGGTGCCTGGGGTCCCACTACAGCACAGTGAGATGACTTCTTTCTGGGGAGCTCACTTCAGCCTGCAGGCAGTCCGGAAGCCGAGTACCATGGGATCAGAGAGGATGTTTCCATCCCCCATTCCATTCCAGGTCTGCCCCCCTCCCCCCCCCAGGTGGTATCCTGGACCACACATGGGTTCTCGCCCCTGAGTCTCTGCTGGGGCAAGGAACCGGCTCTACGGAAGCTGCAGCCCTTGGTGGATGTTCTCGGCATTTCCTCTCCTGAGCCAGGTGGGGCGGGCCCAGCACTATGCTGCTTTAGTCTTTGTTAATTCACTGCCATCTTGTTGATACCTTCAAATGAAAACCTCCCATGTTGTCTGATTTTCAGAGACCCCATGTATCAGAAGCAGCTCTGAATCCTGAGAGTTGAAAATTCCCTCCCAGACGAATGAGGGGTGTTGAGGAAGTAGCCGCTTGTCAGCCATCATCAGCGACAGACACTTCACCCTGAACTACAGCAGGGCCCCGGGCATGCCTGGGACCTCAGGGGGCCCAGGCCACTGTCATCAGGGGAGAGTTGGCTCCGAGCTGACTCCAAGGAACCCCCACCCCACCTCGACCTTCTCTCCTCCTCTGAACCCCACCCCATACCTGGCACACACACCTGTCCCCGCACCTGTCTCCAGCTCTCACGGGCATCAACTTGACGTTACCTATGATGGCGCCGCTCTCGTTGGTGGCTCAAGTAGTTGGTTCCAAACACTGATTCTGATCTGGCTGCTGTCCTGTGGCCAGCTCCAACTCTCCCCATCCCCAGGACCTTAGCCTAATGGAGGAAGCCTATGAATTCCAGGTGACCTCATTACTACCTGGGGATGTTGGGCAAAGGAATGCTCTTCTGTGCACCCAGTGTCCTCCTCTCTCAAATGTACCTTGGTGCCTCATCTCTCACTCACACTGATGAGACGTTCTTTGCCAGGCTGCAGGACAAGATGGAGCTTGGCACTACAGAGGGCAGACGGACCAGTGAGGATAGAGGCTATTGGCAGAAGTACATATCTCCAGCTATGTGGGGATGGTGGGGATGGTGGGG
The DNA here is from genome assembly GCF_018350215.1 of Panthera leo. NCBI lineage: Eukaryota > Metazoa > Chordata > Mammalia > Carnivora > Felidae > Panthera > Panthera leo. The sequence goes on along the minus strand of NC_056684.1, from coordinate 19,724,679 downwards.
ACAGAGAGGGCAGAGATACTGGCTGTGCCTGGAAGCAGGATGCTCTCAGGTCGGCCCTGTCCCCACCTGCCTGCTTTGGGTTCTGTGTTTCCTAGGGCTAGTGCTTGATTTGACCCCCCCCCCCCCTTGGGGCCAGATCCTTCATCAGGGCTCCTTGGGCCAACGTAGTGCTCACACTGCCCTGTGAGCCAGCACCACGCTCTCCACACTCCAGCTGGTGCCCTTGGGGACATCTTGTTGTGAGCCCAGGCACCAGCCCAGCCAGGGCTTCAAGGGGCCTGGACTGGTACCTCATCCCTGCTGGGCCTCTGTCCCCCAGGCTCCAGGCTCCCCCAGGGGGAATGGGACAGCCTTCACCTGCCAGCCAATTCTTGCCCCACACTTAACCTTCCAGCCACATCCTTCCCATAAAACAAGGCCACCAACACTAGGAACGTGTGGAAAATCACACCATCCCAGCTAAGTTGTTACAATGATGATGTCACCCAGGCTCTGCCTGTGTGGCTGCTGGGGACACTGCCTTCAAGTCTTGGCCTGCAATATGCAGGAGCAGCTCAGCTGGGGGCATGGCGGCCTCTGCACCCAGAAACCCAAGCCCCTGCAGGCACAGCCGAGCCTCAGCAAGGACTCCCTGACCAACACTGTGCTCCCCGGGACGGCCTTCGCCTTGGCCCCCAAAGGCATGGGTGGTGGCCCTGAGCTTGAGGCTTATGTTTTGGTCAGCCGGCTCAGTATTTTACCCAAATTGGAATTGGTTGCCCACATTTAACAACTGGCAGCATTTAAAATCAAACCTGGGGGGCACCTGGGTAGCTCAGTCAGTTAAGCGTCTGACTCTTGATTTCTGCTCAGGTCATGATCTCACAGTTCGTGAGTTCAGGCCCCTCAACGTGCTCTGTGCTGAGAGCCTGGAGCCTGCTTGGGACTCTCTTTCTCTCTCTGCCCCTCCCCTGCTTGCTCTCTCTCTCTCTCTCTCTCTCTCTCAAAATAAAGTAACTTAAAAAAAAGATCAAACCTAGATTTTCAGTCATTGTTGTACCTGTCACTCTCCTATCCCTTACCCCCTCCCCCATCACTGCACCCTCTAGCCCTACATGGTTGTTTTGCATTAATCCCCCCACACCCCTACATCCCTAATCCCTGGGCTCCCGCTGTTTATGTCCCTGCATCCCTACACCTGCTTTCCTCAACATGGCATCCCTCCTCCCTCCATCTCTCAGACCTGCATTCTGTATCCCTTAGCTGTGCAACCCCACAGCTCAAATTCTGCCTCCCAGCTTTGTTCACGCCCTTGTCCCCAATCCTTGCTTCCTGCATGACCTTTGCGGCTCCTACATCCCCTCCCTCCTGCACCCTTGAGTCCTTCATCCTTGGATCCCTCCATTCCTGCATCCCTCCCTCCCATCTCACATCCCCACCTTCCACCTCTTCCTCTTTCTCCTCCTCTTCCTCCGCGGGCTTCTCCACTCATTAGGCCTTCCTCAGCTCCTCCATGGAGGACACAGGTATTGTAGGGGCTCTTTGGGGACCCTTTCCTGCATCCTGTGGCACATATAACCTCCTGTGGATGACCCCCACCCCTACAGGTCATTTCTTGAGCAGAGTCTGGTCAAGATGGCCTGAACTCAGACCCCTTCTGCATCATCTCCCTTGTCCTGCTAAGGTGGACAAGTAAGTTGTCCACATTGTCTGCCAACTAACTCTGGCAAAGGGCCAAGGTGTAGTCCATGTGCTCAGATTCCAGGGTCCCCCTGCGCTTCCTGAGTCCCTCTCCATGCTCTGCTCCTGCCCTGGGTGCCAGGGCCCTCAGAGCCTCTACTTTGGGCTTGAGGTGGGACAAGAGTGTCAGCTTTCTTCCCAACTTCCCGTGGTGGGAGCAGGGACACATCACAGAGCTCTGGCCAAACTGTCCCCAAAGCTCTCTGACCAGACACCCTCCCTTCTCAGCCTCCGTGATCAAACAGCCTTCTAGAAGGGCTGAGTGGTTTGAGGACCTCTTGGCAAGTCTGCCTGGAAAGGGTAGCCCCCCCGTAGGGTCTGACACCCATAGGCCATGTGCTGGGGTGTACGACCCGGCATCCTTGGGGAGTGGGGCCCTCAGCTCTTCTCATTGTCAGGGTGGCAGCCTCAGGGGGTGGCACTGTGTCCTGCTGGACACACCATAAGCACTTTCATGAGTCTCATTTCTGAAGCGTGATCAGTCTCAGAGACCATCCACTAGTGAGTGTCTCACCATGTGCTTTGTGTTTTCATGGCTGTGCAGGGCTCCACGGCATTGTTCACGAGTTCCCAAACCAGTCCATCCCCCAATGGCATGTGCCTTTGCTGCCAAATTCACTGGAATGAGAACCCTGTGCCTCCACCTTTGTGCCCAGGTGTGAAGAGACCTGAAGGAGACAGTCGTGAAAGTGGGTCCTTATTTCACTTGTGCCCCACAAGTCACGTGCAGTCCACATCCACGTCACTGGCCTGTGCTTGTGAATTAGTGACCCTTGGTGGCCCGATGCTCCAGCTCTCTACCCTGCTCCCTGGGCTCCAGTGGAGTCCTCTGAAAGAGGGTGATTGTCACTCACTTGGTCGTAATCACATTGGACAAGGCCAGTCTGAGGAGTCGGAAGAAGGCTATCAGGAAGAAATGTGAAGGCTGATAAAGGATGATGCGGTCGCTTGGGTCGACCTGGCTGAGCCAAAGTCACAGATGCTCCCAGGAAGGGGGAAGGGGGATTAACATATGGTGCTGCCCTCAGGGAGCATGGCTGCTGCTCTGCCTTCTCTTGCAAACATGTTTGTGCAGCAATGGACTCAGACTCCCAATTCTAAATAATTGCCAAGAGCACAGAAGGAGAGTCAGAACCTTGGTGGGTGGCTCCCCTAAGATGGAGGAGGAATGGGGCCGAGGCATGTGTGGACCAGGGCACCTTGCCTGGAGCAGAGCATTTGTTGGGACATCTAAGTCTTCCATCGGTACTTTCCCCCACCCCGCACCGATATTTCTGGGCATCCCCTGGCATTCCCACAACACATAGGAGCTAGTCTGCCCCCCTCCCACTGCCCCCCATCCCTCACCACTGTGCTCTGCAGGAATGTCTCTCCCTGAGAACTGCTGTGGCACTCTGTGGCTTAGGGGGTGCATGATGGTGTGGATGGCTGTCCCCTCACTCATGTGCTCTGTTGGGTGGCTCTCCAGCTGTACTGGTCATGCTTCCATGTCCCTCTGGAATCTCCAGTGCAAGAGCCCTTTCAGTTTCCCTCCCCCAGTGACCTGACTGTCTAGATAGATCTAGCTGGCCAAGCCTGACATCTCTGTCCTAGCAGATGCCTCTGTCTTTATGCAGGTAGGCAGAGACACCATTAGCACATATGGTACCTCCATGTGAATTAGGAACAGGTGTCCCTATTGGGTAGATAACAATGCCAAAGGTGCACCTTCTGTCGGGCAGGGCAGAGCTCCAGGGCTGGGCATCTGTACCTCGGTCCCCTCCACTGGGAGCCCTGGTGTCTGATGGCCACAAGCAGGCATGTCTGCTTCTTGGCTGGGATGTGCCGAGAGATTGGGCGGCACGGGCCCCTCCAGCTGAAGCTCCAGATTTTTTTGGACACAAGGTGGGGAGGAAGTGGGGCCAGCATCTCTTTAAAGCTGGTTCCCTGCTCCAGACACATGTGGGTGGTTTCTGGGCCTATTGGCTGCTGAAGAAGCCTGGAGAGAGCCAGGAATGGTTGGAATGTTGTGCACACCAGAAACACCCACAGGGAGATGCCACCGTGCCTAGGAAATGCACTGGAAGGAGCCAAGAAGGAGATCCCGTGGCTCTGAGAGTCCCGGACTGTGAGATGGCCACTCCAGTGGGCAGGAACGGCCGCCCTCTGCACAGAGGGGCACCCACAGACCCATGGGTGTGCGTCCCTAGAAGAGGGAATGGGATGGGGTGGCCATGCTGAGGCCTCAGTACCTCTGCCAGCCCCTGCGACCAGCAGGCCCAGTCTGACTTTGGAAATGGGGCCTGGGATGTGTCACCCACATTAGCGACTGGTTATCTGAAGCTCATCCAACATCAACCGCTTTAAAGACGTGGACTCTGAGAAAGCTTCCCAGGGCCACAGTGAGGGAGCAGTGAGGACAGGGACCCCACTGTGGGGGAAGAGCTGAGTTCTGTAGAGACCACTCTGGCTGCTCTGATTGGAGAGAGCATGTGGGTCCCATAAAGCATTCTGGTGCCAATGCTGAAAAGCGGGGGATCCAAGGTCTAGTTGGGAGAGACAACTGAGAAAAGCCGGGTGATGGATGGGCATGCGGTGAGAGAGGCCATGTCCAGCTTCTGGCTGACAATGAAAAGACGATCATGTGAGGCTAGCTAGATCCCAGGCAGGTGTCAAGCAGGGGCTGAGTCTCTGGATCTGGAGCCCAGGAGCAGTCGGGCCAGCCGTACAAGCCAAGCAAGGGTCCTTAGTATCTCGTGGTGACTGAAGCCATGGGGGTAGCCAGCATTGCTCAGCAAGAGAACAGTAAGATGACAAGACAAGAGTCACCTATTCTGCCACAAGGGGTGTGAAAACCAGGATGTTCAGCCTCCTGTCCTGGCACCCGCTTCCTTCTGCCTGCCTCATGTGATGGGCACTCACCTCACTGGGCTGCCTGTCCTGAGGGTAGAATGTTCTCTTTGGGAGGGCACTGCCAGGCCCTGGAACAGATGACTGGTCAGGTTGAGCCTTGTGCATTTATAATAGCTGCTACACACACACACACACACACACACACACAGGTTCCTATATATGTGTGTGTGTGCACACACAGGTAAACATACATATATGCATATATACATGTTAGACATATAGTATATACAGTGTTTATATGTATTGATGTATATATTTATTTATAATTCCATCTATCTCTTTCCGTCTGTCTGCCTCTCTCCAGAATAACCTTCTAGTCCATTAAACTCTTTCCTGTTTCATTGACCTCTCACTAGTGAGGCCAGGAAAAGGAGCACATGGATGCCAGCCTGCTAGACGCACCTGTGAGCTCCGTGACAGTGATGCTCTGTATACACAAAGGGAGGCCCGACTCCAGGTGGGCGGAGGGTGTGGTGTGCAGGCCAGACTCCTTGGAAGGGATCTGCGCAGCCTGGGCCCATCCTGCACCCCAGTTGGCAGATTTTCTTGGACTAGGTCAGACCTTGGAAGCTGTTTCAGGGAAGAAAGGGCGACCTGAAGGAGAGTCTTTGGTTGAAGCACAGGTGAGGGAGTAGAGGGGCAAGTGGCCTGAGACAAGCAAATAAAAGAGGGGGATGGGGAGGGTCTGGTGGGGGTGGCTAATGAGGGCTGTGGGAGCCGTCAGGTCAAAGAGAGCCTTTTCTAAGAGAGCTCTTCGGGCACTGGTTTTGAGTTGCCAGAGTAAAATCTCTCCAAGAATGCAACAGGGAGCTTTGCCAAGGCCCTGATGGCTGGACCTGGGGCCCTGGCCTGAGCAGGAAGGAGTGTGCAGATGGGAAATGCAGGAAGGGAAGGTGTGCAGCTGTTGGCCAGGAGATCTATAGGCTGGATCCTGGGTGGGGATCTTTCTGTGTCTGCCCTTTGACCCTTGAGGCACCTGGCATCACCATTTCAGGATTTCCTTTTAGCCCCTTAATTGTGGGGATTGTTGGTCTTCTCTGATATTCCTTATGGTGACCACCTCCCCAGCTTGTCCCCCACTTTGATGCCTTACTGCATGGGCTCCAGGAAACTCGTCCAGACCTTGACCCAGCCAGCCCAGCTGAGCCCCTTGGTGAAGAGCTCTCAGGTCTCCCTTTCAAGCCTGGCATTACCCCAGCTGCAGAGACAGTTTTATCTCTGGGGAGGGTCTGTCTCCGCTGGGTGTTGTTATGGAGACTTTGGTCCCTGGAAAAATGGAAAAGGAAGATCATATATCTTGCCCATGTTTTGATTTCTCTGGATGAAGCCTGAGCTATCTGACAGCAGGTCCTGTGACCAGGGCCCTCAGCCAGTTCCCAGGGATAAAGTTTCCTAGCAGGACCGCGGCACCTGTGGATGCTGCTGCAGCTCTCAGAAACTGTGGAGGTCCACACATCATCCCGCCATCAAGGTGGACCTGAAGCAACGCTTTGTCCTGGAGCTGGGGGAGAGCTCATGCCCACCCTCACTGAGGCACACATCAGGCCTGGCGGTGTGAGCAGTTGGCCCAAGTCCCTCGACCAGCCAGTGGTGACATCAGAACCAGACCCTTGGCTCCTGGACCCACGTGCCCTACATCACTTCTGCAGGGGCCCCTTCAGTAATTGAGAGTAAAGTAGCAGCAGCCATGGTGAGGACAACTTTCTGATACATGGAGAATGGTGGGTCTGACCAAGGGGTAGGGCCTCAGCCTTCACATTCAGGGCATGGAAATGAGGAGTGGTCACATTCAGGGCATGGAAATGAGGAGTGGTCATGTCAGGAGCAATGGGGAGGCAGTGAGTGAGACCCTACAGCAGAGAAATTCCTGCCCGCACCTCCGCCCATGCAGGGCCCACTGCTAGAGGCCACGCCCAGATCCTGTCCTGATCGCTGCAGGTACCAGTCCCAGCCCCAAGAATCCTCAGCACCCATGGCTTCTTGATGGGGCCCTTAATCACAGGGCTGTGCTGGAGCTGGTGTGTTCCACTCCATGAGAGCCAGCTAGAGAATGTGCTGGAACTTTGTGAGGCGGTCATGAAAGACAGGTGTCAGTAACAATTAATGAACTGGTAAGGAAATGTTATATTAAAACAAACAAAAACTCCTCCCAATGATTTTACTACATTTTGCTATTTTCTGTGCTTGCGGGTTATTTACATCTATACAGCAGAAACACTACATTAATGGTGGCTACTGGCTGTCTCTTCCCAGTGGTACAGTCTGTGATGTCATGTTGGCAGCCTGAAATTGGCTAGCGTGCGAATAAAGTTGTTAGGGGTTCTGACTTTATTGGAGGTGTGGTTCCACCACAGATACCAGAGACATTCTCTAGTTTAGCCAGGACAGAGCTGATCTCAAGTTGTTGGACAGACAGCAGGCCACCCTCCAGAGCGCAGGCAGGTTGTAGGTGGTAAGCTAGCAATGATGTGTGTGTGCAGTGGGAATCTGAGCACCCAGGGGGGCAGAAAGCCCTCAGAGTGCTTGGGTCACAGGGGGTGGGGTGGGGAGGTTGCAGAGTGAGCTGTCACTCTGGATGGGTCCCTCCCCTTCCCATTCGGCATGGTCCCCCTTCCCCCTTAGGCGGGGTCTTGATGGGGGTGGGGCTGGTTTCTGTGTTGAGAGGATTGTAGACAGTCATCACCAAGAAAGGTCACAGAGGGATAGCCTTCTGGGGCTGGTGCTCCAAGACCACCAGATGTCCTCACACCCACAGGGGACCCTTCCTCCAGCCAGCTTGGAAACTGCGGAAAGCCAGGTTCTCTGGCAGTGAACCTCCAGTGCCCTCTTCTGAAATAGGGTAAGCTTATGCTCACTTTAAAGAAGAAATACTGACAAGATGTGAGGTGGTATCTCATTGTGGTTTTGCTTTGTATTTCTGTGATGATGAGTGATGTTGAGCATCTTTTCATGTGTCTGTTAGCTATCTGGATGTCTTCTTTGAAAAAGTGTCCATGTCTCCTAAAATTAACAACTCAGGAAACAACAGATGTTGGTGAGGATGCAAAGAAAGGGGAAGCCTATTGCCCTGCTGGTGGGATTGCAAACTGGTACAGCCACTCTGGAAAACAGTATGGAGTTTCCTCAAAGAATAAAAATAGAACTACCCTATGACCTAGCAATTGCACTACCTGGAATTTATCCAAAGGTTACAAAATTGCTGATTCGAATTTATCCAAAGGATACAAAATTGCTGAACATGAACCCCAATGTTTATAGCAGTGCTATCAACAATAGCTAAATTACAGAAAGAGCCCAAATGTCCATCTACTGATGAATGGATAAAGAAGATATGGTATATGTATGTGTGTGTGTATGTATGTATATACATATATATACATACATATATACATATATATACATACATACATACACACACATACACAATGGAATACTACTCAGCAATCAAAAAGAACAAAATATTGCTATTTGCAACAACGTGGATGGAACTAGGGTGTATTATGCTAAGCGAAGTAAGTCGGAGAAAGACAGATATCCTATGATTTCACTCATGTGTGGAATTTGAGAAACACAACAAATGAACCATAGGAGAACGGAAGGAAAAATAAGATAAAAACAGAGAGAGAGGCAAACCATAAAAACAGAGGGTTGCTGGAGAAGAGGTGGATGGAGAGATGGGCTAAATGGGTGATGGGCATTAAGGAGGACACTTGTTGGCATGAGCACTGGGCATTACATGGAACTGATGAATCACTGGGTTCTTCTCCTGAAACCATTACTACACTATATGGTAACTACCTCTAATTTAAATAAATAAATTTTTAAAAAAATACAGAAGAAATACTGGGCCTCTTTTTTTGTCATAAAGCCTTTACTAAAGGGTGCATTCAGGGGCACCTGGGTGGCTCAGTCTGTTGAGTGTCCAACTCTTGGTTTGGGTTCAGGTCATGATCTCATGGTTTGTGGGTTTAGGGTCCCGCGTTGAGCTCAGAAATATAGCGCAGAGCCTGCTTGGGATCCTCTTTCTCTGCCCATCCCCTGCTCGCTCTCTCTCCCAAAATAAATAAATAAACTTAAAAAAATTAAAAGGCTCATTCAGAGCCAAGACACAATACATTGATAACTATCAGTTTTCTATGGCTGCTGCAACTAAATACCACGAACTTGGAGGCATAAAGCAACACATTTATTCTCTTAATTTTAGAGGTCAGAAGTGTGAAATCAGTTTCACTGGGCTAAAATCAAGGTGTCAGCAAGGCCACCCTCCCCCTGCAGGCTTTAGGGGAGAATCCATTTCCTTGTGTCTTCTAGCTTCTAGAAGCTGGCTTCCCTTGGCTCATGGTCCCTTCCTCCACCTCCAAAGCCAGTAGCTTAGCATTTTCAAGTCTTTCTCTGCTTTGTATTCACAATGCCTTGTCTTCTTGTCAAATGTCCCTCTGCACCTCTCTTATGAGGACACATTCCAAGATAAGGTCCTCATCTCAAGACCTTTAACTTGGTCACATCTGCAAAGTCCTTTTTGCCATATAAGGCAACTTCTGCAGGTTTTATGAATTAGCACCTGGATATGTTTAGAGGCCATCGCTTAGCTTACCACACTGACATGCCATTACATTGCACCTAGCGCAAAAATACAAGAAAATGCTCTTCCAGGGTTTGAACACAATTACCTGATACAGCAACAAGATTACTTGCGACATTAGTGCATAAGCGAAGTTCCGGCATTTATCTTTGTTGCCTCATTTTTGTCTTACTCATTAGCCTAAATGAAATATCAACCAACTGTCATATCTGAAGCACATTTAATCATCAAACATCGGCCACCCATACAAGAGTTTGGGGAAACTGAATATAGAAATTCTATGAGAATCAATGGACTATCTAGAATTTATGATAGGACATAGTATGTTTTATTATTATTTACAATTTATGTGCTACACATTCTTATATCAGTAAAATTGATAATAAATGTGTGTGTATCTCTTTATATCTATCTACATATACATTTAAATATATATTTGATTCATACACAAATATATATATTTATTTATTTATATTTATATATTCCTGAAAGTCAGTGATTAAGTATTAGCCCACAACTACTTAGTGCCCATTTCCAAGAGGAAAGGGAACAGGGGGAGCCTGAGGCCCCTGCAATGGGAGGGACATGTCCTTTGCACCCTGGGGTGAAGTTTGTAGCACCTGCACCCATTTTATATTGAGTTTGATGATGGTCACCTTCTCTTGTTCACAGAGCATTAAAAGGATCTGAGACAACTATCCCCAAGTGTGACTGTGTTTCAGTAGAGGAGGCTTTGAGTTTTCTGTATTTATTTTTTTAAGTTTATTTATTTATTTTTGAGAGAGAGAGAGAGAGAGAGAGAGAGAGAGAGAAAGAGATGGCCAGAGAGGGAGCTAGAGAGAGAATCTCAAGCAGGCTCAGCATGGAACCCCACGCAGGGCTCTGTCTCACAAACAGGGAGATCATGATTTGAGCTGAAATCAAGAGTCAGATGCTTAACCAACGGAGCCACCCAGACATCCCAAGGTGTCTGTATTTATTTTGAATGCGACCATCGATGATCTGTGGCTGACTCCTATACCAAGTTACTACCTTCCCTCAGGTTCCACCCAGCACAGCCCTCAGCTTTTTGCCTGACTTCCTGGACCATGAGTTTGTCCGAGTCAGCTCTACCTTTCTACCTGCTTCTGTCTGTGGGAGTCTCTCCTTGCAGTCTTTATATTTGAAATAATCACTGTTGCCTATCTCCAAGGTTCCTTCTTTCCCCATCCTGGATTACAGAAGCAGTGTTCTTAACAAATGTTCTATCTTTCTTCTGCTGGAGGATTGTATTTTGAAATATTAGTTATCCTTGCATTTGTTGATCCTGTAGATACATACAAATTTAGAATCTCTGAATGAACACCTTAATTTATATTCTGTGACTATGTGGGTGAGGGAAGAACAGGCTGTTTGGTATACATTATATTTTTAGATTTTAGAACCCCCCTTCTTTTTTCACATGTGTGATGGGATGTAACATTCATCAGCAACTGAGAATTCCTGAGGCAGCAGCAACAATAGTAAGACATTCTAAGCTGCTGATTGCCTGTCACGGTGCCCTGGAGGTCATCTCTTGGCTCTGCTCCCTCTGGATCAACCAGTTAGAAGATTTGTCTAAGTCAGTAGCCCTCCCTTGTTAGAAAACAGTCTGAGAATTGTGAAAGGCGCCTGTGGCCAGAGCCATTGTGCTATTCTTTGGAGTGTCTGGGCATGAGTCTCTCTCCCCCATGCTCCTGGGAGTCCTGGAAGTCAGGACCGTGTCTTATTTACCTATCTACACCTGAACCTCGTGGATTTTTGTCTTGCAGTAGGTGTAACGGACATTGGTCACTGGAGTTGCTTGTAATCTCTTCAACACCCTCCAGATATTTTCACAGCCTCCTGCACTGTGACTCCTGACTTCCAAACTGACTTCCTTTCCCAGCCTGGTTTGGTGACTGCCCATGAGACATAATGTGAGTGTGACTTAGAAGGAGCTTGTGAAGCATCAGGCAGGCAGACATCCATGTAGAGCATGCCGAGGGCAGCTGAAGTGGTCGTTCCAGAGTCAGTGGCAGTGGAGGCATCAGCCCCAGCGTGGTGGAAGTGGGTTGGTATTGAGCTCAGCAAGCCAAGCTCTGTGGTTCTGTGGTTCTGGAAACTCAGCCAGAGCCAAGACCTTCAATCTTCCTGATGGTGCTGTGAGACTTCTCATACACATCAATAAATCCCCTCCTGACTAAACCAAACTATGTGGTTCTGTGGGTGTTCACAAGTTGGAAGAATGGCCTCCTCCGGGCAGATTGAGGTTCATGGGGCTCAAAGTTTATATAATTGGGAGGCTTTTTAAAAAAGAACATAAAATGATGCAAATAAAACTAAGTACTACATAAAAAGTGAATATCTATTTAATGAGAAAAGAAATCATAAGAAATTACAACTTTTAAACAACAAATATCACAACATTCTGAAAAATAATGCACTTTTAAAAATGACTCTTCTAACCTAACTTATCTCTAGGTATCTCTTTCTTATATTTTTGGATGATAATTTTGCAATGGTATTTTCCACGTAGAGAATTAAAAAATAAATGAAGCTTTCTTTTAGCGATGCTGATTACATTTGATTTCCTTATTGATAGGTTAGAAAAGTTATTTTCAGCTTCACAACTTCATGGTCTGAAATGTCTGAATTCAGTAATGTCATTACCAAATGTCATTACTTGATTATTTCTACTTTGGGGAAAATCTTATCAAGTTTCTTCTGCAGTGGCCAATCTGAAATATTCCTTCAACTGATTAAATCTTTTATTCAGTTAGTCTGCAGTCTTTTCTTGTAACCTGCTAAGAGTGTCAACACAATGGGCAGTAAGCAAATTTTTGGAAGCCATTCTATATCAGATAGCTTCCAATAATTTAACTAGACACTGAAGTAACTATGAATCATATAAATATATCCCACTGAACTCAAATTAAGTGTATTCCCCAACTCACTTCCTCTTAACAGATCTGCAGCCACCCCAAAATAACCCAACAACAGGGAACATGTAATGGAGAGGAAATCAGAGTGGAAACAAAGTGATCACAAGAAAATACAATTTACATCCCTATTGTTGTAAGTTTCATAAAAATATGCAACCATGGAGAGCACTGCCAGGGTCCCTCATAAAGACTCAGAAGTACCTATGCAACTTGGGGGTAGGAGGTTGTCTGGCTAGATGGCATGACTGACTTCACTAATTCTGTCTCAGTCTCCAATAGTAACAGAAATGAAATAAACAAATAGATAAATAAATAAACAAATGAATAAATTTGGTCTCACATTTATATATAAAAGCCAACCTACAAAAAAGTGAATTAGTATCCTGAAATCCTTGGTAAATTGTCTGAACATTTCCATGAGCTTTACACCATTGTGCTACATCTTAACACTACAGTAGAATTAGGACAGTTTTTGTTCTACAAATTTGCCTCAGAAGCAAAGCATTATAATGTGGTCTCAGAGATTTACAAAATATTTAAGGGATATTCATTCTGTACTGTGATAAATCAACTCAGGTTCCTGATCTTGAGCAAATGAAGGAAAATTGACATTTAAAAATGCACATTGCCCAGGAAGGTGGCATCCACATACTTCTGCTATTTCTCTCACTTAATATAATTTAAACACTGGGAATTATATATTAAAGCAATATAAGAAGCCTCTGAAAGTTTGAGAGAAGAAGGAAGACTAACTGGGGTCTGCAGGACCCAAGAAACAACATGGCAACGAGTTCTCTGAGTTCTTTTTGCTCCACATACCGAGGCATGGAGCTGAAGAAGCAGGTGACCTAAAAACACCAAGTGCAAACAAAAAAAGTCCCAACTAAAACTTGTTACCTCTAGACAAAGGACCAGAAAGGGAATAGCTTAGTAAGATAGAAAACTTTTAGTCAGTAACTGCTGTAGTCCAGCCAAACACCCCAGGAAAAATATGGCACCATCCCTACCCATGCCAGGCAGGGGAGCCTAGACTTCTACCCTTCTCAGGTTGTAAAGCAAAGCACTCCAACTTCCTTGATGAAATGGTTTCATAGAAGCCTGTGTAGAGAACTGGGATTTTAATCCACACCAGGCAGTTATGAGGCACAACACTTCCTGACATATGGTGTCAGAAGAAACCATGAGGAAAACAGTAGTGAAGCACTGCTGCTTCTCCCAGAAAGGTCTACTAGGGAGCCAGAATTTCCACCCCTGTCAGCAGCAACAAGGAATTCTTCCTCTCCCTGGTGCCAATGGAAGCTGAGTGATGAGCCTGGACTTCTATCCCCACCTGGCAATATCAAGGCAGTAACTTCTGTTTAACTGCTAGAGAGTGGTGTCACAGAAGCCTTCTAAAACAGAAGATTTAAATAATATGCAGAGTCTCATAAATAATACCCAAGTGTCCTGGTTTCTACTGAAATCATTCATTATACCAAGAACTTGGGAAAATCTTAACCTGAATGAAAAAAACAGTCAATACATGATAACACTGAGATGACAGAGATAATAGAATTATATGACAATAACTTTATTTGACAGTCTTTTGTATTATATATTTTATATATTAAGTGGTGGGGTTGTGGAGTGGTAAAGGTCCAGAGCCTAGGCTAAGAAAGAATTCTTGAGACGTCTTTGGTGCAAAAAGTGGTTTTATTCAAGCACAGAGACAGGATCCATGGGCAGAAAAAGCTGCTTATGACAATAACTTTGAAGCAAGCATGACAAAAATGTTTCAATGAGAAATTAGAAATACATTTTAAACAAATGAAAAGTGTAAAGTCTCAGAAGAGAAATACCGGATATAAAGAAGAAAATGGGACTTTTAGAACTGAAAAATATGGCAATGGAAATAAAAAGCTCAGTGGGTAAGCTCAACAGCAGAATGGAAGGGAAAGAAGAAAGAATCAGTGAACTTGAATACAGAAGAATAACAATTACCCAATCTAAACTACAGAGGCAAAATAGACTGAAAACAACCAGCAATCTCAGATATCTGTGGGGGTATAAGAGATCTAACATTTGGGTCATTGGAGTCCCAGAAAGAGAGGGGCAAAGGGCAGGACTTGAAGAAATAATAGCTGAAAACACTCGAAATTTGGCAAAAGACCAATGTAGAAATGTACAAATTCAAGATGTTTATTTCCAAATAGGATGACTCTAATGAAGTTCATTCCAACACTTCATAATTGAAGTCTGGAAACTAAAGACAAAGTAAAACTCTTGACAGCAAAAGAAAAACAATACATCACTTACAGGGAAGAAATCAATTCAAATGACAGCAAATTTCCTCTTTAGAAACTAGGGAGGAAACTATGGAAGGAAGTGGCACAAGTGCTGACAGTAAATAACTTTCAACCTAGAATTCTTTATCCAGAGAAAATATTCTTCAGAAATAAAGGAGGAAACCAAACTGTTCTTAGATGAAGTAAAACTAAGGGAATTTGTTGTCAGCAGGTTTATCCTAAAAGAACAGCTAATGGATGTTCTATAAGAGGAAGAAAATAATAAAAGGACTCTTGAAACATTGGAAAGAGTAATGAATGAGTAAAGATAAGGTTGAACATAATACAAATATAATACATTTTACTTCACCTATTGCATTTCTTATTTTTGAAAGATGTAATATAAATTACAATACTGTGATGAAGTTCTAAATGTAGAAAAATATTTCAGAAAATTATACTATAAACATTAGAAGGAAAAGGGATGTAAGGGAAGGTAAGATTCCTGTGCTTCATGCAAACTGGTACAACGTTCATATGAGTAGACTGATATATTACATATATATAATTTATAACCACTAAAAATGCTATACAAGGAGATTTACTGAAAAACACTCTATATAAAACAGAATTTAAAAAAAAAAATGTTCAAGTAACCCACAGGAAAGCAGGAAAAAGAAAACAAAGATGACAGAAAACAAAGTAAAATCACCAACCTAACCCCTAACATAGCAACAATCATATTAAATGTAAATGATATACACACATTGCTTAAAACACAGAAATTTGGAGCATGTTAGAAAACATGACCCAACTATATGCTAACAGAAATTCATTTCAAATATAACTATATAGGTAGGGTAAAAGTTAAAGGATGGGAAAAAATATTACATGTAACACTAGTAAATAGAAAGAACAAGTAACTATATTAATATCAGATAAAATAGCCTTCAGAGAAAAGAAAATTACTAAGTAGAGATAAATTATATAGTGATAAATAGGTCAATCCATCAATAAGACATAGCATATTAAATGTGCATGTGCCAAACAACAGAGCTCTAAAAATATGTGAAGCAAAACTAATAGAACTTAAAGCAGAAATAGACAAATTCACATTATAGTTGGAGACTTCACCACCCCTCTCTCAACAATTGATAGGACTAGAGAGCAAATGAAGAAGAATATAGAACTCAACACCATTAACCAGCAGAACTGACATGTAGAGAACACTCCACCCAACAACATATGGTACACACTCTTGCTAATGCCCAAAGGACATACACCACCACAGATCATATCCTGACCCATTAAATAAAAAACAAATTTAAAAAATTGAAACCATACAGGGGCTCCTGAGTGGCTCAGTCGGTTAAGCATCTGACTTTGGCTCAGGTCATGAACTCACGATTCGTGAGTTCAAGCCCCATGCTAGGCTCTGTGCTGACAGCTCAGAGCTTGGAGCCCGCTTCGGATTCTGTGTCTCCCTCTCTCTCTGCCCCTCCCCCACTTGTGCTCTGTCTCTCAGAAATAAATAAACGTTAAAACATTTTTTAAAATTGAAACCATACAGTGTTTTCTCCATCTGTAATGTAATTAAACTAGAAATTGACAAAAGAAAGAAAATGAGAAAATCTCTAGACACTTGAAACTGAACAGCATATGTTTAAATAATCTTAGTCATAGAGGAAGTTACTAGGGACATTTAAAAAATACTTTGAACTAAAGGAAAATGAAAATACAACATCAAAATTTATGATATGTAACTAAATCAGTACTTTAAGGCCAATATATAGCACTGAATACTTACATTAGAAAAGAGGAAAGTGTCAAATTTGTCACCTAAGCTCTCACTTCAGAATCTAGAAAAAGAAGAGCAAAATGAAGCTAAAGCATGTAAAAGAAAGGAAATAATAAAGACAAAGAAGAAATAAACAAAATTGAAAATAGAAAAAGAATAAAAAAATAAACAAAAAGCTTGTTTTTTAAAAGATAAAAAATGCATTTTTTCAAAGAATCAATAATACTAACAATAAAATTAATCCAAAATTCAATAAAAGACCAATAAAATTGACAAAACTTCAGCAAGACTGGCAAAAAAAAAAAAAGACACACATTACCAATATCAGGAATCAAACAGTGGATATTACCACAGGCTTTGTTAGATATCAAAACAATTTTTTTTAAATACTACAAACACATAACTTTGACAGATAAAAAGAAACAGATCAATTTCTTGAAATGTACCAACTACCACAATTTGCCAATATTAATTAGATAACTTGAATAGCCTTATAGCAATTAGGGAGATTAAATTTTTAAAAATTAATAGACTTGCATTTTTAGAGCAGTTTTACGTTTTTAAGTTTATTTATTTATTTTGAAAGAGAGAAAGAAAGAGTGAGGGAGGGGCAAAGGGAGAGAGGGAGAATCTCAAATGGACTCTGTGCTGTCAACTCAGACAGCACATGGGGCTCAATCCCATGAACAGTGAGAGCATGACCTGAGCTGAAATCAAGAGGGGGACACTCAATGAACTGAGCCACCCAGGCGCCCCTTGAGCAGTTTTAGGTTTATGAAAATCTGAGCAGAAAGCACAGAGATTTTCCCTACAGTCTGCTTCCAGGTTCCCCCATTACTGATATTATTGCATTAATGTAGTACATATGTTACAATTGGTGAACCAATATTGATATATTGTTATTGACTAAATTTCATAATTTACGTTAGGGTCACTCATCTGTACAGTTCTACAGATTTTTTAAAACAGACTTTCAGTTTTAGAGCAATTTTAGGTTAACAGAAGAATTGAGCAGGAAGTACAGAAAGTTTCCATATACTGTCGGCTCCAATGCACTCACAGTTTCCTCCACTATCAACATCCCACACTAGAGCATATTTGTTGTACTTGATTAATCTACACTGACATATCCTTATCATCCAAAGTCCATAGCTTACATTAGGATTCACTCTTGCTGTTGTACATTCTATGAGTTTGGACAAATGCATAAAGACATGTATCCACCATTATAGTATCATGCAGAATAGTTTCATTGCCCTAAAAATCCTCTGTGTTCTGCCTATTTATCCCTATTTTTCCCCAGCCACCCCCCCCCACACTGATCTTTGTAACATCTCCATAGTTTTGCCTTTTCCAAAATGTCATATAGTTGGAATTGTATAGTGTGAGGATTTTCAGATTAGCTTCTTTCACTCAATAATTTGCATTTAAGATTCCTCCATATCTTTTCATGGCTTCATAGTTCACTTCCTTTTTGTTGCTGAATAATATTCCATTATATGTACGTACCACAATTTATATATCCATCAACACAATAATATATCCATTGACATATCTTGGTTGTTTCCAAGTTTTGGAAATTATAAATGAAACTGCTATAGACACGTGTGTGTGTGTTTTTGTGTGGACGTAATCTT
Organism: Panthera leo; assembly: GCF_018350215.1. Classification (NCBI taxonomy): domain Eukaryota; kingdom Metazoa; phylum Chordata; class Mammalia; order Carnivora; family Felidae; genus Panthera; species Panthera leo. The sequence goes on along the minus strand of NC_056684.1, from coordinate 19,706,845 downwards.
TCAATTCATTTGGGTAAATACCAAGAATTGCAATTGGATTGAGTAGTAAAACTATATTCAACTTTGTAAGAAATTGCAAAACTGTGTCCCAAAGTGGCTATACCATTTTGTATATCTACCACTAATAAATGAGAGTTTCCTTTGCTTCACATACCAGCATTTGGTATTGTCAGTATTTTGGATTTTGGTCATTCTAATAGGTATATAGTGGTACCTTATTGCTGTTTTAACTTGAAATTAATTAATAATATGTCATGTTTTGCAACTTCCCATATGCTTATTTGTCATAAGCGTATCTTCTTTGGTGAGATGCCTATTTAGATTTTTGCCAACTTTTTAATTGGGTTGTTTGTTTTCTTATTATTGACTTTGAAGAGTTCATTGCACATTTTGTATACAATTCCCTTATTGGTTATGTGTTTTGCAAATATTTCATTGTAGTCTATGACTTATCTTTTCATTCTCTTAAAAGTGTCATTCATAGAACAGAAGTTTATTTTATTTTAATGAAATACATCTTATCAATATTTTCATTGTGCTTTTGGTGTATCTAAAAAGTCATTGCAAAACCCAAAGTCATCTAGGTTTTTCTCTTATGTTATAGCCTATAAGTGTTACAGTTTTTTGTTGTACATTTAGATCTATGATCCATTTTGAGTTAATTTTTGTGAAAGACATAAGGTCTGTGTTTGAATTACTTGGTATATGTTTGTTTAGTTTCTCTAGCATCATGCCCTGAAAAGACTTTCCTTTCTCCATTGAATTGCTTTTGCTGCCCTTTGTCAAAGAGCAGTTGACTATACTTGTGGGTGTCAATTTCTGAGTTATCTGTTCTGTTCCATTTGTCTATTCTTTCACAAAAACCATACTTCCTTGATTACTGTATCTTCACAGTAAATATTGAAACTGGATAGTCTCAGTCCTCTGACTTCATTCTTTTTCTTCAAGATTGTATTGAATATTCTGGGTCCTTTGCCTTCCATATTAACTTTAGAATCAGTTAATTTGTGTCCAAAAAATACCTTGGATTTTTATTAAGATTGTGTTGAATCTATACACCAACAATAGTTGGGAAGAAGTAAAATCTTAACAACATTAAGTCTTCCTATGTATGAACATGGAATACATCTCCATTTGGTTAGTTTTCTTTAAATTCTTTCATCAAAGCTTTATGGCTTTCTATAAATGTTTTGTACATATTATGTTATATTTATGCTTAAGTATTTCATTTTTTGGTGCTAATGTAAGTGGTGCTATGTTTTCAATTCAAATTATTATTGTTCATTTCTAGTTTATAGAAAATCAATTGATAATTTTTATATTACCCTGTATATCACAACCTTCCTCTTATCAGTTATTAGTTTCAGAGATTTTTGTTTGTTTAAAAATTCCCAAGAAAGAATAACCAGGAACAGATGGCTTCCCCAAGCATTTAAAGCATATTTAAAACCCATTCTACACAATCTTTCCAAATATGGAAGAGGGGGGAACACATTCCAATTCATTTTATGAAGCTAATATTATCCTAATGCAAACCCAGACAAAGATAGTACAAAAAAGTTAAACCACAGACAATATCCCACTTTAATATAGATACAAAAGTTCTTAACACAGTATTAGAAAACCCAATTCAGGAATATATCTTTAAAAAGCCAACAATGAATTGTGCCAAGTAGGATTATTTCCAAGAATGCAAGCCTGATTCAATATTCAAAAATCAATCAATATAACCCAATCTTAATCCTGTTTAGACTAAGAAAGAAAAAATCATATAATTGTATCACTTGATACAGAAAAGCATTCAACATAATTTAATGCACATTAATGATTTAAAATTTCTCGGGAACCTAGGAGTAGAGGAGAACTTTCTCTACTGGACAAAGGACATCTACAAAACACTTAAAACTAACATTATACTCAATACTTAACTGAAAAACTGAATGTTTTCCCTCTAAATTTGAGAATAAGACAAAGATGCCCATTCTCATCACTCACCCAACATAGTAGAGAAGTTCTAACTAGTGAAATAAGGTAATAAAAGGAAGTAAAAATTATACAAATCACAAAGGAAGAACTAAAAGTATCCCTATTTGCAGATTATATGATTGTTTATGGAGAAAATCCCAAGGAATCTACCCCCCAAAATGCTGAACTAGGCAAGGACACAAGAAGATCAACACACAGAAATCAATTGTATTCCTTTCTACTATTAATAAACATATGGATGCTGAAATTTAAAATATAGTATCATTTACAATTGCTAAAAAAAAAAGGAAAACTTACATGTAAATCTAACAAAACACATATAGGACTCATATGCTGAAAATTTACAAAACACTGATGATAGAATTCAGAGAGGCTCTAAACAAATGGTTAGACATACCGTGTCCATGGATTGGAAAACACAATATCGTAAAGATACCAATTCTCTCCAAATTTATCTATTGGTTAAATGTAAATTCCTACCAAAATCCCAGGAGTTAAGTTTATTTATTGAGAGAGAGAGAGAGAGAGGAGTGTGCAAGCATAGGAGAGGGGCAGAGAGAAAATCCCAAGCAGGTTCTGTGCTGTCGGCGAGGAGCCTGATGCAGGGTTCAATCCCACCAATTGTGAGATCATGACCTGAGCCTGAAATTAAGAGTCAGATGCTTGAACTGACTGAGCTAACCAAGCGCCCTGGGAGTTTTTTTGTTTTGTTTTTGTGTTTTGGTAGCTATATATACAGATAGAAATATAGATTCTAAAATTTATGTGGAAAGGAAAAGGAACTAGAGGAGTTGAAACAATTTTGAGAAAGAAGAATAAATCGGGAAGAACAAGTCTATCCAATTTCAAGATTTATTGTTTAGCAATGGTGATCAAGACTATGTGGTATTGGTAAAGGGACAGAAACATATATCAATGGGACATAAAAGAAAACCCAGAAATAGACCCACACAAATATGCCAAACTGATTTTTTTTTACAAAGGTGAAAAAAGAATTCAATGCAGGGAGGAGAGACTTTTCCCAATTAATGGTGCTGGAGAAACTAGATATCTGGAGGGGGCAAAAATGAGCCTCTACCTATACTGCATACTTTACACAAAAAAAGTTAGTTGAAATAAATTATAGATTTAAACATAAAATGTAGAATTATGAAATTTTAAGAAAAAAGAATCATAGGATACAAACTTTGGGCTAGGCAAAGAGATCTTAATACCAAAGGCACAATCCATAAAGAGAAAATTGATAAATCTGACTTCATCAAATTTTGGTCTATGAAAGGCTCTGTTAAGCAACGAAAAGATAAGCTGCTACAAATTAGAAGAAAGCACTGCAAACCACATAAAGGACAAAGGACCAGTATCTGTAACAGGTAAACAACTTTTGAAACTCAACTGTAAGTAAATAAACAATTCAATTAGAAAATTGGGCAAAAGACATGAATAGACATTTCGCTGAAGGGGATCTACAGGTGTAGAGGAGCTCATGAAAAGATGTTCAATACCACCAACCATTAGGGAAATGCAAATTGAAACCACAATGAGATATTAATGCACACCTATCATAATGGCTAAAATAAAAAGTGGTGACAATACCAAATGTTAGCAAGGACGCAGAGAAACTGGCACACTCACTTATGCACTGCTGGTGGAAATGTAGATGGCACAGCCACTCTGGAAAACAGTTTGGCGGTTTCTTAAGAAATAAACCTGCAATTACCATACAACCCAGCAATTGTGTTCCTGGGCACTTATCCTGGAGAAATCAAGACTTAGGTTCATGTAAACAGCCTGTACATGAATGTTCATAGCAGCTTTATTCATAATAGCCAACAACTGAAAACCAACCAGAGGTTTGTCCATGAGCACGAAGTTGAACTGTGGTACATCACCCCCAAGAAGACTACTCAGCAACAAAAAGGAATAACTACTGATACATTCAACAATGCATATGAATCTCCAGGGAATTAAGCTGAGGGAAAAACAAACAAACAAACAAACAAACCCAACAGATTACTTAGTATATGAGTTCATTTAAGTAATATTCTTGAAATGACTAAATAATGAGAATGGAGAATATGAAATGGAGTAGCCAGGGCTAATCCACCTTGCCAGGGCTTAAGGTGGGAGTGAAGTGGCTATAAAGGGCCACAATCCTTGTGATGATGAGAATGTTCTGAATCTTGATGGAATCTATATCAGTTTCCTGGTTGTGATATAGCATGCCACAGTTTTGCAAGATGTTACCTACCGTTGGGAGAAACTGGGTAAAGGGTATATTGTGTCTCTCTGTATTCTTACAACTGCATATAAACCTGCAATGATCTAAAAATTAAAAGCTTAATTTTTAAAAAGCAAGAAATATATAAATTATCTAGTAGTGCTAACCAGTGTGATACAAGCCTACAGTGGGTGTCAGTAGAAATTCTCCCTGACAATTCCAGATATGACCCCAATGCAAGTGTGTATCCATCATTTGGTGCATGCCCCAAGTGGATGTGGAAAACATTTAAAAGTGGAATTCCAAGTAGGTAGGATCTGTCATCTTGTCCAGGTTCTGTCTCAAGCCAGCTGGCTAACTGTGAGTGTAGTATTTGGTTGCTTTGAGCAGAAAATAACAGAATATAGTACCAGTTCATGCAATACAGGTATTATTATCTAATCCAATGGGAAGCAGGGATAGGCAGCTACAAGGTAGATCTGTGCTTATTAATTGGCCTTTCTGAGTTCTCTAAGATGGGTGCAGCAACTTAAAGCCACACAGCCTGTTATGTAAAGCCACGTGTACAAAGCCACAGAAAAGAGGACAGCAAAATAGGAATCTTTTCATCTCATCCCTTTCTCTCACTGTGGGAAGAAAATGATCCCACAATTTCCTACCAGATTTCTCCTTTTGGAGAAGTCATTGGTCCAAAACAGTCATATACCTGTTCTACCCCCTTGATTACTGGTGGAGGGACTCGTGATTCATTCTTTATTGCTGAGTGAATAGCCACCCAGAAACAACTGGAGTTCTGTCAGGAAGAAAGAACAGAGAAGAACTGTTGGATGGGCAAGCAACAGGCCTGCCATAGTGGAAAGCTGGCCTCTGCCTCATGGTTCTGAGTCTTCTGGGTGAAGGATCTATGCTGCTTATGCATAGTCTTCCCTCTGAAATCTTGGAGAGGTTCTCCCTGAGGGACAGTGGGCTGTGGGGTGCTGGGTTTTGTGGTCAGCCCACACTATGGCCTCTTATCCATCCAGTGTATCCATCCATACATCAAAATAGAATGGGCCATCTTTGGCAAGACACCTGGCTCAGATACTTGCCCCACCACCTGTATCTCTATGCCAGAGAAACAGAAGTTCTCTGGCTTCCTCAGAACTTTTCTGTAGCAATAACGGGCCTGCCAAGGTGGCCTGAGGACCCTGTAATGGATGAGCATCAATGAGATTAGCAGAAATAAGAAAGAGATGAGCTGATAGTTGGCAAGTACACCTTATCTCTCTATATCAAGCAAGATCTTTAAGACATTCTTCATTCATTCCCTGGGGAGCTAGAAAATGCCCAAGACTCCTCCGTGTGTGTGCGGTTTAATATAAGTGCCCGTTAAATTTCTCCTGCAATTTAGAGGACTACATCTGGTTGGCTATCTTGGTCAGCTTTAGGATATTGGTTTGAAAAAGGGTCATAAATTTTATTTTCAATTTTGTTTCTGTGGCTTTTATACTTTAATATGCCCCTGCAGACTTGCTGAGCCTGACGGTCAGGTGAAGGAGAGAAATGGGTAGTGGAGAAGAGTCTTCCACCCCATGAGACATATTTCAGCCTCAGAAAGAGTCCTTCCCCCTCTTTGTGGGTGTCAGGCCAGTTTGGGGCTGAAATCAGCATGTGGTGTAGGATTGAAGGTGCATGTGTTCTGTCTGGCCAGCTCTTTTGAGGAGACAACCCCTCCTTCCTTCTCTCAGTTGGGGATGACCCCACCTTCTGGCTCCAGGGTTCACATGTGACCCAAATCCAGCCAATCAGAGAATTCCACCCCATCAATGGGCAGGAGCAACCAAAGCTGGGCCAATCGTAGCCTTCACTGCAGCTGCTGGGCAACGTAGCTCCTGGGTCCAGCTATGCCTGAAGTTGGATGCTCCTATGGCGGTCCCCATTTCACAAAGCAGTAAGTACCCCACCTGCCCTCCTTTTAAACTTATAGGTGATTTTGAGTTGGTGTAGTCTCTTGCAACTGAAAGAGTCTTGAATAATATGAGTCTTTTGAATACTAAATCTAGGGTATGCATTAGGTGTTCCTCATGACATCAACACTGGCCTCCACCCCCAGGTCTTCCTCCACAAACATTGACATTCGAAGTGTCAGAAGGCTTGCAGCCTCTTTTCAGCATTACTACTGCACACCTGCCAGGACCCATGAGGGTAATTTTTCCTGCCCCTGGCTTTGGTTTTCTCTGCTATATAATGAGTTGCCTACCTACAAATATGTGACACTGAAATGAGAAACCAGAGATAGCACAAAAGTATAATGTCTGATAATCCCTGACCTGTAATTCCCATGTCCAACCAGTTTTGAAACTGGAGGTTTTTTTCCTAGTTTTCTTGATGGCCAAAAACTGACCTGCAGTGACATGGGATTGTCTATATATAGTCTATGATAGCTCCCATCCCTCTGGGGCTTCTCATATCCTTGAGTCTCCCCTGAAAGTACTTCCAGCTTGATCTGCTCAATGCGCACTTAATGTCATCTGATTCCTGTGGCTTCTATGTCACTCAGAAAAAGGAACCAAGCCTCACACCCTACTCAGAGAAAGTGCATCTGTCCTTGTCTTCAAGGTGGTTATAAGATTTCTTCTCCCTCCCTTTTCCCTTCTGTCTTTTTCTCTTACACACACACACACACACACACACACACACACCGCCTTGGGGTGGGAAGAGTAAGGCACAACATTATTACTTACGGATTCAAAGGAATGAATAGTCATGAAGAATGCAGGCAGGGGTGGGAGAGGTGGGGGGAGCCAGTGATGACAGGTCCCAGTCAGGAATGGGCACTGGTGGCAGATAATGTTTGGCCACCTTCTCTCCATCCTGGCTTCCTTAGATGGAAGGCCTTCTTGAGGCCGCAAATTTCAAGACTGAATTTCCCAGACTCACTTGCCTCTGGACTATCAGAGGCAGGGACAATTAGACAATTAGGTACAAGATACCTGGAAAAGAAGATGAGGCTGAGGCTTCATTTCTGCTGCTTCCATTCTGCTCTGTTGGCAAGTACGGTGAAGGAGACATTTGGTTCTTCTGCAGCAGTGGACATGAAAGACAGGTGGAGCATATCTATATGGCTGGTGTGGCTTGTGGCTGATTGCTGAGAGCTGGGTGGGCTTCCTGAGCACAGGGGCTGTGCTGGGAGCCAGTGACTGACTCCCCATCCCCCACTTCCTAATCGTACCAGAGGTGGCTGCTTGCTTAGGGTCCAGTTCTGCAATGGGAGAACCATTCCTGAAGCCACACTTGGCCCAGATGAGTTTGTGCATCCCCAATCCCTTCTATTAACTCCCTGCCTGCAAGGTGGTTTCTGTGATTTGCACATGGACCCTGAGCATCACAGGAGCACATGAAGGGCTATTCAGAAGTCATTTAGAATAAAGAGAAAGAAATATTCTAGAGGACTAGGTGCTCTGAAGGACCTTGTGTGAGGAAGAGTTGGAGTAGGTCTGGAAGTGTCTTGGGTAATGTGGATGGGGAGAGAGGGTGGATCATGCAGAATTTCTAAGAGAGCAGTTCTAGAGAGATGACCTTGAAACAATGTTCTAGATGCAGCTCCAGGATGTGTGCATCCTTCTTCCTGCCCCTCTGGGCCATAATATGCATCTTAACAAATTTAGAAGAATAGAAATCACACAGCATCTGGTCTCAGATCACAATGGAATTAAACTAGAAATAACAGAAAGTAACTGGAAAATCCTAAAGAAGAAATCTCAAGAGAAATTTTAAGATATTTTAAACTAAGTGAAAAAATGAAAACACAACTTATAAAGTTATAAAAATTTGTGGGACTTGGGGGAGACAGCAGTCTCACCCAAGAAGATATCCCAGCATGGAGACCCTGGGGAGACCTCAGGCTTATTTTGATCCAGGAAGAGAAAGGAACACAGAAGCAAGATTATTTACCATAGAAAAGGACTTGTTCAGGCCAAGAAGGAAGGATTTGTGGAAGGACCTGGATGGGCACTGACAGTGAGGATGAGTGGGTCTAGGGTACCCCAAGGTAGAGACAAAAACAAGAGAATGGAGACAAGTGGCATCATCTGTCCCTGGGATGATACTTCCCCTTCTCTGCCCATTGCTGGGTTGCAGGTTAACTCTGAGGCTGGGAATAAGCCCACCCATCCATAATTTGAGTAAATAAACCCTCAAATAAAACGAAATGGAAATGGTTTCATTTGCTGTGGTCCTATGATGAATTATAGATCATTAAATTGGTCCATGATTTTCCATTTGTCATTAATTTTTTTTTTCCTGATGAATTTATAGTGGCTGATTTTTGAAAAAAGTCTTTAGCAGGGCAAAATGTGGTGGAAAGAAATGGTATTGTTGTTCCTCTCCGATCCCTGTTTTCTCCATCTGCTACTGATCTGTGTGTGTGGCCCCCCGTCAGAGCTCAAGAGAGCTGGGCACAGCTGGAGTACTGGGGTTTTCTGCCTCTGGAGGGGGGTGGTAAGGGGCAGTGGGGGGGCATTGAGAGGGAAGAAGACCAAGCACCCAGTTTTCTAACCAGAACCCCACCATTCACAGCCACTTGACCACAGCCAACTGCCACATGGGATTAGCTATGGGCCTTGTGCCTGGAGCTTCCCACCAGCCTTCCATGCTGGGAAGTCTCAGAAGCATGCAGCTCTGCTTCTGGCCAACCTCACAGCCTGGCTCAAGCCCTTCAGCTCCCCTCGTCTTCCCTAGGGTCTCTCTTTGCTGTCCCACCCTATCCCGCCACCCTCTGGCCACACAACCCATTTAATTTTTATCCATTCTGATGGGTCTCTGGGTTTTACTTACATTTGGATACTGAACATCTCTTTACATGCTTATAAATGGAGTTCTGTGAATTGCCTGTTTATATCCTTTGTTCATTTTCTATTATGTTGCTGCTTCTTTTGCCAATACACAGAGCCTCTTTATATATTATGGATATGAATTCTTTGTCTACTATGTATAGTGAATATTATTTCTCAGCCGGTCCCTTATCTTTTCCCTTTTTTTTTTAACTTTATTTATTTTGAAAGAGAGACAGAGCGAGTGGGGAGGGACAGAAAGAGAGGAAGAGAGAGAGAACCCCAAGCAGGCTCTGCACTGTCAGCATGAAGCCCCGTGTGGGGCTCAAACTCACAAATCATGAGATCATGACTTGAGCCAAAACCAGGAGTCCAATGCTTAACTGACTGAGCCATTCAGGTGCCCCTCTTTTTCCTTTTTGTTAGTGGCAGTTTCTATTTTCTTTTCTCTTGTTTTGTAGTAAAAATGTTTATGTTTTTATGTCATTAAATTTGTTCATCTTTTCCTTCTGGTTCTTGGTTAGGAAGTCTTTTCCAATCCCAAGATTACAAAAATACTCTTTACTATCTTCTGATTCTTTCATGGTTTTGCGTTTTACATTTAGATCTTTAATAGGTCTGGAATTTACTTTTGGGTGTGGTGTGTGAGAAAGGAATCAAAGTTATTTTTTTCTCCAAATCATCCAAAAACTAGTTATTGATGAGTCCATTTTTTTCTCACTGTTATTTCAATATTGGAAATCTATTAATGTAATTTACTAGCATGTTAAGGGGAAGATAAATAGTCATCTTGGTACATTTCTTTTTTTTTAACGTTTATTCATTTTTTTGAGAGACAGAGATAGCAAGTGGTGGAGGGGCAGACACACACACACACACACACACACACACACACAATTTGAAGCAGGCTCTAGGCTCTGAGCCGTCAGCACAGAGCCCTATGTGGGGCTCGAACTCACAAGCGGTGAGATCATGACCGGACCCAAAGTTGGAAGCTTACCCGACTGAGCCACCCAGGCACCCCTCATCTTGGTACATTTCTTAAATTTAAAAACATGACACTAACCCTGAGCAAAATTCTCAACAAGTTAAAAGTAAAAGGAAACATTTTCAACCTAAAAAAAAAAACATAGTTATCAGTATTGGCTCATCAATTGTAACAAATGTGCCACACTAATGCAAGATGTTAAAAATAGGGAAATTATAAATTAGTGGGGTGAGTGGTTTATGGGAACGTTATGCTTTCCACTTAATTTTTTCTGTAAATGTAAAACTGCTTAAAAATCAAAAATGGAATAAAATTAAAATAACACACCACAGCAAACATATTTACTGGTGAAACATTGTAAGCATTCTCATTAAAATCAAAATAAGTCATTTAGATGATATAAATATCTTTTCCTATATTATTTCCTATTCCAAGGCAACCATAGTCCGTGTTTCTTAATTCCTTATTCTGTGACATGGGGACATTATGTCTCCACTCACACTCAGCTCTGCTTACCACCTTGTGTTGACACATCTCTACTCTTACACTGTCAAGATTGATAAAGTTTATCTGTAGCTTTATTTATAGGTTGATTCTCAAAGGTGAAAACCAACATACAAGCAAAAATCAAGCTAATGTGATTTTCACTGCTTAAATTTTGCCACTGCCAAGGCAAGTCATGTGCCAGAATTAGGTTTCCTTCTTTTTGGATCTACTGTCGGTATCCTCGGGTCACTGAAAAAAATGTTTCACTTGGTCTGTGTTTCACATTGTCTACTATTCAAGATCGTGACATATTTTGGTTTGTTTCGTATTTGGATCATATATTTAAATTTTTTTATTAAGTTTATTTCTTTACTTAGAGAGAGAGAGAGAGAGAGAAGAGGAAGGCAGTGATAGAGGGAGAAAGAGAGAATCCTAAGCAGGGTCCACACTGTTAGCTCAAAGCCCAATGCTGGACTCCATCTCACAAACCGTGAGATCACCACCTGAGCTGAGATCAAGATCAGATGCTTAACCAACTGAGCCACCAAGGCGCCCCTGGATCATATCTTTTATGCTCAGTTTGCTTTTCTTTTGAAGAGAAGAAGCATACATCTTATTCAACACATGCCTGCTAGTTCCCAGCTTCCTACCATTCTATATTGCTTAGAATTCATTTCATTCTTATTCTTGAATCCCACCAAAATCCTATGCTAATTTGGATCAGGTGCTTCATATATATTTTCATGGAGTATCTTGATGCCTTTCTGTTTCCATCTTTACATGGTCTGCCTTTGTCATGACTTGTGTGCTGGAAGCACGTTGTACTTCATGGAGCCTTTTTTTTTCCCCATAGGTTCTCCTTCCCAAGCCTCTGACCTCCTGCTCCAGTGTGATGCCTTACTGTTCATTTGCAGACTTGGGGCTTCTTCTGGCTGTTATTCTGGGTTTGGAACCATTGTTTCCTGGACTCTTAGTTTTCCCATTTGTTTGTTCATTCCCTTATTTTGCTGGAGTATTCTTCCTACGAAAAAATGCATGGGAGGTGAACTTTTTGAATTCACAGGAATCTAAAAGTTTCTTTAATGTGTCCTCACACTTTATGGTTTCTTTGGCTGGGCTTTTTAGATTGGAGCCATTTTCCTTCAAGATTTGCAAGCTCTGTTCCATAGTGTTCCAGCATCTGGCAGTGCTGCCAGTCCACTACTTGTCTGACTCCCATTTCTTAGAGGGCTTTTTCCCCTCTGGAAGCTTTTTAGGACTTTTTCTTGATCCTGGCTGTTCTGAAAATTAACCATGTGTGTTTAGATATGGGTCTTTGTTTCATTCAGGATGCTTTTAGCTGCAAGTAATACAACTCTCAACATAAGACAATTTGAAAAACAACACAAATCCAGACTTCAAGGTGTATTACAAAGTTGTAATCATCAAGACAGTATGGTACTGGCACAAAAACAGACAGATCAATGGAGCAGAATAGAGAACTCAGAAATAGACCCACAAATGTATGGCCAACTAATCTTTGACAAAGCAGGAAAGAATATCCAATGGAATAAAGACAATCTCTTCAGCAAGTGGTGCTGAGAAAACTGGACAGCGACATGCAGAAGAATGAACCTGGACCACTTTCTTACACCATACACAAAAAGAAACTCAAAATGTATGAAAGACCTAAATATAAGGCAGGAAGTCATCAAAATCCTAGAATAGAAAGCAGGGAAAAACCCCTTTGACCTCGGCTGCAAAATTTCTTAGTCAACACGTCTCCAGAGGCAAAGAAAATGAAAGCAAAATGAACTCTTGGGACCTCATCAAGATAAAAAGCTTCTGCACAGCAAAGGAAATAATCAGAAAAACTAAAAGGCAATGGGAGAAGACATTTGCAAATGACATGTCAGATAGAGGGTTAGTATCTAAAAACAATAAAGAACTTATCAAACTCAACACCCAAAAAACAAATAATCCAGTGAAGAAATGGGCAAAAGACATGAATAGACACTTCTCCAAAGAAGACATCCAGATGGCCAACCGACACATGAAAAAATGCTCAACATCACTCATCATCAGAGAAATACAAATTAAAACCACAATGAGGTACCACCTCACATCAGCCAGAGTGGCTAAAATTTCCAGCCACTCTGGAAAACAGTATGGAGGTTCCTCAAAAAATTAAAAATATAACTACCCTTTGACCCAGCAATTGCACTGCTAGGTATTTATCCAAGGGTTACAGGTGTGCTTTTTGAAAGGGCATATGCACCCCAATGTTTATGGCAGTGTTATCAACAATAGCCAAAGTATGGGAAGAGCGCAAATGTCCATCGACAGATGAATGGATAAAGAAGATGTGGTACACACACACACACACACACAATGGAGTATTACTCAGCAATCAAAAAGAATGAAATCTTGCCATTTGCAACTACGTGGATGGAACTAGAGGGTATTATGCTAAGCAAAATTAGTCAGTCAGACAAATTTCATATGACTTCACTCATATGAGGAATTTAAGATACATAACACATGAACATAAGGGAAGGGAAACAAAAATAATATAAAAACAGGGATGGGGACAAAACATAAGAGACTCTTAAATGTGGAGAACAAACAGAGGGTTACTGGAAGGGTTGTGGGAGGGGGGATGGGTTAAATGAGTAAGGAAGACACTTGTTAGGATGAGCACTAGGAGATGAATCACTGGAATCTACTCCTGAAATCATTGTTGCACTATATGCTAACTTGGATGTAAATTAAAAAGTTAATTAATTAATAAAAAAAGAGACAAGATTAATTGGCTCATATAAGCCCCAAAGAAAGGTAGTTCCAGAGTTGGTTCAACCTTGCCATTAAGGCCCTATCTTATCTCCACCTTCTCTTTCTCCCGACCTGCAAAGGGCTGTAGTGACTCCAGGCACCACATTCTGTAGTATTCAGAGTAAAAGAGGGGGCCATGTTATTGTGTTTTATTTTAAGAACTATGAAATCGACCACAGACTCCCTCCTGGGAGACTTTTCTAATATCTCATCAGTTAGAATTGGGTCACATGCCTCTTCCTATGCTGGTGACAAGAATGATCATGACTGGGTTGGAGCCAGTCTCTGGGGCTAGGGCTGCACAGAGGAACATGAAGACTTAAAAAAAAAAAAAATCAAGGTTCTGTTATTTAAAAAAAAAGGGAATAATTACTGTTGAATACTAGCCCATTTCTTTTATTTTTTCAATTTTCATTTCATGCTTTGAGCTATAAAAGCTCAGAATTCTGACACCAATCATCTCAAAACGATGCAAAACAACTCATAATATTTACAAGCATTTCTCTTATGTCTTTCCTCTTTAAACAATGGCGTGATCAGTACGACATGGTTTTCTTGGAGGGACATATGAACAGATAGGCAGACAAACAGATAGATAGATAACAGAAAGCCAGAACCAATTCATCAGTAAGTATATCACTATTAATCCTTCCAACCCATCCTCTGCATTTTTAACAGAAAGAGAATATGGCTTTTGCCCAATGGGAAGAGCTGTTTTCAAGTAAAAATTAGAAGTTTGATGGATGAGGCAGGAAAAGACTTCTGAAGCAAATGTTTTTAAACTATTTTAGCTGTTTTTTTTCCTGGCATTTATATCCATATTTCTATATAACTTGACTATACTTCTATTTTCTTGAGTTTTCAATTTTAGATATCATCTACTGATAAATCCCTCTCCATTTCCTGTCTACAAACACACATGTGCCTCCCCTCCTGGTAATATTGTTATATCGGTTTTTAAGTCTGTATGTATTTGTGTTTACATTATTAATGTGCAACTGTTCCTCACAGCTGAGTCATATAGTGTGACTATATATATAGTGATTATATATGTGTGTATATATATATATATATATATATATACGCACACACATACACACAGATAACACATGCATACAATGGAATATTACACATCCATAAAAAGGATAAGATTGTGCCATTTGAGACAACATGGATGGACCAAGAGGGTATTATGCTAAGTGAAATAAATCAACTGAGAAAAACAAATACCATAGGATTTTATTCATAAGTGGAATCTAATCCCCCAAAATCCAGATGAACAAACAACAGAAAGCAGAATCGGGCCTATAAATACAGAATATACTTATGGTCTCTGGGTGTGGCAGGTGGGTGGGAGCATGGATTGGGAAAAATGGGTGAAGGGGAGTGGGAGATACAGGATATATATCTTCCTATATCTTCCTTTCTCGTGTGTGTGTGTGTGTGTGTGTGTGTGTGTGTGTGTCTTTTCCTTTTGCCTCTTGATGAACACTTAGGTTGGTTCCCTATCTTGGCTATTGTAAATAATGCTGCAATAAACATAGGGGTGCATATATCTTTTCAAATTAATGTTTTTGTTTTCTTTGGGTAAATACCCAATAATGGAATTATTGGATCATCTAATATTTCTATTTTTAATTTCTTGAGGAACTTCCACACTGTTTTCTGAATAGGAGGAGATATTTGAAAATTATATACATAGTAAGGGGTAATATCCAAAATATATAAAGAACTTATACAACACCAGCTTCATTTTTGAATTGGAGACATCTTTCTCAGAGTCCCTTGCCTACTGTTCTAATCTGGCATTGTCACTTCCACTGCTGCACAGTCCTAAGATTTTAATACTATTCTTGGCATTCCCTTTGCCTGTTTCTTATGTTGAAGCCCTTATTTTCTAAATCTGCAGAATTCAACTCTGTCAATGTATGTAGGCATTTTTAATTGAAATAATATCCAGATCCCATAAAATTCACCCTTGTAGGGTGACCACTTCAAAAACTGTACGACTGAGTGATTTTATTACATTCACAGAATTGTGCCACTATCTAATTCCAGAACATTTCATCACCCCAAAAAGAAACCCCATATCCTTTAGCACTCATTTTCCCATTCCTTCCTCCCTCCAGGTCCTGGAAACCACTAATATACTTACTGTCTCTATGGATTTGCTTATTCTAGACATTTCGAATCAATAGAACTGTATAATATATGACCTTCTGTGTCTGGCTTCCTGCACTTAGCATAATGTCTTCAAGGTTCATCCATGTTATAACATGTATCCATACTTAATTCCCTTTTATGGCCAAATAATATTCCATTGTATGGATATATCACATTTTGTTTATCCATTTACCTGTTGATAAGCATTTAGATTGTTTATACTTTCTGGCTATTATAAATAATGCTGCTAGTTTCATATGCAAGTTTATGCAAGTTTTTTTGTGGACATGTTTTTAATTCTCCTGGGTAAGTGTAAGTATACTAATGCAAGTACACTTGACCCATACATAAATATAAATATATTACCTATTCATTTTGATGAGGCACATCCTCCAGTAGCTTCCTGAGAAAGGATGCAGGGCAACACGTTTTGGGGACCTTGAGTGTTTGCAAATGTCTTTATTACACACCCACACTTTGATCATACACTTATCAGGAGGAAATCATTCTCTCTGCATTTTGAAGGCATTTTCTCCATGGTCTTCTAGTTTCCAGGGTTGCCTATGGGAACTCCAATGCCATTTGAACTACTTTTTACTCCAGATTCTTTCTATATGACCATTGTTTCATTTCTGAAAGTTCATAGGAACTTCTCTTCTAGTATTCTGAAATTTCACAAAGATGTCCTTAGTGTAGGATTTTTTTTTCACATATTAGAGTGGATATTTGGTGGACTCTTTCAACGTGGAAACTCATCTGTTAGGTTTGGGAAATTTTGTTGTACTATGCCTGTGGCAGTTTTCTTCTCTTTCTTGCCTTTGTTCTTGCTTCCGGATGTTCTATATCAGTTATGTGTTGCTGTGTAGCAAACTATCCCCCAATTTAGTGGCTAAAACAACCACTTATTTAGCTGAAGATTCTGGAGGTCAGTAATTTGGTTTGGGCTTAGGTGGGCAGCCTTCCTAGTATTGGCTGGGCTCATTCATGCATCAGTGGTCAGCTGTTGGGCTTGTTAGTAATTGGCTGGTATAGGATGGTGTCAGCTAGTATAGTTCATCTCCCTCCACACACTCTCATCTTCCAGCAGGCTAATCTAGCTGTGTTCACATGGCAGCTGGATAGAGCTCTGAAAAAGCAAGCCGGAGTGTACAAGACTCAAGGGCTTTGACTCAGCACTCGTATGTCTCTTCTGTCACATTCTGTTGGCTAAAGCAAATTATAAGTCCAGCTCATATTCAAGGGGAGGAAAAATAAACTCCACTTTTTGTGGGCAGAAACTACAAAGTCATATTGCAAAAGGCAGGTGCCATGTACTGAATATCTGTGTCCTCCTAAAAATTCATATGTTGAAACCATAATACCCAATGTGATGGTATTTAGAAATGGGACCTTTGGGAGGTGATCAAGTCATAAGGGTGGAGCTCTCATGATGGCATTAATGCCCTTATAAGCAGAGAAATCTTGATTCTGCTCTCTCTCTCTCTCTCTCTCCCTCTGCCATGTGAGGATACAATGAGAAGATGGCCATCTGTAAACCAGGAAAAAGGCTCTCACCAGGCATCAGGCCTGCCAGCACCTTGATCTTGGACTTCCCAATCTCTAGAACTGTAAATATAAATATTTGTTAAGTCACCCAGCCTGTGCTATTTTTTTATAACACTATGAACTGACTATGACAGTATGGATATAGGGAAGGGTAGAGAATTATGGCCACTTTTGCATCAACTGCATGCTCCTATTATCTTTTTTTTTTTTTCTGTTTTATACCTTTGTGTTTTATTCTTGGAATATTTCTCCAGTTGATCTTTCAAGATTTCTGTTGAGTTTTTAATTTTTGCATTGTATTTATAATTTCTAAGAGTTATTTCTTGTTTTCTGATAATTTTTTTAAACAATAGCATTATGATTCTGGCTTAGGACAGATCCTTCTCTTATATCCTTCAGAAGTAACCAACCATGCTAGGCACCTTGATCTTAGGCGTCCAGACTCCAGAACCATAAGAATATAAATTCTTATTGTTTAAGCTGCTCAGTCTGTGGCATTTTGCTATTGCTGCCCTAGCAAACTGATACAGCCATGCCTTAGTTACCTGAAACATGCAGTGTAGGCTCTTCAGTGGTTATTAGTGAGCCTTAGCTGACACATAACCCAGTACACTTGTCCAGCATCTCTCTGATAGAGGAAAGTGTATTCACTTCAGGCACCTTCCATCTGCTGAGCCCTTTTGCCCATCTTCGGTTCTGTTCCTTATAACCACAGGGAAGGCTGATGTGGCAGAGAGAGTCAGACATGCAAGTGCCCTGTTTGCTTCTATCCTGAGTGTCTCAACCTCTTCCATCTCTTCCACTGGCTTCTCTCTGTATGTTTTAAACTGGCTCATACAAGTGTGATTTGAGAAACTTGGTATGGTTTGTGAGCCTTTCTGTTCCATGCCCTCTCTGCTGGCCTCCCTGGAGAGTGTTTGGGAACCTTGAGGTACGTTTCCATCATGACAAATCCCTCATGCTTCTCATCTCTTCTCAAATTCTATGTGTCTGCCCCTTTCATTCTGCCTTCTATTCTTTTCTTCTTTGGGCAATAAATCCAGTTGTTATAATATGTTTTTTATACCTGATTGCACCTCAGGTTCACTATATCCTTAGAAATAGCATTAATTGTTGCCAGAGACCATTAGGACCCTGGTGGGCCTGCATGGTGGCTTTTTCCTTTGCAGGTTCCCCTCAATGCCCCACCCTCCTGCCCATGGCTAGACACATGATCACCTGTTGAGCCTGCTGGTTTGGGGATGGGGTCCAGTCCTATAGGGAAAGCCCCTCCATCCATTGAGGGGAAGAAGTCAAAGTAGACAATATGGCTTCCCATTCCTACATTAGTTAAAAAATGGTCAGATAATGCTACCACCATTCATTTAAGAAAGGACATCCAAAGCAGAACTCTTCGTTTCTGCCACCCTGGGTCTTTCTGGCAAAGATAAATAGGTGGTCAAGGTTTCCTTTAAAGTTTGAGATCCACTGCTTCAAAAACACCCAACTCCAAGACCTTTAAGGGCTGTTGAACTTGGTGTTATTCCTCAATACACGACAGAGAACTTATGTCTCCTGGATGCTGACATTGTTATTGTTTTCAAGTCTGGAGAGAATTAAGAAAAATCTTGTGTAGCTACTGTTATTTCAAACACTGATTCATTTCCTGTTTGGTTGACTCCATGAAATACCATCTATCTCCAGAAGACACATTAGGTAACAAGCAGCCCTTCTCATTTTTCAGTGATTTGCTCATGACAAAGTCATTGTTTCTTTCTTTCTCTGCTACTCTGATGAAGGCTCTTGCCTCTCCTCTGAGTGAATTTTCAGTAGCATTTGTATGAGGAGTAGCCACACTTTGGGGCCAGTTGCTAACCCCGCTTATACTTCAGTTCTTGTAAGCACCTGGCGGGCTTCTCAGAGACACCACAATCATGACTTCAGCCTGCCCATCAGTTCCGGCAGCACCTTTCCCTGACAAGACAAATCTCTATTTATGATAGTTGCTACAGACTGTTCCCATGCTTTGTTTAAAAAGAAAAAAAAAAGAGCTTCTGTTGGAGTGAGTATCTTTAGGAAAGAAGCAACATTTCTTTCAGCAGAAACTTCATGAAACTTTTAGACACATTAGTCCAATCTTTGTGAAGGGCTGGGTGAAAAATCGAGGTACAGCTCATCCAGTGTGGGCAAGCCTGGCGACGGGAAAAGGGAAGAATGGGCATGAACTCACGCTCCTCCCTATGAATTGATAACTCCCTTCAGAAAAGGTATAACAAACAAGGATTCGGCCAAATACATCTTTCACAGATCCATTCTTCTGACTTGTAATTCTACTAGCACAGTCATAAATAAAAAATATGGGATGAGGCTCTGCTCTCTTTTCTTTGTTCTGTTGTTTCTGGCTAAGTCACAAGCTCTGAAATCTTAGCCTCTGGTGATATTGTGCTTTAGGGGAGAGACGAGACCAGTGCCAAGAGATACGTCTTCTTGTTCTAATCCTGTTACTCTCTGTGTGTTCTTGAGCAACTCTCTGGGCCTCATGCCCTCAAAACTCAAGCACATTAGAGCTAATGACCCAATAAAAATGAGTATTTTTATTTTAAATGCTTTTTTTATTTTTTTTTATTTTAAACTTTTATTGATAAAATTTCAACTAGTCAGTGTTCCCCACAAGTGGATTAACTTGTATCGCTCACTTATTTCCCATTCTATAAAAATGAAATTTCAGATGTTTTAACTTAGAGGGTACTGTCCGAGCTACCTGAAAATGGAAACATCTATTTATTTGGATAAAATAATTTTTTCAACCCCTTACGAAGTTGCTTTAAAAAATAGACAATTTGGATAGTTAATTTGGCAATTGTATTGATTAACTATTTTCCTTCCAAGTGACAGATGCCCAAGTTAGACTATCCGGAGGTATTTCTGATTGTTGGATGTATAAATGTATTCTTTGTAAGCTGCAGACTACAGAATCCACAAGTTCGTTTAAGAATAAGGAATTTATTACAGCATATTATGTGGTGGATAGGATTTCTGGGCAGGTCAAGGACCCAAGCTTAGATACTACAGCCAGAAAAGATGCCCAGCTAGAACACAGGACTTGTCTTCTGAAAACCCCACAGCTACTTCTGCCCCTGCTACTTCTTAGGGTTTGGGCAATAGACTTTCCCACTCCACCTGCTCAGGAAAGCTGAGCCCCTGGTCCACTTTACTTGTAGAAGGTCTGATCCCCCTGAGTGTGGCCACCACTCTGGGGTGCTCATTATCAACTTCCAAGCGTTCTGCAGGTGTACGTGCCTTGGTCACATATAGAAACTTCATAGCAAGGGATTCTGGGAGATGTGGACATTAGTTTCCATACTCTAGATTACTGTATAGGAGTTGGGTGGGTTGTGAGGGTGCTAATGTGCATGGCCTGCCCCAGCAGCAACCTGGGGCACTCTTCAGATTCCAATGGAGAGGGAGCTGGGCCTCAGGAACATAGTCATGCATGGGCACTGTAGGGAAGTGAGAAAATTCTATCTCCGTGTTTCCTTTGCCTCTTTTTCTGGCTACTACCTTGGGGTAACACAACCTCCAGTAGCTTAGGAATTTTACATGTTAGGGTCCAGGTCCCAGAGGGGGTGAAAGTCCCAGTTCGAACCTCCTCAAGAAGGTGATGAGTTGTCGGAGCCAGAGTCAGCTGCCCACCCCTGACAGGAGCAGGGCCACAGTGCTCCAGGCAGCCATTCATTTGCAAGCAAAGGAAGAAAGTTTTCAGAAAAGAATGGTAGCAGAGTGGGGAAGTGAGCTGGGAGTTTCAGGGCAAACTGGGCAGTATCAAGAAGACAAGAAATTTTGTTAAAGCAGCGTTACCCCCTCTGTTCTTGTGGGCTGTGCTTAGCTCAGTCTTCCTGCTGGATAGCAGTGTGGTTTTCTTGGACTGTTGTATGCCTTCTGTCCCTCCACATTATAGCTGCTGGGAGCAAAGCATAGTGGTGATAGCAAGTCAGCAGGGCTGGGCAAGCTCAAAACTAGCCTCACTGTTACTCTCACAAGTGGCCTGAGCAAGTCACTGCAGTTCTCTGTCTTCTCTATCTGCAAGATGAGCTTTAAATTCCATGGTCTTTAAAATAGAATTTAAAATTGAGATGGAATTTAAAATAGAGATACAGTGACCCCTCTCCACGGCATCCTGAGATTGATAAACAAGGACTCATTGGGAAAACAGTAATGAGTGAATCTGATTGAGCACCCAGTTAGTTGCTCAACAGAGGAGAAGGAGATTCCAGATGACCTTGGGTCTCCAGACTCAACCTTACTCCTGACACTTTAAAAATTTAGCTGAAATTCACATAACAAAATCAGCCATTTTTAAATGACCAATTCAGTGGTATTTAGTACATTTATGATAATATGCAACCATTACCTCTATCTAGTTTCAAAATATGTTCATCACCCTAAAAAGAAGCCCTATACCTATCAAACAATTATTCACCATTCTCCATTCCCCCATCTTCCTAGCCCCTAGCAACCATTACCTGCTTTCTTGTCTCTATGGATTTACTCATTCTGAACATTTTATATAAGTGGAACCAATCCATGAAGGGCATAATGTGACCTTTAGTCTGGCTTCTTTCACTTATGCTTTCATTCAGCGTAATGTTTTGGAAGTTTATCCACACTGTAGCATGTATCAATGCTTCCTCCTTTTTGACGGCTGAGTAATATCTCATCAAATATACATACCACATTTTGCTTATTCACTCATCCATTGATGGACATTTGTGTTATTTCTAGCTTCTGGCTATTATGAATAGTGCTGCTATGAACATGAGTGTGCATGTACATTTTTGAATACCTGTTTTCAATTCTCTTGGGTCTAAACCTACGAGTGGAATTGCTGAGTCACATGGTAACTCTATGTTTAACTTTATGAGGAACTGCCCGATTGTTTTCCACAATGGCTCCACCAGTTTACATTCTTGCCAGCAGTGCACAGGTGTTCCAATTTCTCCACAACCTTGCCAACACTTATTTTCCTTAAAAAAAAAAAAATACAGCCATCTTAGTGGGTATGAAGTGGTACTTCATTGTGGTTTTGCTCTGCTTTTCTGAGAACTTTTTGAAGTGGTAAATACCACTTTGTCCTTGATCCTTGAGGAGAATTCTGCCAAACAGGAGATGGACTAAAAGCTTGGTAGCGAGTAAATGTAATCCCAGTTCTTAAAACAGAGTGAAAGGTGGGCTCCAGAAACTCTAGCCTTCGATTGCCAGCCACATCTGAGAAGCATGAATAATCACATGGAAAACAGGAAGAGCATGGGGATCCTGCTCCCCTAGTGAACATACAGTCCTATCATTGTAATAGTGCATTTTTACTTCAGCATGGTCTGTTACTTAAAGTGTCACATCTTTGTGACAAGGGCAGAGGAATGGGTCATGTTATACCTAGGCAGGTTTACGGCAGGGAGCACAGTCACACCCTAAAACATGTTCACATCTGGAGGGGCCTGTGTGGGAGGTTGTCTGGGGCCAGGGCATTCTGGGGCAAAGATTGGGAAGAGCCAGTGTGCAGTGCCCAGTGGCAGATTCAGTGAAGGTGCTCTGGGAGACAGGCTGCCCAGGGGTGGCCTGATTGCATAAGAAAGCAAGGTTGGTTGGGACTGGGTTCTGGGCTGAGTTCAAAACCGGATGATACGTGTCTAAAATGAGTGCCCTTTGAGCGAACGGCAGCGTGGGTGAAAGAAAATTGCCTTTTTAGCGGAGTGCTGATGTACATGAATGGAGGAAGCAATGTGGCTCTCAAGGAGGTAATTTAGGTAATATAGCCGTTAAATGGACAGTTCTCCCAGGGCCAGGACAGCTGCAATGGAAATGCTCTGCACCATCAGACTACCACCTTCTAGGAACAGTGAAAGCCAACCTGTGCTTGCAGATTCAGGGCAATAAATACTAGCCTGTAATGGGCAGGAGGGCAACATGAACCTCCTCTGCTTCTTGCCTCCCATTAATATCACCCATATCATGTACATTGCTCCTTTGCCCCTCCAGCTTACCTAGTGACTGCCTTTTTGGCTTCCACCTTCATTTCTGATTTCATCTTCTTGTTTCTTTTCTATGGAGCCTCCACAGTCTGATCATCAATGATTCCTCCCTCTGCTCTCCCATTCCCACCCCCCGCTTCCCCACTAAGTGGTGCAGCCCCAGAACTTTTTGCACCCATTCCCTGTTTGCCAAGCAGCTTCTCCAGGCACAGCCTGCACCATGGGAGGGTTTAAATGGGGTTCTCTATGTCACCTGGAAGCCAGAGCTGGAGACATTGGTTGGAGGAGTGGCTTTGCTACTATAGGGGTGGTCACATAACAAGGCCTCCATCTGTCTTCCCTCCCAAACTTCCTGGGGATGTGGGGCCTCCCCCACCCTTCCACCAGCTCTGGTTGGATGCATTGGCCCATCCCTGCTTGCTCAGATGCTCACTCAGCTTGAATGGACCTTGGAGACCAGATGTGGAGACCTCCACATCTTCTAACCAGTAGAATATTTCACAACACTAACCCTTTCACTCCACTAAGTGAAGCACAAAGTGTGCAGATCCACTAGAAGTTTAACTCAGGAGTTTTTCCAGTTCTGGACATAAGGAGCTTAGAAGTTGCCATTCCATCCTCACAAGTAAAAAAAAAAAAACAAAAAACTGAACAGCCTGAAAAATCAACAACACCTCTTAGATCTCTAGGAAAGAACACAGGGAAAACCATTGCTGTCATGAGCGGAGAGACAGGTGATTACAGGGAGTCACAGCTTACTTGAGCAGACCCACAGCTGGAAACCACCGAGGGAACCAGTGCCAGGGTAGAAAAAACCTGAACATTATATGGTGGAGTGCTGGACAATTCAGTGTGGACAGTATGAGACTTAAACTCTGGAGGACCCAGTCAGGAAGGGTCCTCTGCAATTCTGTGAAATTTAGCTCCAGGATCTCAACCAGGTTCTCACAGTAAATATCAGAAAAGAAAAATTTCTCCACGCTTTTGGCAGGAGGAGGGGGAAAGGAAGCATTTTGATATATGCTACAGCACTCTCTTCTCCTTAACAAAGTCTGCCTTCAGGGAAAACTAGTTAACCACAGCCTAACCTGCTGGGGTAAGGGAAATATCCAACTCCAGTGAGCTCTAGCTTTCCTATCCTACATAAGGGGGAAGATCATAACTGACAAACTCTTGTGAACTCCACAGTCCAGAGGTATAGCTTTACTAAAAGACTGAGACCTAATCGTAAGACCATATAACACTTCTGCTCCCACCACACCTTACCACCACATTATTAAAGCCCTGTTTATGGCCATTCCTTTTACCTGGTACATCATGTCTGGCTATCAAGAAAAAAACTACAAGGCATATAAAGAGGCAAACACACACACACACACACACACACACACACACATACACCCCAAACCCACAATTTGAAGAGACAGAGCGAGCTTGAGAATGAGATATGGCAGCAATGTTAGAATTATCAGACCAAGAATTTAAACCAACTGTGATTAACATGCAAAAAGTTCTAATGGATAAAGAAGACAGCATACAAGAATAATTGGGCTTTGAAAGCAGAGAAGTGGAAGGCATTAGAAAGAATCAAAAAGAAATGCTAGAGGTCAAAAACACTAACAGAAATGAAGAATGCCTTTAATGGGCTTGTTAGTACACTAGACGTAGTTGAGGGAAGAATGTCTGAGCTAGAACACATATCAACAGAATCCACAAAAAGCAAAGAAAACTAATACTGAGAAAGGCAAAACAGAATATCCAAGGACTGTGGGACAAATACAATAGGTATAACATATGGTAATACCAGAATGAGAAAGAAGAGAGAGAAGCAAGATTTGAAACAAAAATGACTAAGAATTTCCCTAAATGAATTCCAAGTACCAAATCACAGATCTAAGAACCTCAGAGAACCCCAAGCAGGATAAATGCAAACAAAACAAAACAAACAAAAACAAAAAACAAAACCTGCTTCTAGGCATATTATTTTTAAACTTTGTAAAATCAAAGATAAAGAAAAAAAAAAAGCCTGCATGAAAGCCTCCAGATGGAAAAAACAAAAAACACCTTGCCTATAGAAGAACAAAGAATTACATCTGACTTCTCCTCAGAAACCACTTAAGCAAGAAGAACATGGAGTGAAATATTTAAAGTGTTGAAAGAAAAAGACTCTCAACCTAGATTTCCATATCCTGAAAAATTATTTTTCAAAAGTGAAAAAAGAAATAAAAATTTTGAAACACAAAAATTGAAGGAATTTCTTGGCAGTGAATCTGCCTTGAACAAAGTGTGTAAAGAAGTTCTTTAGAAAGAAAGGGGCAGAGGGTCTGAAGTGGGCTCTGTGCTAATGGTGAACAGTGGCAAACTCCATGCAGGGCTGGAACTCACAAACTGCAAGATCATGACTTGAGTCAAAGTTGGAAGCTCAACCGACTGAGCCACCCAGGTGCCCCTGTCTTATTCTTAATTGAACTAACAGATAAGTTTGTTTAATATAATAATAGTAGCAATGTATTTATGTATGCTTGTGTATATATCATATGTCTGCTTAAATACAAGTGAAATGAATAACAGCAATAATACAAGGTATGGGAGGGAGGGATTAGGATTATTTTGTTATTATAAAGTATGCACACTACCCATGAAATGGTAGTTTTATTTGAAAGTGAACTTGAATTAGTTGTAAGTGTATATTACAAATTCTAGGGCAGCCACTAAAAAAAGTTAAACAAAAGTAGTATAACTTGTATGTTAAGAAAGGAGAAAAAATGGAATCATGATAATCATTAAAACCATAAAAGGCATAAAAAGAATGGAAGAAAAAAATAGGAGCAAAGAACAAGCTCAACAAAAATAAAATAGTAATAAATATGGTACATATTAATCCAACTGTATCAATAATCACTTTGAATGTCAATGGTCTAAATGCATCAGCTAAAAGACATTATCAGAGTAGATCAAAACATAAGATCCAACTAGAGAGACAAATACCATGTGATTTCACTCATATGTGGAATTTAAGAAACAAAACAAACAAGCAAAGGGAAAAGAGAGAGAGAGGGATGAGCCAAGAAACATACTCTTAACTACAGAGAACAAACTGATGGTTACCAGAGCGGAGGTGGGCAGGAAGATGGGTTAAATAGGTGATGGGAATTAAGGAGTGCACTTGTCATGAGGAGCACTGGGTGATGTATGGAATTGTTAAGTCACTATATTGTGCATCTGAAACTAATATAACACTGTATGTTAACTCTACTGGAATTAAAATAAAATAAAATAAATAAAACATAAGATCCAACAATAGACTGTCTACAAGAAATCTGCTTTAAATTAAAGACACATATATATTAAAAGTAAATGGATAGAGAAAAAAATACTATACTAACACTAATCAAAAGAAAGTGGGAGTACTTACATTAGTTTCAGACAGAGCAGATTTCAAATCAAGGAAAGTTATCAGGGATAAATAATAATTAAGGGGTCAGGTCTCCAAAAAGACATAGTAATCCATAACATGTACGTAGCTAACAACAGAGTGTCAAACTATGTGAGGTAACAACTAATAGAATTGCAACAAGAAATAGTTGAATCCATGTTCATAGTGGGAAACTGCAATACATATCTCTCATAAATGAACAGATCCATCATACGGCAAATCAGTAAAGACACAGCTGAACTCAACAACACCTATAATCAATTGGATATAATCGACATCTGTAGACTATTCCATGTAACAACAGAAATGCACATTCTTCTCCACTTCAAATGGAACATTCACCAAGACAAACCACATTCTGGGCCATAATACACACCTTAACAAATTTGAAAGAACTGAAATCACAACATCTGACCTCACACCACAGTGGAATTAAACTAGAAATCAATAACAGAAAGTAACTGGAAAATTCTGAAATATATGTAGATCAAATAACACGTTTCAAAATAACACATGGGCCAAAGAAAAAGAAATTTTAAATAGTTTAAGCTAAATGCAAATGAAAACATAACTTTAAAAATTTGTGGGATGCAGTGAAAGCAGTGCTTAGCAGGAAATTTATAGCATTGAATGCATATATTGGAAGAGAAGAAAGATCTAAAATCAATAATCTAAGCTTTCATCTTAGGATACTAGAAAAAGAAGAGCAAATTAAATGCAAAGTAGGCATAAGAAAAGACAGTAGGGAGCCTGGGTGGCTCAGTTGGTTAAGCGTCCCACTTGGGCTCAGGTCATGATCTCACAGTTTATGGGTTTGAGTCCCACATCAGGCTCTGTGCTGACAGCTCAGAGCCTGGAGCCTGCTTTGGATTCTATGTCTCCCTCTCTCTCTGCTCTTCCCCCTCTTGTGCTCTGTATCTGTCTCCCAAAAATAAATAAACATCAAAGAAAAGAAAAGAAAAGAAATAATAATGATTTGAACAGAAATCAACAAAATTGAAAACAGGAAATCAATAGAAAAAAATCAACAAAACCGAAAGCTGGTTATTTGAAAAGATTAATAAAATTAGTAAGCTTCTAGTCAGGCCAACTCTCTTTTATCTAAAAGAGAAGATACAAATTACTAATACCAGAAATGAAAGAAGGGGCATCACTGCAGAGCCTATAGACATTAGAAGAATAATAAAAGAATTACGAACCACTCTATACTCACAAATTTGATAACCTAGATGAAATGGACCAATCCTTGAAAGACACAATTTACCAAAACTCACGCAAGAAGAAATAGGTAGTCCAAATAGGCCTCTATCTATTAAATAAATGGAATTAATAACAGATAGGTTCTGTTGGAAACAGATAGGTTCACTGGTGAATTCTACCAAACATTTAAGGAAGAAATGATATCAATTCCCTACAATCTTTTTCAGAGAATACAAGCAGAATAAATACTTCCTAACTTATTATAAGAGTCTGGTTTTACCCTAATACCAAAACCAGACAAACATATTACAAGAAAATAATACTACAGATGAATATCTCTCATGAACATAGATGCAAAATTCCTCAACAAAATATTCACAAATTGAATTCAACAATGTATTTTAAAAATTATACACCATGATCAAGTGAGATTTATTCCAAGTATTGGAAGGCTACTTCAAATTTTGAAAATCAATCAATGTAATCCACCACATCAACAAACTAAAAAGAAAAAAAAATCACATGATTATAACAATAGGTTCAGAGAAAACATTTGACAAAATCTGACACTCATTCATTAAAAAAACCCTCAGGAAACTAGGAATAGAGGGGAACTTCCTCTACTTAGTAAAAAAATATCTACAAAACCCATTATAGCTAATATCATATTTGTGAGAAACTCAAAAGTTTCCTACTAGGATCAGAAACAAGACAAGGATATCCCCTCTCACCACTCCTTTTCAACATTGTACTAGAAGTTAAAATAATGCAATAAGGCAAGAAAAGAAAGGTATACAAATTGGGAAGGGAGAAACAAAACTATCTTTGTTCACAGATGACATGATCATCTATGTCAAAAATCTCAAAGAGTCAACAAAAAAATCCAGGAGCTGATTCACTGCAGAGCCAAAGGAGGAGGGGAGAGGCCTAGAGGACACCAACATGAGCAAGTTGAAATCATCACAGAAGGATAAAATTCATCAGTTTATTAGCTTCACACACTCAAGTGAAAAAACAGTAGTAAGTTGTCTGTTTCAAAATGACTGGAGGTTAGATATTGCAACAGACTTTTTTAATCCAAAATCTTGAACTTTATATATGTGACAGTATAAAAGGATCACTGGACAGGAAGAAGCTAGAACAGCTATACAATAGATACAAAGATCCTCAAGATGAATATAAAATTGGAATAGATGGTATACAGAACATGTGTGATGACCTCGTACTTGATCCTGCCAGCATCAGTGCATTGATTATTGTGTGAAAGTTCAGAGCAGCAACACAGTGCAAGTTTTCCAAACAGGAGTTCATGAATGATATGACATAGAAAACTAAATGCCCAGATACCCAAAATGGAACAAGAATTGAAAGAACCAGGATGATTTAAGGAGTTTTACAAGCTTACTTTTAATTTTGCAAAGAATCCAAGACAAAAAGGATTAGATCTAGAAATGGCAATTGCCTGCTGGAATTTAGTGTTTAAGGGAGATATACATTCTTAGACTTATGGAATAAATTTTTATTGGAACATGATAAATGATCAATACCAAAAAATACTTGGAATCTTCTTTTAGATTTCAGTACAATGATTGCAGATAACATGTCTAATTATCACAAAGAAAGAGCATGGCCTGTTCTTATTGATGACTTTGTGGAATTTGCATGCCCTCTAATTGCTGGGACAGAAAGTACAATAGTGTAGCACTAAAGGAACCTTCTAGAATATACACAGTCTGTATAATAAATACAACAGAAAATTGCACAGTCAATTTCTGCTGGCTGGACTGAACTGATGATCAGTCCTCACAATTCAGACTGAGGGTTGTGTCAAAACTTTAAGGATATATCTTGGACCATATGGTATTTCATTCGTCTATTGGTGGTTTGGACTTATATTCTTGTCTGGGCTGATTTGAACATTCATAATTCCAATATTGAAGATTTCATTTTCTGTCTGTGGATGATACTAGTTTATTCTCCCATAAGTCTTAGAACATATAAAAATCAATCACTTTCCTATATACCAGCAATGAACAAGTGGAATTTGAAATTAAAAACACAGTACCATTTATATCCCTTAGCACTCCCCCAAATGAAGTACTCAGGTATAAATCTAACAAAATATGTACAAAATATAAGGAAAAATAAAACACTGTGATGAATTAAATTAAATTAAATAACAACTAAATAATGGAGAAGTATTCCATGTTCATGGACAAGAAGACTCAATATTGTCAAGATTTAGTTCTTCCCAACTTCATCTCTAGATTCACTGAAATTCCAATCAAAATCCTGGAAAGTTATTTTGTGGACATTGACAAACTGACTCTAAGGTTTATAGGGAGAGACAAAGGACCCAGAATAATCAACACAATATATAAGGAGAAGAACAAAGTTGAAGGACTGACACTACCTGACTTAAAAGTTAATATAAAACTACAGTAACCAAGACAGTGTGGTATTAACAAAATAACAGACAACTAGATCAAAATAACAGAATAGAGAGCCCAGATATATACCCACATAACTATAGTCAACTTACTTTTGACAAAGGAACAAAAGCAATACAATGGAGCAAAGACAGCCTTTTCAACAAATGGCACTGGAACAACTGTACACCCACATGCAGAGTAATAAATTTAGACACATACTTTATAACCTCACAAAAATCAACTCAAAATGAATCATAGACCTAAATGTAAAATTTAAAACTATAAAATTTCTAGAATATAGCTTAGGAGAAAATCTAGATGACCTTGGGTATGGTGATGTCTTTTTAGATACAACAGCAAAGATGCAATCCATGAAAGAAACAATTGATGAGCGGGACTTAATGAAAATTAAAATATCTGTATTGTGAAAAATAATGTCAACAGAATGAGAAGACAAGCCATATACTGGGAGAAAATATATGCAAAGACCATCTGAAAAAGGACTGTTATCCACGATATACAAAGAACTCTTCAAACTCAAGAATAAGAAAACAAACAACTCAATTAAAAACTGGGCCAAAGACCCTATCAGACATCTCACCAAAGAAGATATACAGATGGTAAATAAGCACATGAAAATGTGCTCCACATCATATATCATCAGGGAAATGCAAATTAAAACAACAATGAAATACTGCTACACACATACTAGATGGCCAAAATTCAAAACATTGACAACACCAAATGCTGGTGAAGATGTGGAGCAACAAGAACTCTCATTCGTTGCTGGTGGGAATGCAAAATGGTACAGCCACTTTGGAAGGCAGTTTGGTGGTTTCTTACCAAAGTAAACATATTCTTGCCACATTATCCAGCAATTGTGCTCGTTGGTATTAATTTACCCTAGTGAACTGAAAACATAAGTCTATACAAACACATGCACAATTATTCATAATTGGTAAAACTTGAAAACAATCAAGATGTCCTTCAAGAGGTGAATGAATAAAGATACTGTGGTTCATCCAGACAATAAAATGTTATTTAGCACTAAAAAGAGAAAGAGCTATCAAGCCATGAAAAGACATAGGAGAAACCTAAAAGCATGTTGCTAAGTGAACAAAGCCAATTTGAAAATGCTACATATTATATGACTTCAACTATATGACATTCTGGAAGAGGCAAAACTATGGAGACATTAAAAAGTTCAGTGGTTTCCAGGGGTTGAAGGCAGTGGGAGGGATGAATAGGCAGACCACAAAGGAAATTTACGGCAGTGAAAATAACTCTGTATGATTCTTTAATGGTGAATACATATTATACATTTGTCCAAACCCATAGAATGTGGAACACCAAGAGTAAACCCTATTGTGGACTTTGGATGATAATGATGTGTCAATTTAGGTTCATTAATTGCAATAAATGTACCATTGTGATACAGTGATAGTGGGGAAAGCTGTACAGGTGTGAGGCAAGGGTTAAACAGCAACTCTGTACCTTTTTCTCAAAATTTCTGTGAACCTAAAACTGCCCTAAAAATATAGTCATATTTAAAAAAAGAAAGTTCGGCTTGTATTCTGGAATCACATTTGCTGGACTTGAAACCAGGCTAATATGGCCTTGTAACCTCCCCGTGCCTTAATTTCCACATCTATAAAGCAGAGATTATACTAATATTTTCCCATGGAGTGGTTGTGTTAGTAAG
Source organism: Panthera leo (assembly GCF_018350215.1). NCBI lineage: Eukaryota > Metazoa > Chordata > Mammalia > Carnivora > Felidae > Panthera > Panthera leo. Next base: position 19,675,059 of record NC_056684.1, on the reverse strand, counting down.
ACAATGCATGAAAAGTACGTAGCCTCAAGCCTGTTGGAAAAGAGAGACAGATTTGAGTTAAACAGTTTTGTTGGGGCGCCTGAGTGGCTCAGTTGGCTGGGTGTCCCACTTCGGCTCAGGTCATGATCTTGCAGTTCATGAGTTCGAGCCCCACGTTGGGCTCTGTGTTGATGGCTCAGAGCCTGGATCCTGCTTCAGATTCTGTGTCTCCTTCTCTCTGCCCCTTTCCAGCTCATGCTCTGTCTCTCTCTCTCAACAATAAATGAACAACAACAAAAAAACCTGTTTTGTTGAACAGACTGAACCAGTGAAGAACAGGAAATGGCTTGATTTTCTTTCCACCCCGGCCTCCAGGTAAGTTCTTTCACATCTTCCTTCCCTTGATGACCTCTTAGTGAACCAGCCCATCTCAGCTTTCCAGGCATTTTTAATGGTAAGAACTAGCCTCATTTCTGTAAAGATGGCTCACTTTCAGGTATTCAGTCCAGTCCAGTCTCAATCAAAATTTGAATCTCATATCCAAGTCAAGCTCTACCCTGGCCCAGCATCAGTGCAGGCTGGATCTGTGGTGGGGCCAGTGGTGGCAAGAGGCATTATGTGTCCTTTTCCTAGTTTTCTGTCTCCCTTACTCTCCCTCTCTCCTGGCTCTTCTAGGCTTAGGAAAAGTGGAATATTAAAGGGAGGGAGCAAAAAACCTTTTTTCTTTTTCACTGAACTCATTCTGCTGTCATAATCCTTACATAGCAATGCTCCAAACACTGGCTCCTTCAAGGACTATATTTTGTGGATGCTTTAGAGGCTCTCTGAGGACATACACACTGCATCTGTCTTAATCTGAGAGATAGGGTTTTGGGGCAGTCTCTCGATCCTTCTCTTTGCTGGTTAATCTCCACTGCAGTCTCTCCCCTGATCCGTGTCTCCTCCTTCCCTGTATTCCTCTGTGACCCAGAGGCTGACTCCTGGGGACTGCACCTTTCAGAGCTCCTTGATAACTTCTGGTTTCAGCCAATGGAGGCCGCAGCAGGAGAAGGGAAGGTGGGAGGAGAGTGGGATTGGAAACTTTCTTTCCTGCCCATCCCTGCTAAAGGGCAGCACCTGACAGTGGTGTGGCGCTCATGACCATAGCTCCAGCTGGGCTTCCCCCACTTTCCCAGCCCCAGCCCTTGCTTGGCTCAGGTAATACAATTTCATCCCCTTGACCTTCATCCTTAGAGCAGGAATGGCTCCCGCTGTTGCCAGACCGAGGTGCTCAACATCCCACCTGAAGTTGTGCTTTCAGGAAAATTCTTCAAAAAACAACACATAGAATGGGATATTGGAAATAGCTGTTGGCAACATAGAAGTATGACAAAAGGCTTTTATGTAGAATACATACTTAACCCCTACACGCCAATAAGAAAAAGACATAACCTAACATAAAAATGAACATAACACTTGAATAGACACTTTATGAAAGAACATAACAAAATATCCTCTTTCATGTGTTTCATAAATATATGGAAAGGAGTTCAACCTTGTTAGCAATTAGGAAATTGCAGATGAAAAACTGCAATGTGATACCACTGCATACTCACTAAAATGGCTAAAATGAAAACGGTGGAAAATTCTAAATGTCGATGAGGCTGTGGGGCAATTAGAACTCTCCTATACTGCTGGGGGGCATGTAAAGTGGTATGAGCATTTTGGAACTGTGTTTGACATGTCTGCTAAAACGGAACATACACAAAACCTACACACCCACAGTTCCATTCCCAGAAATACACCCAGTTAAAACATGTGTATGTTCACAATCATAAAAGCCCCCACATGGACATTACACACATGAATATTAATGAAAGAATGGATAAATGAATTGCTGTATGGTCATTCAGTGGAATGCAGAGCAACAGTGAGAATCAGTGATCTACAAGAAGAGGCAACAACATGCATGAATCTTACAAATATAATGTTGAGTTAAAGAACACAGATTTAAAAAAAAAACATGTTATATAATCACATTTATACAAAGTTTAAAGATAGGCAAAACTAATCTTAGCTATTCGAAGTTAAGGTAGTGGTTATCAAGGGTAGGGTGAGGCTAGTGAGTAGTGCCTGGAGGGAATAAGAGGGTTTCTAGGGAGCTAGAAATGGTCTGTTTCCTGATCTGGGGTGTGATAACATAGATCTGTTCAGTCTGTGAAAATTCATTGAGCTACACACTTTATGATACACGTGCTCTTCTGCCAGTACTTTATTTTTCAATAGAAAAAGACTCTTTGGGAATACCTGGGTAGCTCAGTGGGCTGAACATCTGATTCCTGATTTCAGCTCGGGTCATGATCCCAGGGTTGTGGGATTGAGCCCCACATGGAGCCTGATTGGGATGCTATCTCCCTCTCTGTGCCTCCCCCAGTCACGAGCTCTCTCTCTCTCTCTCTCTCTCTCTCTCTTTCTCTCTCTCTTTCTCAAAATAAAATAAAAAATAAACATTTAAAATAAAAGGACTCTTTGCTCTTTTTGGCAAATGGAGTTGTAACAACTGGATATCCATTTAGAATGAACCTCAGCCCTCACCTCACACCATATTTTAGAATTCACTCTAAGTGGATCATGGACCTAAATATAAGAGCTAACATGTGTGTAATGAAACCTTGAGAAGGAATAACAGGAAAATACCTGTGTGAATCTGCATCAGACATAGATTTATTAGCTACAACACAAAAAGTATAAAGTACAAAAGAAAAAATTGATAAATCAGACTTCATAAAACTTTTTAAGACTTTTGTTCTTCAAAAGACACTGTTTAAAAAATGAAAAGACAAGGCACAGACTGGGAGCAAATATTTGGAAAGTACTTATCTGACAAAGGACTTGTAGTATTCAAATTATGTAAGAATTCTTTAATTCCATAAGAAGATAAGCAACTCAAAAATTGGCAAAATATTTGAATAGACACTTCACCAAAGATATATAGAGGGCAGTACATGAAAGGATGCTTCACATCACTAGTCTTTAGGGAAATGCAAATTAAAACCTCATGAGATACTATTACACACCTATCAGAATGACTAAAATTCAAATACTGACAATACTAAGTGCTAACTAGCATGGGGAGGAAATGGAAATCTCGTATAACGCTGACCAGAATACAAAATGAGACAACCACTTTGGAAAAAAGTTGACCAGCTTCTCAGAAAGTTAAACATACACTTACCTCATGATCCAGAATTTCCACTCCTATATATTTATACAAGAGAAATGAAAACATATGTATACACAAAGACTTGCATGTGAATATTTATAGACATGTTATTCATAATTATCAAAAGCAGAGACAATCAAAATGCCATTCTTTTTTTGCCGTTAACAAATGAATGAATAAACAGAGGTGCATCCATACAATGGAGTACTATCCTCTGACTAAAAAGGAACAAACTATTGACACATGCAAAAACGTGGATGGATCTCAAAAACATTATGCCAGGTGAAAGAAGCTGGATACAAAAGGCTACATACTCTATGATGGCACTTACATGGTGTTCTAGCAAAGGCAAAATTCTAAGGACAGAAAACCTGTCAGTGGTACCCAGGGACCAGAGGTAAAAGAAGGGATTCTCTGCGTAAGGGCATGAGGACAATATAAATGTTGGACATTTATATTGTTGGACAATATAAATGTTCTATACTGTGTTTATGGTGGTTGTTACACAACTGCAAACATTTAGGAAAACTCATTAAATGATATGTCTAAAAAAGATGAATTTCATTTTACACAAATTTTACCTCAGTAAGCCCAATTTGTACAAACCTTTTCATGCCTATCATCTGGGGTGGATTTCTGCTGGGACCTTGACCAGCAAACACACTTCCCTTACCCCCGGCACCTGGCGGGTCCTTCCAAGCTTCTATTGGAGTCTCCTTGTCCCAGCAGACCATTCCCTGGGACAAGGCACCTTTAAGACTGCTAGAGCAGACCACCTTCCGTGGCTACCCGCAATATCCTGCCATATCCAATGGCCTGAGGGCAGACTGCCCCACCACTGCCCACACACTGCAGTCTTGGACTGGTCTAGCTGGTCTCTCAACCTTGGAGTTTACTAAGAGAGAAGTAGGCATCATTCTCTCTGCCCATTTCCATTTTCAAACACCAGGGCACGCTTACCACATATATCCCAGAAAATCTTCCACTAGGGACAGCTTGGTTAATTGTACCCAGTGGGCAAATGTTTAAACAGAAAATGCAATGGCCGTCTCCCCTTTTGGCAAGCACCCCGATCTCTAAAGATGTCTCTTGGCTCCACTTGACATGATTTGAGGGACTCCTCTCAGCACCTCCCACCAGGAGATGACCCCACCACTCCTATTGAATACATCCTTGATTCTGTTCCTCTCAATACTCTGCAGTTTGTTGGCTCATGCCACTGCGGCAAGGGTTGCAAAACCAGTGTAGACTTAGCAAACCCTAGAATGGATTCCTGGTAGCTGCTTGGTGCTCTTTTGAAAATATGGGAGGTGCTTCATTCCTGTTGGCCTTGGTTTTGGGGCATTAGCCCAAGTTTAAACACTCTAGGGAGCACCTGCTGTTAACGGTCGGTCATGTGCCCTCATTTGCTCTCACCTGTTGATGCGTGCACAGAGGCTGATGTTACGTAGTCATCAATTGCTAAACAGTTTTCAAAAATAGCTGTCTGGCCGGTTGAATCAGACCGGATGGATTTTTCTGGAGAGCTACAGGGAATACATAACAACCACAGTGCACCTGAAGCAAATCCTAACCATTTCCTGCCCAGCTTGCGAGGCTCGGCGACGATTCAAGAATTTGTGTTTATAATGTCTCAAATGCTCTGAGAGACCCCTGATTCATGCAGAGAATACCCTCCTACGATTATTTATCCTTTGTGGTCACAAGAGTATAATCCTGGAAAAGTTGGCTTTGTATTCCATGGCAACATTCAGGGAGGATTAACATTTTTAAAGCTGAAGACATCTGACCACTGGTTCCTCAAAAAAGGCTGCTGTAGATTTTTAATGGGCCACTGGGAAGAGAGAATGTAGCAAAAGCTGGACTTTGTCACTTAAAATCTTTGTCCCTTACTTACTGCCAGAACCAATGCTTTCTCTAGTGGGGTGGGGAGGTGATCTATCTTCCAGTCATAAGCCCAAAGACTGTGGCCAAGCCAGGGAGAAGGCCGAGAACAGATGTGGCCCCTCAAAGAGGCGTCCATTCAGAACCCAGATGCTGGAGTTAGGGAGTATGAACTGAATGTCTGCATCTCGGGAAGCAGCAAAGGTTTTCCTCAGAACCACACACTGGCAGGGCCACGCAGCTGCCTGGAGAACCCCAGAGTCTATCAAGTGAGTGAGAGAAGTGAATTCACAAAGCGAATGCTGCAGCCACACACATCCACCAGTCTGCTCCTATGCACCAGAGTGTTTCCTTCACTGCTGAGCTGGAAGGGTCTGTCCTGTTCTTTCTAGGTCTGATAAGATATACGCAACATCCTCAAATGCTTTTAATGTTCATTGGTAAGCTGATCCATTTTAAAAACCACTCCTATGGAGTGTCTGTGTAGCTCAGTCGGTTAAGCGTCTGCCCTCAGCTCAGGTCATCATCTCACGGTTCATAAGTTCGAGTCCCGAATTGGGCTCTGTGTCGACAGTTCAGAGCCTGGAGCCTGCTTTGGATTCTGTGTCTCCCTTTCTCTGCCCCTCCCCTGCTCATGCTCTGTCTCTCTCTCTCAAAAATAAACATCAAAATATAATAAAAATAAAAACACACTCCTATTTCAAGTATTAATGGAGAGCTCGTAATGACCCAAAATAAAACTTCCTCCTTGGCCAACCCCCAGCTCCTCTCCAGCTCTTCCTGGAATTGGAGGCTGCCTGTTGGCAGATGGGACAGACTCTCTGCCATCATTGCTTGTCCTCGAAATTCCTGCTGCTTCCTCCCAATTAAGACCTGGGCTTGTCCAGTCAACACGTTCGTTAGTTAACCAGTTCTTGACAACCTCTTGTACAACCAGCCGTTATGACTTAAGACTGAAGTTTCTCTTTCAAGCGTAAATACGTCCTAGTAGGAGAACAATTCCAAATGGCACATAAAATCAAATCATTTAAACCCATAGGGATTTCAGTTCTATTCACTTGAGATTCCTTAGGATTTCCAAAGCTGGGGAAGTGAGGACCACGCCAGGGAGAAAAATGACACATTGCCTCACCAGTGGCTGGACACAAATCTGTCCCAGCAGTCTTCTGCTCAGTTGCTGGAGGTGTTTTCTGTTTGGTTTGTTTGTTTATCACTGGTCCGATCACACCCCGCTGTCCCTTCACTCATAATTTGGGGACTACGTCCAACTATCTCCGCAGGGCATTTGAAGCTGTTCACAAGCAGGCTCAGATATGCTGATCCCACCCAACCATTCATCCATACCCTGCTTTCACCCCCACCTTGCTATGCAGGTTGCATGCCCACCAAGGAAATGAAAGCCACCCAGGAGCTGCCTGTGAGGCGAGTGCTTTCCTATGCCCTCTGCCTCGTGACCCCCTCATCAGCTCTCTCTGTCTCCCTGAGCCCCCTATTAGTTCCTTTGATACCCTGCTTTGGAAGGAATCCCTTCAAATTCCACTGGGGATAGAGCTATGCACTCTTTTGCGTACCTACAGCAATCTAGTACATTCTTCTGTGAAGCCCGAGTGTCAGCCGAGATCACCCTGTCCTTTGAGGTTCACAAAAATTGCCTTGTGCCTCCATCCCACATTTTATCAGACATTGAATGCTCTCCCCAAGGGGTTGTGTCCACACCTGTTTTATAAAAGGGCTCCAATTTCCTGATCCTGACCTGTGATTCCTCCTGTCACCTGCCGGAACTTCCCTCTGCCCCGCATGGCCCCAGAAGTGAAATACAGCTTCCTCTCTCTGGTTTTCCTGTCATAGGGGATCCATGCCATGTAGCTTTCTTTGTTGAAGATGTGGACCAAGCAAAGGTTCACACATCATTGTTTATCTGAAATTCAATCCAAATCAAATTTAACCAGTGTCCTGTTCCCCCCACCCCCCTAAATCTGACAACCCTGCTCCCAAGGGATATCAACACGCACTCATTTCAGCTCCTCCAAGGAAGAGAAAATTCATCTGCCCTGGAGGCACCAGGAGGCTACCACTCAGACTTGTTCCTTTTATACTTCTTGTATCCCTCTGCTGGATGATGACCCACAATCTGAGGACATACGATTATTCTCTCTGGAGGCTGTTTTCCAGTCTGTGTTGTGCTGGGGCTAAGCCAATGAACTAAACTCCCATGTCCACAGACTGTAGAGAAACCTTTTGGAAAGCTGAATAAGACCTGTCTCCCTCCAACAGATGGCAGCTAAGTCACTCAACCCCTCACCCCTTTTTAAAAGAAGGCCCAAGTGAAACCTAATAGTTTTCACAAGCATTATTTGGGGTCTGTAAGTCACACAGAGCCGTGTCTGGTTCCATGGATAATATGCCAGTCTTGGCAAAATGGTGGCCCAAACCCCTGCCTCCAGTCGTGTGAGCTCATGCCTGACCCAGCTCAAAAGCTCCCCCAAAGGGGGAGGATTTTATAACCCTTTACAAACCTCACAGATTAAAAACAGTTGGCCAGGGTCAGGGTTTATAAGCAGAAATTCCCCCAGAAAGTTCTGGGTCTATGTTAAGGTTTTAATATTGTCTTCAATATTAAATACCCCCAAATAAACAGGGGTGCCTGGGTGGCTCAGTCGGTTCAGCTCAGGTCATGATCTCACGGTTTGTGTGTTTGAGCCCCACGTCGGGCTCTGTGCTGACAGCTCAAAGCCTGGAGTCTGCTTCAGATTCTGTGTCTCCCTCTCTCTCTGCCCCTCCCCCACTCATGCTCTGTCTCTCTCTCTCTCTCAAAAATAAATATTAAAAAACATTTTTTAAACAAACAAACCAGTAAGTAAATAAATAGAGAAGGCTCACAATTCTCACTGACTTGTGCTCCTCCTGAGAATTAGCCTTGACTTCCAAATCATTATTCTTGGTCTCAGTTTCCTCATCTGTCCAGTGAAGATAAATCATGGCACCTGCCTCATGGGTTAAGTGAGTTAAAGTGCTTCATTCAACATTGACAATAGCAATTACTCAACAAATGGCAGTGGTTATCATGGGGTAGGCAGAATAGGGCCCGTCACCACAGAAGATGTCCACACCCTTATCCCAGGAACCCATGAATATGTTAGATCACAGGAAAAAAGAGACGTTGAAGGTGTGATTAAGGTTAAGGACTTTGAGATGGGGAGATTATCCTTGATTTGCCAGGGTAATCACACAAATCTTTAGAACTGAGGAAGCTTTACCAGTTGTGAGCAGAGGAGAGCTGTGCCCTTGGAAGGAGGCACAGAGTGGTGCAATGCTGTTGGCTTTGGAGATAGAGGAATGGGCCAGGAGCTAAGGACTATGACTGGCCTCTGGATACTGGAAAAGACTAGGACATGGATTATCCCCTAGACCCTGCAGAAAGGAATGCAGCCTGCCAATTCCTTGGTTTTAATCCATTGATACCAATGCTGGACTTTGGACTTACAAAACTGTAGGTAATAAATGTGTGTTGTTTGAAGCCACTTTGTGGCAATTTGTTACAGTATCAGAAGGAAACAAATATAATCAAAATGATTATTAATAGGACTATTGTCTCCTTAGAGATCAGAGCCACACATTTATATGTCTTTTGGGTCCTCCAAGAAATATGAGTGTGTAGTAAATATGTATCTGCTTGAAAGAGAGCAAATGTCATAACACAGTATTAGAGCTACAAGAGGTGCCCCCCAAAATAATGAAATAATCAGAGTGTTCATGACAATATTTAGAAATATTACAGAAGAGAGTAAAATCATTGGGTGTCAATGGCAAAAGAATTTTCAGAGTAATTTTCAATTTCAATGCCCAACAACAGGATGTTTGCTCAGTTGAAATAATCCAGAAAATAGAATACTGTGCAATCAAAAGTATTGAAGAACATGTAATGATATGTAATTTTCAGGAGATTGAGTGAATAAAGCAAAATACATGGCTATATGTTGGAAATAAGCTCAATTTTCTAAAAGAAAATAAATAAAAGCTAACCATGGGTACATGTATACATAAGAAAATTCTCTGGAAGGCTAAACATCAACAGCATTGGGAGGGATTTAAGTTTTAGCTTGTTGCTTCCCCATATTTAGAATGTTTTCTACTATGATCACATTTGTTATAAATGGGCTGTCCCTGAGAGCTACAAATGGACAGGGTGGATCAAGGTGCCCTGGTACATGGTAGAGAGTACGGGTCCTGCTGTGGGAATGTTGGAAGCTGGTCCAGAAGGGAGGGCCATGGAGCATCTCTCTTCAGGGCCTCTGTCCTGCGTCCCCCGGGTTGGAAAGAGGAATGATGGGATGTCCCTGTGGTGCCATCTTGCTTGAATTGGTTTTACTGAGTTTTCTACACCCTGAGCAGAAGAGTCTCTGAGAGAAGGGACATTTCTGCTATTTTGAGGCCAAAATGCTGCAACATGGGTGCCAGGCTTCAGGAGTGTGTACCCGAGGGTCATAAACAACCCTTGGCTCTCAGTCTCAAGGGCCTCACTCTGAAGAACTTAGTTTTGTGATCTATTCCTTAAAAACTGCACATGTCCATTTCTTCTTCTCTTCTCTATATCCACTCTCTCTCCTTCAGCCTACACTTGGGTATTCAGACCATATATGTTCTCCTGGAGATTAAGTTCCCTGTGGAAGCAGCCGGACCTGCCCATTGTCACCATGTTCCTGCTCATGAACAGGGAGCCCTGTGCCCCCGACACCCAGAGATTGGAGCCACTGCACTGGGGCACTGAATCCAGTCTTCTCAGGTTGTTCTTTGGAGGGAATAAAAGGAACCCAAAGTCCCAAGGCATAGCTTATCCATGGTGAAACTCCCTCTTCCCCTGGTTTCAGAGGGTCTCTGCAGCCAGCAGCCATGGGATTTTATAGTTCCCCCAGCCATGGAACTCAGTGGTGCAACATAGACTCTCCCTTTATTCAAAAGATGCACAGGCTTTGTCTCTGAGTTGCCTTGCTCCCAACAATTTATCACCAAGGCACGGATTACTGCTCAGGCTCCTGGGGACGCTCTGTGTGGCCACCGCCTGCTGCTGTTGGCTACTGTCTATTACCCCTGCTTGGCCCCACAGCACACCCACGTGGAGATACAGCCTTGCCAGATGCTCAAGCCCTTGGCCCTCACTCAGTCAAAGAGGCTGTGCTGTGTCCAAGCCACCACTTGTACAAGATGCAAACTGCTGAGGTCCTCTTTTGTCCTGGGCCCTGTGCTCCAACAATGTCCTGGAGTTCAGTCACTCCCCACCTCAAAAGGCCAGCCGTGTCAAGCCTGAGGAGAGTCACCACCACCTGCCCAGAGTTCACTCCTTGCATCTTAACCATGTCAAGTCTCCTGACTGCTTCTCAAAGATCTTCTGCACACCCTCCTACAGCCAGAGCACTCTCCACCACTGACATGCCCCCACGACTTCTGAAGTCTGGAAGAGTCTACCTGACCAAAGGCTGGGTGGGCATCCAGATTGCTCCTCTCTAGTCCAGATGTGCCTCTTGGTCTCAAGGGGATAAACTTGCAATATCTCGTGTTTAAGTTTGATGTTTACAGTAGGAGTTTTTGTAGCTACTCTTTCTCCGACAAGAAATTCCCTTCTATTTCAAGCTATATTATAGAGAGTTTTCATTATGAATAGGTGTTCAGTTTTATGAAATGCTTTTAATTTACACAGTGAGATAATTATAGGACTTCCTTCTTTATTCAGTCAACGTGGTGAATTACATTGCCTTCTTAAATGGTAAACCAACTCTATATTCCTGGGATATCTTTTTATATATCAAAGACTTGGTTTACAAATATTTTAAGATATTTACACCTATGTTTATAACAATGATTTGTCTGTAGTTTCACCATTCTGTAACAATCTTGTCAGGTCTGAGTATCAGGTTATGCTTGCTTGATGACAAATCAGGTATTATTTCCTTATTTTCTATTCTCTGGAGGAATTTATGTGGGACTGGTATTCTTTCCATCTTAAATATGTGGAAGAATGCACTGGGGAAGGAAGCCATCTGGACTTGGAGTTTTCTTTATAAGAAGTTTTTCTAATTATGTATTTAATACACTATTATTCATATTTTCCATTTCTTCTCATATCAGTTTTGAAAGTTGCTTTGGGGGAGGACTTGTCAATTTCATCTACATTTCCAAATTGAGTGGCATAATTTTGCCTATAAGATCCTCTTGCTTTCTTTTCACAGGATCTTTAGCACTGCTCCCTGTTGCATGCCTTGTAGTGGTAATTTGTGACATTCTTTATTTCTTACTCACAATGTGAAGAGCCACCAAGAATACCCAGGCAGAAATGAATACCCACACAGCTTGCTCCTGTCAAGCCCTTCTTAGGGTTGCCTTGACTGAAGGCAGGCACCTTACCCAAGACCACACACCCTTACTAGGGTGGCCTGAAGGCCACAGCTGATCAATATGGGAAAGATAGTTCTCGCCTCTGGCTCCAACTTGGGACAACTCTTCCATCATTCAGCTTCAGACTGGCCTGAATGTTTAGCTGAGGCCTGTTTTTAGACTGAATTGCACCTCATCTTCTCCCTCTGTCCAATTGTGCTTTCCTGCCAACACTTCCCTCCCCAGGCTTGGCTCCCAGGAGCACCCCCTAATAAATCTCCCATGTGCTAATCTTCATCCCAGAATCTGTTTCCTGGGAAATCCAACTTGCTATCACTTTTATCCCTCATTTAAAAAACAAAACAAAACACAAACTCTAGCTTTGTTAATCACCTGTAATTGTAAATTTGTTTTCTATGTAGTTAATTTCTGCCATTGCATTTGTTATCCCTTTCTTTTTATTTTCTTTATGCTTACTCTGGTTTTCTTTCTTCAACTCCTTGAGATGGATGCTTAGCTCATTAATTAAAATTTTTTAAAAATTGTGGTAAATACATAGAACATAAAATGTACCGTCTTCATTGCCCTAAGTGCACAGCTGAGTAGCCTTCCAACATTGACACTGTTGTGTGACCATTACCAACAGCCATCGACAGAATTCTTTTCCCCTTGTAAAGCTGAGAGTCTGTACCTGTTAAACAACATCTCTCCCTTCTGCTTCCCCCAGTCCCTGGCAACCACCATTCTACTGTCTGTTTCTGTAATCAGGACTACTCCAGCTCTAGATGCTTCACAGAGGTAGAATAGTGTAGTATTTGTCCCAGGTCATTAATTTTTAGCCTTTTTCCTTCTCAAACATCCATTTCAGTATAGCTTTAGTTTTGCTTCATAGGTTTTGTTCTGTCCTATTAATTATCATTCCATTCAAATTATTTTCTAATTTTCATTGTGAGTTCCTCTTTGACCCCTGAGTTAATCAGAAGCATATTATTTAAGGTAAAATCGCTTGGGGATTTCTAGTTATTGATATTTTTTTTTTTTTTTGTTATTGATTTCTGGCTTCATTTAATGTGGTTAGGCAATACACCCTGCATGATTTCAGTGACTGGAAATGTGTTGAGATTTACATCATGTCCCAGAATATGGTCATATTTAGCTACTATTTCATGTGCAATTAAAAATAATACATGTGTGCAATTAAAAAGAATACATGTTCTGCAATCTGGGAGTGCAGAGTTCTACATGTATCAGTTGGATCATTTATTTTATTTTTTATTTTTTTAACGTTTATTTATTTTTGAGACAATGCGAGAGACAGAGTGCAAGCAGCGGAGGGACAGACAGAGGGAGACACAGAATCCAAAGTGGGCTCCAGGCTCTGAGCTGTCAGCACAGCACCCGACACGGGGCTCGAACTCAGGAACCGTGAGATCATGACCTGAGCCGAAGTTGGACGCTTAACTGACTGAGCCACTCAAGCACCCCAGTTGGATCATTTATTAAATGTGTTGCTTTAATCTTGTATATTGTTACTGATTTTTTTTTTGTTTGGTCTATTGTGTTTTCAGTTACTAAGAGAGGTGTGTTTCTCTCCCAGTATCATGGGAGACTTATCTAGTTGCTTTTTTCCTTTCATTTTAGTTCTGTCAATTTTTGCTACACAATTTTAAGGCTAATTTAGAATTGTTATGTCTTCCTGGTGGGTTGATCTTTCATAATTATGAAATGTCCTGTAATGTCCCCAAAACATTAATATTGTTTTGTACAATTGGTCTTCTTTTGCCCACATTCTTTCCATTTCTTCTCATTCTTTCCCTGCATCTCTGTTCTTTCATCTATGACCATTTTCTTTCTGCCTCTTAATAGTTACTTTAACTTCTAATAGTTTCTTTAGTGCCAGCGCTTTGGTGAAAAACTCTTAGTTTTCACTTGTCTGAAAATGTCTTCATATCATCTTCACTTTTGAAGAATATTCTTACTGGACATAGAATTCTAGGTTGGCAGAAATTTATTTGCAGTACTTTGAAGATATGCTTCCATTGTCCATTAACTTTCATTGATTCCTTTGAAGGAAACAAGACTTTATTTTTTCCTACAGTTTCTTTCAGGATTTTCTTTTTGGTTTTCAAGATTCAACTAGATTGTGTCTAGGTATGGTTCCCTTTTCATTTCTATTGCTTGGACTTTATAGCTCTTCTTAAATATGTGGCTATCTGTCTTTCATCATTTTTAGACAATTCTCAACCCATTATCTCTTCAAATATTATTTCTTGCCCCCATTCTTTCTCTTTTCTCCTTCTGAGACTCAAATTACATATATTTCTCTTAAATTCTTTTCTATATTTAAATTTTTTTCTCTTCTTGCTTTAGTCTATATATATTTTTTCTCATCTACCTTCACTATCACTTATTTTTTTCAACTGTGTCTAATCTTTAAACTTAATTGGTGTCTTAATTTTAGGTACCATATTTTTAGGTTCTAAAATTGTCATTGATTGGTTCCAGGATGCTACTGAAAATATTCATCTCATCACTTAATTTCTAGGACACGTTAATCTCATTTATTTTAGTTTCTCAAAGCTTGACAATAGCAATATCAGAATTTCCAGTGGCTCTGTTTCTCTTGTCCACTTTTTTTTTTTCTTTTGGTGCAAACTTGTCATTTTCAGACCTGTTTATTTTTTACTGAATGTTGGACATTATGGATGACAATTGCAGAGAAAATTTGAGGCCCCGAGTGACATCTTTCTCCAGAGAAGATTTATTTGTGCCTCTGGCAGGCATATAGGAGGGGAAAAATTAGTTTATCTAATCAGGGACTTAGTCCATTTGAAACTGGACTTCAGTATTAGCTCCAGGGTGAACTGAGGGTGACCAGCCATCCGAGTTTGCCTTGGACTGAATGGCTGCCTGGTACAAGAGACTTTCAGTGTTAAAGTTGGACAGTCCCAGACAAACCAGGATGGTTGGTCCTGCTAGGCCACTCTTCAGAGCTCCAGAATTAAACCTGGGATGTCTACCTGGACTCCTCCTTTGCATACCCTCTACTGCATTTTTCTCCCTGTCCTATGAGACCTCCAGTAGTTCCGCTCAATTTCTCAGCTTCTCAATCTCTGTTAGTTGATCAGCTTCTCAATCTCTCAGCCACTGCTTGTGAGTTGGCAAATGCCTCAAGACAGAAAGAGGCACAAAAATGTCAGGCTTATCATTCTGTGTTTCCTTCTCTCCAGGACCTTCTCCAGGATCTTGAGTACGCACTGTCCTGGGGTCACTCCAATGTTTTCAAGTAGGTATTTTGTATATTGTTGTCCATTTTTCTAGTTGTTCTTGATGGAAGGGTTGGTCTGAAACAAGCTAGTCCAACAGCATTAGAATTACAAATTGATTTCTGTACTTTTAAAGCTTTTAAAAATACTTCCAAAATACCTTCTAGAAAGATGACAACAATCCTTGCTCATAGTTGTGGACAAGAAAGCCTGTTTCTTGGGGCACCTGGATAGCTCAGTCAGTTAAGCATCCAATTCTTGGTTTCAGCACAGGTTGTGATCTCACAGTGAGACTGAGCCCTGCGTCAGACTCCATGATCACAGTGTGGAGCCTGCTTGGGATTCTCTCTCTTCCTCTCTCTCTGCCCTCCCTTGCTCTCTCTCTCTCTCTCTCTCTCTCAAAATAAATAAAATTTAAAAAAATTTTTAACATTTATTATTGAGAGACAGAGAGAGACAGAGCGTGAGCAGGGAGGGGCAGAGAGAGAGGGAGACACAGAATCTGAAGCAGGCTCCAGGTTCTGAACCATCAGCACAGAGCCCGTCACGGGACTCAAACTCACAAACCGTGAGATCATGACTCGAGCTGAAGCCAGACACCCAACCGACTGAGCCACCTAGGCGCCCCTCAAAATAAATAATTTTTTTTAAAAAGAAGAAACCTGTTTCTCCACATCTCACTAACATCGGATGTCACCAGCTATATTAAGGTACCTAATCTTTGACTCTTTTACAATATGCTATTTCTAGAATGACATGGAGTTTTAGGTGCTACCTCTCCTTGACCCCTAGTGAGGAGGAGCCTTATTTCTTATGCTTATTGGCCATTACTCAACAGAATGTTTTTAGTGTAAATGTTCACTTGGGCCATATATATTAAACATTGCCAAACAAAGCTGATGGATGGAAATTGGAAAGCTGTTGATGAATTTACACACAGGGATCCCTCTGTCATAAGTTCACCCACTGACCTGATTAATTAAAACATTTCCAAACCATCAGTGTTCACTCCTTGTTAAGGACTCCAACATCAGTGTCCTGGCTGATGGGAGTCTCTTCCTATTTGAGCCTGTTGGGCTCAACGAAATCCTGACCACAAAGACTGGGTCCTGACATGAGGGGGTGCCAGATTCTGAAGGAATCAAAGACTCTAATAAATGTAGTGGTTAAGGAAGAAGCAGGGTCAACACTCAAAGTCCTGTGGAGAAATGACTCAGGCTCAAAATGGGAAGCATTCTGCTTTCCACTGGTTTTCATTTCAGTGGCTATCATCATCACGGACAAAGGAGAATGTTGCTTTTGCAAGAAGATTATTTTGACCTTGACTACATCTTGTGCCAAGCAACCCATCTGGAATATGTAGTCTCAAAACCCCAATCTCTCCTGGCCCCTCTCAAGCAGAGGGCACGTAGACAGCATCTTCTGTAGCAGAGGAATTTCTGTCTGGGCTTATTTTAGGTGTTTGCTTTCTAAATAATTCCCTTGGCATGTGCCAAAGCAGCTGTACTTGGGCATTTAATTAGCAATTTTTTTTTTTAAATAAGGGGGTGGGTCAAAGCATTCTTAAGTTTCGGAAGAGAGAAAGAAACCTTTCTGTCCTCAATCCCACAGCAATCTCATTGGGTTCCCTTGTGGTCACAAAGGCAGTGGTTCAGGGGCCAGACCTGGGCATCCCACAATGGAAGGTTCCAAGAGGGATTTTCACAGTTAATGACCCCCCAGGTAGCCTCCATATGTTTCTCCAGTAAATGTGTAATTGGGAGTTCCTGCTTGGGGACTGGAGTTTCTGTCGACAAGAACTTGAAGACCAGCTTCCCACTGGTTCTAAATGGGCTTTTATAGCTGAAATTCCAGATACAGGGCTTTTTTCAAAGGCTTTATACAGCAATTAATGGCTTCAAGCAAATACCCAAACCTCAGATCCTGACCGAGTGCCAAATTCTTCACTGCTAGGGGAAATTCTAACAGCAGTGTTTGTTCTCTTAAGTTGCCCTAAACAGGGAATATTTTACAGCCATAAATAACTGCTTTGGGGGAGGGAGGGGGGGACAGGTGAGCCACAGCGAGATATATATATTTTTTAAGAAGAGGAACAGTAAACTTATTATGCCTCAAGAAATTTCCAAGGATGTCCCATATATTCCTTACAGGAAATAGCCTGTAATTTTCCTTATTTCCCATGCCAATTTTCCCTACTTTTTATTTTAATGAATGAGGCTTGCAGCGATGCCCTGTTTGTGCGTGTCCCTTTAACATTTTTTCCATATTGTTATTTGGAGACTGGCTTTCTCTGCAGACTTCTTTCCACCCACACATATGGTCGCTTGTAACTGGCCGTCCAGACAGTCTCCGTGGGCAGGGGGGTCCATGACACGGGGATGGGGGGTGCGGGGGGGCAGGCTTCTGGCCACAGTGGCTGAGACGTGCACAGCAGCACAGACTTCTGTGGGCCCGAACACACATGGACGGACATGGGGTGGGGTATCAGACCTTCACAGTCTTGGTTATTAACTAAGGCTTTCTTTTTTTTTTTTTTCTTAAGTTTATTTATTTATTTTGAGAGAGGCAGAGACAGTGCAAGCAGAGGAAGGGCAGAGAGAGGGAGAGAGACAAAATCACAAGCAGGCTCCATGCGGCCAATACAGAACCTGATGTGGGGTTTGAACCCATGAAGCGTCAAGGTCTTAACCTAAACCAAAACCAAGAGTTGGACACTTCACTGACTGAACCACCCAGGCTCCCCAAGGATTTCTTGTCATCTTGCTAGGAAGCAGAGAATGCTCTTTGCCACCCAACCTCAGCCTGTGTGACAGCCACTTAGTCATGCAGGCAGCACTTGGGTAGGTGACAGGGACAGAGGGGAAGTAAAATCTGCCTGGAGAGTCAGTGAAGGGACTCCCCGGCAGGGGCATGTTTATATTAACTGAAAACTTCATCGAAATCCCATCCCTCCGGCTTCAGGTGCTGCTGTGGACCAGGGAAGTGAACGTGGATGTGAACTTTTGCCAGGACTCAGTGCTTTGGGGCTCCAGATCGTTGTTAGAATCCTCCATTCCTGTTAGGTACCGAACTCTTGGCTAGACCCCTGTGGGCTCCAGGGGGACGTCTACCCAGGACCACAGGAAAATAAAAAGGCTACTTGTCATGGCCTCTAAACCATTTCCTTTTTTTGAATTAAATAAGAAATATCCAGCCCCAAGCTCTGGGAAATGTGGGGTCTCGGTGTAGCCTGGGGGTTCCAGTCTCTTTGCCTTGGCTATAGGGCTGCTGGCCTTCCTGGACTCGGTGTCCTCACCGGTAAAAGGTGACATGGCTCTGGTGACACTGTGAGGAGTGAACACACTGAAGGGAAAGGGCCCAGCACACAGTATGTGGCCAACATGCAAAAATCAGGAACACAGCCTTGAGGGGATGAAACTCCTCAGAGGCAGCAGGGGGAGGGAGGTGAGGGTGAAAAGATGTGGGGAACTGTGGAGGCAGGACCAACACCGAGGGCCCTGTGGAGAGGCCTCCCCACCAGGCTGCTCCCCAGGAACAAGAGGAGCCCAGTCTTTCCTGCACAGTTGGTTCTGGTTGTGATTCTGAGTCCTCGCTCAGGTCTATTCCTTTCTGCCCCTTTTCAGCAACACCTGCCTTTCAGACCTAACCCATCCTGTCCTTCAGCTCCAGGTGGGCAGGGTTGCCCCCCCAGCCCCTTCCCTCTGGTGAGCAGAGTCCTTCCAGAACCAACCTGGACTGGCTTGGCAAAGACCTGCCCCTTGGCCCTGGCTGCAGGCTCAGGTGAAGCCCTTCTGTGCAGACCGAGGACCCCAGGCTCTGGCAAGGGAGCCAGTGGCACAGCTGTGAGTATATGAGGTGAGGCTATTGGCACAGAGCGAGTCTGACCTATGACCAGAGCTGTCCCCCTTGGAACACCCATCAGCTCCCAGACATACCTCAGATGCACATGTTCCCTGACCTGGGCACTGGCTGGGGAAAGGGCTGCATTTAGAAGAAGACCGCCTCCCCCTTGGGGAAAGGAGCAGAGCATGGCCAAGGCCAGGGGATGAGTACCTCTCCTTGAGCCTTAAGACTGCCACCACCCAACCGGGTGTTTGCCCCAGTCCTCCCCAGCCCGGGACGCTGGTTTTGGGTGGCCGGCAGTGCAGGGGAAGAAGGGAGGAGTGCTGAGGGGTGATGCAGGGTCAGGCCGGGCAGGGGAGGAGTTGGAATGAGGATTCTCTGGGCCCTGTGTGCAGACAGTGACTGTGGTCAGGACTGACACAGCAGAGCAGGGCGCTCTCCCTGCAAACCTGGGGTGGTAGGAAGTGGGGGCTGTGCCCACTTGGTCCTGGACAGAGTACAGCCTTGGGGGTCAGGCAAAGGCCAAAACCCAGCAGAAGGGGAGGCATCAGGAGGGGCAAGGAGGGTGCCTGGGAGGAGAAGCAGGGAGTAAAGGGGGGCATGAGGGCGTGCAAGGAAACCAGCAATGGAAGGAAGGAGGCCCAGATAACCCAAAACCTGGCAGCTGGCCTCAGCCTGCCCTATAAGGGCCCCAGGTGTGCATATGCCATTCACCCACCTCCCTCCTGCCCTTGGAAACCCTACTCAGGATCTCTGTGTGTGGCCCCCCTCATGCCCACCCAGAGGCCAATAATTCGGCTGTCTGCAGGACTGAACAGGGCTATCACACACATGTGGCACTGAGCCCTTCAGGACTTTTGTGGCCATATGTTATTTGTTACTGCATCAGCAGCACCCACCCTGGGGCCTGGGTCACTCACTTATTCACCCTCCCCATGAACATGGGTGGCGTGAGCCCTGCCCAGAAGTGGGCACTGAGCTGGATGAGTGGGCAGTGGCTACGGACAACAGGTCCCCGTCCCTGCCAAGATGACATCCTAGAGGGGAGATGGATGCTAGCAGACAAGTCCACCAGACAATTTCAGAGCATGGGAGTAGCCATGAGAACAGCAAACAGAACAGTAAACAGGACAGTGGGGTGGGGGTGACCTCTGCCTGAGGTTTGGCCTGGGCTAAGATGGGCATGGTGAGAAGGCAGAGAAGGTGCTCAATAAGGGACCATTGTCCTGGTGACAATGGGCAGGACTTGGAACCTCAGCCCTTTTGCAGGGAAACTGCCTTCTCTACCTGTGACTGCCTCCTGGTACCCAGCAGACACTCCTCTGTAGGTACTGCCCAGCATCCTGGCTCAGGAAACAGTGACCCCAGCCAAAGGGGAATAGCAGACAGTCTCAGGAAAGGATGAAGGGAGGATGCTGGAATCCTCCAGAGAGCCAGTCTCAGACTATACTACTCCCAGTGATCTGATCGAGGGGGACTGGAGGAGTAGATAGGCAGTGTTTAAGGCCTTACCCCCTCACTGGGGTCCCCAGTGCCAGATTTCTGGTGCAGGAGAATGCATGAATCTTCACCTGCCTTCCCTGAGGCCGCAGATCTGTGCCCAATGGGGAAGAGAGACTCCAAGAATAGGATGCCAGACACAGAGGGAGCCTCAGGGGGGCAGTCATCACAGGATGAGGACATCAAATGTCTTAGGTGACTCAGCACCAGCATGACCAGTCTTCTCCCTGGGGAGGGGCCCAGGTGGTCTTGTCTCAGAGACCCCCAGGCCTGTGCAGGCCTGCCTCTTCCTGTCCTGCTCTCTGCTCCTTGGCCTTGAGGCCCCACAAGGGTCTGATGGTCTCTGTGCATGGAGAGATGCCTGCCCTTCATTAGGTTCTTCTTCCCCTTAAAACATCTTGGATCCTTGGTGTTTTTTTAATTAAAAAAATTTTTTTTAATGTTTATTTATTTTTGAGAGAAAGAGACAGAGCATGAGTGGGGGAGGGGCAGAGAGGGAGAGACAGAATTCGAAGCAGGCTCCATGTTCTGAGCTGTCAGCACAGAGCCTGACGCAGGGCTCGAACCCATGAACTGTGAGATCATGACCTGAGCCTAATTTTGATGCTTAACCAACTGAGCCACCCAGGCACCCCTTTTAATTTTTTTTAATGTTTATTTATTTTTGAGAAAGAGAGAGAGTGCAAGCAGGAAAGAGACAGAGAAAGAGAGGGAGGAAGATAACAGAATCTGAAGCAGGCTTCCAGCTCCAAACTGTCAGCACAGAGCCTGACACATGGCGTGAACTCACAAACAGTGAGATTATGACCAGAGCCGAAGTTGGCCGCCCAGCTGACTGAGCCACCCAGGCACCCCATGGATCCTTGTGTTTTCATCCAGTCTTTCCACAGATACTCTGGGCTACTTTGTTAGGACTGTTGGTGGGCATTTGGGAATGCCCTGGCCGCTCCACTGTCAGACTCACCAGACTTTTGTGGCACGTGGAAGGAGGGGGCACGAGCGTCCTGGAATTCCAGTTCTAGGTGGGCAGCCATTGGTGGGCTGCCTCCAATCAGCAATTCCTCCAGCCATCCCTGGAGCCCTTCTCCCCTCCTCACCCTCCCCCCAGCAGGCCCGTCCTGATCGGGTCCTCACTGGTTTTCTAGTTTCTGCCCTGGAGTACTACCACCAATGCAGATCCAGACCTACATGGATCTGGTTCCCCAGCCCCCAAGCTGGCTCTGGGCCAGTGAGTTCTAGCTCCCTGCTCCTCTGTTGGCTCTCCAATGACCTTGTGCCTCAGCAGGCCTGTGGTCCTGCCCCAGGGTAGTCCTGACTCTGCCCCTCGCTGGAAGAGCTGCGGGGCAGGCTCCACCAGCCCCCTGCCACAGTTGCTGTCCTCTGCTGGGCAGACATGACCTGTGGCCCTTCCACCTTTCTGCATCAGGGCTCCTGTGAAGAGCCCAGCACTGCTGGCAGCTGGCTGCCACTTACCTGCACCCAGAGATGGCCATTCTGGTGAGGCTTCCCCTTCAGCCATCACTGCCTTTCCTGCTGTGCCCCACACCCCATATCAGTCCCTGTGATAAACCTTTGGAGCCACTATTGGTGGAAACCAATAGTCTGGTAATCCTCTGGACTCCATGTTTCATCAGGTGTGTAGATCAAGAACAAAACCCACCTTGACTGCTTGAGGTTTTTTCAGAGAGTCCTGGTAAGTAAATAATTATGGGTAAAGAAGGAAGGAAAGGCAAGAAAGCCTTAACTCCCCTATTTCTACTGAAGTATGAATCCTAAGCCAAGTGGTCTTCTTCAGTTAAAAAACTTTGAATGAGGGGCTAATTTGAACACTGAACACAGAAGATGTTTTAGGGGAATTTAAGAAACCGGATGTAGTGGGAGGGGAATGGGAAGGTATATAAAACGACCTTGGCTTGGGGAAGAAAGGCTTGTTTCTCCAGACACTGCAAGGCAGGCCTGACCTTGATGACGTTATTATTCCATGGCCAGGGATGTGCTGAACCCACTATTTGCAAGAAGGTCTGTTTGTCTCATTATCTGGCAACATACATTCCTACAAGTCAGAATGTGGGCGTTTATATGAATATTTTAATACTGTTCTTAGATGCAACATTTGAGGCAAGTCTCCTTAATTAACTGGATTTCTAGAAGGTGTTTGGGGAGAAAGAGTTTAGCCAGGAAAGCATTATTGGTCCAAAAGGAGCCCCGCCTGCCTTCATGCACGCACGTGCACACCAGCCCCCCCTTTGAAGGCTGAGCCCTGTCCAGCAAGGGCAGGTGTTGAAGCCGCTCCTGCTGGAGCAGAGGCTGCTTTTCCTTTGCCGGGGCTCACTCTACCCTTGGTGGCTGGAGTTGATCCAGTACCAGGAGGGCAGTAGGGCACTGGCTGACCTGGCATAGCACCCTTGAATATTTGTTGCAGCCCTGTTTCCACTTGAGAAATTCATCCATGTTGTTTAAAAATGTTTTATGTTATTTTATTTTTGAAAGAGAGAGAGTGCAAGCAGGGGAGGGGGAGAGAGAGAGAGAGAGAGAGAGAGAGAGAGAGAGAGAGAGAGAAAGGATCTGAAGCAGACTCTTTGGGGCTGGAACTCACAAACCTGGAAATCATGACTGAGCCCAAGTCAGACACTTAACCAACTGAGCCACCCAGGCATTCCTTGTTTTAAGTTTTTGTAACATTAATAATACCAGCTTATTACAGAAACATTAGAAAATATGGAGAAACAATAAATGAATAGCGCTCTCATCCCTCTGTTCAGATATTCAGGAATTTCCTCCAGTTATACACACTTACACATAAACATCCGTTTCTAGTTGTTATGGCCATGGTCTGAAGACTTGTGTCCACTCAAATTCATATGCTGAGACCTAATCCCCAATGTGATGGTATTTGGAAGTGGGGATTTGGGGAGATCATGCGGATGCGGACCTCATGAATGGGATTTGTGTCCTGACAAAAGAAACTGTGGGGAGCTCCCTCCCTGCTTCCAGCTTCCATCGTGTGAGAACACAGTGAGAAGTCACCATCTATGAACCAACCAGGAGGTTCTCATCACCCACTGAATCTGCCAGCACCTTGATCTTGGACATCCCAGACTCCAGAAATGTAAGAAATAGACATTGTTTATAAGCCACCCAGTTTATGCATTTTCTATTACAGCAGTTTGAACAGACTAAAACAGCCATATAACAAACGATTACCTCAATTTAGTAGCATAAAACAGCCATTTATGAATCTATGGGTCAGGAAAGGAATTTGGACCAGGCACTGTGGGGATGGTACATCTTTGTACCATGATGTCGGGGGCCTCAGGAGGAAAACTGGAGGGCTGGGGGCTGGAAAGTCACAGGAAGGCTCAATCCCTCACATGGCCGGAAGTTGGTGCTGGCCAGAAGATGCTTTTGGCCTTTTCAAGTACCCAGAGCTTTGTCACAGCATGGTGGCTGTGTTCCACATGCATGTATCCTGAGAGGTAGAAACAGCCAGGTGAGAATAGCTTCTCTGACCTAGCCTCAGGAGTTGCCTGGCATCACTTCCAGTGCATACTATTAATGGAAGCAGTCTCAAAGGCCTGCCAGGTTCAAGGGCAGAGGAGATAAGACTCTAACTCCAGATGGAGTTCTGGAAGAACACACAGGAATATTGCTATTGCCATTTTGGGAAAATACAATCTGTCACATTAAATTTTAAAAATATTCATACTATACATATAATTTTGCGGACCATTTAGTCTGCTTTTTTTTATTGACGTATAACATTCACACAGTAAGTGCTCTAATCTCACTATGCAGCTTAATGATTTTGTAAGTGGAGACTTCCATGGACCCAGTACCCAATCAAGATAGAGAACATTCCCAGCAGCTGGAGGCCTCCCAGTGCCCCTTGCTTGTCAATACCACCCCCTCAACACCTCCCCATTATCCTGACATTATTACCAAAGATAAGTTTTTTTTTAGTCTGTGTTTTTCCCAAATGTATTATTGGGATTTTTTTAAGTTTATTTATTTATTTTGAGACAGAGAGAAAGCATGAGTTGGGGAGGGGCAGAGAGGGAGAATCCCAAGCAGGCTCTGAACTGTCAGCATGGAGCCCGACACGGCGTTCGAACCACCAACTGTGGGATCATGACTTGAGCTGAAGTTGGATGCTTAACAGACTGAGCCCTCCAGGAGCCCCCCAGATGTATTATTAATGGCTTCCCATGCCAGTCTTCACTTTGGATGGTTACACAGGTCACAAATTTATTGAAATATTATAGTTTATTTAGCCAATAATCTGTGGCTGATCTTTTGGGGTGCTGTGATTTCCACCAAGGAAAATCAAATTATCTTGGGCTGAGGGCCTGCTTAATGCACTATTACTCTTGACCCAACTCATGAAAACAGCTGGATGCCTTCACCCCAGCCCTGGACTTTTTGGGGCAACCAGAAAACACTATGAACCGCAAGGGGCCCTTTAGCCATGTGGATGGACCATCTTCGGGTTGGCCCAAATGACCTGGAAGGAGGATTTATTTTACTGACACCATTTTAACACCTATGGGGTAATGAAGTATGAACAACATGACCCAATGGCTGACCATACGGATTTCCACAGCAGCTTGCTGTTCCCCTTTTCATACACGCTCTCCCGTGTTTCTCTGTTTGCTCATGGCAGATGGCACTTCCCACCTGTCTGTGCCGCCTTCAGAATGCTTTATGCTGAAATACGCTTCATAATTAAGTGGCAGTGATTCTTGCTTTATAGACTCCGATCATCTGATAGCTCTAAGTATTTCCTGTAAGGTGTCTTATTGCCCACAATCACCAGAAAAGATGAAAGGGAGGAGAGGAGAGCACTGGAAGAAGAGGGAGACAGAGGCGGAGGCTTGGAAGGAGGAAGAGGGGGTCATTGTTCTCATTTTGCTGGGAGGGAAGCGCGGGCTTGTGGAGTCATATATCACCATGTTAGGTTTACAAATAAAGACATCAGAGGCCACTGGTGCTCAAACACAGGATGCAGACTCTCTGTCTGCAAGTCATTTTTTTTTTTTTTTCTAAGGAAAATTAAATTCCAAAAATATTTTCACTGACTTAAAAAAAAAAACTTACTCTCTTCACATCTCCCATTTTTAGCCACATTCCTCATTTGTATTCAAGTTTGAATTTCTTTTTTAAAAGTTTAAATAAGAACGGAAGCTATCCACTAAAGCCGAAGCCAAAATTAGAGAAAACAACATGCAAATGGAAAGCAAACACTAGATGGGAAGACAGGAATAATGGAAAGGAAACCCCTTCCCTCATTTGAATGGCCCTGAAGGCAGCCCCTCACAGGCCCCCCTCCCAACCGAGGGGCTCCCCTGGTGAGTGGGAATGAGGACACTGTCTGAGGGGTGCCGCTTCAGGACAGAGGTATAGGGCCAGCAGGAATGGGAAACCCATGGGATAACTCCATAATGGGGCGAGAAAGCCTCACCCATTAGAATGTCTGAGGGGGCAACAAGTGGCCAGTGAGAAAGCGAGTCTCCATGTTTCAATCCTGACCCCCTCCCTGCAGATTTGCAAGAAGGGCATCAGCAGGTAGCACCTTTTAGAAAACGCAGACCAGATCGATCCCAATTAGCAGGGAGAACAGCAGCAGGAGAGAATGCCTTTTGGACCCAAGGACTGGAGCTTTAGAGGGGGGCCTGGGCTCCTGCCTGCCCTTAAAGATATTGTCACATCCATCGGGGGTGGTCGCTGGATTGTGCAGGACCACAGCACCGCTGTGATGGGCCCCACCACCACTTCCGCCACCTCTGTCATGCTGGGCGGTCACCGTATCCCTGTCTTCCTGCAGGAGAGACCCCAATGTGGGCACCACCTGCCACATCACCCTTGGCTTATCACAGGAGAGGTTTGCTTGGCAGTCGCCAACCGGTGCCTTTCTGCCACTAAGACGGCTCTAGGAAGCCTCCACAGTGGGCAAGAAGGAGGGACAGAGCCAATGAGGACTGAGAGACATGGGCACTGGGCCTAAGCTCCCGAGTCCTGGGCCCATCGGCTCTGCCTTTTCTTCTGTCCACCCTCCGGGATTCCAACGCCTCTTTCTAGCCCCAGATTCCACTTCCTCGTTGCTTGAGGGCATCCCTCCAGCGGGCTCCCTCTCTGGTCCCAGGTATTTTGAACTCCCTCCTTCATCATGCTCACCAGCTGGAAACACGTGGTTATTTCTTTTTTCTTGTCTTAAAGACCAATGCCAAACAAACAAACAAACAAAATCCTCCCTTGACTCGCTTCCCCTTCAGTTACTACTCTCTTTCTCCCTTTTCTTTTCCAGAAAATTCCTCAAGGAGTTGTCTATACCTGCGGTTGTCTGTTCCTCTTCTCCATTCTCTCTAGAAGGCAGTTGGGCTCTCACCCCCCTGCGGCCACCAGCGGCTCTGGGTCAGGTGGATGCTGCCACCCATGCTGCTAACCCACAGGCTGGTGCCATCCTCCTCCTGCCCTCCATGCATCCTCGGACCCAGTGGGTCCTTCTCCCCCTCAAGCTCTTTCCTCGTGGCCTTGACCTGACTTTCCTTCTCCGCCTCCCCTGCTGGCCCCTCATCTCCACAGTGAGATGGCCTCAAATGTCATGACCCTGAGTGCCTGTCTCCCACCAGCCGTTTCAATCTCCAGCATCAAGTCTAACCAGCCTGAGCTCAGTGTGTCTGCAACTGGCGCTCTGCAGTGCCCCTGCCCCTCAGTCTTACCCATCTGGGTGGTTAGCATTACGCAAACGACATGTGGGAGTCCTCTCGACTCCCCTTCTTTCAGACCCTATTACTCTGAGGTGCACTCACCCCATGAGAACACTGTCCCCACCATCATTGCCCCCATGCAGGTCCCTTCCATCACTGCCTCCAGCTTCGCTCCCTCCTTCCCAGTCCCCATGTGCCTGGCAGTCCTGCCTCAACACACAGAAAGAGTGGCCCTTTCACACAGAGGTCAACCTGTCCCACTGCTGTTCCAAGTCCCCTGCAGCTCCCTGGCTCATGCAGAGACAGAGCCAAAGTCCCTACAATCATGTGAGCTGACGTGACCTGGCCTTGCTCCCTTGGTGACATCACCTCCCCTGCTCTGCCTCCCTTGTCCACCCTCCCCCCAGCCTCGATGGCCTCCTGGCTGTTCTCCACCTCACAGCCTTGCTGTCCCTCTCAGGGCCCCTTGACACACTTCCTTCAGTGCTCACTCAGATCTCACAATCTTAGGGAGTCCCCACCCACCACCCACCTGCCCACCAAACTGTTTATATTGTAGCTTCCCAGGGGGCAGGGGCTGGGGTGGGGTGGGGAGCACGTCCTATCCTCTTTTTCTGCTTCATTTCTCCCTTATCACGTATCTCTCTCTGTGTGTCTCTTGCTTAAGTGTCTTGTTTATGCCTGCCTCCCCCCGTTAGAGTGTAATAGAATGTCTGCTCCATGAAAACAGGGCGTCGTGTCTGTTCTGTCCACCCCTGCATCCCCAGGGCCCAGATGGGAACAGACACAAAGCCAGCTCCCTCCACAAGGGAGTGAACAGCAGCCCTCCCACCTTCGCCCTCCCCAGCCAGCAGCACCAGGTCCTCCCGGGCTCGGGCTCTGGACCATTACAGGGTATCAGACATGGAAGAATACAGCACAGCTCAGGGAGGACCCGCTGAAGAGCGGAAGCGAAGTGTGTGGGGCTCTCAAGTCACACACACAAAATCGTTCAAACTGAAGTCCGTGAGGCAGGCCAGCCAGCACTTCCAGAGAGAACAGTTTCAAAGACGCTGTGTTCGAAGAGGCGCTTGTGGTTTTGCAAGGCTGACCTTCTTCACAGTCATGTTGGAGAAGTCAAGCAGGAAGTGAAGGGTGCAACTGAGTCCAGGCGGAGACACGCTGGGACTGCGTCCTCCTACCAGGGGCTGTGCGTGCCGGCAAGTCACTTAATCTCTCTGTGCCTCAGTGTTCTCATCTGTAAAGTGGAGATAGTAAAGGTATTTGTCTCATAGGATTATTCTTTGCATAAATGAGTATATATAGATAATATACATACATATATATACATACAGTAGGCCAATCCATCTATCATCTACATATATCCTCAGAACATATAGAGCAGTGCTTGGCATATAGTAAAAGCCATAGAAGTATTTGCTATTAACACTGTGCAGGCTTACAAAATTATGCCAAAAAATTAATAGATTCCTTCATCATTCATTCTAAGAAGTAGCTCATACTTGCATATCGAGTAATTTTTTTTAAATCTAGGACAAGATAGACTTTTCACTTAGGAATCTTTAGAAATGTTCACAATTGTTTCATTTTGAAAAAAAATTTTTTACATGTATTTATTTTTGAGAGACAGAGAGAGACGGAGCACAAGTCGGGGAGGGGCAGAGAGAGAAGGAGACACAGAATCAGAAGCAGGTTCCAGGCTCTGAGCTGTCCGCACAGGGCCTGATGTGGGGCTCAAATTCACAAGCCGTGAGATCATGACCTGAGCTGAAGTCGGACGCTCAACCAAGTGAGCCACCCAGGCACCCCCACAATTGTTTCATTTTTAAAGAAGGTTCCAGCCAAGCCCCTTTTTTTCATTATTGACTGTGGAATGTGGTCTGCCTTTAAGTGGATTCACGTTAGATGACTGTACTCAGATCCAGTCATCCTCTGGCTGGCCAGGTGAGTCAGGACTGCTGGGGGCAATGTTTTCTCAGGAGAGGTCAGAGCCAGGGGTCAGGGAAAGAGGAGGTTAATAGGAGGTCCTCAAATAAGTGCAGAATGTGGGCTCAAAGGGGGCTCCGTCTGCCTCTTCATCATATTCATCCAACCACCTTTATGTGTCTTTGCCACAGATGTGGAATCCAGCTGGACTTGGCAGAGGTCCAAGGATGGACAATGGGCTTCTGGGTCCAGACAAGATAGAGACCAAGCACGGGCTGCCCTCGTCCCCCCACCAGCATCAACCTTGGAGACTCCTCAGGAGAGGTACGAACCCAAACCTGAGAAGTCCTGAGGAGATGCAAAGCTGATGGGAACTGTGTTGGGGGTGGGAGGTGATGGGGGTGCTGAGGGGCAGGCATAGCCACCAGGGCAGAGGGCAGCAGAGGAGGGGGTTGGGGGAAGCCAGAAGTTCTGTTTCTGTTCCTGCCCCACTTTGCCTTGGAGGGGGTCTGCCCTTCTGAGATAAAGACCATCAAGACCAGCAGCCCAGTCCAGCCACTTCGTACTGGGGAGGGTCTGGTCAAGACTGGCCCCAGTGGAGCCAGGTGAGGAGTTAATGAAAGCCGGGCACTATCAGATCAGCCTCTTCAGACACCTCCTCCCACCTCCTACTCTGCTCCCCACAACTGGTGGCCACTGACATCTATGAGTTAAAGAAAATTTTGGTAGAGCAACAGCAAATAGGGCTCATCTCTCCCTCCTGTCAACGGCTCCAGGAGGGACACAGACACCCAGATCAGGGCCTGGGTGGCAGGTCCTCCCCATTAGCTGTCCCCAACCCACCCGAAGAACAGGAGCCCGGAAGCTGAAGGCACAAAGAAGCCCAAGAGGTACAGCATCTCTCACGCGGAGACTATGCACTGACCACCATCGCCTCATGGAGCAGAATCTTCAGGCAGATCCAAAAATTTAAATAAGTATAATAAATATTCTCAGCCCAGGGACAGTATTAATAATATGAAGCAGAAACAAGAAGTCATAAAAAGAAGCAAAGGGTGAGAAATATAAACATGGCAAGAAGGATAATGATAGATGGGATCCGTACACACATGTTTTTGGCAGGACTGCTTGTGGTGGGGAGGGGCTGGCATCCGTTGGCAGCTGTCACAGGGAAAGGGGTGAGTCAACTGTGGAGGTGCACCTGGGAGTCTAGGCCCTGGGCTCCTGTTAGAAGCAAAGGCCTCGGTGGGCACACAGAACAGGAATTAATCTTAAGGTCGAGCTACTGAGCAAAAGAAACCAAGCAAGGCCAGTAGAGGAACATTTCTTACATAAAGTAAAAATACAGAACAATGTTGTGTGTCAGCGGATGGGGAGAAGACCAAACTGTGGTCTAGTTGTACAATGGGATATTATTCAGCCCTAAAAAGGAAGGAAATTCTGACACAAGGTACACGACATGGATAAACCTCAGGGACATTACGCTGAGTGAAATAAGCCAGTCACAGGAGGGCAAGTGCTGTGTGATTCCACTCACGCGAGGTACTAGAGGAGCTCCGCTCCTAGAGACAGAAAGTAGAGTGGTTGTTGCTGCGGGCTGGGGGAGAGGGGAAAAAAGGGACAGGGAATCAGTGTTTAATGGGGACAGAGCTTCAGTTTGGGAAGATGAAAAAATTCTGGATGGGGATGGTGGCGATGGTCGCACAACAGCATGACCATCTGTTGGTTAAGATGGTAAATTTTATGTTAGGTATATTTTACCACAATAAAAACCTAAAATTTAAGGGGCGCCTGGGTGGCTCAGTCAGTTGAGCATCCGACATCGGCTCGAGTCATAATCTTGAGGTCCGTGAGTTCTAGTCCCGCGTCGGGCTCTGGGCTGACAGCTCAGAGCCTGGACCCATCTTCGGATTCTGTGTCTCCCTCTCCCTCTGTCCCTACCCTGCTTACTCTCTCTCTCTCTCTCTCTCTCTCTCTCTCAAGAAATAAATAAAAACATTTTTTTTAATTTTTTTAAAAACTGAAATTTGGGTGACTCAGTCAGGTAGGCATTGGATGTCAGCTCAGGTCATGATCTCATGGTTCGTGGGTTCAAGCCCCATGTCAGGATCTGTGCTGGCAGCTCAGAGCCTGGAGCCTGCTTCAGATTCTGTGTCTCCCCCAGATTCTGTGTCTCCCCCTCTCTCTGCCCCTCCTCCACTCATGCTCTGTCTGTCTGTCTCTCCCAAAAATAAATAAACATTAGAAAAAAATTTAAACTAAAATTTAAAAATCTAATAAAGACATCCCATAAAAAAACACTGTGTTATGCATGGACACATGCAAATAGGAGGACATACATGGATCATGCTAAGATATTGAGGGCATAAAAGGTGAGAAGCAGGCAAATGAGCCAAAGGGTTGCAGTGCAGGGCACACAGAAACCCTCTGCCCAGTCCACCTCTCCAGGGAGGGAGCAGCTGGCAGATGGTGGGGGGACAGGATCATCTCAAGAGGCCTCGGGGTGGCTCGTGAGAGATAGAAATGGCTCCCCTGTGTCCCAGCACATCACCTCCCACCGCAGCCCTTTCAAACTCAGTTCTCACAAATACTGATCTCTGTCTGGGGCTCCCCTTCTCCTCTGTGAGGCTGGGCAGCCCAGAGGAGCCCAAACAGCAGCTGCGCGGGACAAGCCATCTGGCCACACCCCCTCCCACACTCCGTGCACCCTCCGCCTGGGGGACTCCCAGCGGGGCTTGTGCACAGTAGGTGCTGAACGTGCTTCTGGTGCATGAGAGTGAAGGATGGGAATCAAAAAAGAGGGGACCTCTGCTGACCTAGAAAAATGACAGGATGTTTTCCATTCTGGGAGTCCCAGTGGATGACACCTCACAAACCCAGTCGGATAAATCTCACTCCCAAACTCAGGAGCATAAGAATTTCCACTTTTTCTGTTTTTCAGCGCCTGAACTTGGTTTTGATTTTAAACCTTGATTCCACCTGGTGACGGGGCTTCCTCCCAAACAGTGGCGGCCTTAAGTGTTCGGGCCGATCTAGCCTTCTCTACATTGCCTCCTTCTCTGTTACAGTTTTCTGTTGCAGGAGGTTCGGCCGGGGACAGAGACACCCTGAGTAACCATGTGTGTGCTTAGTTACCCAACTAAGCATGAGGATGGTTGCTTTGGGAGACGTGCAGCCTGGACCTCTGGCCCTGATTCAGCCTTCAGAAAAGCCCTTCTCATACAGTGGCTAAAAACAGAAGTTCACTGTGGCCCTTCCAGGTTTGCAATCCCCTTTCCAATCCACTGTGACAGACAGCATGCTGCCGAATTCTTTTTGTTGTTGTTGTGAATGTTTATTATTTATTTGAGAGAGATGGAGACTGAAAGAGTGGGGTATGGGAAGAGACAGAGAGGGAGAGCGAGAGAATCCCAAGCAGGTTCCGTGCTGCTAGCACAGAGCCTGACTCTGGGCTCGAACTCATGAAACCATGAGATCATGACCTGAGCTGAAACCAAGAGTTGGACGCGTAACCGACTGAGCCACCCAGGAGCCCCAGCATGCTGCCAAATTCCGATTGATGTGTGCAGCTTTTGGAAGTGGGTCCATCAGAATTCCCAGGTGGGAGGGGGTGGGAGGCAGTGCCAGACGTTGTGTCTCGCACAGGAAAAGAGATGAGAAGGTGAACATTATATCAAGGAGGCCCCTGGTGGCTTTGAACAAGAAAGCTGCCAGGACAGGAGGGGTCCTCTTCTACCAGCAATATAGGGCGGAACCGTGACTGCTGATAAGGGCTCCTGTCGCAAAACAACTCTGGATAATCATCAGGAGAGGCATTTGTTAAAAGGAGACTGCGTAGCTGAAAATCACTTTGGGGATATGGGCAGGATCCCAGAGGTGCTGGGCGACCACACCGTTTGTCCAACTCCCTCTCCAGGGCGTGTGGCTGGTGCCAAGTACTCTGCTGCTCCCTGTGGCTCAGGGCACTGCTGGGCATCTGCTGAGTCCGGCTCCCCTTCCAGGGGCTGGGGGGAGCACCTTTCTGGCCTTTTAGGTTTTTGTAAAAAGAAGCAGTGTCTTGCCTCCCACCAAAATGGCTGATTCGCCCAAAGTGAGAAGGCCATCCTGATGCTGGACAACCATGAAATAAAAATCAACCCCAAGAATGATCGAGACCACTCAGTGACCATAGATGTTTCTAGACTCTGTGGGCCTCTCTTTTGCTGAGACAGAATAATTACTGTGTTAGTATATTGTTTTGATGTGTTTTATCCCCTTCCAGTGTTCCTACAGATTTCTAGTTTTTAGAAGTAGGCTGTGGGGGCACCTGGGTGACTCAGTTGGTTGAAAGGAGTCTGCTTAAGATTCTTTCTCCATCAGGGTGCCTGGGTGGCTCAGTCGGTTAAGCATCTAACTTCGGCTCAGGTCATGATCTCATGGTTGGTGGGTTCGAGCCCTGCGTCAGGCTCTATGCTGACAGCTCTGAGCTGGGAGCCTGCTTCAGATTCTGTGTCTCCCTCTCTCTCTCTGCCCTTCCCTCACTCATGCTCTGTTTCTCTCTGTCTCAAAAATAAATAAGCATAAAAAAAAGATTCTCTCTCCGTCTGACCCCTCCCCTACTCACATTTTCTCTCTCTCATTTAAAAAGAGAAAAAAGAAGTAGGTGGTGAACACTGAAAAGATATTTCCAATACCTTAAACAGCCTTGTGCCAATTGTTCTCAGAATATAAAAATATATTTTTGCTGTGAGACCCAGGGCCAAGTATCAACCTAAACATTGGCTCTATTAAACTAAAAGTTATTTTAACAAGGATTAATATGCAGGGCCCCAATTCTTGTCCAGATTTGTAGGAGTGGGACAGTGTTTGGCATTTCATTCTTTATAATAAATGGCCAGGTGTGTAAACAACTGTTTGGAGAGTTGTCCATGGGTCAAGGTCAACTGTGGTTTGGGCAGGATGAGCAGTAACATGCCAGGAGGTGCACAGGGTTGTGGGTTTATGGTTGGGCAACTTCACAATCGATGCCCTGGATGATGAAACAGGGAGTGTGTTTGTTACAATTACACATGGTCACCACCATGACACCTTGGAGATCAACATGAGAATTCAAGATGGCAGCATTCCTTGATCCTGAACTGGAATTTCACTTCCAATTGAACCCCGGAGTGACCCATGTATAGGGGATCCATGTGGAAGGGTGTTGGGAATGATCAAATGGTGGGAAAAGAAGTCCAGTGGGAATAAGTCTTGAGGTAGGTGGATGATTTATCCAGACTAGGTAAAGGTAGTTGGGTTCACAAAGGCCTGGCACACGCAAGGTGGAAACTGTCATGAAAAAGACTCCCTGATAACAGGCTAGTTGTCATCTCTGGGAAACAGTCTGACCTGGTGTCCCTGAAGGCTCAAGTATGAACTAGAGGACGTTCAAGCAAGCTTGGGATTCTTTTCACAAGTTAGAGCCTCTCCACTTGTGAGCACCTGCTCCTGGCTGTCACATGGTGTCTGCAAGGAGTCCTTCTGGGACAGCGCACGGGGCCAGAGACACAACCTCGCCAGGGGCTGCAGGGTGCAGCTGCCCAAGCGAAGGGCCTGGCCAGCTAGCCTGAAGCCACCTCCCAGCCCCAGCTGCAGGGCTGGGTTTCCTGCAAACCACAATTCTGGAGCATGGCAGCCAGCCCCATGATGCGTGTTTATAGTTTTCACCGCACCCCAGGGACGGTCATGGGCCTCCCCGCCCCTGCGGCCTCGAGGCAGAGTGGGCCCAACCTCTAGAGTTGCTCTGATCTAGCAACACCGGCAGCTGCTGGTCCCCTACAGTCTCCCCTCCAGCTTTGAGCAATCTGGGATGTTTGTTAATCTCTCCTATAAACAGTCGTTTTCCCAGTGACGGCCCAGCCTGAGTTAAATATTAACAAAGAACCGCCTCCACAGCGGCTCACAGGGCGTCTGCTTTAAATATTTCAGTAATTGCCGCTCTATCCCTGAGCGACTGTTTGGCTCCAAGGGCTCTGAAACCGCTCTTGCCTCCCTGGCTATGGAGTAGTGTGAAATGTCAAACACTTCTATTTTTTCTTCACGCTGCTTGTGTTCTCTCCCTCTCCGTTTCTCTCTTTCACATTCTCTCTCTCTCTCTCTCTCTCTCTCTCTCAGTGAATAGGGCTATGAAATGTGTGTGGCTGATCTCCCACCTCCAGGAACGCTAAGTGACACGGTTGGATCTAGGGCATTCTGCTGGGAGGTTGTGTGGGCACGCCCCGTGAGCAGAATGCCCTTCCGTGTTGACATCTCTCAGGCGCGTGGCAGATGGGAACAGCCAGGGCGCAGCCCTCTGCACTCTCTCACATCTGGGGGTGCCTGTGTGCCATGTGGGCACGCGTGTGTGCTCCTGTGCTCACGTGCCCAAGTGGGTTATGGAAACGCCGTCACTGTGCACACAGGGTACTTGTAAGCCATTCTCATTGTTTGCCCTCTTCATTCCTGTGAGGGTTTGAGTGTGACATGTCAACGTTCTTCCACAGAAGAGGATTAAGAGCTCAGATTGTTGATGAACCACACAGGGCTGTGTGATCTTGGCCCCACAGCTGGAGAAGCTCAGAGGCCTCTCCACAAGGAGAATGGGTGAGATGGGCTGACCTTGGGTAGGTGGGTGGCAATGGAACACTGGGGGTCCTTGGGTGTTGGGAGTTGGGATCGAGCTGGGTGTTTCTGTCCCTGTGTGGCATTGGTCATAACCAATGACTTTGGAACATTCTCCTTAAAACCACAACTTTACCTGGACTTAGCCATGACAACTTCTGTGGATACAGCCCCAAACTGACACTATGGGGGGTGGGGGTGGGGGGCATGAGACAGTGAGTTTCTTCAGATTTCCGCATTCATTGGTTGAGAGTCCACGACGAATACGGCCTTGATGCTCTCTATAGAAATGGGCAGGAAAGGCCCTGAGTAGCTCAGGCGATTAAGCATCCGGACTTGATTTCAGCTCAGGTCATGATCTCACAGTTTGTGAGATTGAACCCCACGTTAGGCTCTTCGCTTACAGCAGGGAGCCTACTTGGATTCTCTCTCCCTCTCAAAATAAATAAATAAGCTTTAAAAAATTGGGGGTGGGCAGGAAAGCCAATGACCTCCCTTTGCCCAGAGGAAGGTAGGCACCCTGAGTTTGCTCTCCCAGCAAGGAGCCTAAGAAAGGCCTCAGGTGGAAGATGGGAAAATGGAAGACAGGGAATCATCTTTCTCCACTTTGGGCAAGAGATTTCTAACCTAGTTTTGTGAGCTCCCAAGACAATTATGCATATCCCGAAAGCTACTGAGATCTTCTCAAAGCTAAACTAATTTAAATTCACTTTAGTTTATCTCAAGAGCTACGGGGAAGCTCTCAGAATAAAATGAACTTCAACTCCCTTTAATTTCCAAAAAAAGATGTTCTTTTTTTATATATACATACCTTTTTAAAACAAATACCTTTTCGTCAACCCAGGAGAAGGGGTCGCGGTTGCAAAGTTGCAGTTCTAGCTTGGCCCAGCTGGGGCACCACCTGTGGCCTGGGGCCGCTTCCTGAGAGAGCAACCTTGTTCCAAGAGCACAGGTGTCCAAGAGCACAAGTGTCCTGCGTGGGAGTCCTGGGGTACCAGCTGTGTGACCTCTCGGCATCTCACCTCATTTCGAAAGGGAGAGAATAGCACTGCCTATCTCACAGTGCTGTTAAGACGTTGCCCCAGACTGTCCGTGAAGCACGGGGCCTGCACACCGAAGCCAGCAGCATGTATGCAAGCTA
The DNA here is from genome assembly GCF_018350215.1 of Panthera leo. Classification (NCBI taxonomy): domain Eukaryota; kingdom Metazoa; phylum Chordata; class Mammalia; order Carnivora; family Felidae; genus Panthera; species Panthera leo. The sequence continues at coordinate 19,638,627 of NC_056684.1, read as the reverse complement.
GAAACAGCCTTGTTTGGGGGGAGCCGGAAGGCATCCGGTACGCACAGGTGGGTCATCGGTGGAGGATGAGCGGGCTTCCGTGCAGGCTGGCCTGGAGGCAGGGTCATTAGCAGTCAGAAGATTTGAACATATGATTCTGTGGGCTGGAAAGCGAACGGATGGGTTGTGGACGCAGGAGAAAGAACGGCAGAGCCCTCAGCACAGAACATTGTCAGATGGAGGCTGGGGGCGGACAGGCACCCCATCCCTCCCTGAACCCCAGAGGGGCACAGACTGTGAGCTGGCAGGCTTGGGAGGGTGAGGGAGAGAAGAGCCGGAAAGGGCAGGACTGATTGGAAATCTGTTTATGAAGCTGCTAAGTCAATCGGCCTCCCCGCCCCCTCAAAGCACAAAGCAATTATGACCTCAGGCCAAAAAAGGGCTCTTTTTTAGATAAATTGAACAAACTTCCCAAGAACTAGATTTCCAGTACGGGCTGATTAGCCGTAAAGCTGTGCTTCTCGAAATGTGTCCCTCCGTCAGCCACATCTGCATCACCTGGGAGCCAATTAGAAATGCAAATTCTTGGGCCCACCTCAGACCTTCTGAATCAGAAACTCTTTCCATCAGGGCCCATCCATTCCTGTTTTAACAACGCTCCAGGAGACTGAGTTGAGAGTCACTGATCCAAATAGAAGCTCTACTCTTGTTTGTCTATTGTTTGTCTACTGTAATCCTGGGAAATTTTTTTTTATGTTTACTATTTATTTTGAGAAAGAGAAAGCATGAGTGGGGGGAGGGGCAGAGACAGAGAGAGAGAAAGAGAGAATCCCAGGCAGGCTCTGCACTGTCTCAGCACAGAGCCTGATGTGGGGCTCGAACTCACAAACTATGAGATCATGACCTAAGCCCAAGTCAGACGCTTAACCCACTGAGTCAGGCGCCCCCTGGGAAAACTTTAAAATCCTGATGCCTGGGCCTCATCCCCACAGAGATTGTGACTTAACGGTTTCTGCATGTGGTCTGAGCATTAGGATTTTTAAAAAATGGAGAACCGCTGGTCTAGAATTAGGCCTTCTTCATTTAGCCCATATCAGCCATCTACTCAACTGCTCATCCCAAAGTGGACCTTCTAGTCCACAAGGCCTATCTACTTATACAAAGCTCCCTGTCACCTGCCCCAGGCAAGGGAGAGGCCGCATGGGGTACAGACCAACTACAACCCCAGGGGAACCACACACCAGACACCCAGAACTATCAGCCTGGAGCTTCACTCCCAAAGATAAAAGAAGGATCAAGGATCACCAGACACATAAGAAGACCAGCAGCGTGAAAGGGAAATATGCACATTTGCAAACAAAACAACCACCCCCATAGGAAAAATAAATAACTCAGGGATCAGAAGATAATTCCTAAAAATTCTAATATCCTCAGAGAGACATGAGAAGTTATTGAATCTGTAAAACAAAAACTGGATGCCTTGTAAAAAAATAATTACATAATAAAGAAGAAATCTTAGAAATTAAGAATATGATTCTTTAAATAAAACATTCAATAAAATTGGGAAACTTCCCAGATTATAGGACAAAAATAAGAAACCGAAAACATGAGGGAGAAAAAAAGGAGTAGTAAATCAGTCCAAGATGTCCAACAACAGACAGTTGCAGTTCAGAGCAAGCAGAGAATACTCATAAAAATGAAATAATCTCAAATATTATAGGAAATATTTTCTAAAAGGCAAGGGGTAGAAGTCCTCAGATTGAAAAGGCCTAGCAGGTGCTATTCTGGATCAATAATAAAATGTCCACATCCAGACACAGTGTCTATAAAGAAATTTCAGAGTACTAAGAAAAAAAAGATGCTAAAAGCATCCAGGGAGAAAAATAAATAAATAAAGATGGACTACCTGTAAAGGAATAAAAACCAAAGCTCCTCCGAGAGAGTGGGTTCTAGAAGACAATGGAGAAGGCCTTCAAAAGTTTGACGGAAAATATTTTGAACAATAATTCTACATCCAGTGAAATAATATTTCAAATTCTGCAAACTCAAATTCTGCAACATTTTCTTAAAATGTTTCTTGGAGAAGTACTTCCAAAACAAAGAGAAAAACTATTATGGAAGACACAGGATCCAAGAAACAGGAACTCTACAGAAAATTGTCAGTGAAGGGAAGTCCCCAGGTGACAAGGATGTGGCAGGACTGGGGAACATGGGGTCCGGATTGAAGCCTGAGTCCGGGAGGCTCTGACATGGATGTCTCCAGGCAGGGAAGAGTCAGTGCAGTAAGATAACATGTGGTCAGTGTCCAGTCAGGAACACAAAAACTCCTCTAGATACTTCTAACAGAGGGGGTTTGTAATCAGGGAATGGCTCTAAAAAGTATTAAAAGCAACTTACAGTTTCCAGTCTGGCCCATAAGGAGCTTGGAAGTCATCACTTCTATCTTCACAACAAGAAAAAAGCTGAACAAACTGAAAAACCAACAACTCTTCTTAGACCTATAGGACTATTGAGGCCACGGGCAAACCACAAAATTGGAGCATGGAAGACCAGGAGTGAAAACCTCCATGGAACAAGTACCCTGCCTGAAAAACCAAAACTGTCACTGATGAATTGCTAGAGACTCCATGTGGACAAATTTGAGAATTAAAAACTTCAGGCGCCCCAGTCTTAGGGAGGGTCCCACACTTTTATGAGTTTTACCTCCAGGTTCTTTATAGGTTCTCATAGTGAAGATCAGAGAAAAATTCCCTTATGCTTCCAGCAGGACAATTGGAAAGCAACCATTCTGAGATATTTCCAGAGCATTCTGTTCTTCTTAACAAGGCCTGTCCTCAAGAGAAACGATTTTGCTAGAGCCTAACCAACTGGAGTTTCACCAGAGCCTAACTAACGTGGGGTGAGAGAAATACTCAATTCCAGTCCCTTCATCCTTTCTGTTTCACCTAAGGGGGGTAGAGGGACTGAGAGGCACTCATGAAAGTCACAGCTCAGGGGCATAGGCTTACTAAAAGAAACTTGACCACAGGACTATGGGATGCTTCCCCTCCCTTACACCTTACCACCACATAAGTAGGGCTCTTGGATAATAACCAAGGAATACAGTAGAAAGAACAGCACATCTCAGATGGTACTTAAGAAGTCTCTGCAGGGAGTGGGGGCAGCCCATTAAGTGTCTGACTCTTGATTTCAGCTTAGGTCATGATTCTAGGATTGTGGGATCAAGCCCCGTGTCAGGCTCTGTGCTGACAGCATGGAGCCTGCTTGAGATTCTCTCTCTCCCTCTCCCTCTCTGCCCCTCACTGGCCTGCTTTCTCTCTCAAAAATAAATAAATATTTAAAAAAAAGAAGTCTCTAGGGAGACCCAAAGACAACAAGGGAGACAAAAACAAGGACACCAGAAGACATTTTAGCCTCTGACCCCTATAGCTACAACAAGCAATAAACACAACCTAATTCCAAAATCTCACAGTAAAGGCCTACCTACCTCAGTTCCTTTTATCTTATACATCATGCCTGGCTTTCAACAAAAAATTACAAGGCATACTAAAAGACAAAAAATAGAATTCAAAGAGGCTGAGCAAGCATCAGAACCAGACTCAGATATGGAAGACATTTTGGAATTATCAGATGAGGAATTTAAAACATGATTAATATGAGGAAGGTTCTAATGGAATAGGTGGACACCATGCAAGTCCAGATCGATAATATAAAGCAAAGTGATGGAAAGAAAGTGATTCTAACAAAGAATCAAAAAGAAATGCTAGAAATCAAAAACACCATAAGAGAAATGAAGAATGCTTTTTGATGGGCTCACCAATAGACTGAACATGACCAAGGAAAGAATTAATGAGCTTGAAGAAATGTCAACAGAAACTTCCAAAACTAAGATGTAAAGGGAAAAGAAAATACTGAACAGTAGAGGAACAAAAATGGGCAATTGATATTACTCAATGTATTAGTTTGCTTGGACTGCATAAAAGAAGCTCCACAGACTGGGTGGCTTAACCAGTATTTTCTCAGAGTTATGGAGGCTGGAAGTCCAAGACCAAGGTGTTGGCAGGTTTGGCTTCTGGTGAGAACTCTCTTCCTGGCTTGCAGACAGCCACGTTCTCACTGGGTCTTCACAAGGACTTTTCTCTATGCATGTGTGCAGAGAGAGAGATTTCTGGTGTCTCTTCCTCTTATAGGGACAACAGCCATTTAGATAAGGTCTCCACTCTTATGATCTCATTTAACCTTAATTGCCCTTTTAAAGACTCCGCCTCCATATACAGTCACATAGGAGGTTAGAGCTTTAACATATCAATTTTGGGGAGACATAATTCAGTCCCTAACACCTAGAGATCAGTAGGTATAAGCCTGAAATAGAAAGTGGGTTTATCTAGAGCTTATGAGCATTGTGAGCACTTCTGCCACTCATCTGGAAGCCAGGAGCTAGCCCTCTGGCTATTGCTATTGCTGTTGCAGAACGTGGAAACCTACAGCTCTACGAATCTACAGGTTGTGGTCACATATAGTTGCTGCCACCAGAGCAGAACAGGGGAAATGCTTTCTCTCATCCAGCCTCTAGTGCCTTTCACTGGCAGAACCGTCCTGGGAAATATAGCTCACAGTCTTCCAGCCCTGGCAGTACAGATGGGAAAATAGAATGACAAGTTTGGAGCCATGCCCATGGACAAATAAACAGTGCAGATGGCAGGATTGAAAAGGTTGAGAATTGGGAGGCAGGTATTCTTTGTCGCCAAGAAAAAAGAAAGGCAATTAGAACATTGAGGGGAAAAAAACATAAAGTTGTCTACAAAAGGTATGGTTTAATCATAATCAAACTAAAAACGTGGCATGATCTTGAGCAAAATGAACGTGTATAAGAAAAAGAATCCATCTGACCTTGATGCTCAAATCATTCTCCTTTTGTGGCCTGGGAAAGCCATCAGGCCTTAGAAGGAAGCAACTTGTCTGCTAGGAATAGCACTTACAGAGTTATAAAAATGCAAATGCCATGTACTTGTTTTGACACACAGATAACACTTAACAAAGAACAGAAAACTTAATTATGGTTGTCAAACAGATTATTCTAAATCTTTGATATTATAAAAGGAAAACCCAGCTGACTGAGGAAGAGAGGGAAGCAGGAGAGGAAAGATGGGGAACGCTCAGCACAGTCTACAGCCGACAGAAAAGCAGTATGTGTTCAACACTACATTTGTCACTGTCGGTGTCACAAATATGAAAACTGGCAATCATGATTTGGGGGAGGTAGGGTTAGGGTCAATGAATGAAATTCTCCTTTCTTAATAGTGCAGAATCAGAGGAGATTAAAGATGAAAGGGGAAGATGTAAAGATAAAGCATATTACCAGGAGTTATGGTGATGAATAAATGAATTTTTTTTAAGAATGGAAAGAAGGCCAAGAACTCCAGGACTATGTCACAGACTGCTATCGGTCCAGAGTCCCCTAGAGGGGGTTGGCTGCCCCACTGCCACTGAACAATTTTGTGCTCTCTTTTGTTTTTATCCTTTGCCATTTGTTTCCAAAGTTAATTACACAAGTTTTTGTTTCCTTGAGCTGTAAGAGGTTGCTGGGGAGTTTTCTGGGCCTGTTTGTCTTACTATAACAACCACAAGGCTGTGTGTATCTTGACAAATTAGATGTTGTTTGCTTTAGTTCTCAAATTTACACTTTTGGCCAAAGGTACATTTGCCTTCTCTTTCTTGCTTGTTCAGGGCAGGAAAGTGAGCCTGGGTTACAGTTTCAGATGCCCTGAGAAGAGCAAGCTGGTTGTTCCTCAAACCAGTGGCAGCTCTCTCCTGGGCTGTGACTAGTGTGCAGCTGGGTGTCCCTGGGCCTTGTCTAGCTAAGCACAGAAGCAGGAGAGCTGGGGTATGCCCAGTAGCCCATGTCGGGCCTGACAGCACTAGCAGAAAGGCCCAGTCAACCATTCCCTGGCACTCACATCCACCGTGGCCCATAGCCATGTGACCCTGGACAAGTTTCCCTACCCTGCTAGTATCTACTTCCCAGTCTGGTGGGGCTTAATGGTGCCATGCCCTGCACAGGCACCTAGTAGGCAGCAGCCCCTTCACTATCCCTTGTTTAGGGGTTTCCTTAAGCCCTCAACCTCCACTAAGGGCTGCCTTGGTTGTCAAGCACCTCCTGTTTTACCCTTTGCCAGGGAGCTGGCCACTGGGCTCCACCTCTTTGTGCCTCCAGGTCTTGCTTGTCAGGACTTGCAGGCACCTGTTTTGTCCTCCAATATCTGAGTTCCAACCCATCCACTGGCATTTTCAGTACATTGTGTGTCCTGGTCTCACCCTGTACACCCTTTGCTCTTGGCTTTTCTTGTCTAGCTTCGACTCCTGATCTTTTTATGACTCCAGATATGGCCTTGATCTTGCCAGCTATGTGTCCACCCATTTTCACTTTAAAGCAGTCCACTAAGTGACCCACTGTAGCTATGCTGTAAACAAGGGGACAGACAAGACATCTAGGACATGACAACCTTTGTTCTTAGCAAGAACCTACTGTGTGCCAGATACTGTCCTAGACATTTTGCACATGTTAACTCATTTACTCCTCATTACAACCCAATTTTATTTTCTACCTATAGATGGGGCTATTGAGGCACAGGAGAGATTAAGTGACTTACCCAAGGTCACATAGCCAGGACAGAGCAGAGAAGGGGTTTGAATTCAAGCTCCAGCGTCCAGGCTCTTAGCTCCTACACCTTACTGCCTCTTCCTGGGGGTTTCTGGCGACATTGGCCTGGGGTAAAGACAAATTCCACTGCATTGTTCTCCTACCTGTTTCCTGGAATATGGAGGAGAACACAGACAACGCATTGTCCTGCTAAGGTCTGGATATCTAAATATTATTATCTGTGTTGGTTTCTCTTTTTTTTTTAATGCTTCTTTATTCTTGAGAGACAGAGAGGGAGAGAGAGAGAGAGAGAGAGAGAATGAACAGGGGAGGGGCAGAGAGAGAGGGAGACACAGAATCTGAAATAGGCTCCAGGCTCAGAGCTGTCAGCACAGAGCCTGACGTGGGTCTCAAACTCATGAACTGCGCGATTGTGACCTGAGCTGAAGTCGGATGCTCAATGGACTGAGCCCCCAGGCGCCCCTATATGTTAGTTTCTGAGTGCTGCTGTAACAAAGTACCACAAACTGGGTGGCTTAAACTGGGTGGCTTAAAACAACAGAAATTTGTTGTCTCATACTCCTGGAGGCTAGAAGTCCAAAAGCAAGGTGTCTGCAGGGTTATGTTCCCTCTGAAGACACTGGGGAGAATCCCTCCTTCCTTCTTCCAGCTTCTGGTGGCTCCAGCTTCCCTACCTCTGCTGTCCCTTGGCCTTCCCCCTGAATGTGCCTGTCTTCTCCTCTTCTTATAAGGACACCAGTCATGTTGGATAACCACCCCCACCCCCGCCACCCCAATTCAGTATGCCCTCATCTTGATCACATCTGCAAAGACCCTATTTCCAAATAAGGTCGTGTTCACAGGTACTGGAGGTTAGGACTTCAACATATATCTTTTTTGGGGACACAACCCACAGAATGATGATCTTTGTGTTAGATTTTCTTCATGTGTTATAGATAAGTAACATAATTTTCAGAACAGGCAGCAATGCCACCTCTGACACATGAGCTATGTTCCTAGTTTTTTCACAACCTTGTCATTTTTGGAACAAGCTAACAGAGTTCCACTGGGGCATCTCATCTGGGCAGAGGGAACAGAAATTATGGAGCCATGACTTTCATGACTGGGAAGGATTTACTGGTTCTGCTGTCCAGCTGCACCATTGGAACGAAGATAAGGTGAAGATCTCAAGAGACCTGCTCAAGGATGCACAGCAGTCCTGGACACTGGGCTCCTGTGTTCTTCACTGAGTGAACCACACTGGCTCTTGGAAGCACTGAGACGGTGCACAGAGGCTCTCAGATGTGCCAGCAGAGTCTAATCATGTCCCTTTCAGCCCCAAAGATTAGGGAGAATGGCTCTGAAAGCAGTCAGATCCTCCCTTTCTCAACCTCCCTGTAGGTCAGGTGACCATATTTGGCCAATAAGAAATAGGGCGACATTTGCTTTTCCTTCCCTGAAAAAAAGCTGCTGAGGATTTGATGATATGATGAATAGCACCAACAGCTGAGGGGACAGAGTAGGAGAATGGAGGAGAGGCCCTCAGTGACCTTGCTGGGCACTGAACACACCTGGGAACCACCAGCCTCTTCAGTTCTTGTTTGTGTGTGTGTGTGAAGTAACATAATGTATTTATTGCCCAAAACCAGTGTTAATTGGATCCTCTGGTAGCTGAAATCCCAGGTAGGTCCGGGAGCCTCATCTTGACCAAAGCTCTTCCTTGAGCATTATCTGTAGTTCAGCTGGCCCCATGGTCACTCAGGCTTTCTGGTCCTTGGATTGGCCACTCTTTTGCAGGTCAACCCAGCCGGCTATCAGGCTTGCTCCCAGTTCAGGGAAGATGGGAGGTGCTTTATGAATTCATTCATTCATTCATTCATGTATTGGTTCACTCAGGAAACATGTGTTGAATAGTTATAGTAATACACATGAAGAAGCCCTTGCTGTGGGCTTCTTGCCTGCCCATCACATACGCCCCACCCTACACTGGGTGGTGTTGACCCCATTGCCCATTTGTCTTCCGAACTTGGTTCTGAGCTTCTAGAGGACAGGACTGCAACCTGTCTAGGAAGTTGCTCACGGTCTGAGGTCAGCAGGGCAATGGGCCATAGTCAGAGCCCATAGGGGTGGTGATGGTGGTGTCAAAGCAAGACATTCACAATTGCTGTCCAGCTGCTTGGTGAGCCAGGTGGCCGGGGGCAGACTGAGACATGAAACTCTGAGGCTGCCACCTCTACCTGGTGTCCCCTCACCCTACCAGGCCCATCTGACCAAGACTTATTTTCCCTCAGGGACTTGACATCGTGTGAAATTCTGCCTCTCCCACACCTCTCCATGTGAGCAGTGGTTACCCATCCCCTCTCACTCCTCTCCTTCTCCCACCACAAAGCTTTCACCCATCCTGGGGGAATGCTGAAAGACATCAGTGGGGACATCTCTGCTAGTCGTGTATGGCATTGCGTCCTCAATTCTAATACATAGGCACAAAGTTGCACTTAATTTACTTCATCTAATTTCCGGAGCTCCAGTTTCCTGTGCAGGAATATATGTAAAAAAGAGGATGCCCAGAGAGTGGTCATCCCTGGAGCCGGGGCAGATCTTGACTGTAAGGGGACACAAGGAATACACGAGCCTTCTTGGGGGCTGCTAATATTCTGCATCTCAGTCTGGATGCTATTTATAGGGTTGGATTCAGTTTGTGAACGTTCATCAGACTGTGCGTGTATGATGTGTACACTTTTCTGGATATATGTCACATATCAACAAAAAGTGTTCTGTTTTGGGTTTAAAGAGAACAGCCAGGTTTGCATTTCGCTTGGGCGAATGAGAACACAAATGAGTGATTTCTTTAAGGTCCTGGGTGTCCTGGGTGCCAGTGTCTCTGCCCAAGCTGGGTTCCTGGTGTGGTGGCTAGAGGGAACCTGTGGGGACCTAGATGTCTTTGCCATTGTCCTTGCCTTTCTTCCTGGTGCTGCCTTCAGAGACTGTCACTGGATCTGTGCTCTGCCTGTTTACTGCCCTGGAATTTCCGTTTTGATGATTTTGTGGGGTGGTTGCTGCAGGGCTGTTGGGCGTGGGTTTCATCAAGCACAGTAATGTTAATATCCATCCACAGCTTTGCAACATTTATATGAAGAGAATTAAAACTGAAGTAACTGCCATGATAAACGTCCATACCCTTGGCTCCTACCAGACCTTCTGGTAGAACTGGAGCCTGGATCAGTTCCAAAAAGGATAAACTTAATATTAATGATAATAATACTTTGCACTTGGTCTAGTAAAAATATTTTGAATACAGCAGAGGCAAGGATATGAATGTTTGCTTGGCGCTATTTATCAGGAAGTGCTTCTGCTTGTTTATTATGTTAGGGCTTTGTATACAGAAACTATTTTTTCCTCGCTCACCACCGGGGGCCATATTTCTTGCTGGTTGCTACATCCAAAGTTTAACAGGAAGTTGCTGTTCATATTTAAATGGTATGTTTTTGAAACATATCTGTAAATAGCTGAAGACAGAACAGCTGAAGGTGTGGAGTTGTTTAATATCCTCCCTGACAGATATTTTTGCACTTGAAATTATATCTCAGTAGTTGTGAAACAGGAAATTTAAAAGCACAAAGTTCAGGAGACTGTGACATTTTAATGCGTATCCATCCTTAAATCTGTGGAGGTTCAGAGATACTCAGGGAATGAATTTTTTTTTTTAATTGGAGGGTGGTTTGAGGAATTACTCTTACTAATATCTGAACATATTATATGAGATCAGGAGATGACCTGGGAGAAGCAAAGTGAGTATCCATATTCTCTCCTAGTTGATGGGCAGAGGAGGAGAAGACTTTTTATATTCAGCATGGTAGCTATTTTTTCTTCAGTAATTAAAGGAGTTTTCTTGCAGATCTTTCATTTCCTCTGGGAGCCATCCCCCTGTTGTGTAATACCTCACCTGTGGGGACTCTGGCATCAGTGCAACCATAGCACCAGGATGATGGGTTGGAAGTGCTTACACCTGAGCAACAGGTCCCTTAGCTATTGCAGCAATCCCCCTCCAGCACAGGGCCTCAGATAATGTATTATTTGTGGGATAGAATCACCTAAGGACCAATCCGCTCAGGCTCTACTTCAGTTTGATTCCCAGATGCAGCTTCAGTTTCCTTATGGGGTCTACACTGCAACAATTCAGTATTCTGTAATCCTTGAGAGTTACATATCTTGTTACAGCAAGTCTGGCTTCAGATCCATCCCAGATGACGATGCTTCCCCCCCCCCCCCATAAATCGGTGGACATAAAGTCCGAGCATCACAGACACACTGCACTGGTTGGCTCAAGAACTTGGAAGGTTCATTGACTCCAACTTAGACATTTTCCTGGGGTAAGGAAAAAGCAATTATGTGTTTATTCTGTGGAAGCTTAAGGACTCATAAAACTAGGGGAAAACAGACTTCTGATTTAAGATGGTGGATTTTGCGCATGGATTTTTCTTTTTTCTTCCAAATCCCAATAAAGAGGTACAAAATGAAATAATCTCCCAAAACAGGAAGGGGGGTTGAAGAAGGGGTAATAGGTAAACAAGACATTAAAATGGATACAGGGCATAGATAGCCAATGGGACAGGGCCAAGCATGGATGCTCAGAGAACACTGTGGTGGGCTCATAGCAGTGGCCAATCCTCCCAACAGAACATGTAGAGGCTGTGGGATCACAACCAAAAAGTGAAAAAAAGAAATCAAACAGGATGTTTAATTAAAGGTTTGTTAACAAAAACAGTTGTGTCAGTCAGTCCCTTCCCCGAACCCTTCTCCACTCCACAGAGAGAGACTGACAATCAGATATTTATCCCTTAGGCAAACTGACAAACTAACAAAGCAGAAGGCTCTTCCTAAAGACATTTGACCAAGGAGATCCAAGCTGTTTAGTGTAGGTATTGGTGCCGTCCTATTCTAATATCCAGAGATGATGCCAAGAGCAACAAAATGCTATTTTTGAACCCTAAAACAATGTCTACAGATGCACAGGTCTATCCCTACACATGTTTCCTCCATTCAAGCCTGTCATTAACTCAAGAGTATGGACTATGGAAGAGACACAACATACCAGTGTAAGTATGGTCCTTCATCCTAAAATATGAACAGAAGACCAAGGATAACCAGGCCCATGGGAAAACTGGTCATCTGAAAGAAAAATATCAAGAATACTGAACAGAATAGCTGACCCCATAGAAAAATAGAGATAACCCAGGAAATAGAGACAACTTGACAAATCTAGTTAGTATCCTCAGAAATTTGGGGGTGATTTTGCATCCACAAAATCAGAAGCTGGGAGATAGCTGGATGAGTGGTAACTGTTAATAGACCCAAGAAAGGTGAAGCCTACATTAATCTCCAGGAAAATCCTGAAACTGAAGAGGACTCAGGACTTGTAAGCATCAGCTAACTCTCAATGAAGGGATTGAGTGAGACTCAGATGAGGAAGATTGGTTGAAAATCTATACAAGAAGTAGGGAGACTTCCCAGGATCCCCTCCTTCATCCTGTGCATTCAAGTCACCATCACCTTCCCTTTCCAGAAGATCAGAGCTTTCTTCTCCAAGAAGCTGAACCATGGAGACTCTAGACTCGGGAACACCAGGCACCAAGAAGGGAGGGTACCAAAACTAAAATGGGGAGGTTTAGACAGAGTCTACATATTGAAATCTGAGACCTCTCAGTTTCCTTACTTCCCTCTGCTCCAGAAACACTGACATCCAAGATGATACAACAAATGCAGGGGAATGGAGACTTTTTCCTCCCTCTGGGGTCTCTGAGCAGAAAAAAAAGATAAGCTCTCCAGATATTGACAGTTGGGACTTCCCCAATAAAATAGCTCAACCAGGTCACCCATTGTGAATCCCAATATTTGGCAAGCCCTGTCAGTCAGAAGCTTAGGACCTCCTTCATAATATTATTGCAAGAAAGCAAGGATCACTCAACATATGAGGAAAAGCTCTACCAAGAAGACAAGCAGAAGTAGAAGGAAAAAGGAAACCTGGAAGAGAAACAATGCAATGAGCAGAAGAAATCTTAAAAATAATAAATGAAAACTCAAAAATAAATTCATCCATCAAACAAGATTACTGTATGTATGTTTTAGTTGATGATAGTATAACAGGAACAAGATTTCTCCATTCTTCTGCAACAACTAAAACTCTGAAAAAATATATGAAACTGACTTTCAGACGTTAGACATTAGGCAACATTGGGGGTGATAACTGAGAGAGGGGAAACAAAAGAAGTGAGCCCTCAGGTTGGCCCAGAGTACTACCTGCAGAGAGTTTCCAGGTCTCAGCACAGGGAGGAGGAACCTAGGTTGGACCTACTGGTCTCTCTGAGTTGAAGAGACAGAGCTGGAAGCCTATCATGGTCAAAGCAGCTGAGTTCACTGGGAAGATACTGGAGAAGAGAGAGCTGCAGGAGGTACAGAGCTTTGGAGATCTTCAAAGACCCCCAGAGTCTTCAGCTGAGTACTGATAAATGTATGCATATGAGGAAGTGACATGAGGCTAGGGAAGGACTGACCCAAAAGAGCAGAGAACAACTCTGGAACTTACTTAGGGCTGGGAATAGTTCATATTGTCATCAGCCAGAGTAGAACACCTCATGATTCATGGGGAATTGGGTAGAGTACTCAAAAGGGTATTGCTTTAGTAGTGGGGCAAAGGTTGTTCTGGTGCAGCCTAGCAAAGTTTAAAGCAAACCTCAAAAAAATCAAAATGTTTCCAAGTAACTTAAGTGCATCTAAGAATAAAGTTTAAGAATATTAATGCAAATAGGGGTACATGAGTGGCTCAGTTGGTTAAGCATCCGACTTTGGCTCAGGTCATGATCTTACAGTCTTTGAGTTCAAGCTCCACGTTAGGCTCTGCGCTGACAGCTCAGAGCCTGGAGCCTGCTTTGGATTCTGTGCCTCCCTCTCTCTCTGACTCTCCCCCACTCGTGCTCTGTCTCTCTCTCAAAAATAAATATTAAAAATAAATAAATAAATAATAGAATAGAATAGAATAGAATAGAATAGAATAGAATAGAATATTAACACAAATAGAAAAACATCCATTATCCAATAAGGTACAATTCACAATGTCTGGAAGCATCTAAAAATTTATCAAATATACAAGAAAATATAACCCATAATGAAGAGAAAAATCAATATAAAGAAACCCAGAAATTACTATGACGACAGAAGTAGACAATAGTTATTATAGCCATATTCCATATGTTCAACAAGATAGAGGAAAGATGTAACATGCTAAGTAGAGATATCAGAGACAGAGAAGAGAACCAGTCAAAATTCAAAAGATGAATTAGATGAATTCCAAAATATGAATTAGTATATTAGACACTGAAAAAGAAGAAGACAAATATCTAGGTGGCTCAGTCAGTTGAATGTTCGACTTCAGCAGGTCATGATCTCACAGTTCATGAATTTGAGCCTTGCATCAGGTTTGCTGCTCAGTGCAGAGCCCACTTCAGATCCTCTGTTCTCTTCTCTCTCTGCATCTCCCCCATTCATCCTTTCTCTCTCAAAAATAAAAAAAAAATAAATTAAATTTAAAAAAAGAGGGGCGCCTGGGTGTCTCAGTCAGTTAAGCATCTGACTTTGGCTCAGGTCATGATCTCATGGTTCATGAATTCAAGCCCTGCATCAGGCTCTGTGCTGACAACTCAGAGCCTGAAGCCTGCTTTGGATTCTGTGTTTCTCTCTCTCCCTGTCCCTCCCCCACTCGTGCTCTATCTCTGCCTCTCAAAAATAAATAAAATGTTGAAAAAATTACAATAAATAAATTTTAAGAAAATAAAAGGAAAAGAAGAAGAGTTTGAGAACATAACAAAAAAAACTATCCAAATAAAATATAGAGGGGAAAAAAAGCAGAAAAACAAAACAAAAAACCCTGAATATAGCATCAGTGAACTGCAGGACAACTTGAAGAGCCTATTATATATGCAATTCACACTTGACAAGGAGACGATAGCAGGGTGGGGTGGGGGTAAGAGACAGAAAAAAATATGTGAAAAAGTAATCACCCTAATTCCCCCAAATTTGATGAAAATTATAAATCCATAGATATAAGGAAGTCGGTAAATCCCAAGAAACATAAAACTACACAAATGCACATCATAATCAAATTGCTTAAAATCAGAGATAAATTGCATTTAGATGCAAGTATTAGCAACTTCTTGTTGGAAACAAAGCAAGCCAGAAGACAGTGGAGCAACATATTTAAGTACTAAAAGAAAAAAAATTGTCCAGTTAGAACTCTGTACGTAGTGAAGATATACTGCAAAAACAAAAGCAAAATGAGGACTTTTTTGGACATGCTAAAGCAGAAAGAATTTGTCACCAACAGACACACTATAGAAGTCTTAAGAGAAGTCATGGATATATAAAGAGAATAGTCCTAGATTCTAGGTCTGGAATAATCCCAAATCTGCACAAAGGAATAAAAAGCATCATAAATGATATATATGTGAAAAAATATAAGACTTATTTTCTTGTTTTAAAAGTATTCTTTAATTTTTAAATATGAAAATGGTAACCATAGGGGTAAAATTTATAACATCTGTAAAATGTAGGAACAATAGCATAAAGTTCAGGGAAGAGAGAATGGAATTATACTCTTGTAAAGTTCTTATACTAAACATAAATGGTATAATATGGCTTTAAGTTAACTGTGATAAGTTAAAGATGTATGCTATAAATCCTTAAACAACCACTAAAATAAGAAAACTAAAAGCTATAGCTAATAAACCAACAAAGGAAATAAATTAAATAATAAAAATACTCAATCCAAAAGATAGAAGAAGAGAACAGGAACAAAGGAAAGATGGAACAAATAGAAAACAAATATCAAGGTGATATATTGAAACCCAAACATATCAATGATCACTCTCAATGTAAATGGTATAAACATCCCCAACCAAAAGGCAGAGACAGTCAACATGGATAAAAAAGCAAGATTAACTATATGCTTCCTATAAGAAACCCATTAGACTACAGACATGAACAAGTTAAATATAAAAGTTGAAAGAAGGCATAGAAGGTGAAAAACAGACCTAAAAATACATTACTCTAATGCCAGTACAAAGAAATCAAGAGTGGCTATCAGATAAATTAGATTTCAGAGCACAGAATATTATCAGAGATAAAGAGGGTAATTTCATAATAATATAGGAGGCAATTTACCAAGAACATACAAAACAAACATAAACATCAATGTACATCACATCAGAGCTTCGAAGTACATAAAGCAAAAGTGGATATAACTGTAAGGAGAAATTGACAAATCCAAATTATAATTAAAAGATTTCAGCATCTTACTCTTAATAATTTGCAGAACAAGTAGATGGAAAATCAGCAAAGATATAGAAGATTTGCACAAGACATTCAACCAACATGACCTAATTGATATTTATAGAACATTCCAACTAACAAAAGAATACACTTAATTTTTAGTGCAAAATTTTGCTAATATAGGCTATAGTCTTGGTAAGAAAACAAATCTCTAGATTTAAGTCTAATAAAGTATATTCTCTGACCACAGTGAAATTAAATGAAAAGTTAGTAATGCAAAGGTAGCTGGAATATCCCCAAATATTTAGAAAGGAAATAACATATTTTAAAATAACCCATGGCTCAAAAAAGAAATCCAAAGATAGCTGAATCAAAATGAATGGAACACATCAAAGTTTGTGAGATTCAATGAAAGCAGTATGCAGAGAGAAATTTGTAGTACCAGATACTCATATTTAAAAAAAAAAAAAGTCTTGGGATAACAGGGTGGCTCAGTCAGTTAAGCATCTGACTCTCGATTTTAGCTCAGGTCATGATCTCACAGTTCATGGGTTCGAGCCTCGCATCAGGCTCTGCGTGACAGTGCAGAGTCTGCTTGGGATTCTGGCTCCCTCTCTCTGCCCCTCTGCTGCTTGCTTTCTATTCTCTCTCAAAATAAATAAATAAACATTTTTTAAAAAAGAAAGTCTTGAATAAATCAATTCATAGCATAAGAAATAAGAGAAAGAAGAAAATATTAAATGCAAAGCAGAAGAAAAGAAACAATAAAGGTAAGAGCTTAATTAAATGAAATAGAGAATACAAAAACAAAAAAAATCAATGAAAGCAAAAGTTTGTTTTTTGATATAGACAAATGAAATTGATAAGCTTCTTGCCAGAAATATCAGAAAAAAAGAGAGAGAAGATACAAATTACCAATATCAGGAATGGGAGAGGGGACATCACTACAGACTTTATAGATATTAAAAGAAAATTAGAAAATACTAAAAACAACTTTATGTGAATCAATTAAAAATTTTAAATAAAAGAGACAAATTCTTTGAAAGATAGAAGTTATCAAAACTCTCTCAAAGAGGAAGAGATAGCTATAACAAGAAATAAAATTCTGATAAAAGTTGCATTATGGATAAATCTTGAAAATTATATGCTAAGTGAATAAGCCAAATACAAAAGGACAAATATTGTATAATTCCACATGTATGAGCTACCTAGATTAGGCAAATTCATAAAGAGAAATAGAAATTACCAGGGAATGACAGGAGGTGGGGGAAAAAGGATTTACTATTTAATAGATACAAAGTGTCTATTTAGAATGATTAAAAAAAGATAGATGCATAGATAGACATAGATTGTGATGATGGTTAGAGAACATTGTGAATGTGCTTAATGCCATTTAATTATATACTTAAATGCTTAAAATGGTAAATTGTATGTTATGAATATTTTATCGCAAAATATTTTTTAAAGAAATAATCTGAATCTGAAACAGATCATATGAATCATAAATACATAATCTGAATATGAATAGATCTATTAAAGAAATTTAATTTGTAAGAAAAAACCTTCCCCAAAAGATGACTGCAGGCCCAGATGGCTTCACTGGTATATTATGCCATACATTTAAGGAAGAAATAATACCAATTCTACACAAACTCTTCTAGAAAATTGAAGAAGAGGAAATACTCTCCAAATCTTTCTATGAGGCCAGCATCACCTTCATACCAAAACCAGACAAAGATATTGCAAGAAAATAAAACTACAGACAACTACCCTTTATGAAAATTGATGCAAAAATACTTAACAAAATTTAGCAAACTGAATCTAACAAAAAAATAAAATAATGCATCATTGCCAAATAGGGATTATCCCAGGAATGCAACATTTAACATTTGAAAATCAATGAGTGTAATTCATCATATTAGCAAACTAAAAAAGAGAAATCACATGACCATCTCGATTGATGAAAAAAAGTATTTAACAAAATCTAACATCCATTCCTGATAAAAACTCTCAACAAACTAGAAAGAGAAGAGAATTTCCTCAATCTCATAAAGGGCATCTAAGAAAAATCTATAGTTAGGATTAAACTTAATGGTGAAAACTGAATACTTAAAACAATGAGATACTGCCACATACCTAGTGGCATCCAAATTTAAAACACTGACAACATCAAATGCTGGCAAGGATGTCAGGCAATAAGAACTCTTATTCATTCCTGGTGGAAAGGCAAAATGGTATAGCCACTTTGGAAGACAGTTTGGCAGTTTCTTACAAAACTAAATATACACTTACCATACAATCTAGCAATCGCACTCCTTGGTATTTATTTACCCAAGTAAGTTGAAAAATTATGTCCACACAAAACTTGCACATGGATCTATAACAGCTTTATTTATCATCCAAAACTTGGGAGCAACCAATGTGTCCTTCAGTAGGTGAATGGATAAATAAACTGTGGTATATTCAGACAATGACATGTTATTGAACACTAAAAGAAATGAGCTATCAAGCCATGAACAGACACAGATAAACTTAAATGCATATTACTAAATGAAAGAAGCCAATCTGAAGAGGATATTTACCATATGATTCCAACTCTATGACATTCTGGAAAAGGCAAAACAATAGGGACAATAAAAAGGCAGTAACAAATGTGCCACTCTGGTGCAGAATGTGTGGACAAGGCTGTGCATGTGTGGGTACAAGAGGTATAGGTGACCTATGTACTTTTTACTCATTTTTGCTGTGGACCTAACACTGCCCTGAAAACTAAAGTCTATTAAAGAAGAAGAAAGAAAGAAGAAAGAAAGAAAGAAAGAAAGAAAGAAAGAAAGAAAGAAAGAAAGAAAAGGAAGCAAGCACAGTGTTATGTTTCAGTATACTGTGTTCTATTAGAAGACCTCACCTCACCCTCACAAAGTTTCTTTTATGATTATTACTTTGTACTTCTAATTAAATAATCTTTTAAATTAAAGAAAAACTGAATGGGGGCACCTGAGTGGCTCGGCTCAGGTCATGATCTCATGGTTTGTGAGTTCGAGCCCCGCGTAGGGTCTGTGCTGACAAGCTCAGAGACTGGAGTCTGCTTTGAATTCTGTGTCTCCCTCTCTCTCTGCCCCTCCCCGACTTGTACTCTTTGTCTCTCTCTCTCTCTGAAAAATAAACATTAAAAAAAAACTGAATCCTTTCCCTCTAAAGCTAGGAACAATTCAGGATATCTGCTTTTATTACTCTGTTCAACCTTGTCCTAGAAGTTTTAGCCCATTTAATAAGGCAAGAAAAAGATAAAAGGCATCCAGATTGGGGGCGGGGGAGGGGGCGGGGAGGAGGCTGTCTTCTTTTATAAACATGATCATCTATGTAGAAAATCTTCACGAGGCTACAAAAAAACTACTAGAGCTAAGAAGTAATTATACAAGGGGCTCCTGGGTGGCTCAGTTGGTTAGGCGACCGACTTCGGCTCAGGTCATGATCTCACAGTTTGTGAGTTCCAGCCCTGCGTCGGGCTCTGTGCTGACAGCTCAGAACCTGGAGCCTGCTTCGGATTCTGTGTCTCCCCCTCTCTCTGCCCCCTCCCCTGCTCACACTCTGTGTCTCTCTGTCTGTTAATAATAAATAAACGTTAATTTTTTTAAAAAAAGAAGTAATTATACAAAATTGTAGGATGTAAGATCAACATACAAAAAAATTAAGTGTGGGTGTGCCTGGTTAGCTCAGATGGTTAAGTGTCTGACTTGATTTTGGTCACGATTAGATCAGGTCACCATCTCATGGTTTGTGAGACTGAGCCCTGTGTCGGGCTCTGTACTGATAGCACAGAGCCTTCTTGGGATTCTCTCTCTCCCTGTCTCTCTGCCCCTCATCCACTCATGCACATGGGCACATGCGTTCATACTCTCTCTCAATAAATAAACATTAAAAAAATTAAATGTTTCCATATACTAACAATGAATAATTAGAAATTGAAATTCCAAAAAACAATACCATTTCCAATAGCATCAAGAATAAAAACTATTTAGGAATAAGTTTGAGAAAAACTGGGAAAGATCTTTTCACTGAAGACAAGAAAACAATGCTGAGAGAAATTAAGATAGAAACAAATGGAGAGATATGCCTTATCCATGGATCAGAAGACTCAATATTATTAAGATGCAAATCTCCCCAAATTGATATATATTTTTTAACACTATCACAATAAAAATCCCAGAAGATTGTTTTGTAGGTATTGATGAGCTATTTCCAAAATTTATATAGAAATGCAGAGGACCCAGAATAGCCAAAACAACTTTGAAGAGAACAAAGGTCTTTCACTACCTGATTTTAAGGCTCATGATATAGCTACAATGATCAAGCAATGTGTGTTGGTGTAAAGACAGACAAGCAGCTCAATGAAAGAGAATACAGAGTCCAGACAGATGGGCAACTGATTTTTGAAAAAGATGCCAAGACAATTCAGGGGAAAAGGATATCATTTCAACAAGTGGCACTGGAACAATTAAATACACAAATGCAAAAAAAATGAAATTGGTTCACATTGGATCCTAGACGTAAATGTAAAACCTAAAACTACAAAGCTAGGTGAAGAAAACGGGAGAAAATTTTTGTGAGCTTGAGTCAGGTAAAGATCTCTCAGATAAGGCATCAAAAGCAAAATCCATATAAGAAAAAAACTAATCAGTTTAATTGCATTAGAGTAAAAAAAAAAAAGTCTTTTCTTTGAAAGATGTTGTGAAGAGAATAAATTAGACAAGGCACAGACTCAGGGAAAATATTTGGAAGTCCACATCGGATAAAGACTTGTATCCAGAATCTATAAAGCAGCCTCAAAATATGATAATAATCAAACAAACAGTCCATATTTTTTTAAATGGGCAAAAAATTTAAGAAGACATTTCACACACACACACACACACACACACACACGAGAAATACATGCACACAGAGATAGAAAATAAGCACATAAAAAGATGTTCAGTAGGGAAATGGATGTTAAAACCCCTATTAGATGCCACTACACACTCTTTAAAATAGTTAAAATTACAAAGTCTGATGACTCAAAATATTGGTGAGGACAGGAGCAACTAGAATTCTCAGAGCTTCTTTTGGGAATGTAAAATGACACAACCACTTTGGAAAACTGTTTGGAATTATTTTGACAGGGCTCCAAATGATCCCCACCTCCTAGCAGTCTGGCTTTGTATAATTCCCTCTCTTAACCAATATAATGCAACAGCACTGAAAGGCTGTCACTTCCATGACTAGGTTACAAAAGATAGTGATTTCTATCTTGTTAACAGACTCTCTCCTTTGCTGGCCTTGATAAAGCTAGTCACTGTATCAAAGAGGCCTATATGGTAAGGAACTGGGAGAGATCTCCAGCCAACAAAGAACTGAGGCCCTCGGTCCAACAGTCCTCAAGAAACTGAACCCTTCCAATAACCATCTGAGTGAGTTTAAAATCTGCTCCTTTCTCAACAACTCTTCAGATGAAACCTCGGGGCTGGCCAGCACCTTGATTGCACTCAGTTAAACTATGCTTGGATTCCTGACCCACAAACTTTCTGAGATAATAAATTATGTTGTTTTAAGCCGGAAAGATTTGGGGTAGTTGGTTACACAGCAATAGATTATGAATACTGGCAGTTTCTGAAAAAGTTAAACACACACACCTACCATATGGTATAGCCATTCTCCTCTTAAGTATTTACCCAAAAGAAATGAAAGCATATGTCCACATAAAGTCTAGTACATGAATGTTCATGGCAGCTTTATTTGTAATAATAGTCTCAAACTGGAAACAACCCAAATGTCTATCAACAGGTGAATGGATAAACAAATTGTGGTATAAGCAATATACAATCAAGCACATAGAGCAATTAAAAAGAATAACTATTGATACATAGGATGCAAGCGAATCTCGATTTTTCTCTTCTGTTGAAGAGTTTGAGGGTGGATTTGTGACAGGCACATTAAAAAACTAAACAAGTGTAACCACTCTAGAAAATAGTATGGAGATACCTCAAAAAGTTAAAAATAGAACTACCCTACGACCCAGCAATTGCACTACTAGGTATTTATCCAAGGGTTACAGTTGTTCTGTTTCGAAGGGCACATGCACCCCAATGTTTATAGCAGCGCTATAGACAATAGCCAAAATATGGACAGAGCCCAAATGTTCATTGACAGATGAATGGATAAAGAAGATGTGGTATATACATACAATGGATATTATTCGACAATCAAAAAGAATGAGATCTTGCCATTTGCAACAACGTGGATGGAACTAGAGGGTATTATGCTAAGCAAAATTAGTCAGCCAGAGAAAGACAAATACCATATGACTTCACTCATATGTGGAATTTAAGATACAAAATAGATGAACATATGGAAAGGGAAGCAAAAATAATATAAAAATGGGGGGGAGACAAAACATAATAAACTCTTAAATACAGAGAACAAACTGAGGGTTGCTGGAGGGGTTGAAGGTGGGGGGATGAGCTAAATGGGTAAGTGAATCACTGGAATCTACTCCTGAAATCACTGCACTATATGCTAACTAACTTAGATATTAATTTTAAAAAAAGAAACAAATAGGAGTGCCTGAGTGGCTCAGTCGGTTAAGTGGCTGACTTCGGCTCAGGTCATGATCTCATAGTTCATGGGTTTGAGCCCTGCGTCAGGCTCTGTGCTGACATCTCAGAGCCTGGAGCCTGCTTCAGATTCTGTGTTTCCCTCTCTCTCTGACCCTCCTCCACTCATGCTGTGTGTGTCTCTCTCTCAAAAATTAATTTAAAAAAATTTTTTAATAAATAAATATGTAAACAAAAAATTGCAATGAGAACTAAAAATGTATAAGAAAAGAAATTTTAATGTGCTACAGGGCTACAGTCTCAAATAATATTTATGTAGTCATAACAATATAAATTCTAAATATTAATTTGTCCAAAAATTATGATATAATTCTATTAGAAGAATAGGAAGGAAAAATATACTTAAGAGTATGGAAGTGGACAAAGAAAGCTAAGCCCTTATTGTCCCTTGCCTGAAGTAAATATATTGTATTTAAAACAAGCAAACAAAAAAATTAATAAACAGCAGTGTAAGTATGCTATTTAGAAATATGGACATAAATACCAGAAAGCTAAAAGCATTGAAAATAGTGGCTTCTAGGGAGTAGGAAAGAAACTGCTAGCTTCATTGTAAGACTTGTAGAATTACTCAAATTTTTAAATCATGTAAATGTACAGCTTTTATTAAAATTAAAAGAATAAAGACATGCTAGGAAAAAGTTTCCCAGAACTGAAGAAAGATAGTTATTTCCAGACTAAAAGATCCTCCAAGTTCCAAGAAGGTGAAGAATAAAAGAGCCATGCCTTGATTCAGACTCAAGATATTTCAGAACATCAAGCATAAAGAGAAATTCCTAAAACTTCCAGAGAAAAGAAAAAGTCACCCTCAAAAGAGCAAAAATAATACTAGCCTCAGATATCTTATCCAGAACTTTGGATAGTAGAATAAAAAATTCTGGGAAATAGAATTAAAAACCCAATATTCTATACCCAGAAAATTCTTATGTATGTGAGCAACATAGAGTTTTAGGTTTCTAATTACTTAGAAAATTTGTGTCCAAAGCACCCTTTCTGTTACTGTAGGATATAGCCCAGTAAAAGGCTTCAAGAAATAGTATGATTAAGAGGTTTATAAATCATGAAGATCAGGTAAAGGCATGTTTCTTTTCTTAACAAACAAAAATTCAGGCAAATAAAAATCCCAAGAAAAATGAAAAGTTGTCAGAAACTCATGTCTAAATACAAAGGAAACAAAAATGCAAAATGATTTTAACAAATGACCCTTCACATGACTTGTAGTTAATGACACAGGACCCACAGAGAAGGGAATAAATTCCTACCAAACTGATTGACTTTTGAAGAAACAATATTTACAAAGTCATAATAACATAAACAGTATTTATTCTTTTTTAGAACCATCCTGTGAACAAAACATGAAAAGTTAATTATGTTCATAAAATAGTACATAAAATG
Source organism: Panthera leo (assembly GCF_018350215.1). Taxonomy (NCBI): domain Eukaryota; kingdom Metazoa; phylum Chordata; class Mammalia; order Carnivora; family Felidae; genus Panthera; species Panthera leo. Next base: position 19,614,645 of record NC_056684.1, on the reverse strand, counting down.
ATCAACTCTATCAAAGTGAAAGTTGTCCTGGTATTGTTGAAAGAAATTAACAGATTGTCTGAAAATAATAGAACAAGAAATGAGATTTAGGTGTGAGATTGAAACTTACAAAGGTAACCAACAGAAAAACGAAAAATAATAACTGTTGGGGCGCCTGGGTGGCTCAGTCGGTTAAGCGTCCCACTTTGGCTCAGATCATGATCTCGTGGTCCGTGAGTTCAAGCCCCGCATTGGGCTCTGTGCTGACAGCTCGGAGCCTGGAGCCTGTTTCAGATTCTGTGTCTCCCTCTCTTTCTGACCCTCCCCCACTTGTACTCTGTCTCCCTCTGTCTCAAAAATAAATAAACATTAAAAAAATTTTTTTAAAAAGAAAAGAAAAATAATAACGTTTAGAGAGGATGTAGTGTGAAGTCCTCATGTTTCCCAGCAAGGAGTCAGTAGCTAGTGTCTAAGTTGAATATCAAGATAGAGATATAAGTATGCTATTGAGAATTAGAATGCTAACCATCAGAAAAGCCAAATGCAGAAATGGTTCATGGTGGTGGCTTCTGGGACTAGGAGTGACGAAAGGGAATGGAGTGGGCAATTTTTGTTTTTCATCCGATGTCCTCTTCTACCGTGCATATTCAGCAACACATTTTAAAATGCATTAAATTAATAAAATAAACATTGAATTATGGATACGTCCATGTTCTGAAAACTAGATATAAAATGTGTTGATAGTGAAGCTCAGTTTCTTAAACCATCAGGACACAAGTAGTATATTTGGTATCTGTCATCAGTCTCCAGGATGGTGGCCTTGCTGTAGGTAGAAGGGACAGTCTCTTCATCATTAGTATTTCCTACCCCCAAATTAAGGATGAGCTTACAGTGGGCATGAGATACTGCCCTGATGGCCATGTGTGTGTGCACATACGTGTAGGTACCAGGGGGGTTACATGAAAAGTGAAGTGTCTGAGTTGCAAATCAAAATTGCCAAGTTGTTTTTCAATATTCAATGTGATTCAAAAGACCTAAGAAAAAAAGTCTCTGTACAAGTGAAAGTCCATGATTGTGACCTTTTGTGATACAGCCAACTGCCAGCTGGGACCCTCCATTCTGACAGATTTCTACATTGGCCTCTGGTTATAATGAGAGACCCTAGGGTCATGTGTGCTGGTCTTAGGAGAGAATCATGTAAGAAAGCCCCATTTAGTTCAAGAGACTTGGAGACTCTTTTTGCTTTCTGTTTCCATAACCATCCAACCACCCCTGAGTCCCAACAGGCAAACTCTCAGTTGAGCTGACTTTCCACTTGGCAGGTGCACATGGCCTCCTGTTCTCCCAATTGTCCCTCCCCTTAGCTGTGGCAAGAAGTTCCTATTTTTGTATGACTTCTTACACGCCAAGTAAAACATCCCATGGACCACATCTAACATCCCAGATCATGGGTACGGTGTCCCATAGACTCTGAAACTGGAGGCACATGGGTACAAGCCCTCAGAGAGATCTAACTCCCCCTGATCACACCTACCACCCTGATAGCCGAGTTGCCTAAGGACACTGTGGGCCACCTGGAGGACCCCTGAATCTCAGCATCAGTGAATGCTCTGGCTTTTCAGTCAAATCTGGTGTTTCCAGCTGATGGCAAAATCCTGACGATCACTTACATGTTACACGTGGAAAAATTCTCCCCTGGCCAAAAGTGCAGGCCATCTCACTAACTCCTTCAAGTTATTTTTAGTGTCATTGTCTATTCAACTAATGCTTAGAATCTACTATGATGGCATTTTTCTTAGTTTTAATGACCAGTTGGCTATTCTTCCCTTTGGGCTGTGCGTTGGACCTTTTGCCTGGCATCTGTAGGAAAAGCCCTGAGTGAAACATCTTCCCAGGCAGGTCAATGTGCCTTGCTGCATCATGTAAAATAAGCGCCAACACTGTCTTTATGCGAAGCATACAGAAAAAATAGAAGCAGGATTGCAACCATGTGAGAGAATTACTGGGGTCAGGATGGGCTATTAACGTTTGATCTAAAAGGTGCCCAGACATCCCCTGACGTGACACGTCCTAACTACTCCTCAGGTGCTAGGAATAATTCACCCTGTCAGAAGTTGGTCCTTGTCCCCGACGGTCAGCAAGGAGACTCCCCTTGCCTGATGGAGCCAGGGAGGGGAGAATGTCACTGCAGATGCACTTGGCTGGAAAAGCATTCAAATGATGGGCTGGTAGCAAAAGTGTGTGACGCTTCGATAGCTCCTTGCCTTTAAACATGCTCATTTGGAGATGGCCCTTTTCCCTACTTCTCGGCCCCGATCCATCCCTTTTCTTTGGGCAAAAGCACAAGATAATACAGAATGGAAAGAGTTCTGGGCCCGGTGGTGGCAGGTACAGCCAGCTCTCTGTTAACCCAACAAAATGCAGATTATACAGAACGCATGCTTAACACATTACTGTGTATGGCAGACATGAACGACTAATTTCCGAGTAATTAGGAAACAGTTCGATAAAATACTCTATCACGGATTCTATTTAATCCATGACTCGGACAGCCCTGGGACTGCTTGCACCCTTGACATCGGTGGCCTGAGCGTTATCATTATTCTGTAGACCCTTAAAAGGGCTGGTTCATATAGAGCTACAGTTAATAGTCCACAACGCCCCCCCCCCAAAAAAAAAGAAAAATCATCCATAACCCTGCCCCTTCCCCCTTTACCTCAACAACCTAACATTTGGAGCTAGAAGACAGTGCTGTTGACATTTTCTCCACTGTGCTGGATTCCTCGTTGCAAAGGGCAATGTGTGTCCCCGTGGCCTCCTGCCCGGTGTCTGCCCTAATGAATCATTTCTCACATGCTAAGTTTATCTCATGCTGAGGGCAGCTCATGGGTGTTGCAGGGCAGCAGATGAGCATTCTGTTCTTACCTGCTCTATCCCAACACAGTGCACGGAAAAGTTCTGTCTTCCAGGTCAGAAAGGGCGACAGACTGGCAATTCATATTGGGTTACACAGGGAGGACAAGTGTCCCGCTGACCATCAGAAAACTATATTGTGGGAGAGGGGAAACAAGTCACGAGAAAATGGAGGAAAAACATAATGGAAAACTTAAGGAGGGCAGGTAAGATGTTAAGGGAAAGGACAAAATAGAAGAAGTAAGAACTGTTTGGGAGGGGTTCCCCTGACTTGGACAGCTGTCTGTTGTGCTGAGGTAACTGGAGTTGACGGTGAGAGCAGGGCGGGGTGCAGAGAGGAGGGTGAGGGCATTGGTGTTTGATGCTCCTGACCTGGGCCCTCACAGGTGCTGGAGAACGGGCCCCTCTCAACTCTGCTTTTTCCCACCATGGAGCCCACTGAAGCCAGGGTGGGAAGGAAAAGGAGGTCTTCCCCAGGCCCTCCAAACTTTTCCAGATACGGCTCACAAAGTTTCCCTATAGTGTGCAGGCTTGGAGGGAGCCACCACCTCTCCCATGGATGCTGCTGCCCGCTTATTAAGATAGTCTCAGACGTCCCATTTAGTCGTGATCTCCCCTCCCCTCTGTCTCTTTCTTTGTTCTTATTTATTTTTGTTTTAATCTGTCTAGATGCCTAATGGGCCATACCTGAGCTCAGTGGGACACAGGCCTTGATTCCTAGCCCTGAAAAGTGTTCTGAATTTTAAAATTGAAACCTTAGCCTGACATTTTTCTTTTAAAATGTTAGTGAGATGGGCGCCTGCGTGATTCAGTAGGTAAACATCTGACTCTTGGTTTCGGCTCAGGAAATGATCTTGCGGCTTCATGAGTTTGAGCTCCACACTGGGCTCTGGCGCTGGCAGAGTGGAGCCTGCTTAGGATTCTCTCTCCCCTCCCCACCCCCCACTCTCTGCCCCTTCCCTGTTCATGCTGTCTCTGTCTCTCTCAAAATAAATAAGTACACTTTTTAAAAAATTTTTAAAATAAAATGTTAATGATACATTGTGCTCCCCAATTCCAGTTGGAATATTTGACCCCCATCTAGGGCTGCCAGATTTGGCAAATAAAAGTACAGGAGAGCCAGGCAAGTTCTAATTTTAAATAACTAACAAATCATTGTAGTAGTGTAAGTATATCCCAAACATTGTGTGGGACATATATTCAATTTTTTTTCATTATTTATCTGAAATTCAAACTCAATTGGGCATCTAGTATCTATCTGGCAACCTGCCAACTAATCCCTCAACCATTCTCTGAAGATGCTTAACCCTATTCTCACAGACAACAGACACATTTAGCCACATTCGTTCCCTACCAATTATCCATATTATTTGTTCCTGGTGTGCGTGTCTGTTTGCTTGGATGTATCCAGATATGTCTCAGTGTCGCTTAAAATGCTGCCCTCATAGTAGGGGGCTAATGGCGCAGATTGCTTTTGGAAGGTGGTGCATCTACTGGAGGGAAGGGAGGATGTGGGACACTCACCAGCTTTGTCAGAGGCGGGCGTGGGGTCCGTGGGAGAGGGATTTGGTGCTGCTCACACTACATTCTGGATTTGTGCAGCTGGCCCTGGGAGGCCCTGGGAGGCCACCTTCTTGGAGGGTAGAGGAAGCCCCTCCTCACCGTCTCCAACAGGTCCCCCACGGCCCTCTTTGAGCCCCGCTCAGTTCAGGAGGCAAACCACATCACAGGCAGCAGGCTGCCACGGGTGGACACAGCGCTGCCTGTTGGCTACGCCACCTTCCCGCCCAGGAAAGCCCAGCTCTGAGAGGCCGAGGGAGGTGCCCTCCGAGCGGCGAGTTCTGCCGAGGACTTCCCGTCTGGAATCTTCCTCCTTTTCCACGCAGCTCCGCTCTTGCCTTCTTGCTCTCTTCCTGCCTGCTAGGAGACCCTAAACACTTCTTTTCTCATGTCAAAAAGGACATGTGTCCCGAAGACATGAGTAGAGGCCGTGCCAGGGCTGGGGTGGGGGGTGAGCCCGGAGAAGCCGGGTCGGGCAGCTCTCGCAGGTAATGGGCACATAGTTCCTGACGGCCCGCTCCCTGCAGCCTGCCGGCCTGTCAAGGAAGAGTGCAGTGACTGACAAGAGGCTTTATTTCCGTCAGGGAGAGAATGGCTCATAATTTACGGCCCGCTGAGCCAGCTTCCAGCACGTCGGTTGAGCCTTCTTTTTGTAGACAGTAATAAATTGTCTTATCACCAGTGCTGACATAACATGCTCCTCTTTAAGTGCACCATAATTTTTATTTTTAAGAGAATATTCATATTGGATGGCAGAGCTCATGGGCATCTGAATGCCACCCTGGAGAGAAGACTTTTTCTTTTTCTTTTCCTCCTCATCCTCCTTCTTCTTCTCCTTCTCCTTCTCCTTCTTCTTCTTTTTAAGAAGGTATAATTCAATACCCAAATGCTGTTGGCAGGGATAAGCTTGACTTCTAAACAGACATTGGGGGCAGGAAGAAGTTTCTAGATCCTCAGTAGACAGAGTGACTTATCCCTCAGCAGGGAGGTATCAAAAGAATGAAAGCGAGACACTTTTAATGGTTTGAGTTGCCTTGATTCCTGGCTGCATCAGAAAGTAGTCTGAATTTTTAAATCAAAGCCTCAGTTTGGCACTTCTTTTTAAATTATTAGTGATACATTGCCTTCCTCGATTCCAACTTGAGCATTTGATCCTCAGATTTAGCAAATAAAAGAACAAGACAGCCAGGAAAGTTTGAATTTTAGGTAAATAACAGATCGTTTTATCAGTATAAGTATATCCCAACTATAGTGTGGAGTATACTTATACTTCAACAATTTTTTTTTATTGTTTATCTGAAATTCAAATTGAACTGGGCACCTAGTATTTATCTGGCAACCCCACCAGCAAATCCCTCAACCATGCTATGAAGACATTTAACCCCAGGTTCATAGATCATGAATGCTCTCAGATGTGGCAGCGTCCCTGCTTCTGGAAGAGGGTGTTGGTGCATCTCGGGTCTTTCTATTCCAAAGGGCTGGTTTTGCCACCATGCAAGGGACTCACTTTCTTGAGTTCTCCCTGACAGAGAGGTCCGGAGAGTGACACAGACAGTCAAGGCAGCTCCTGAGTTGACAGTTCTTATTCCCAGCTCAGGTTCCCTGGCCTCCTTCATGAGCTTAAGGGCCAGCAAGTTCAGGCACACCATCCCCCTCCTTCTGTCTCCTCTAGGAGGCGACAGTGCAGCCTGTTGATCCCCAGGGAGCAGTTCTGGAGGGACTCCAAGGGCCCCAAAAGCACAGCCCTGGGATGAGGATGCCACAGATAGTCCCTGATGATCAGTGACTCCCCCAGGTCTGCCCTCTGTTTCTACTGACCCATGGGTAGACCAGCTTCCCCTTCCCTCAAGGCTTCTTGTGCCTTGATTGGCATCCAAGGATTTCCCTTGCTGTTTGGCAGGAAGAGACAGAGACCTCTGAGCACTGCTTGGCTTCCTCCCTCTGTCTTTTGTCTCAGACTTTCACAACCACCCCCTCCACCCCATCAGAATATTTGCTAGCTCACTTAACCTCAGGGGGTGGGAGGCCTTAGGTAAGGCCCTTCTTCCCTCTGAGTCTTGGCTTTTTTATCTGTAAAAAAAGGGAAAAGATAGCCACTGCACAGGGCAGTTTTAAAACCAAATGAGATGCAGATGCACAAGAAAGCCTTAGGGGGCCTCAATAAGTGTGAGTGTGTTTCTCTTCCTTGGCCAGTCCTCTCCCTGGCCCTCCCCCCCCACCCCCTCCCCCCACCCCCCACCCCCCCTACCCCGCCTTCCTTGCCTGCCTCCTTCCTGCTTATCACACACATACTGGGAGGGAGCTGATTCTGCCTGGGCTGTGTGCTCCTTCTAGGCCTGGGATGTGGAGCATCTTTCCTGGTAGAGATGGGAGGCTAGCCCTGTGGGGCCGGCCAGCCCAGAGCACGTCTGTGCTAACACAACTGCACATACACAGATACTTCTAGCACCATCTACATTTACAAGAAGCAGTTGGTTATCACCAAACCTCTGGTCTTATAATCATAGCTTTTACATGAGGCTGTCTAAGTGCAAGGCCCAAGTCAGACCACTTGATCTACACATTGACTCATTCTAGGTGAACACACATATTATGCCCATCTTATGCTCAATTGGGGAAACTGAGGCCCAGAGAGATTAATCGATTTGCCCAAGGTCACACAGCTAGGAAATGGCAGAGCTGGAATGAGAACCCAGATGGTCAGTTCAAGAATCTCTGCTCTAACCGCAGTGAATGCTGCCTCTCATATTCCTGCCTGGGCAATCCTACTCCATTCGGACCATTCCCTGTCTATTCCATGGGACGGTCACCTCCTGTCATGTGGCCTGTGTGCCATGAGCCCTCCATGAGCTTCGAGAGGCACAGTTTGGCCATGAGTGAGAAGGTTCCCAAGGGTGAGGAATGAATTCGGTTTCCCTCTTAACGATGGCGACCACCTGTGACCCACATTGGCATGCTGCTTCATTTTACTGGTTTCTAGTGAAAGATCAATTTTCCAGGCTGGAGGCGCAAAGGGCTTAGAAGGAGGAAGAAAAAGAGTAAGGGACTCAGCTCCAATCCAGAGGGAAAAGAGCCGGACACAAAATCACCCGAGCCACAGAACTGTTGTTTGGTTACCGAATTTTCCACCTTCAAAATTGACTGGGATGGCAGAAACTGGTAGCATTGTTGGAGCGCATATGTGTGGGAGGAACCGGAGGATGGTGTCGATCCTGGAAGAGACAGAGTGAGGGGCTTAGAGGGGCCACGGATCATGCAGCTGCCAGTGAGCTTGGGTGGAGAGAAAACACAGCGGGAAGGATTCTGGCGGCACTGGGGATTTGGGAGCGCTTAGACTATAAATAGTGAGGAGGATGTAAAAAGCCTCAAGTGGATTTTGGAAGCCCTAAATCCACCGTGTAGATCCAAGCAAGATAACAGGAACCACTTAGGTTTTAGTAACGTCTAAATGTAACTCGGCATGGTGCCCCACCACCCCACGCTTCTGCTGTCACCACAACCCCCGCCAGCGTCTGCCAAACCAAGGACACGTATCTTGGGGAGGTTTGATGCCAGCTTACGAGTGGCAAGGGCTGCCCTTATCCCACACGGATGACCTCACTCACTCTTTACAAAGAGGTGCCACTCTAAGTATCATGAACAGCGGAGGAAACTGAGGCACAGGAGCATAAGTGACCTGTCCAGAGTGACACAGCCAGCAAGGGCCAGTCTGGATTCCACGCTCAGCCCAGAGCCTACAGCCCTAACCGCTGCCCCACCCTGCCCCAGAGACTGGGCTGCAGGGCAATCCTGTAGGAAGTTACACCAAAATCAGGAGAAACCAAAGCAGCATGTGCAAAGGAATATGAATGCCTTTGTGTCTTGCTTCCTGGGGCCTTGTGGTCACCAGCCTTCTCTCATCTGCCTGGACCTTGTTTCACTTCATGCGTTGACTTGTCATAAAGCCACTTTGCACTCGTGTGGGTCCCAGCTCAGCCAGCCTGAAGCCTGCCCCGATCACAGGCCTGTTCAGCAGAAACCGAGACCCAGATCTTATGGCCCTTGGCCCTGTGTCTGCTGCTGGCTCCTGGATATCTACAATCAGCTCTTCTGTTCTTGACTCTCAAGAAAATCACTGCCACCTAATCGTGAGGGAAAGATAACCTGGAAAGGGTGACATTTAGGATTATAGCTGGCTATCACATTTATAGAAAAGAATCCAGGGCTCTAACTGATTTTTTTTAATGTTTTTAAGTGTTTTTAAAATTTATTTTTGAACGAGAGAGACAGAGGCAGAGCACAAGCAAGGAAGGGGCAGAGAGAGAGGGAGACACAGAATCGAAAGCAGGCTCCAGGCTCTGAGCTGTCAGCACAGAGCCCGAAGTGGGGCTTGGACCCGTGAACTGTGAGATCATGACCTGAGCAGAAGTCAGACACTTAACTGACTGAGCCACCCAGGTGCCCCTCTAACTGATTTTTTTTGTTTTAACCTATTGCATTCCCTTCACAGCACAGCCTACCCAACATAGACCAGCCAATCCCTTCCACAAGGTTCTGGAAGAGGAAAATACTAGACCCAGGTCCTATCTTGTTTAAACAAGTGTCAAGCAAGACCACTAGGGCTAAGGCTTCATCTTTCCAGGGAGGAAAGGGGGGCCTAGGGAACCCCACGAGATGAAAAGCAGCTACTGAGACCCAACACCAGTCGGGCACTGAGCTGGGCGTGAGAGATCCCATGACCAGTCATCATGGTTGGGCCACAACACATAAGGCAATATAGTCAGGGTGAGCAATTCTGCCTGGGGACAAAGACGGGAGGGCTGGCGTGTGGGAGGGGTACTTTCGGTTAAGGAAAGCTTCACAGAGGAGGGGACGTGTGGTGGAGCCTGTGAGCATGAATCTATCTGTGTGTGCTGAGGGCTGAGAAAGGCATGCCCAGGAAGGAAGGTGGTGAAAGTCAAGCTGCCCAGGCCAGAATGGCTAGTCCAGCTGGGAACAGCGTTTGGCCCCATGGTGGGACAGGAAGAGCAAGAAAGATAGCAGCAGCTTGCAAAGGCGCTGAGGGCTGTGTCTCCACCGCTGAGACTCCAGGGCTGAGCTTGGTCTCCACCCTATTGGCTGCAAATGATCTAAGGAAACTAAGCCTTGGGTCAGTGGTTGGGGGGGGGGGGGGGGCAGCGGGTCAGAGCCAGAGATACCACATGGGAAGTGATCACAACACCTCATGTGTGCATGATGAGGACCTTGGCAAGGATGGGGAGGACGAAACAGGAAGAGAGGTCAGAATCAGGCAGAAATACTCGGGGTTGCTGATGTAATGGCACTTCTGTCAATGCCACAGAAGACCTTCAAGGCCAGGAGCTGGGCAGGTTGGAGGTGAAGAGGCTGATGTAGGTCACTGTGGGCTTAAGGGGCCAGAGACAATGAAGACGTTGAGTAAAGAGATGTGGGAGCCAAGGTGTGACCTTCTGAAGACTGAGTAAGGCTGTAGACAGATATGGGTTTGAGAGCCACTGAGGAGAGGCTGGTTGGAACAGTGGGAGCGTTCCTCCTCAGCTTTCCATTCCTCTTGGGATCAAGTCCAAATTCTTTCCAGGGTTGATGAAGCCATCACAGCCTAGCCTCTGGCTGTCCTTCCTGCCCCCTCTTAATCCATTCTCCTTTCAGTATCAATGCTTCCACCCCTCTGCCTCTCTAGCTTTTCTATCACACCACCTTCCTCCAGCCTCAGGGCCTTTGCACATGCCGGTCCCACTGCCAGGTGCCCTGCCAACAGGTGGGGAACCCCCAGGGATGGAGGAGACTGTTAATCTCAGTTTGCTCCTTCACCCACCATCTTAGCCTTTCAATCACCTATGTGACCAATTCCCTTTACTGTAAATAACTGGTGTGATTTCTATTTTCCCTCTTAGACTTGACTGATGGTCCACTCATCTGGGTATTTCCTGTTGATTTCTTGGAGCTCAGCTTAAAAGTCACTTCCTTCAAGAAACCTGAACCACCTCGTTCAACACTTTTCTAGTATCTGGCAGACCCCACAGGGTGTAGTGGGAGTAGATCATATGAGATCTTTGGGGCATCATAAGGATTTTGATTTTGCTGTGTGAGACCCGAGGCCTTGGGAGAAGTCGGAGACAAGGAGCAGCCTGTCAAACCTTGGTTTTCACGTGACCCTCTGTGTTGAGGATTATTTCAAGGGGGCAAGGGCAGAATAGGGTAGGTATTTAGGGGGCTGTTGAGTTCCACCAGGTGGGGGATGAGGGTGGTAGCAGTAGAAGTGATGAAAAATAGGATTTCCAAGGTAGAAACAACCAGATTCACTGACAGCCCAAGAGCAGGTTTGAGGAGAGGGGTCGAGAAGGCTTTGGAGTTGCCCTTTACTGTGGCAGGGGAAACTGGGGGGTGGAGAGGTGGGATGGAGAAGATCAGGAGTTCAGTTTTTGTGATGTGCCTTAGATACCCCAGTGGAGAAGTCATCAGCTGTCTGGAGCTCAGGAGCGAGGTCCAAGCCAGGGACACACGATGGGAACCATCAGCATGTACCAGGCACCCCAGTTACGAGAATGGCCAACATCACCCAAGGAGTGAGGGTGGAAAGGAGAGAGAAGAAGATCGAGAACTGGGGCTTGGGTACCCGATGCTAAGAAGAATGTCAGTGGGGGCAGAGAGGCAGCCACAGAGCCGGGAAGAGAAGCAGGCGGGTGGGGAGGGGTATCCTGGAGGCCACATGAGGAAATCTTCAAGGAGAAGAGGCACTCTGCATGTCATATGCTGCGGGGAAGGGCTCCTAGGATGAGGACTCAGAACTGACCACTGGACTTAGCAACTTGGGGGCTGCTGGGGACAGGGACAGGGCATGGGGGCATGGCCTGATTGGAGTGAGTGTAAGAGATAGCATGAGAGAAACAGAGACAGTGGATGAAGGCAACTTTTGAGCATTTTGTTTTGCTATGATGGGAAGAAAGGAAATTGAAGGGTAGCTTCGGTTTTTTCCAAGTTTTTTTTTTTTAGGCTTATTTATTTATTTTGAGAGAGAGAGAGTTCCAAGCAAGCTCTGAACTGTCAACACAGAGACCAATGCAGGGCTTGAACCCACGACACTGGATCATGACCTGAGCCAAAACCGAGAGTCAGACACTTAGCAGACTGAGCCACCCAGGTGCCCCCCAGGTTGTTTTTTAAAGGTGGATGGAATGACAGCATGTTAGTAATGAAACAGAGATAATTCAGCAGGAGAAACTCATCCAAGTGAAGTGCACAGAGATAAGTCAGCAGTTGCCACAGGGACACCCTTGGTGCCTGAGGTGGGGTGGGGTCAGGCAGGACTGAAGTGGGGGTGTGCCACAGGGGCAGAGGGTGGGCAGAGCCACAGGGCAGGTGCAGGTGGGGGAGGGGAGAGGTCTCTCCTTGGGAAGAGTTTAGAAGGAAGCAAGCAAGGAGGTGGGGGAGGGCGGGAAGGTAGACACAGTCACTGAGAACAGTGCGTTCTGGGTTTCAGCATGCCCGCAGAGGTGTGTGATGACGAGTGTCAGGGGAGACCCAGGGTGGTTTTGTTTCTTCTCCAACTGCACTGCAGGGTGCAGCTGCTGAGTCAGGAGGAAGCTGGGTCCAGGGCAACACTCAGGTGAAGAGCAAAGTGACCTTTTCCAGACCTTGCTTGTGAAGGAAGGAGGAGAGGAAGAGAGGTGGTAGGAAAGGGCATGGGGTGGGGGTGGGGGTAAGTGTGCCTCTGTAGCGTGAGGGGCTCTGGGAAATCTGCTGCCGGGGAAGGGTCTGGGGAGAGGAAGCCATGAACTGCTCAGGAGTGTGGACAACAGGCAAAGCAAGACCCCACAGGGAGGGGGATGCTGTGCGGACCAGCCAACACGGGAGGGATGGCTTTGGAGAGGGGCAGGGAGACCCCTTTCCCCAGGGGCGGGAGGACAGCAGGTTAACAGTGTCCATGCCTCTGGCCTTTGTTTCTTTGGAGGAAGAGAGAAGCTGGGGCGGGGGGTGGGCACTTCCCAGGTAGAGGAACTTTCCAGGAAGACTCCAAACCGCCAATACTGCCACCCTCTGCAGCCAGGTTACTTCATTTACGTCCCCCGGGATGCACTTTCCCCCACTCCCGATTTATACGCTCAGGTTCCCAAAATGATTCTTGTCTAGCTCTTCTCTCCTGGTCTGTGACTGCAAACCGCCCCCCTCCCCCACTCCCACCCCGTCTTCTGCCTCGCTCCGTTTGCCGTGACTATGAAGGGAGCCAACTTCTAATTTATTCTCACTCGGGAAGAGTACTTAGGCAACGAACCCAAAACTCATCCTGGAGTCAGAGTGATGTCTTCACACATACCCTGCTGCTGATATGCCAGACTTCGGTAAGAGGCAATGTGATCCCCAGGGTCTGCATGGTAAGGAGATGGGGGCGTGGCTTGGGAGCAACTCCCCGCCTCTTCCTTCCTTCCCTCCCTCCTTTCGATACATATTCATTTGCCGCTGCCCTGTGCCCCGGGATCCACAGGAAGGTGATACAATAGAAACAGGAGGAGCCCGTAGACCCGCTGGGCGCCCACCCAACAGCCTTCCTAGAGAAGCCTCTTGCAAACAGATCTCGGATTTTGCTCAATCTGGGGCAGTAATGTTTCGCCAGGAGAGAAATCAAGACTGCTAGGAACCAACCTGGGTAACCCATTCACGTTGTCAATGACGACTTGGCGGACCGGGTGAGCTTGTGACCCAGTTCTGATCCATAGGGCCTGAGGGGAAATGAGCTGGGTGTCCTGCCCTTCCTTCCTTGGATGCTATCTGGAGACAATAAAATGCTCCAATCTGAGCGCGTGATTTAGGCACAGGAGGAGAAAGCCAGGCAAAGTACAGAAAAGCTATCTTGAGCCCTGATATCACCGAGCTGCTGAATTAACATCCCTGGATGCACCTATCACCAAATTCCTGTTTGTGAAATAATGAGCTGTCCTTACTGTTCATGCTCCTTTTGGTTGAGTATTCTAGTACTTAAAACCAAAGGCATTCTAAAACTGCTGCATCAAGGATGAAATTAACAATTGGGATTTTTCTATCACATGTGACTCTGGGCCTCCTGGAAGCCAGGGCAAAAAGGGAAAGCAGATAAATTGCAATGCTCTCATTGTTAGTTGGGAAGAGCTTCTCAGGGAGCTTGTGCTTTTTTGCTCCTAAATTCCTTGTTTGACACTAAATTTCCCCGTGGGAGTTTATGAAAGGAACACTGAGATACATAATTGCAAGATAATTGTTTTGCCGGAGAAGCAATTTTTACAAGGCTCTTTCTTAAGACAATGAGGATCTAGATATAAAGGGAAAGTCTAACCAGAGAGGGAAAGAGTGGGTGGGACGAGAATGGGCTTGGTGCCGCTCCATGCCCTCCCCACCACAGATGGTCAAACATCCCCCCAGAAAGGAGGAGAGCCCAACATGAGTCAGAGCCCACACTGAGGAGATGACAAGATACATGGGCTTTAACACGAGTGGAAGGCAGAGCTCAGAGAAGGATGGAGAGGGAAAGACCCCTGACCCACCACTTAGAGGGAGAAGCTGTGGATGGGGCTTGGGATGGATGGAAAGGAGAGAAAAGAGAAGTGTGAAAGGGAGACAGTGGAACCAGCTGGGGGACCCCTAGTTTGTAGAAACCCAGGGCAGGATGAAGCCTTCTCTGGGACTGGGGTGAAGGGGCTGGAGGTAGGCAGGGGTCTGATCTTTCCCAGGCCCTCCCTTATGAGGGATGTTAAAATCTGAGAAAACATGCAAGCAGGCATGGCCGAAGGGTGGAACATGTACATGCCTGTGAACCCCACAGAGGGACAGAATATGCAGCCTTGCCCATCCCATCTCACTGCAGGGCTCCCGGGGCCCAGTGTGGTCACCATTGTTACCACTCTTGAGTGCTTACTCGGCATCAGGTGCTGGGCCAGGGGCTCTGCATACAACAGCTTCTGTTGGCCTCCCAGGGCCCTGCACGGGGACAGCATCATTACTGCCCTCTCCAGCAGAAGATGCTGGAGCAACTTGCCTAAGACTTCGCACAACTCGTGGTGAGGCCGAGCTTTGAATGCACGCTCTTCTCCAATATCCTGAAGGTGGTGCCCATCAGACATTGTTTGATGGATGCCACCCTGGCTCACGGAACCTAGCACGTTTCCAACATGCGATTTTTCAGTAAAGTGTTTGTTACTTAAACTAGAAACAACTTCTGCATCAAATTCTGCTTCAACACACCTCAGAAGGTTGTGTGCAGTCTTCTGCTAGCCAGCGATCCTGGAAGTACCGGGCGTTGCTTGGCCCCAGCTATGCAATCCTGTACTTGCTGCACAGGGGTCAAGTGTGGGCATGAGAACACATAACTCCATAACATCTTCCCAGTGATGGCTCCTCCTCCTATTCTCTGATTTTGGGAGGATTCTAGTATAAATATCACATCTCTGTACTAGCATTTTCTAAAACTTCCGAAATATGGATGACCAGCTTCCAGTCACCTTTCGGTCCATCTCCAGGCCTTCTGACCTAGGGAAACAGGATCAGCCCTCTTCCCACCCTACCCCGACCCTGGCCCCTGCCCCAAACTGTTGGACCCTCAAGGCCCATCTGGAGGGCTGGAGCTTAAGTGAGGAGTAATCTCCTCTCTGCAGGAAGACCAACCAAGTTTTATTACAGATTCTATCACAATACAAGGGCTGGTCCTTCTGTGATTGAGCTAATCCCGTCACCACGTAAATCAATAGGAGACCCACAGGAGGTGATTTGATTTAGGATGTTCATTTGGGGAAGCTAGTCTTCCTAGAACATTGAAGCCAAAATAGTGCCTGGGCACTTCCACAATAAATGCCAAGTGTAGCTCACAAGGACCAGATCTGTTAATAAAATAAATTCAGATCCCTCCAAATAAAAATTCAGACACATTTTAGGCTCCTCAGTTCAGTGGGCTGAATCCCTGAATCTACTAAATTATTATGGAAAAACTCTTATCTCTGCCTGTCAAAAATCACTGCTGTCTTGGTGGGGGGGTGTGTGTGGGGGCCCTCTGGGGAGGGACGAATTGCTTCATAATAACTTAGATTATGTGCAGTGTAGCATTATCTTGAAAAGCGCCACATACTTGAAGAGGCACAACACAGGATCTGCGACAGAGCCGACCCAGTCCAGGTGACAGGGGCCAGAAGGGAGATGGGTGTCTCCCACATGGATTGCTGATAAGTGACAGAGTGAGACTTCTAATCCAGCCCCTTGACTCAGTCCAGCATCCCTTCTCTGTGGACAGCTAGGCGACCTCTGGAAGAGACAGGGTGAGGGTTCTGGGTATGATTTTGGCTAAGAGGGGGGCTGTGACCTCTAGGATAGCCCAGCTTGCCTCAGGGCCTCCTGTCTCTTAAGTGGGTAGGGGCAGGCTAGCGTCTAGGCCGTCTGTAAGGGGGATGCAAGGGGCCTGATTCTGCAGCATGGGGCAGGCCTTGAGTGTCTGTCCAGGGAGCTGATCACACTCGGCCAGGGGGAGTGAGGTGGGAGAAGTTGCATCTAGTGCAGAAAAGAGAAAAATGTGAGGAAAATGAATCCCCAGGTTCCAGGTTCCCTGGCAGAAGCCCTGTGAACAAGGATTTGGTTTGTCCCTGTGGGGCCTCCTACCATACCTCCCGTGCTCTCACCTCCATTCAGGGTGACTCACGCCTGCAGAAAGGATGAATCATGTCAGTTACGAAACCAAAGGGCTCCTGAGAGGGAGGCTGGAAAGGACCCGGGGAAGCCACCTCCACAGATCCTGCTTTCTCCCCACCCCTCCTGCCCCCTATTGCCCCACCTCTATCTGCCAAGCCACAGACTCGAGCGAGCTCTCCATAGGAATTTCTTCTGGAAACAGGACATTGGATCAGTGGTCGTCTTGCCTTCCCACCTCAAGGCCTTCTGGGGCCTATGTTTTGTTTTCTCTCCTGTATTCATCCGGGTAAAGT
The DNA here is from genome assembly GCF_018350215.1 of Panthera leo. Classification (NCBI taxonomy): domain Eukaryota; kingdom Metazoa; phylum Chordata; class Mammalia; order Carnivora; family Felidae; genus Panthera; species Panthera leo. The sequence continues at coordinate 19,598,260 of NC_056684.1, read as the reverse complement.
CTTGCTTTCCACGTGTCGCCAGTTGGGACCAAGGGGTCCTGAAAGTAATGGGAGAAGAGATCCTGAAGCAGCCCTCACCTCTCCCCACTTGCTTGTTCACAGTGTGAACACTTCCATAATTCTCCAGGGTGCACCAAATAATTACCTGCTGCATTCTAGGCTGCTCCAGGCAGCAGGGGCAAGGATGATTCAACTCACTTTCCCACTGACTGGTACCAGCTCACCGGGAGCTTTTAAGAGTCTACACGAGTGAACACCTACCATGTGGCAGGCCCTGGGCTCATAAAAACAAACGTTTATGGACAGCTTATCGCCCCGCAAGAGCTCATGTCATCCTCAAAACAGCCCTACGGGGTGGATACTGTTGTCATCCCCATTTACAGGTGGAGCCCTGCGCTCAGCAGGGACAGCGACGTGCCCAAGATCACACAGAAAACGAAGCAGACAGCTTGGGGATTCACCTGTACCACCTGCTTCTCCAGGGTCGGCTGCGCCGCGGGGTTTCTGCTGTGCACTCCTTGAGTCCGGCTATTCTGTCAGCGGTCTTGGCCCCACTTAACGTGCCTCTCCAATCAGGCCTCGTTCTCCACCGGGCCATGACTCTGTCTTTCCTTGTGGCTTCTTTCCCTTGGAACCCAGAGCCCGTGCAAACCCACCATCTCACACTGAGATGAGCAAGGCCACCCTTCAATGAGATTAAACTCGACCCGGTGGGTGAGGCCTCCAGGATGCCCGACGGGTGGGAGGGCTCGGGCCTGAGCTCCCCGGTCTGGACTCACCTGAGCTGCCCCGGGCGCGGGGAGCCTCTCGGGGCTCCTGGTAGAACGTGCTGGGGGTGGACAGGGCCGCCGCTCGGGGCCGCCCTGGGCCTGTGTCCCGAGAGCCCTAAAAGTCTGCGAGAAGTTCCCCGGTGGGGGGCGTCTCGGGCCTCCCCCGCCGCCCGCCCGCACCGCCCGGTGCCCCCCTCCCCCCACCCCCCGGCTCGCGCTGGTCCCGGTGCGAGCCGCTGGAGCGCGGGCCCAGGGGCGCCACCGGGCCGCGCGGGCGGGAACGCGCCGCGGCCGCCTCCTCCTCCCTCGCTCCCGCCCGCAGCGGCGGCGGCGGCGCTTCCCCGGCGCGGAGCGGCTTTAAAAGGCGGCACCCCACCCCCCCGGCGCACTCGCCGCTCGGGCGCCGCGCGAGCCTGCCGCTGCCATGCCTCCGCGCGCGCCGCCTGCGCCCGGGCCCCGGCCGCCTCCCCGGGCCGCCGCCGTGGACGCCGTGGACGCGGGGGGCGCCGGCGGGCCCGGGCTCCGGTCGCTCGCGCCGCGCCCCTGGCGCTGGCTGCTGCTGCTCGCGCTGCCCGCCGCCTGCTCCGCGCCGCCGCCGCGCCCCGTCTACACCAACCACTGGGCAGTGCAAGTGCTGGGCGGCCCGGCCGCGGCGGACCGCGTGGCCGCGGCGCACGGCTACCTCAACTTGGGCCAGGTGAGTGCGGCCGGCCCCGCGCGCCCAAAACTTTCCCGGCCGCCGGTGGGCACGGCGCGAGGGGGCGCCTCCTTCCGGCCCGCGGCGCGGCGGCCGCGCGCGGGCAGGGGTCCCGATCGGCTCGGCCCTCGCGGTCGGGGGGCGGCCGCGGCGCCCGGCGGGGAGTCGCCTGGGGAGGCGGGACGCTCGGCGGGACCCATCGGGTGGCCCCAGGGCGCCCACTCGGGCCTGGAGCGCCGCGGGCAGTTCCGCCGGCCCGGCGGCCCGGCGCGGGCACCTGCCCGGCGGGGCGGGAGAGGGAGCCGGTCTCGGGCGCCGCGCTCTGCCCGCGGGCGCTGTCCTCAGTGCCCACCAAGCTCTCCCTGGCCTCGGATCCCCGCTCCACCACACCGGACCCGCTGTCCTCGACGGGGGGCGGCGCGGGGCTCCGGACCCTGAGCGCGCCGGGCGGCCCCGCGGCTTGGTGGTGACACGCGCGTGGCCCAGAGGCTCGGGGACCCGTGCTGACTCGGTGTCCGCGGCTCCAGGAGGGAGGGCGGCCCGGAGCCTGGAAGCAGCCGTCAGAGGCTTTGCAGGCAGCTCAGGACCCTGCACCCGCGCGGTGGGCTGGAGGCAGGGGTCCTGCGTTTAAGACCCCTTCCGGCACCGGCACCGGGGAGTTGGCTTTGATTCTGAGCTTCTGTCGCTGTTCTCAGGGCTGGTCTCCACACTAGCTGTATGACCTTAGGCGAGTCACTTTCCCATCCCATCTTCAACTGTAGGGACGGTGGCAGTCTGTACTGGCTGCATTTGTTGGGAAGATCAGTGTTGTCGGGCATCAAAACCCCAGGCCGGGCCCTAACCCTGGTCAGTGAGCCCAGAGCCCTCCCACGGCCTGGGCCATCGCTATCACTGTCAATTAGCAAGAGAGGACAAGCCCTGGGCACGAAGGTGGCATAACCCCAAAGGAGGCTGAGGCAGGTCCCTCCCCCCCCCCGCCCCCCCCCCCCTCCATTGCGCCAACCCCACAGAATGGCAGCGGGGCAAGTGATTGATTTGTGGCCCGTGGAGGGGCAACAGACTGAAGTGTGCGGTCCCACCAGGGGACCTCTCTGTGCAGTTAACAAATCTCCTACAAACTCCACACTTAGAGGGATGAAGCGAAGCGACAGGGAAGCACCAGCTCATAACTCAAACCCTAGTGCCAGGCGGTGTTAAATTTAGTTTCATCATTACCCGTGACAGAAGCCAGCAAAGTGTGGTGTGGCCCCAATGTAAATGACATTTCTTCTGCATCCTAAGTCCCGCACAGAAGCTGCTAATGTGAGATGTGTGGCCTTCCGGAAAAGTCAATTTCTGCGGCTTGCTCTGTACTTCAGGCGGCAGATCAGAGTGTGTCTGAAAGAATGCCACCGTATCTTTTTGTGTATCTTTTATACAGTTTGCTCAGGTCTCTTCAAACACCCTGTGATGGAAGATGTTGCCTTTGGGTAGCACTGGCTTCATTTCTACCTGTGGTTCCTAAATCTCCCCAGCTGATGGTCCAGCCTGAAGAAGGTGTTCCTCGGGGCGCCATCCCCGTTGGTTGCTAGGGCCCCCCGGCTCCTGCTACACTTCGCTGCTCTGCCCAGGTGGCCTGGCAATTTGTCTTCAGCTCAAAGTGACTCTCAAACTGCACGGTAAATTACAAAGTGCCTGGGTTTCTGGCTCCTATAATTAAAGGAGCAGAGGGGAACTGACGTTGAGCCGTGAAGCTCCTGGACATGGCAATGAGAGGCACACACAATGCCTCCCCCTCACAGTTCCTGTCCCCCAGAATAAAAAATGCCAGGGCTTTGAAACAACTTCTGTCAGACTCACTGAGCTGAGTCTCATACACAGTGTGCTGTTGTCATTTTACCCGTGGGGGAGGTTCCTCCAGGTACCTACCTGCCCCGACCTGGGACCTTCTGGGGAGTCTCTCAAGGACCCTCCAGTTCTGTCCAATGCAGCCAGGGTAGACTGCCGTGGTGCTGTCGCTCAGCTTGGGAGGCAGGGTGTCATTCGCAAACGGAGGGATTAGTTGGTTGGGGATCCGAGCAGTCTCAGAGGCTGTGTGTGTGTGTGTGTGTGTGTGTGTGTGTGTGTTTACTCAAGGAGAGCCTATTACTCTTTATTCCAAAACCAGCTTTTCTCCCTCCCTCCCCCAAGTGAACTGCTAATGTGGAAAAGGCCTGGAGCATTCCAACCTCTACCTATTCACTAAGAACTCTTTTAAAAACCTTATTTGCCTTTTTCAGCTGGGAGAATTCGTGACTCATAAATAAGATGTAGATATTATTAGGTTTGATTTATGGATAAGTAAACTGAGGGAAAACAAGGGATGGAAGCCGTTTGGGTCCACACAGTGTATGTCACCTCTGATAATTTTGCTCCCTGCTCTTTGTCTCCTGCTGCATTCTCTGGTCTGTGTCCTTTGTGAGACCCTTTCCCCAAACCCTTAATGGGCAACTAGTGTTATGCCTCCTACCTGCCCTGACTCACAGCCCTGCTGTGCTCATGGGTCTTTGTGATGCTCTAACTCCTGGCTCGATTGTTTTACTCTCTTTTATGCAACTGATAACCTGATTCCATGTATTTTAAGTGGTGCAAAAGTAATTGAGAGAGAGAGAGAGAGAGAGAGAGAGAGAGAGAGAGAGAGAGAGAGAGAGATGGATGCCTTTCAGACTGATAAAGGCTCTGGATCTTTTCCATTGAAAAATATGCATCAGCAAGAACCAAACTAGCCTCTTTTTTTACCCTTCCATCCCAGATAATGCACCACAATGTTGAAAGAAAGAAAGAAAGAAAGAAAGAAAGAAAGAAAGAAAGAAAGAAAGAAAGAAAGAAAGAAAAGAAAGAAAAGAAGGAAGAAAGATTTGGAAGAGTCAAATGTCATTATTGACAGGTGGTATAAGTAACTACGTGGATAATCATTATTGACAGGTGGTATAAGTAACTACGTGGATAATCCAAGAGAATCTAGAGACTATTAGAATTAGTTATAGAATTGAACAGGGTGCTTCGTCACCGGTAGCTACCTATCCAACAGCAACATCTGAGAAGATAAAAGAAATGATAAAACACTGTAGCATAAAAGCTGTTAGAAACCTAGGAATACATTTTTGAAAAAATGTGAAACTTCCAGGCAGAAAATTATAAAATATTGGAAAGATGTTTTGAAAGAAAGGTCTGAATAATGAAGGGATGAGCCATGTTCATTCATGGGAGGACTGATTATCACATGCCCCCTCCCCTGATTAATCTATAAATTCAGTGTAATTTAGTTGAAGTGCCAACAGGGTTTTATATGGGATATGAAGTCATACAACTGAATGCTAAAATTCACATGGAAGAGTAAGTTCCCAGAATCCCTGAGACGACTCTGAGAAGGGAGAAAAAGGAGGGGAGTGTGCTGTGCCAGGGAGCGGAACTTCCCATAAAGATGGTTTGACATTGGCCCAGGGATGGTCCCATCCATCAATGGGATCAACTCAAACCCGGGCACGTATGGGAACATGTATGTGCGAGTGGAAGAGTTACAAACGGGTGGGGAAGGGTGGGCATTTTAGTCAATGGCGCTTCAGATCCTTACCTCACCTTGCACTACACAATAGTAAATTCCAGCTAGAAATAAACAGAGTGGAATACCTTTATGACATTAGGACAGGAAAGGATTTCTTTTTTTTTTTTTAATTTTTTTTAACATTTATTCATTTTTTTGAGACAGAGAGAGACAGAGCATGAATGGGGGAAGGTCAGAGAGAGAGGGAGACACAGAATCTGAAACAGCTCCAGGCTCTGAGCTGTCAGCACAGAGCCCGACGTGGGGCTCGAACTCATGGACCGCGAGATCATGACCTGAGCCGAAGTCGGACGCCCAACCGACTGAGCCACCCAGGCGCCCCAGGAAAGGATTTCTTAAGACAGAAAAAGAACAAATAAAGGAAGAGATTGATCCATGAAAAGTTCTGTGTAACAAACACATCACAACAGAGTTTAAAAGCACATAGTAGACTAGAAAACATATTTATAACATATAGCACACAGGTTGGTGCCAAGATTATTTAAAAAGATATAAATCAATAAGTAACAGATAAGTGCCACGTAGAAAAATGGAGAAATGTATGAATAGGGAATTCAATGAAGAGGAAGCCCAAACGGCCAACGAACACGAGGAAAGCTGCTGGGCCTCCTGGGAGTTATGAGGACAGTGCAACACGAGGCAGTGACAACATAGCACTTCACACCGTCAGATTGGCCGATGTGGAAAAGTGTTAGTATCAAGTGTTGACAAGGATGTGGAGCCACGGAACTTCCCGAGGCTGCTGGTCAAAGTGGAAATCGGTATAACTACTATGGAGAGCAATTTGGCCCTTGCCAATGAGGTAGAATTGCATCAGCAGGTTCATATCTAGGCTTCTACTGGGGAGAAGACCTTACGTAAGTGCACAAGGAGCCTTGCAGAGGAAGGTCACAGAAACATTTTTTAAATGAAAGGAAACACGTCCTAAATATCCATCAGTAGGAGAATGGAGAAATAAATCAAAATGGTCACATGATGGAATATTATACAATAGCTTGAAAGGAACTAACCAGGGACACCTGGGTGCCTCAGTTGGCTTAGCGTCTGACCCTTGATTTTGGCTCAGGTCATGAACGCAGGGCTGTGGGACCAAGCCCCGAGTTGGGCTTCACGCTGAGCATGGAGCTTGCTCAGGATTCTCTCTCTCTCTCTTTCTTTCTCTCTCTCTCTCCCTTTCCCTCTGCCCCCTCCCCCACTCACACACACACACTCTCTCTAAGAAAAAAAGATAAGAAAGGAATTAATCAGATAAGTATCTACAGAGATAAATCTCTACATGTGAAAAGGCACATTGGCAGTGCACAGTGTAGTAGTATTTATGTAAACTTTAAAAAACACACTAAGTAATTCTGTATTATTTGTGAATGCATACACATGTAGGAAGCATCCACATCAAGTTCAGGTTAATAGTAGAAGGGAGGGAGGGGGGAGAAACTGAGAGAGGAATGTCAAACTTTATCTGCAGTGTTATAATTCATAATATACACATATAGGGGCATACATGTGTGTATATATAACATATAAATTTGTGCTTTTGTGCTTTTCTTTGTATCAAAATTTATATATGGTGATGTGTACACGTGGGTGCAGACATGCACGTATATATGCACATACATATGTACACTTACGCACACACACGTACACACATATATGTCGATACACATGAAATGTTAAAGGGGGGGGAAAGAAAAGAAAAATGCACCTCACATGCGCACATCGTGGTGTTCCTGGATTGTCTGAAGACTGTCTGTGGACACACAGGTGGAGGAAGAAGCCCCTATTTAGGCCTCCTGAGCTGGGCCAGTCTGCTTGTCAAGCAATTGGTGACCTACAGAACCAGAATGCCTAGCTCAGATCACCAGGCTATTTGGGCAGAGCCAGACCCAGAGCCCTAGAATCCTGCTCTCAGCCATCACCCTCTCTCTTCTACCCCCTCTGTTTCTTTATTTTTTTAATTTTGTAATGTTTATTCGTTTTTTTGAGAGACAGAGCCAAAGCATGAGCTGGGGAGGGGCAGAGGGAGACCCAGAATCCGAAGCAGGGTCCAGGCTCTGAGCTGTCAACACAGAGCCCAACACAGGGCTTGAACTCACGAACCAGGAGATCATGACCTAAGCCGAAGTCGAATGCTTAACTGACTGAGCCACCCAGGTTCCCCTCCTCTGCTTCTTTCTCTTTCAAACCATTTGGTGGCCCACATGGCCCTCACTCTAACCTATATACATTGTAACCTTTGACCCCAATGACTCCAGGAAAAGACAGGTTATGCATGTGAAAGGGATGGCAACAAGATATTCTCACCAACCAAATCACAACATTTCAGCACCTGCAGCTTTTGGAAGTGATATTTATCTTAAAGGTGGTGCTTCGGTACCATACTTTCCCTTGCATTTTTTGCTTTGCCTGGGGTATTGAGCTAATTTGTTGGTTCTGAGTCTGAACATAAAAAGGCAGGCTGGCTGCCAGGGCCCCTAAAAGATCTAAGAGCCTTAAATGATTTTGAACTTGCCTTAAATAGTTTTGCTTAAAATAGCTACAGCACGGGACATACCTGGCCCAGAATTTCAGGTGGGTCTGCTTAACTCACTTGTCAGCAGAGGAAAATTGTCATGCTGCAGACAGCTTGTTCTTACAATCAGAAAAAAAAAAAAAAGAAAAAAAAAAAGCTGAAGCTTTAGCCAGGTGTTAGAATAATGGGCCAGCATTTGTTCCGAGCAGAGTGTTGGGGGCTTGAGGGGGACAAGGGGAGGCCCAGAATAGCAGTCACCTGTGACCTAGTTATCTGGTTTTGATTTTCAGTCTGAGGCTGTCTTGTGTTAATACTCTGAGCCAAGAGCCATGCATGCAGGCTGGCCTGGGAGTAGAAATGGAGAGGTTCTGGGTGTGATGTGGTGGGGTGAGGGTGGAGAGAGAGATAAGATTGGGATTGTGAAGCTCGTGGTATCATATGGTATCATACCCTCCGTTTGACATCTTTCTTCAGATGGTAACAGTGTTAAGTGGACAGGGTTTTATTTGAATAGACTGCCCTGGTAAGTCACGGGGACTGTGGTGGAGAGAGATGACTGAAGCTGAGTGGCTGTGCGTGGAGCCAGGTGGCCAGGAGGAGACTCTGAATCAGGCCAGAGTAGATGCTCAGCTGAACGGTCCCCTGGAAGAGTTTGGGTCTCTCGAGGCAGAAACCAACAGCACAAGTGAGCAACAGAGCTGTGGACGGGGTGGAGAGCCCGAAGCACCTGCCTGAGGCCTCTGCCTGGCCTTGGGCTTTGGGTGACCCCAGGGCCCTGCAGGACCGTTCACACACTGCAGAACACCCTGGGCCCTTTTGGGTCTTGAGCCTTTGCACAGATTTTTGCCTCTAAGTTGCAGTTCCTCTGAGCCTCCACCGCCCAGGCCAGGGGGCTGATGCATCTCCCTCTCCTTCCAGGGCCCTGCAGTGGAGGGCTGGCTCTCTCCCTTCTGGCCTTTGGATTGTGGCTTGGCCTTGGCATTGACCAGAAGCCCTGGCACGTGCTTGTGTCTAGCCAATGAATGTCTCTTCTGCAGGTGCTCCCACTCATGGAGCCCTTGTGCCACCCCTGCAAAGAGGTGTCACCAGGCCTGTTTAATCATGAGGAACGCTCAGGCCCAGTTCAGTTCTGACTTGTGCAGGTCACAAACCGGTGACTGACAGGCCAGGGTCTAAACCCATACACTCTGACCTGCCTTCCACTGTCATCACCTTTGGCTGACTGACCTTGGACCTGTTTCTCAGATACAGGTAAGCCATCGGGCCAGAAAGCCATCAGCTCACTGCTGCCATTGACAAAGAGCCTATGTGGACCCCACTGGCCACTGTTTCTCCTTCTTTCCACCTGGCTCACATGCACACGCACACACAATGCTGCGTGTCAGCACTTTTCCATCCAGAACACTTGGTGCTGGCTCCTTGTCATCGGTATCGAAACTTACATCTCTCCATTTGGGAGGGAAAAGTATGCCCCAATCCGTTTTGGTCCTTTGAGGATGGATGCTACACTCAGTTGCTCAAACTCTGCACACTATGAATGGAGGAATCATCCCTCACTGTAAACCTTCTCTTCTCTGTGTGGTCCCTGTCTCCAGAAAGGATTGGCAAACCCAGTGCCTGAGCTCGAGGACCGGAAGTCACCGCCTCCTCCCCCTGCTTCCATGCCTCCCGTCTGGTTTGTAACTCAGCCTGTCTCGTGGGTCTCCTGGATGGCTCTCAGATCCCCCTGCTTTCCTGCTGCTGTTGTCCAGCACAGGCCGGGGGGCCTCTATCACCTCTCACCTGTCCATCCTGCTACCAGGCCTCCTTCTGCCCTGGCCCCAACTCTCCTGAACCACTTCACTCTCTTGCTTCCCTTCAGGTTCCCTTATGCTATTCTTTCTCCCTGGGATGCCCTTCCCACCCCCTGGCTAGCCTCTTGTCCTTCCCAGCCACCTGCAGGCCTGCCCTCATTTCCCCAGCCCTCCTAGGCTCCCCAGCCCCCATCACCCCGACATTGCCTATTGGCTTGTTCATTTCTGCCACCAGGCTCTGGGCTTCCTGGGTAAGTCAATCCGTAGTTGGTCCTCTGGCTGCTCTTGAAGATCAGTTCCAATCCTGCCATTTCTCTGATCATGGAAGGGCCACTCCAGGGTGGCCAGAGGACATGCCCTCACTTATTCTGTGTTTGCTGTGTGCTCTCACTGGTGCTGGGCCCTCAGAGGTAAGAGATGTAGCCTCTGCCTGACCAGAGCCTCTTGGTTAGGAGGGAGGATGTGAGCGTTTGTGAAGGAGCAGGTGACACTCGTACATCTCCATGTCTGTTGGCTGAACCATCTCCACCCCTACTTTTTGAATTTTAATCCCTTGTTTTTTGGAGTCACCTGGCAGACGGGCCCCTCCCGGGCTTGTGCCTGTGTTCCTGCATGGGGATGACCCCATGATGCCCTAGTTTGCTGCTAGGTGAGGTCAGCTACACAGAGCACAAGGGCCAGCAGTGCCCCACCCTGGAGACCACCATGGTGCTTCAGACCCTATGGGCTCTCTCATCCCATCAAATCCCAGCTCTTCCTGATGTCCTTGAGCCTGTACTGTTGGAGGATTTTGAAGACCCGGTGGCAGGCACAAGGCCCTCTGTCCAGTGCTGCGGAGAACAGGGATGAATAGCCATCAACTGTTGGAAGGGAGCCTCATGCTCCATGGGATGGGATCGGCAGCTCAGGTTCCCATGGTAACCAGCCCATCAATGCCCTTAGTGTCAAGACAGTGGCACCGCTGAGAGGAAGAAACAGTCTCATTGTCTCCCCCTTGGTTGCTTGGGTGCAAAGCAGCGATGCTCCGCGGGGCCCCACAGCCTCTGGCCCGACGTGTGTTGCCGCCCTGCCGCATATGACCTGCTTGCGGAATCAGGGTCAGAAAGTGGCCATCGGCTTCAGCTTCCTACCCCTCCTTGGGGCCTTTACACTCCTGTCACTGGCTGACATCCAGTCATTTCCGGAGTCTTGTTGGGTGAATCCGACTTCTCAGTGGGAAGAAACAGCCCAATGGATCAGACTCTTGAAGCTCTGGATGATGAGCCAGACTGCATTTGCCACAGAGGTGGATCAGTCTGCGCCCAGTGTTGGCAGGCGGGTTTCTGGAAGGGTCCTTGATTTCCAGAGGCTCTCCCCTTTGTTTCAAAAACTTGTGTGGATAGCTCTCAGAGATGACCTCCTGTGTTCATTCACCCAGCACCTCCTTCTTGCCCATGGGGGGCCCGAGTCTACTCCGGTGACCTTGTCAGCCTCTCCAGGGTGGACACAGTCTGGGGAGGTGGCAGAGAGGCAGGCAGGGCCACCCACTTGCCACGTAAGGGCCTGCATGCAGTTGTCCCTGGCTAGGAGAAGGCAAAGCTGTTCCTTTGCTAGCCCTGTCTCATGCCCTGTTCTCCACACTGGAAGCCGGGACTTCGCTCTGGATTTCCCTCATGTCCACATCCACTGGCCATGGCCCTGTCCACTCTGCCTCCTGGCTTCTCCCTTGCAGCCCTGCCTGCTCCCGGGACACTCACACTCTCTCTGGTAATACCTGGGTTACTGCCTCGCTGTTCTCCCTGCCCCCTTCCAGGCCAGTTCCCACACTGCTGACTGGACAGTGCTTCAGGACCAAAATCCTCATGCCGTCCTTTCCCTGCTTTGAACCTGGCCAATGCTCTTGTGCAGCAAAGCCTCACTCCTTTGGCTCTTGGGGAGCAAACTATCCCTCTCTCTTGTTCTGGGTTGAAGGCCTCAACCCAGAGCCTTCCTTTTGCCGTTTTCTAGCCACCCCTTTGCCATTCTGGAAACTTTCCCTATACTTTTTCTTTCTTTTGCACCTGCTATTGGTTGCTGTTATTTTAACCCCGGTGCCCATTCTCTGTATGTTCTGCCTGGCCAACGCTGCTCTTCAGAATTAGCCAAAGTGGTGTTTCCTGACCTGTCTGCTGCCTGGCAGGCCTGAGCACTGTGCTCTCAGAGCTCCACAGAGGGCCTCAGCTAGATCCCTGCCGTCCACCACACACACATTGTGTGAGAGCATCTTGTCCTCATCTTTGTTCATTTCTATTTCTTCAGGCCCTTGTCCCACTCACTGCCCCCACACCACCTCCCAGACATACCTGGTGACTGTGTTGCATTAGAGGGGGCATTTGAGTCACTGACATTATTGTCCCCACTGATTAAGAAGCACTGCTCTGATCATTACCCAAGAACCCTAGGAGTGACCCTGTTACACAGATGAGCAAACTGAGGCTCTGGGTATTTGAGTGACTTACTATAGCTTAGTAAATTTCAGAGCAAGGCTTTCAACTTGGACCACTTTGATTCCAGACCTCACTCACAGACGGTCCATGTTAGGAAAGGTTTCAGAGAGCTGGCGGCAGCTGGACTGGCCATGGAGCTTGAGTTGGGGTCCTCTAACTGGTAAGGTAGAGGGGTACAGTCCAGGCAGATGGAAGCTTGAGAAAGAAGGGACACTTAGGAAGGTGACTATGTAGTCCTATCCAGAAGGAGGATGACTGTAGGACCCTCCCTTCTTATCAGGTCTTGGCCTGGGGCTTCACTTCCAAGGTTTATCTTTGAAGGCGTAAAGGCTGCCTGCGGCATCCTTGACTTTGGAGTCCAAGAGTCCCAAGGGCAGGGAGCTTTCCTTGGACACTGATCCCCCCGCCCTCCGCCAAGGCTCCCAGGGACCTGTGTGTTTCCCACCCCAGGAGGAGAGTGGAACACCATGGAGCCAGATCTCTGACAAGAAGGTTGGAACCCCACAAGGAGAGAAGGGGCTTAATGAGGGGACAGCCTAGTTATAAAATTGTGTCATTACTTAAATTTTTTGGTGTAAGAGGAATACACACATGTATATTGAATATTTGAAACACATGAAAAAGAACAAAGAAAACTCCAAAAATCATTTATAATCCTACTACCCAAAGATAATCACCGTTAATGTCTTGGACCATGTCCTTTTCATTGTTTTTTTTTTAAACTGTGTATGGAGGTGGGGGCACGTGGGTGGTTCATTCGAATGAGTGTCCTACTCTTGATCTCAGCTCAGGTCATGAAGTCATGGTTTGTGGGATTGGAGCCCTGCATCTGACCACCTAGAACCTGCTTGGGATTCTCTTTCTCCCTCTCTCTCTGCCCCTCTCCTGCCTCAAAATAAATAAACATTAAAAAAAAAAAAAACAACTTTGTGTGTGTGCACACTCATGCATGTACATGTGAGTATGTGCATACATATATTTATATATAAGTATGTACATATGCATATATGTATGCACACACACACTCACACATGGGTGTATGTCTTATACAAATAAGAGTGTACAGTTTTGCACCCCATACCTCCTAAGCCTAGAACTACTTTATGGTGTAATTTTTAAGGGCTGCCTCAGTGTATCATTTAGTGGCTGGCCCATACTTACTTAATCTTTCCCCTGACATTTTAGGTCAGTGGGTTCTTAGTGACTCGTTGGGGAGTCTGGTCTGGAAGGTGAGCACCATGCAGGGAGGCGGAAGGGGTTCCGTCACCGCCTCGTCTCCCACTGACATGACTTGCACCCCTGGTCACAGTGGCTCATCACAGTTCCCTGTGTCTCCCCTGTGTCACCAGCCTTGCAGAGGGTCCAGGACTTGATGACATTTGTTCACTTCAACTCATAAAGATTTTATTGAGCATATTTTTTATTTTATGAAGTTACATGTGTATTATGTAAATATTCTTCCATCGTAAAGAATTCAAACCGTGCAGATGTATAACGAGCAAAAATCCAAAATCTTCTTCCCCCTCCTCCCATCTCCAATTTCCTTCTTCCCCTAGATACCATCACACTTTAGCGTATGAGTGTCTGTTTCAGAAACGTACATGCACATAAAAGGTTTTATTTTTTTATATAAATGGGATCACACTAAACATGTTTTTCTGCACCTTGCTTTTCTGAAGCCTAACCATGTATCCTGGAAAGCTTTCCACTCTAGTGCATAAAGATCTACTCTGTTATGTGAAATGGTTTTAAGCTATTTTATGGATGTGACATTTTATTACATCATTTACCTATACTAATGTTCATTGATTTGCCTACAGTTTTGTTTTTGATTTTTTTTGGTATTGTAAACAGTGTTGTGGTTATCATCCTTATGGATGCCTCTCTGTGTACGTGTATGAGAATTTCTGTACTGTACACAATTGCAAAAACAATAGTTATAATAATAATGATCACAGACACCTCTCTGGCCCTCATGTGCCAGGTAATTTTCCACGTGTTTTCCTGGTATTGACTCATTTAATCTTAGAAACTCTGTGAAGTAGGTGTTATTATTATCCTCATTTTATAGGAGGAAACCAAGGCACAGAGAGGTTGAATAACTTGGCCATGGATACACAGCATATACATGTCAGAGTTAAGATTTGAGTCAAGATGAGGCAAAGTATATATGCATGTTATATGGTACTAGGGATCGGCAGGTGGCTCTCCGGGCAGGTGATACCAATTGACACCCCCCAGAAGTGTCTGATGGGCCCTCACCAACCTTGGGTGGAGATAGCAGTTGCCGCAGTATTTGCCGGTTCTTACAGGTGAAAATGAGATCTCGTGGTTGTTTTAATTTGCTTTTTTTTTTTCTGATTACTGTTAGAGTGAAATGCCTTTTCATAAAGTTATTAGTCATTTTAATTCTCTGAATTGCTTATTTGCATTCTTTGCCCGTTTTTCAATTGGGCTATTTTTCTTCTATCTTAATGATTTGTAGGTGCTGTCTCTATATTGTGGATATTAATCTCTTGTTTGCAACTATATTACAGATATTTCTCCCATCTGTCACTTCTCTTTGAACACTGTTCACAGGGTGTGTTTGCTTGCTTGTTTTCTGAAGTTAAACCTGCGGTCCCATCTGTCTGCAAGGCTTTGGGCTTGTCACTGGGTATAATTCAGTGATGAACAATCGGGGTCCTTACCTACAGCAGACGGGAACATAAGTGAAGAATACTGAAATTAATATAGTGAAATTAATGGAAGCCAGATGCTTTAGGATAAGAGACGGGAGTGGGGCTGCTTTTCACCTGGGAAGTTCAGGGAAGGCTTTGACCCAGACCTCGAAGGGCCCACCAGATTTTCAGAGAGAGAGAAACAAGAAGTGGGAGTGGTGTTTCTGCAGGTGGATCCTGAGTGAGTGCATCAATCTGCATCCCACTGGGAAACAACTCACCCTGTTGGCTCAGGTAGAGACTCTCATGGGGGCTATTTATAGAGGCGTGAGTGGGGATAAGGGAACCACCAAAAGGTATTGAGGCATCTGAAGACCAGCAGTGGTGGGAGATCTGCTCCTGGCCTTGAGCTAAAGGGACCCAGGGAGAACTCAGGTCAGCAGAGCGCGGGAGGAGGAGGAGCTGCAGAGGAGGCAGCCTCCTTCTGGCCCCGCCCACTGGCCAGACCCTCCGGAAGTGTGGTCCAGGTAGGGTTGTTGGAGGGGCACGGGGCAAGGCAGAGAGGGAACAGTAACCAGCACAGTATGGATAAGGAGACAAACCATTTTTGGCATAGCAAGAGCTCAGCAAACACCCTGATGTCAGTAGAGGAGACAGGAATTCATCTGGGGGCTGGCTCGAAGCCTGGCGCTGCGCAAGACACCGAGTTGCAAGATGCGTCGGGCTGGCTTCGCATCCAGCGATGTGTGCCTCGGCGCCAGTTTTAGCCTTCCACGTGTCCTCTAGGAGGGTCACAGCAGAGGCGTGCGGTTTCGCGGTTGTTAGACCCCACGTACCTGGATCTATGCCTCCTTGTTCCAGCCGGAGTTTATTTAGGTGTGTCTGTCAGAGGACAGACTTTTAACACGGAAAAATAAGTCCCCTTCTGGCCATCATTGCGCTTCGTCTAACACACATCTTGATCTTCCGCTGTTTTCTTAGACTTGAGCAAACAAACAAAAAACCCCTTATTTGTGTTCCTCTTGACAAAGCTAATTTCTGTAAAAAGAAAAAGAAACCTTTCTAGCCGGCTATCAAAGTAACTGTTCATGACTGAGCTCATTAACAGTCTTTTGACAAACGTCTTTTAATTTCTCATTTGCAGGAATATGACACTATTAGCCACGGACAAGATTTCAGGGGCTTAAACAAGTTTATGTACCACGGCTTTGCCAATTCAAGACCCCCACAACCCTTCGTTGGAGCACAGGATGCAAAAGCCCATTTGTGGGAATGAATGTTTTCTGTTCCCGCAGAGTTTCGTGTTCTTGTACAAAATGAACGCATTAGGACTTTCTAGGATTATTTTTGCAGGGCCAGGTGGGGGTGGGGTTTGCTTTTATAAGGACCGTGGTTTTCTACCTTCCTCTGATATCTGACCACACCGAGAACGTTGTAAAACCAAATTGATTCCTTCTCACGCTAAATAGTCTTCAAATCCAAACAAAACCCCAGAGGTAGAGACTTAGCAAAGTCTAGAAGACCATCTTTATAAGGCTCATGTCGGGGGGCGGGACTGACCACCCCACATCATGATGAGCCACGTCTTTTGTTTTGTTTTTATAAGTTTATTTTTGAGAGAGAGACAGAGAGGGTGAGTGGGGAGGGGCAGAGAGAGAGGGAGAGTGAGAATCCCAAACAGGCTGTGCACTGTCAGTACAGAACCCGATGCGGGGCTCGAACTCACGAACCGTGAGTTCATGACCTGAGCCCAAACCAAGAGTTGGACACATAACCGACTGAGCCACCAAGGCGCCCTGTGTGATGAGCTGTGTCTTAACAGCATTCCTATTCTAAGTAAGTACCTATCCAAAATCTAACTGGGAGAACCCCTCTACTTTTCATTTTGGTAGTCACTCAAAAAGAGCACTGGACTGGGTTCTGTTTTTCCCTTATGTCAGAAATTCAATGGCTGCATAAAATGACAGAAAATCCTATCTTCAAGCCAATTGGTTTGGGTGACTGAAAGTTGGTTTTTCTTTCCAACAACGTTCCTTTCCTGCAGCTAGTCACTTACAGTGCTTTGTACTTGGTCTGTGCTGAGAGCTGTGCCAGCCTGGCCTCGTCTTCCTGACAGGCAGCCACCCAGCCTCCTCCCCGGTTGCTCCTGCATGCTGACCTCCTCAGGGGGGGTCTCCCAGTGACGAGCTGCTGCCATCAAGAGATTCCCCCCTGACCCCCATGCCCGAGGAAACATGTTTGTGCACTTTCTGCCACTTTTCTCCCCTCGTCATCCACATCTTATTTGAATTGTGTGGTCAGGCTGCAGGAATTGAATCACAGGTCTCAAGGCAGGGCTGTGTTTCTGCATGCGCTGTGGGCACAAAAATGAGGCTAAAAGATCACAGGGATGATAGATGCAGCTGGATAGGAACAGACAACTGGCTGAACCTTCCCAGTCCGTTTCAAATGGTGTTCCTGTGTCCTGAGGTCTTCTGGGGAGGTTCCTTAGTGTTGAGCCCAGTTTGATTTCTGCATGAGCCTTCCATAGCAGAAGACAAAGGGTTAACTGCTATGACCAGGCTTTCCTGTGGCCAGGAGGAGCCAGTGCTGTGGCTTCCCTGGAAGGTCATGGTGCTTGGATTAGATAATCAAACCAACAAGTACTTGCATTGACCCAAACATGTCCCCAGTTTGTCTATTGCCCTGTTGGTTTTTCTGTAATCGGGAGTGCTGCGTCTGTTTGGTTTTTTTTCCCCCAGAGGATTACAAACTTCCCTGAAACATTCAGCATGTTTATCATAATTTTTTTTAAATATTTATTTATTTATTTATTTTGAGAGAGAGAGAGAGAGCACGCGCCAGGGAGGAGCAGAGAGAGAGGGAGAGAGAATCCCAAGCAGGTTCCATGCTGACAGCACAGAGCCAGACATGGGGCTCGATCCTGCAAATCGTGAGATCATGACCTGAGCCAAAATCAAGAGTCAGATGTTTAACTGAGCCACCAGGCGTTCTGTGTTTATCATAATTTTTTAAGTTCTTTAGGTCCATCAGTAGGAGAATGGGTAAATAAATGTGACATACTCATACAATGGGCCCTCTTTACTCAGCAGTGAAGAACAAACAACCGTTAATGCCTAACAGTAGGGACAAACTCATAGACATAATATGGAGTAAAAGAAGCCTTGCACAAAAAGCTATCAGATTCCATTTACAGGAAGTTCTAGAACAGGTAAAACCAACTTGTAGCAGAATAAGAACTAATCTATAGGTGTGATGGACTGGGAAGGCACATGGGGAAACATTCTGGGGGTGGTGGCTATGTTGTGTCTCCTGATAGGGCTTTGGATTACATAGGTATATACATTTATCAAAACTCAACGAATATATAATGAACATTTGTTCATCTCGTCATATGTCAACTTTACTTCAAAGGGAGAAATCCATAAGCAAATATTGAACTCTCTTTAATGATGTGTATGTTGAAGCATTTAAGGAGAGAGTATATTGATACTGCCTGCAATTTACTTTGGAATGCACCAGAAATAAGACAGATGGACAGATGGCTAGAGAGACATGGATAGATGAAGAGAAATGTGATAGAGTAATTGCAGTAATTATGTTAATGGTAGAATCAAGGTGGTGGGTATGTGGGTGTCTGCTGTATAGTTCTTTCAACTCTGCTGTATGTTTGAAAAATTGCATAATAAAATGTTAGAAGAAAAAGGTTCTGAAGGTAGTGGTGGAGATAGGAGAGATTTGGGAGAAGTTCATTGTCCTTAGAGACATACTTATAAATTTGTGTTTGGAGGTGAAGATTAAAAACCTAGAGATATAATGGGGCAAATGATGCCATCCAAGAAATCCCCATAGACTCTGAGTTGGGGGGGGGGCAGTAAATGCTTTTTTTTTTTTAATTTTTTCTAACGTTTATTTATTTTTGAGACAGAGAGAGACAGAGCATGAACGGGGGAGGGTCAGAGAGAGGGAGATGCAGAATCTGAAACAGGCTCCAGGCTCTGAGCCATCAGCACAGAGCCCGACGCGGGGCTCGAACTCACGGACCGTGAGATCATGACCTGAGCTGAAGTCGGCCGCTTAACTGACTGAGCCACCCAGGCGCCCCAGTAAATGCTTTTGTAAGGTGTGTTCTGGTCACACTAGCATCTGAAAGGAGTACTGTGGCTCCCTGAACCCCTAGCCTGTTAGTTTTCCAGGGACAGAAAGATTCAGCCCTGGGGAGAAGCAGCCCAGCAAATGTAAATGAGTGGAGTCCCGCAGTTTAAGGACCTTCCTGCAGAGGAAAGATAAGCCTGAAGCAGATACCCCTGGCACAGCCCTGGTAGTCTGGGTTGCTTGCCTGCTAATTATCTTCTCTTCTTGCTCGGCAGTGGTTTTCTAGTTCCAGGATTTGAATTATTGACTTTATGTAGAATTTTCAGCCCCTCTTATGTTGCCGAATGGGAGGGCAGGAATAGTACCCATTCCGTACAGAGTCCTCATGGGTGGGTGTCCTAAGCTGGAGTCTTACCCCTGTGTCACCTGGGGGCTGTCCCAGACCATCTGCAGCAGAGACAAAGGCCATCAGAGTTCCTGTGGGAGAAACCCTGCCTGGGAGACGAAGCTCCTGGTCTGCTGGTAAATTTAGGGCATGTGTGAGAAGTTGGGGGTAGGGAGAGAGGAAAAGAATGAAAGCATTATTCTAAGAAGCTGCTTTTATTTATAGATTCTCCTAATTCTATTAAAATGAATGCCAGGGGGATATAAAACTTGGAACACGTAACACATAATAGAAATAAAAGGACGTTAAGCTAAAATAGGGAACAATGGCAAAATAAGAAGAGTCTTAGGACCGAGAGGAAGATAAGACATTTTTCTGAAATAAAATCGTCTTCAAGCACACTGTACAGGGAAAGTGAATTAAAATAAGGACTTGGTTAGGAGAGAACTTGGAAGGAAACATAAAATATTTCATAATGAAAAGGAGAAAGTGTTACACTGACTCCAGGGGAAAACAGAGACAGAGATTACACTAATTACATTATAGAGACAAATAAATAAAATGTCACTGTTGTAAAAGGAAATCAAACTAATTAAATACTTAATATGCGTTAAGAAGAGTTGGCAAAATAAAATGTATTAAATATGATAAAATATGTAAATAGACATCATTTGCCTACTTTGTTCCGGCAGCCAGTACTGTGTCTTCCTGCCTAAAGAGAGAGATTTTTGATTCCTGTGATAACACATTAATGGGACAAGACACTAAGTAAATAGCCACTTGCATTAGAAAGGCAGGAGTTCAAGCTCCGCACTGGGCGGAAAGCCTACTTAAAAGAGAGAGAGAAAAAAAAAAAAAGGCTGGACTCAAACAAGCATTTTCAAATGAATGCATTGATGAATGAATGAGGATTCCTTAAAGTAAGGAGTTTAAAAACATACATGCAAAAGAGAGACCAACAGAACTACCTTCCAAGATGAAAATTGAGTGCATCAAGGCATGAAAGAAGGTGCCAGTAACTGAACTTCTCTGTGCCTCAGCTCTTTCTACTGCAAAATGGAAGTTATCAGCACCTCCAACAATCAAATGCTTGGAACAGCGCCAGGCCCAAAGCAGACACTCAGTGCATATTAATGCTAATAATATTATCATCGTGGTGATTATTAATACCAAAAGGGAGGGAAATAACACGTCCTTTCAATGTCAGGCATTGGAGACAGACTAGGAAAGCACTGTCTATTTTTAAAGTAGGAAATCAGAGCTAGTCGAAGGTGGGACGTGGAGAAGATTGCAGATAGGGTGTTTGTTTTACCTCTCATCTTTTTTTGCGGGAGAAGATTCACTGGTGTGAAAAGTTTAAGATGGAAAGGGCAGAAGTTAAGCCAGGCCAAGAAAGAAGCAATGAACCATGGCTTACAAACCAGGAGATCCCGGGCTGCAGAGCGTGCTCCTGGGCTCCCAGCGAGGTGCCTGGCCCGTAGCCACTGCGGCTGGCAGCACGCGCAAGGTGCCCTCCTCAGCTCTTCCACCTCCCTGGCAAGCTCAGCTGGGCTTGTGCCCACCACCACTGTTGCAAAAGAGAGCCCTCTTGCTTGGAATTAATTCATGATCCTCTCTTGAGGATACATAAAATAAAACTTTGGATTAAGTGCAACTTTGCGTGTCGGTTAGCCTATGTGGGCATCTGGGAGCCACGTAAAGCTTATGAAGGAGTAGTCTGTTGCCTGAACGTGGCCAGATAGAGCCTGGAGCAGCTCTCTACAATGTGCATTTGCCTATTAATTACAGCTGACACATGTCCACGTTCATTCCCAAAGGAGAGCTGTGTGCCTGGAGATGCTGGATTTTTATGCTTTTTCCAAACTTTACTTAGTCTGGGCATCACTCAGGATGGATTGCACAGAACACTGACTCTCCTAATTAAATGAGCCAGAGTCATAATGGGACTCTGGAAACAGGAAGGCAGGAGATGGATTGTTTTTTCTTCTATTACTCCCCCCATCATAGCCAAATTTCCCCATGATGTACTAAGACATGCATGTTTTTCATTTTATAGGGCTATTTTGATCTGGTACCTCCTGCAGACAGAGCCAGTGGCAAAAATACAGACTTAAGAATTAGAAGGGGCAGATTCTAATTCCAATGCTTTTGTATACAAATTGTTCAACGGTTGGCGAGTCCATTAATGTCTCTGGATGTCAAGTCGTATATTCATCTGTCAAGTATGAATGTAATGATCATTACCCAAATAGTGTTCTCATCTGGCTGTTGTATCAGTGTAGACTTAAGCCTTTGTGTAACTAAAGGGGTCAGTCATTATTAGGGCAGACGGGAAGTGGGCCTTCCTGCGTGACAGACACTCTGTGCAGGCACCCCCGTGTGGATGTCTAACACCATCCATGCTGTGGCCACCTGCCCACATTTATAAGAACCCCCTACAGCCCTCTCCCTAACATTTTGCCTGGGTTGGTTCCATATTGGATTTTGGTGGACCTGTGGAAGGCTGGGTACTTAGGGAGTCTTGGAGTCACAGCCTGCCTTTAGATGTGAGAACTGAAATTTGGAATGGTCAGATTGCTGCAATCTAATTTAATCAGTAATCTAAAAGCCCCCTTCCCTCCTCTGAGAGTGGATACTTTGCATGCATTCTGCTGGGGAATAATACACCCTGTGCCATCAATTTCAAAGCATTGTCAGATGGTAGAAAGGAATGCATTCAGATGCAAAACCAGAAGGTGGTGGCCAGGGTCAGTTCTTTCACACAGCAGGTCTGGAAATGGGTCCTCCAGGGTTGGTGCTGTGCCTGGTGATGTCTTTGGCTACTCCACCACACTCAGCAGGAGGTCTCTGCCCTTGTGACCACACGGCATGGTGGTTGATGCACCTTCAGGCTTCATGTTCAAGTTCCAGGCAAGGCTGGGGGTCAAAAGGTAGAAAAGGTCTTTCTAACTTTTTATTCAGGAAGGGTCACCTCCCCCAGAGAGGTGACATTTCATGGGGCAGACCTATGTCTGTGGCTATGCTAGCTTCAAGGCAGTCTGAGATATCAGGATTTTAGATGCTACAACCTCTATAGAAGAGGTGGGCAGCAGAGAAATTGTTGAAAATAGAGGTAGCATCAGCCAACCACACATCACACTGACTGTAGTATGCTTCCACTATATTATGGATGATCAGGAAGGAGAGGGAGAAGAGAGAGCTTTGTGTTATTGCAAGAGAGACATTGCCTCTTAATGTGGCTCAGCTTAAGCAGCAATTCTGTGAGGGGCAGGCCCTGACCTGGCTGCTGCGGGAAATGCAGAGGAGACCAAGACAGGCCAGCTAGTCCCATCCCCTGCTCTCTAGCAAGGGAGATGCCTGCACCAATAACCATATACCAGCAGAATGTGATGCAAGTGACACTGTAGGACCGGGCAGTGAGAGATCACTTCCATTTTGCAACAGAAAACAGTGAGGAGGAAGAGGAGGAGGAGGAGAATGATGGCAACGAGAATGGTGAGGATGACGATGATGATAGGTATAATGATTATGATGATGATAGTGACGGTGAAGAGGATGGTAAACTTTTACTGGGCTAGAAACTCTCATTTACTCCTTATAGCCACCCCACAAAGTAGGTATCTCTCCCTGACTCTCTGTCCCCAGTGACAGATGAGGAAACTGAGGCACATAGAAGTTACGGAGTTACTCAGGTTAGGAATGGCAGAACCGGAGCTGACGACACACGTTATTTCTCCTTTGTTGTCTTTGAAACATGTTATTTGACACATATAAAATAGTTCCCATATGTGTCAGTTATAAAAAGCACAATAATAGCCCTTGTGAAGCTACCACCCCGTGCAGAAACTAGACAACCATCAATATTACCTATATATTTCTCTTCTGCCTTAACCACTGTTAAAAGATTAACTGAGGCATATTAAAATTTTTAAGAATTTATTTGAGCACAAGTCTATTTGAATCGGGCAGCATCAAACCGGAAGTGGTTAGGAGTGCCCTGCTGACAGGGGCAAGAGAGAAGAAGGTACCCAGGTAAAGCAAGGAAATGATTTGATTGGCTGTAGCTTAAGTAGTTGCCTTGTTTGGGAAAGCCTTGTTGGCTGTTTGTGATTGGCTGTCCTTGGGTTTTGATTTCTTAGCCTTGAGGCATTTACAGGCTTAGGTCTTGGCTTGCTTATATAGGCTGCTAAGGAATTAGAGCCACCTCAGTCTAATTAATTAATTTAATCTAATTTAATTAATACCACCCTGCGACCACCTGTCCTGCTCCCCTGTCCAAATGGAGCATGGATCGCAGGTGTTATAGATACACTTAGATGATGTATTGCTCAGTTTTGTTTTTGAGCTCTATAAAAATGATGTATGTGTGCATGTGGCCTGGGACTTGCTTTTTTGCTCACTTAACGTCATGTTTCTAAGACTCAGCCACAGGGTAGCCACCCTGTTTAACTTTGGTTCATTTATTTTCACTGCTGTACAATAGTCGTTGGCCAACAAGTCACAATGTATCTGTCCATTCTTCTGGCAATGAATGTGTGTGATTTTTATTAAGAATGTTGTTGCTAAGAATAATCTTGTACATGACCTCTGGGGCACATATACCAGAGTTTCTCTTGGGTACTTGCCTAGAATTGGGATGACTGTGTTTATATATTATGAATACCAACCCTTTGTCAGTTACAAGTATGGAAATAGCATTTTCCAGTTTGTGAATTTTTAAAAAAATTTGTATAGGTGTCTTCTGATTAAATAGGAGAGTTAACCTTTATGTAATTGTATTATCTATCTTTTCTCTTTTTTATACTAGTTTTATTAAGTTGTAATTCACATGCCATATGATTTCCCTATTTAAAATATACAACCCAGGGGCACCTGGGTAGTTTAGTCGGTTAAGCATCTGACTTTGGCTCAGGTCATGATCTTGCCATCCATGAGTTCAAGCCCCACATCGGGCTCTGTGCTGACAGCTTGGAGCCTGGAGACTGCTTCGGATTCTGTGTCTTCCTCTCTCTCTGTTCCTCCCCCACTCGTACTCTGCTGTCTCTCTCTCTCTCTCTCTCTCTCAAAAATAAAGATTAAAAAAATTTTTAAATATACAATCCGATGTTTTTTTGTTTTGTTTTTTTGTATATTCACAGAGTTGTGCAACCGTCATTACAATCAATTTTAGAGCATTTCATCACCCCAGAAAGAAACCCCAGACCTGTTACCAGTCATTCCCCATTCTGCCCCATTCCCCCAGCCCCAGACAACTACTAATCTACTTTCTGTCTCTATAGATTTGCCTATACTGGACATTTCATATTATGGAATCATACAATAGGTGGTCTTTTTTGTGACTGGCTTCTTCCATTTAGTGTGCTTACAAGGTTCATTCATTTTGTAACTTGTCTAAGGACTTCATTCTTTTTATTTCCAAATAACATTCCACAGCGTGGATGTACCAGTATATGGATGTTTTGTTTGTCCATTGATGGACATTGAGGTTGTTTCCACCTTTTTGGCTATTATGAATTATGCTGCTATGAACATTCATGTATGTATTTACTCCTCTGGGATTATATCTGGGAGTGGAATTGCTGAGTCATATGGTAATTCAATGTTTGAGCTGTTGAGAAACTGCCAGGCTGTTTTCCAAAGTGGCTCCACCATTTTACAATCTCACCAGTGGTGTATGGGGGTCTGATTTCTCCACATCCTCATGAACACTTATTATTACGTCTTTTTTTATTGTAGCCATCTTAGTGGGTTTGCATTGCCCTGATAGCTAATGTTGCTGAGCATCTTTTCATGGGCTTGTTTCATGTGCCTTTTGTAATTTTTCTTTAGTGAAATATCTGTTCATATCTTTTGTCCACATATATAATTGGTTTGTCTTTTATTATTATATATTCTAGATGCGAGTCCCTTTTCAACTATGTGATTTGCAAATATTTTCTCCCACTCCGTGGATTGTCTTTCTAGTTTCATGATGGTGCCCTTTGCAGCACAAAAGCTATTGTGTTTTTTTGTTTTGAAATCTATTCTTTCATTCTCTTTTAATTGGCGTACTTAGACATTCACATTTAAAGTGATTATTGGTAACATTGAGTTAATATCTACCATGATTTTTTTAGTGTTTATTCATTTTTGAGAGAGAGAGTGTGTGGCAGGGGAGGGGAGGAGAGAGAGGGAAACAGAGGATCCAAAGTGACAGCAGAGAGCCCAGTGTGGGGGCTGACAGCAGTGAGCCTGATGTGAGGCTTGAACTCATGAACTGTGAGATCATGACCTGAGCTGAAGTCAGACGCTCAACCAACGGAGCCACTCAGGCACCCCTTCTGCCATGTTTTCTATTTGCAATTGTTCCCCACTCCTGCTTTTCTACCTTCTCTGATTATAATGGGACCCTTTATTTTTTTTTTAATTTTTTTTAACGTTTATTTATTTTTGAGACAGAGAGAGACAGAGCATGAATGGGGGAGGGGCTGAGAGAGAGGGAGACACAGAATCGGAAGCAGGCTCCAGACTCTGAGCCTTCAGCCCAGAGCCCGACACGGGGCTCGAACTCACGGACCGTGAGATCGTGACCTGAGCTGAAGTCGGACGCTTAACTGACTGAGACACCCAGGCGCCCAATAATGGGGCCCTTTAGATACTTTCATCTTATCTCCTCACTTAAGCATATCAATTATATTTATCATTGCATCCTATTCTCCTTGCCTCTGTCAGTTGTACCTGCCACTCGTCTCTAACTCTTAGGATCTCATGGTTCCCACTGACAGTAGGGAAGGAACCCAGGGCCATTAGAGCATCCCTTGGTTATCCGCAGGATAGAGAGGGCAACCACCGCAGAGCTCTTTGGGAATGCTGCTATGCCTTCCCCGGGCATCCTCAACTTCTTGGTCAAGTTTGTTGGGGGAGCTTAGATTTCACATAGCAGATCCCTCCAACATTCTCATTCTCCCAATTCCCACCTGACCACCACCAGCAGCACCATTTAGGGCCATATTAGAGATGCAAATTCTTGGGCCCTACTACCTACCTACATCATTAGAAACTCTGGGGGTGAGCCCAGAAATAGGGGTTTAAGAGGCCCTCCAGGGCATACAGTGCTTGCTGGAGCTTGGAGAGCCATTGCTTCACAGGGATCAGGAAGTTCCAGCAGGTTGACTTTACCAGCTGTTGGTTTTTGTTCATTCTTGATGTCGGCTAGCCCATCTTGTAGATGGTAAACACCTCCTAGATATTTGAGTTACGCATGAAATAATCTGATTGTGGGGAAAGCACCCACGTCCTCAAATTTGGCCAGATCTGGGCTATTTACATTACCTCCTCCTTCCCTGTACATTCACCGAATTTACTCCACATTTTCCAGGCTCCTGCAGGACACACCAGCCCTCTCCTTCCAAAGCTGATGCTGGACTTCTAGGACCCAACTCATTTTGTGGGCTTGGGCAGTGAGAGATGTGGGCTGGGTCCTGTGGAAAAAGGGCCCCAGCTTGTGAGACAGTGGCCCAGTAGCAGCCATTGGAAGGCTTTTTTTTTTTTTTTTTTTTTTTTTGCAGAGGTCTCTCTCACATGTGGTGGGAAGGTTGTTTATACAGACAAAAGAGGTCAGAGTTCTCTGTTGCAGCCATTGTCTAGCTGTGCCTGATGGGCCTACTTCTTCCCCATCTTTCCTCATTGTAAGAGACCTGGGACTGTTGAGCATTTCAACAGCTTTTTGACTCCAGAACCTTAAAATCACACCCTGGGGCTGCCATGGGAGCCATCTGGTTCTCCATATGTGTTCTTAGTTGATTGTTTTTAGCTTCTTTTCCCCCTATATATGTTCTGTAGGGCCACACACAGAATCTACCTAACCTTACCACCTTTGCAATTGCTGTTGCCACACTCCCTGTTCTCCCCATGCCTCGCCCTCCTCCTGCACTCATTCCCATGTATCATTATGTGTAATCATGAACGCTCTGGATTTGCATATAATCCACATGCTATGCATTATCTTTATTCACACACACACCCTTGCCCTCAGCAAGGCGATGATCCCAGTGCTCTTGTAATATATGGACAAACCCAGAATCCAATTTTGAGGATCTATTTTAAGACCACTTCCAGTAACAATGACATTATCAATGAGGGTCTCAATAAGATCGGTAGGACACACTCAAATTAGGGCACTTTGAAGAGGGTTAATAGGTAGATTAACTCTTTTCAAAGGTGTGGGCAGAGTTTGAAGAAATCACCGGGTGTTATTAACAGCAAAGTTTTTCCCATCCTCTGGACCCAAAGGAATAGAGAGAGAAGGAGAGACTGCATTGAGCAGTGATCGGGGAGAGACAAAACCAGTCTGAAGTAACCCTGTAGGGAGTGTCAGGGGAGTAAATAAGCCAGCTTCACTCTCCTCCGCCTTCCCTCTGATATCTTCCCAGGGTGCTTCATTGCCAAAGCCAATCCACAGCCAGAGATCAAAGGAACCCACTGATGTAGTCCATATTCCTGGGGCAGAGAGCCAGGTAGAGGAAGTTGGAAAGTAGATTTAGAGTGGCAAATAGAGATATCTGGCCCACTTTCCTATGTTCTAAAAGCTTTAGTTTTGTCACACTTAAGTACTTATTCTAGCTCAAATTTGTTTTTGTGTTTGATGCAAAGTAAGGATTTAATTTTTTTCTCATATGGATTCATCAGGTGATAAGTCCCTCCTTTCACCATTCATGTTTCATCATAGAGCAAGTTTGTATCTGCATGGGTTTTGTCTCTCTTTTCTGTTCCATGGGTTAATTTTTCTGTCTTGGGCACAATGTCTCATAAACTTTAGTACAGTAGCTTTATAATAAGGCTTCCTATCATGTAGAGCAAGTATTACTCTTTTTCAGGCATATCTAGGCTATTCTTGGCCCTTTGTTCTTCCATGTTAACACTGAGTCAATTTGACAAGCTTCACAAATAAAAACTCTGTTGACTCAACACAAACTCTGTTGACTAAAATTTTATTTAATACATAAGTCTATTTGATACATCTGTTATATCTTTGTGATGCGGGGTCTTCATATCCATGAATATGGTATGTTTATTTGTTTATTGAAGTCTCCTTTAATATCGGTTAGTAAAGTTTAATAATTTACTATGTACAGGACTTACACATCTTTTGTTAAATGTATAGATACCTTAAGCTTTCTAACAGCTATTGCTAGTATATAGAAATGCAATTGGCTTTTTTTTTATATTGACCTTATATCCAGCCACCCTGCTATAAATGCTATTGTTTTTTCTAATAATTTGTCTATAGATATTATGGTTTCCTATGTAGTCATTTCACCAATGAATAACATTAGCTTTGTTTCTTCCTGAGCAATATTTAAGCTGATTACTTAATTACTGCTGGTGGTGCTGGCTAAGACCTTCAGTATAATGAACAGTAAAAGCATTGATTATAGATTATGTTCTTGATTTTACAGGGAATGGTTTCAGTATATTAAGCTTAATATTTGCTATGTATTTTTTGCAGATAACTCTTTAACAGGTTAAGGAAATTCTCTCTTCTTTCTACTTGCTAAGAGTTTTTCATTATATGGGTTTTTAATTTTATCAAAATATTTTCCTATATCTCTAATTTGTTAATATAGTTAATTACATTTATTGATTTTCTAATGTTAAAATACCATTGCATTTCTGGAATAAACTCAACTTGGTCATGGTGGATTATCTTCTTTCATCACTGCTGAATTTGGTTTTCTAATATTCTAGTTAAAAGTTTGGCTTTTATATTTATGGGCAAAATGAACTTAAAATCTTTTCCTATACTGTCTTTGTCTGGAGCAATATTAAGGATAATCTAGCCTCACTAGATTTTACCATTTCTATTCTCTGGAAGAGTTTATGCAAGACTGGGATTATCTACACCTTGACATTTTGGTACAGCTTACCTGTAAAATTATCTAGGCCTGTTTTGTGGGAAAGAGAAAAGATATTTAATTAGTGCTTCAGTTTGTTTAATGAAAAGTCTGATTAGTCCTGTAAGCATTTCTTCTTTAGTTAGTTTTCTTAAGTTATAATTTCCCAAAGATTTGTTCTTATTGTCTATATTTTCAGATTTGTTAGCTTAACATCATTGATAGTGTTTCCTTATTTTTATTTCTCTGCTTTATCTTTAGTTGTATCTCTGTTTTTATTTATAATATTACTTCTTTGTGCCTTCTCATTTTACTAATCAGTGTTGTCATGGGTCTGCCTATCTTGCTAGATTGGGTTTTTTTTTATGTTTTTATTTACTTTTGCGAGAGAGAGCGAGAGCGAGAGCGAGAGCGAGAGCGAGAGAGAGAGAGAGAGAGAGAGAGAGAGACAGCACAAGTGGGGGAGGGGCAGAGATAGAGGGAGACACAGAATCCGAAGCAGGCTCCAGGCTCTGAGCTGTCAGCACAGAACTTGATATGGGGCTTGAACTTGTGAACCACAAGACCGTGACCCAAGCTGAAGTTGGATGCTTAACCCACTGAGGCACCCAGGCGCCCTGCTAGATTGTTAAAGAACTACTATTGGCTTTGTTTAGTCTCATTATTATAAAATTATTTTCTGTTTTATAGAGTTATCCTAACTTTATTATCTCTTTTCTTCTCTATTTTTTATTGCTTATTTATTTTTAAGAGAGAGAGTATGAGCAGGGGAGGGGCAGAGAGAGGGAGACAGAGAATCTGAAGTAGACTCTGTGCTGACAGTGGGGCTCGAATCCACAAACTGTGAGATCAGGACCTGAGCTGAAGTTGGACACTCAACCAACTGAGCCACCCAGGTGCCCTCTAATTTATTTTCTTTTTAACTTTTTTGTTAGATACTTAATCTCATGAATGTTCAGCATGTCAACTCTTAATATGAGCACCTAAAGTTGTCACTTCCCTTCCAGTGTTATGGTCATTAATGCTCATGAGTTGTCGTATATAGTATTGTCACTCATTCTGTTTGCGTGTACTTTTAAATTTCCAGTATGATATTTTCTTGGATCCATGAGTTATATATACATGTGTTTGCTAATTTCCAAACATGTGAGATTTTTAAACCCCTCTTTATGGTATTCATGTCTCACATCATCGCTCCATGATCAGAGACCTATACTGTCCTGATGAAACCAGTTCTTTGATATTTTGGGAAAATCAGTTATTTGCTTTAGACCTGGTACTAGGTCAGTTTTTGAAAATGTCCCATGTGTCTGGAGAATAGTATTGTCCTCTGATGTTGGATGCAGAGTTCTAAGTCTGCCAGAGCATGCCTCTGGATAGAGCTGCTCAGATCCTGTCCACCACAGTTGACTTTCTGTCTGTATGACCTCCGTCGTTTAGGGATACCCTTGTGCCTTATGGCCTCTGGAGTCCAAGGATTCCTTAAGGAGGAGCAGGTATTTGGGCTGTCCTTGGAGGATGAGGGAGTAGGAGGAGAGTAGGAGGGGGTGGGCAGAGGGAAGAACATAAATACTGGTGAGATAAGGGAATGGTGTAATCTCTGGGGAGAAGGCCAGAGGGAAGGGAGGTGATTGGGGCAAGGACCAGAGACTCTGGGAAAGGCAGTTCTTTAGAAAAGAGGCAGGAGGGAGCTGTCTGGGGTGGGTGAAGACAGAGAGGAGAAGTCTGGGTGGTTTGAGCTGGATGAGCCTTTACACTGACATGGTAATGGTGTGATTGCATGGTAAGGATGTCCTCAGCCATGCCTGGGGATTGGAAGAGCAAGGGTGACCAAAAGTGAAGGGACAAGCAGTCTGGGGTTCTGAAGAGAGCATGGTTGAAACAAACTGCCCCAAAGGCCCAGGACTGGGTGGGGCAGGATGGACCAAGAATCTGGAGCGCTCAAGGCCATCGTAAGTAGGAAGGGAAAATAGTGGTGAGGGAGGAGACTGAAGTCTGGGGGCCTGGCTGGGGCCATGCTCACGGTTGCTGGAATGGAGAGGTCAGAGAGAGGATAAGGACAGTCAGGAATATTGAGGCCAGGTGTCAGGAAGGTCATTTACCTGAATGTCAAAGTCATGTCTTGGTGGCAAAATGGTGACAAAGGAGAGGGGTGAGCTCCTTGATAATGGTAATGATGAGTATGACAAGGGACAGGGGTGGTGACAGCAGGTGGCATGGACTTGGGAAGGAGAAACACAGTGAGGCTTGAAAGCCTGGAGATGTCCTTTCCTGGGAGGATGACTATGGCCACAGAACTTACCATCCAGCCTGGATGTTTCTAAAAGTGAAAATGAGAGCCATGAATACTTAGGCAGGAAAACAAGGGTGAGAAAAACTGGACACATGCTATTTGTTGTTATCAGGTAAATGAGAGCTTTCAACTAAGACAGGACTATATAAGCAAATACCAAAGAGGTATTTTCTTTTTTTTTTAATTTTTTTTAACGTTTATTTATTTTTGAGACAGAGAGAGACAGAGCATGAACGGGGGAGGGTCAGAGAGAGAGAGAGGGAGACACAGAATCCGAAACAGGCTCCAGGCTCTGAGCCATCAGCACAGAGCCTGACGCGGGGCTGGAACTCATGGACCGTGAGATCATGACCTGAGCCGAAGTCGGACGCTTAACCGACCGAGCCACCCAGGCGCCCCCAAAGAGGTATTTTCATTTGTAAAATATCTTAGAAGAGTTTTACATTTGTTTGTTTGAGCCCTTAAAAAAAACTGGTAAAATACATACAGCAGAAAATCTGCCATCTTCTCCGTTGTTCACATACAGCTCAGTGGTGTTGATTACATTCATATCATTCTGCAAGCCATCACCACAACCCATCTCCAGAACTCTTCATCTTGCAAAACTGAAACTTTATATTAAGTATTAACTCTCTCCATCCCCGGGCCCCTGGCAACCACCATTCTACTTTCTGTCTCTATGAATTTGACTACTCTACGTGCCTCATATAGGTGGAATCACACAGTGTTTGTCTTTTATGACTGGCTCGTTTCACTCAGCATCGTGTCCTCAGAGTTCATCCATGTAGAGGTGTTAGAATTCCCTTCTTTTTTAAAGCAAAATAATATTCCGTTGTATGGATATATCACATTTTGGCTGTCGGTTCATCTGTCAATGAAAACTTGCAGCTTCCGCCTTTCAGCTATTGTGAATAAAGCTGCTACAAACCTGGGTGTACCTAGATCTCTTTGAGCTCTTGCTTTCAATTCTCTGGAGCATATATGGTACTCAGAAATGGAATTGCTGTATCATATGGTAAACTTATGTTTGCCTCTTTTGATGAAGCATGCTGCTGCACCATTTTACATTGCCACCAGCAGTGCACAGGGCTGTGATTTCTCCACATTCTTGCCAACACTCGTCTTCTGGTTTGTGGATAGTAGCCATCCTAATGTGTGTGACATGGTATCTTACTGTGGTTTTGATTTACATTTCCGTAATGGTTGGTGATGCTGAGCATATTTTTAATGGGCTTATTGGCCATTTATACATCTGCTTTGGGGAAATGTCAAATGGGGACATTCAAATCCTTTGCCCATTTTTATTTTATTATAATTTTTAAATGTTTATTATCAATTTTTGAGAGAGCACAAGCGGGGGAGGGGCAGAGAGAGGGGGACAGTGGATCCACAGCGGGCTCTGCACTGACAGCAGCAAGCCCAGTGTGGGGCTCGAACTCACCAACCACAAGATCATGACCTGAGCCAAACTCTGACATGCAACCAACTGAGCCGCCCAGGTGCTCCTCCCTTGCCCTTTTTAAAATTGTTGTTGTTGTAGCTCTAGGAGTTGTTTATATATTGTGGATATTAACCCCTTTCCAGATGAATGATTTGCAATTTTCTTCCATTCCGTTTAATAAAAAATTTAAATAATAGCAATTCTCAAATGTTTGGCAGGAGGAGCTAGTGGTGGGGCTAGGTGAGGAGATTTGGAGGTGGCAGGTGGGAGAGGTGACCTGAAGGGGGTTTGAGTGTGTGGGATGAGTGAGTAGCGGTTGGTGTCTGAACTTGGGACTCACATGTGGGTAGCTGGAGTGAGGGAGGTTGGGCTGTGACATTGGATGGGCAGACGAGACAGCTGACTGGATGCCACAGGAGCTGTGTGAGCAGTAGCCAGCCTTGGGGCCCCCCAGCATGCTGGTAGGACCTGCAGGACAGTTAAGCTCTGGGATCTCCAGATGCTGGGAACAAGGTAGCAACGGTTTCTTTGACTTGGGGTCAAGATAACTTGTCAAACAAGTTGATTTTTAGTTCCACACCCCCCGCCCCCATCTCTTCTTCTATCCCAAAGCATTTCTCCTTGGCTAAGAGAAGCCACATGCATAACTTTTCTGTTTGAAGATGTGGTGTGCAAAACCACAGCAGCGGAACTGCTGGTAGTAAATAGCCAGGCACATAAAAGAATACCTGAGGAAAGATTACATGGGCTTGTAGGGGTAATCAAATGAAATGGAAGGCAATTTGTTCTTTTCCAAGTGAGGCGGATATGTAGGAATTATGTAGAAGCTGACAGAGATATAAGCAAAGCAGCTTAAACTTAGCCTGGATTTGGAAAAGAAAGAGGTTAGAGAGGTGGTGTGCTGAACAGTTAGACCCATTGCAGAGGAATCTGAGTGATCGTTTGACAAAGGTCATGTCTGCAGTTGTCACCAGGGAGAAATAAAACAGAACGGAAGTCTTGGAAAGACTTCTCGATCTACAGCAAATTCTGGAAACTTTGGTGCGGTAAAACACACTATAGGATGGTGGAGTCCATTTCTGGCAGAGCCAAGACTCTGAGGGGGAATGGGTCATGAAATGCAGAGCATTTCTGGCCCCTGGAGATGGCTGATGGTCTGTAGGTGGGTGAGTCAACACTAGCCAGCAGCCTTGCTCAGGGCCACACTGAGGGCTCTCCAGGGAAGCCAGGTCACATGTGATGCAGGGATGTGTAGAGGCTCCGAGGTGTATTTTATGTTGACTAGAATGTTTGTAGAAAATTGGAATCGGGGGCGCCTGGGTGGCTCAGTTGGTTAAGCGACCAACTTCAGCTCAGGGCATGATCTCGCAGTTTGTGGGTTCGAGCCCCGTGTCGGGCTCTGTGCTGACAGCTCAGAGCCTGGAGCCTACTTCAGATTCTGTGTTTCCCCCTCTCTCCACCCCTCCCCTGCTCATGCTCTGTGTCTCTCTGTCTCTCAATAATAAATAAAAATGTTAAAAAAAAAAAGAAAAGAAAATTGGAATCGCTCTCAACATTTAAACATTGGGAGATTTCAGATAGGAATTGGAATTTCTAGCTTCTCCTGAAAAACAGGAAGGACTGGCCCCTTCCCTACAGGGCTGCAGGCAGGGCAAAAGGAGAAAGTGACCAGAGTGCTGGTGTCATGTTGGATTTCATGACACACATTCCCCCTGCCACACCCTTGCTCAACCTCCCAGCAACATCTGATAGAAATAGTGTTGAGTGAAGGTGGGGGCAGGGTGGTGGGAATTTGCCGGTCATTCCCTGGGAGGGAGCAGATAGCAGCCCAGCTGTGTCAGGTCCTCACTGATCACCCAGCTCATAAAGTACAGCCACTAAGCCCTCTGAGAGCAGGTGTGTATCCATTGGGTTGTGAGTCACCAAAAAAAATTGCTGGATCCAGTTCCACCTGTCAAGGAGATGTGTCATCTTGAGTTATCTGTAGGTGAAGGTACACATTAGAAATACCAGTTCTCAGCTTTAGTAAGTGGTGACCATAAATCAGACAGAATCTCATAGAACCTAATGAGCATATCTCTTCATTTGAAGTGAATTTATCTTTGCAGACTTGGGAACATGAATGATGACATAAGGCATGAATTCGTTTTACAGAATCAGAAGTCTAGAACCTAAAAAACGTTTCAGCCTGGAATCGATCATGTATTGGCGGCTGTAGTTTATAACAGTTGATAAAAATGAAAGGGGCGAGAGAGAAGTTAGTTTCAGGGAACTGACAAATGCAGGGGCTGGCAGGCATGAGGCGGGGGTCAAGACCGCCTGTGTGGGGTGCTGCATCCCCGCGTGCCTGCGCCTTCCTGAGCACCCAGGGCACAGCTCCTGTTCCCACATGTCCCACAGGCACAGGCCTGGCCAGCAGGGTGATACTGTGTATACTGACCTTTTTGTTTCTGTTTTCCTCACAGGAACTACCAATAAGGAAGTCCAATATATATATTTTTTTTCAGTTATTTATTTTTTATTTTTTTAACGTTTATTTATTATTGAGAGCCAGAGAGAGACAGAACATGAGCAGGGGAGGGGCAGAGAGATAGGGAGACACAGAATCCAAAGCAGGCTCCAGGCTCTGAGCTGTCAGCACAGAGCCTGACGCGGGTCTCGAACTCACAGACCGCGAGATCATGACCTGAGCTGAAGTCGGATGCTCAACCGACTGAGCCACCCAGGCACCCCTATATTTTTTAATTAGAATTAAAGATCAAATGGGATTTGTTCTTGAACCAACTTTGCAACTAGCAAGTGAGATGCATTCACTTTCTTTTCTTTGAGAAATAATATGAAAAGGGCTACTTGAACAACAGCTTGCCACGTGCCAGGCCCCATTTAGCCTCGCGACAACTGTGAGGGTGAGATACTGTTCTTCCCACTGCATGGAAAGGGAAATAGAGGCAAAGAGAAATTAAGGCACTTGCGCAGAGCCTCTTTTCTGTTCTTTACTGAACAGTTCTTACAGAACAGTACTGTTCTGTTCTTTACTGTTCTGTTCTTTTCTGTTCTTTACTTTTTTTTTTTTTAAGTTTATTTCTTTATTTTGAGGGAGAGGGGAAGAGAAAGAGAATCCCAACCAGGCTGTGCACTATCAGCACAGAGCCCAATGCGGGACTTGATCCCATGACCTGTGAGATCATGACCTGAGCCAAAATCAAGAGTTGGACACTTAACCGACTGAGCCACCCAGACGCCCCCAGAAACTCTTTTCAATTAAACAGAGGGGCTGCAATTCAGATCTGGGCAGCCTGGCCCCAAGACCCAAGATGACAACGTGGAGTCCCACCGGAGCGCCCCCTGCAGTCCATGCAAGGGGATGGCTGGGGTCCCTTTGCGACCTCCTGGCTCTGCCTCCCATCCTCCCTCTGCCTGGTCCCACCTTTCCGTGAAAGCCTGGTAGAAAACGTTTGCTCCACCAGCGGGACACCAGCCTCTCAGAATGCAGGCACCGGTTTCCATCTCAGGATGCATTTGGGCAGGTCTCATAGTTTGCTATCCGAGCACCAGCTGGGCACAAGCTTCCCTTGGGCCTCCCTCTGGCCTCTCCCCCGGAGGCAGGTCCTGCGCCCTATGGAAGCCCTGCTGGATGCCCTGGGTCTAGAACAGAGCCTGCGTCGAACAACTGTTCACATACTTGCTGAGAGAAGGAAGGAGTGAACGGGCAGTCGCCCAGCAGTCAGTGTGGGCGTCACTAAGCAGTAAATACTCAGCAAGGTTACTGCAGAAGAGCCGGCGACCGTGGGTGGGTGGGTGGGTGTTCATCTGCCCCACGTTCACAAGACACTGTCTCATGCACTGTCTTCGTGAATCATGGGCGGAGGGGAGAGGGCAGACTGGTGATGTTTTCTCCTGCTTTCCTTCAAACAAGTACTTCTCGCCTATGAATTAGTGCTTCTGAAGTTTTACTTTGAATACAGAAGTTCTGTCGAAATTTTTTATTGCCAAATATTCCATAAACCATAACGTTAGCATGAAAGGGAGAGAAAAGCTGATCCAGCCCCTCCCTTGCGAGGGGAGAAGCCGGGGCCAGCGAGGGGACAGAGACGGGCAGCCGCCTGGGCCCCCGGACTCCTCAGTGCAGCAGCTTTGCAGGAAAAGTCCCAAATGCCACAGTAAAAGGGCTAACTGAAAATTATCGCACAGACCCCTGTTTTTCATTTCCAAACCACGATGTGCTCTGCAACCGGGAAAGGGTGTCCCTTGAGTTGTGTTTTGGTGAAATCATGACAGCTGCCTCATCAGTAGCTTCTTCATTTTTAATTACCGGCTTGGGGTTGAGTCACAGAAGCCAAATGATAGAGCGTGTTTCTCTTTACGTCTGTTGTTAATTGGCATTATTGAGTTTGGGCACTAATGCAGTTGGACTCAAGTTTTCCATGTCTTCACTCATGTAAGCTTGTCTCGGTAGGGCAAGCCCCCCAGAGGTCAGCTGATTTAGGGGGCTGGTACGGGGCTGCCTGGTCAGCAGACCTGTATGGCCACACCCCCAGGATGGACATCTGGTAAAAGGAAGCTGGGGTGATGGGGTCAGGTGGACTTGGCCTGTCGCCAAGAACGTTGCTGCCTCCTCTCTGGTATCCTTTTACCCTGTGAGGGAAACCACATAATAGAGGGACACAGGAGGGGGATAAACTGCCTGGAGCCAAGAGTAGTTAGTAATTACAGCTGGGCAGCATTGCTGTGCTCTGGTTTCTGTTCTCTGCTCCTTGGGGCTGGCTACACCTTCTCCCTTGTAGGGCTCCCTGTCATGGGAGCTGACACCCAGCACCCTAAGTGACATGGGAGAGGAGTGAGTTTTAGGAGAGGTGGGGAGAGAATGTGGAAGAGATATAGTTTTACTGTGGTAAAATATTCATTTATTATTATTTGTTTTAATTTAATTTAATTTAATTTTTAAATTTTTTTTAATGTTTATTTATTTTTGAGACAGAGAGAGACAGAGCATGAATGGGGGAGGGTCAGAGAGAGAGGGAGACACAGAATCCGAAACAGGCTCCAGGCTCTGAGCTGTCAGCACAGAGCCCGACACGGGGCTCGAACTCACACACCGCAAGATCATGACTTGAGCCAAAGTCTGACGCTCAACTGACTGAGCCACCCAGGCACCCCTATTTCTTTTAATTTTAAAGTTAATTTATTTCGAGAGAGAGGAAGAGCGTAAGCAGGGGAGGGGTAGAGAGAGAGGGGAACAGAGGATCCGAAGCAGGCTATGTGCTGACAGCTGAGAGCCCGATACGGGGCTTGAACTCATGAATGGTGAGATCATGACCTGAGCTGAAGTTGGACGCTTAACTGATAGAGCCACCCAGGCGTCCCGTTGTGGTAATATATTCATAATAAAATTTACCATCTTAACCATTTTTGGGTTTAGAGTTTGGGGTCGTTAAATACATTCTCATAGTCACACAACCTTCACCACCACCTGTCTCCAGAACTTTTTCGTCCTCCCAAACTGAAACTCTATACCCATTCAACACTTAACTTCCTCATTCCTCCTCCCTCAGCCCCTGGCAACCCCCAGCAGTCCCCATTCTACTTTCTGTCTTTATGAATTTGACGATCCTAGGTACCTCATGGAAGTGGAATCATAACAATATTTGTTCCTTTGTGACTGGCTTGTTTCACTCCACATAATGTCCTCAGGGTTCATCCATATTGTAACACGTGTCAAAATGTCCTTGCTTTTTAAGACTCAATGATGCTCCATTGTGTGCATAGACCACATTCATCCATCAATGGACACTTGGGTTGCTTCCTCCTTTTGACTATTGTGAACAGCGCTGATGTGAACGTGGATGTACAAATCTCTATTCAAGTCCTTGCTTTTGCTTCTTTGGGGTATAGGAGCTATTTATTTTTAAAGGGAAAAATTTGAAGATTAATTTCTCTAAAATCCTTTTTAATTTCCCTCAGGATAACTGCTCTCTAGTGAGAGTGTTTTAGATATTAAAGTTTGAATTTTAAACCTATCTTTCATAAGGACAAAAATCCTTTTTTCTTTTTTTCCCCAAATCGTGCAGCCTTTTGACCTTCCTCAGTGAAGTAGCCCCAAATGGCAGCCCGTTGCCAGCCTCTCTGGAGATCCCCAGATGGACCCCACCTATTTTCCTCGGGTGCTTACTGTAGCTTTGCTCTTGGGTCTGTGGTGTAACCAGCCTGCCAGGTGTGCTGTGCACAGCCATTGGTGCTGAAGGTCACGGACATGCTTTACTCCATTCACAAGCTGAGATGCTTTTTGCTAAGAGCACATCTGGGCATGCCCAGAGCTTCCCTGGTGAATTTTCCAGGTGAGACTTTCTAAGGATAAGGCCACATACTTAGGTCTTGCATACTCAGAGACAAGTGAACAGTGTATCTCCTCGAGTGAGGGAAATCTGAACCAAATTGTCTAGATCCCCTTGTTGCAGGGGCCGTGGAATCCCTGTGGTCCATAGGCTGCACCAGTGGTGTTAACATTTTAAAATTAGTTGCTAATGTTAAAAACTTGGGAGATCTCTTATAGAATTGAAGTGTCAACTTCTCTGGAAGAGTTCAGGAGATCTGGCAGAACTAGGTTCCCTGAGTCTCCACCTACCTGCCTCCTCCCCATCATGGGGTCCGTGCCTGGGCCTGGCGGGCAGCGAGGGCACTTCTCCCAACTAGATCCAAACAGGGACAAGTGGCATGAACCTATCTGCAGTATCAGGTCACCACGCGGGAGGTGGGGGGCAGCCTTGGGGGCTGGGGTGAGGATCAGGGCCCGGATCCATAGATGGACGGGGCCAGGCCTCAAGCAGCCTCTCGACCCCAGTGGTCATCTACCCTTGAAATAAACCTCATTGGCTTCCTGTCTCTTTTACAAAGTAGTTGTGGGCCTGATGAGTTTCAGGGGAGGGAGGAAGACCTGGTTCCAAGGACCAACTCACCAAAGAGACGGTTGTTGAAGTGATTCAGGTTTTGACCTCAATTCTAGACTAGAAGGTCTTTAGGCTTTATTTGGGAAAGGGAGGCAGTGAGAACTCTAGTTACCTTGTTGTATTGCAATTAAAATATTCTTTATAGGGACACCTGGGTGGCTCTGTCAGTTAGGCGACCGACTTTGGCTCAGGTCATGATCTCTCGGTTAATGAGTTCAAGCCCCATATCGGGTTTTGTGCTGACAGCACGGAGCCTGGAGCCTGCTTCAGATTCTGTGTCTCCCTCTCTCTCTGCCCCTCCCCCACTTTCTTTCTGCCCCTCCCCCACCTCTCTCTCAAAAATAATATTCTTTTTAAAAAATATGGTAACAATCATGAGGTCTCAGAAATAGCTGGGACTGTAGTATACAACTTTTTCTGAACCATTTGAAAGTACATCGCTGAGCTGACCTTATCACCCCTCATCCTTTACTGTGTCTTTCATAACAAACAGCACCATATTCTACAGAACTGTGGCACCCTGGAAACCAGAGGATTACAGATGATCATTGACACCATCTGGCCATCATACCTCCGACACTGTTGCCAACTTCCCAACAATAGCCTTCACAGGAAAGGATCCTGTTCAGAGTCAGGTGTTACATACAGCTATGGGAGTCTTTCAACTAAACTATAAGGGGATGGACGCCAGAAAAAAAAACTTAGTGACCAAGAGAAATATCATTTTAATGCAACGTTTTAAAATTTGAAATTAAGAAAATCCACAGTGAGCAAAATATCAGAAAGTTAAATAAAGGCAAGTTCATCATTGCTGATTTTTCCTTTGCCTCTGGCTTCAATATGGCTTTGCACAGCGCTATTCCTTACTGTCTTGGAGTCTAGAATAGTTCCTCACTGTTCTCTTGACTTTCGTGACCTTGGCACTTGCCAGTGTCAAGCCAATTACTCTGTGGAAGGTCCCTCTTCATTGGGGGTTTGTCTGCTGTTTGTTTGCTCACGATGATTTGGGTTCTGCACTTCAGGCGGTGACACGGTGTTCTCGCTGCGTCTGACCCCATGGCCCACGTTTCAATTTGCCTCATTGCTGGTGGCCCACTTGTTGATTACTCTGTTAACAGGCTCTGTCTGCCTGTCAAGTTTCTCTTTTCCCTTTTATAATTAGTAAATATTTTGTGGAGAGGTGCTTTGAAACTATGTAAAAATAGCCGATTCCTATACAACTTAGTATTTGTTCTTAAGTATATCTGTATGGACTCATGGTTTCCTAGTTCATTCTTGGACTGGAACCTCCAAGAGGGATTATTTATTTCGATTTTCAACTGGTCTCGGTTTTGCCTTGTAGGTGCCTTTCAAGTCTGGCTCCCGTGTGCTGGTGATATGTCTCTAGAGTTCTTTGCGTCATTTCTTGCTCTCTTCCCAAATGTGGTATTACGGATTCCTCTTGCACTTTCCCTGCCCTGACTCTGGAATCAGCCATTTCTCCAAAAGCCCTGGTTCCTTTTAGTAGAAAATGGTACTTAGAAGCCAAGACCTGGGCTCTGGGTGGGTTTGCCACTGTTTGAGTGTTGCTTCTCACAGGCCTGTCCAGTGAGGGGAGACACGTGTGCACACACTGGTGCGTCTGCCTATCTCTTTGTCTGTCTATCTATCTATCTGTCTGTCTGTCTGGAAAACTAAAATCGCATGGCTGTCCAATTCCAATCCCAGCACCACAGAGTTCTTTCTAGTTTTCTTGTCTAACAGTGAGAAATCTCTCCCACTACCCCAGGGTGTTAACTGTATTTGATCATTCTCCCTGTGGGTAACCAAGGTGCCATATGTTCTGTCTACGTCTCACGGTATGGACAAGCTCCTCACCCCCTTGGGCTCTGACACCCAGGCTGGGCTGCTCCCTCCCAGGGCAGACACTCTTGCAACCTGCTCAGGGCCGCCCCAGGTCTCCCCTTGTACCCTTGGTGCCCTTCCCCCACACACCAGAAGCCGTGCTGTGCCCCACATGGCTTTAGGACCTGCATTTTTTTCAGGAGGAGGAGTCTTACTTTTGTATTTTTCAATCAAAATGAAACAAAAATAAATACAAAAGTAGCACTGGGTTTAGAAATCTGATAAAATGGCTAATTCTAGATGGCTGCAAAGAAATCTTTAACCAGTAAATGGTTTAAAAAGAGGACCTTCAAAGTAAAGATTGTAGAGTTTTTCAGATGGCTCTTTGTGAGTGTTAAAGGTATATGTTGAGGCCAGATGTATAATATAATATATATAAGCAATATATAATATATAAACATCCTCATAGGAGGCCAGGCCATTCGGTTTGGCAACTTCAGGGAAGAGAAAATGAAGGCTGCTAAGTAAAAATTAATGATTTTTCAGGAATTTGTAGGAAGTTGAGCAGCTTAATGGCATGCTTTGGGTGGATATGTGTTGAAGAAAGTAATTTTAGGAGACTAGGAAATTGTGCAATAATCTTAACTTGGGTCAGAATTGTAATTATTGCAGTAACAGAATGTTGCTATGTGTATATGTGACCGAAATGGGAAGCAGGTTTTTTTCTTCTTTTTTTAATGCTTTAAAAAATAACAACAAAATGTCCATTCTCCCTCTTTGGACTTCCTTAATTATAAATACCAGGTAACTCAGTTCTGGCTAAATATAGGTTCAGTGGCCGTCTATATTTATAACTTTCTTCAGGTAGGAGTCACCAGAGCAAGACAGAATTAATTTGGTGTGTAGGTTTTTTCATAGGCTCTAATTAGTTATGTTTTTCTTAAGCAGACCAACTGGGATCAATACTATTATATAACTGAACTCTGATGCCCGTGACTTTTAAACATAGACTCTTCCCCAGAAGCCAGAGGCCCTCAGAAGAGGCCAGCCCTGAAGACCAGCAGGTCCGGAAGCCGGCATGCTGCAGCTGCGAGCGGACAGGGCTCGAAACATCTGTTTCCAGCCAAGGGCAGGCTTTGGGAGTGATAAAGTGAAGAGTTTTTTGCAAAGTCAGATGTCTCATCTACAGCCCATTCATTTCTGAGACCTTGGATCGTGACATTTCGTGGCTGCTTATCAGCTGTTCCCGTGAGGCAGATTTAACTGTGTGAGCCTGGGGAGGTGGGAGTGGCATTTTTGTGCACTGACCAAAGCGTGCATTTAGCCAACCCCCCAGCCCCCCAACCCAGCATGCTGACTTGAGAGCTCAGGGAACCGCACCTGCATCTGAGGTCACGTTCATTGGAGGGCTGAGTGGGCGGCTGGACCTTTGGAACGATCCGATGTCATCTGGGGTGGATTTGGCATGCTCCTCAGTGACTTTGCTGCAAATCAAACGTAATATATTAGATGGGGCTCTTCTCCACCATTCCTTGGGATCTGCAGAAAACAACAAATCATCTTCTTTTTCTTCAGGAAGGCAGGGTGCACCCCAGCCTCCAGCACCCGCAGATCCCTCGGGCCTCACACCTGCCCTGTATGAGCAGGGAGGTGATTCAAAGCTGGAAATACTCAAATTTACAGGAAAAAAAAAAAACCCAAAAAACCAAAACGAGACAAGAGAGGCTCTTCCTGTCCACATCCCCAGCCCAGGCCTCTCCCCCACCACACTTGGCTTCTGCCCCTTCCTTGTTTGGCTTTGCAAGCTGTTTATACTCATCCCACCTGTAGTCCCCAAGAGTCTTCCTCTCCAAGGCCAGTTAGCTTGCCATGAATGAAGGGTGCCAGGCCACTTGGATGGAAGTGCAGAGTCCTGCATGGCCTCTCGCTCAGCCTGCACCCGTGGGAATAGAGCTCAGAGGAGCTGCATGGGGCCTAGCCCAGGCCACACAGCGGGTAGATGGTTGCCTGACTCCACAGCCTCAGCACCGTCATGAGAGGGGAGGCTTAGAGAGAACCTGAAAGGCAAGACAGCAGTCACTGGGCTGAGAGGCACAGGGTCTTGGTTGGCCCCAGGGCCACGCTGGACAACTATATGTAAGGCAGAGAGGGGAAGACGTGTGTGTCCTTCCAGTATCACTTGAAATCTGTTCATTTCACCAAATATGTTTTGAGCTTCTGCCATGCACCAGACACTGCCAGGGCCTGAGGATTTACAGATGACATTTCCTGCCTTTGAGAGCTTACTGTGGAAGGATGGAGGGAGGGTGGGTTGTGATAGCCACATGTGGGCAGACCTGATCCTGGAAGGTCCAGGAGGGCTTCCTGGAGGCAGTGATAGCTCAGGTGACGGTTAAAAATGGAGTGGGAGGTAGTCTTATTGGTGTGAAGGGGCTGACACACAACAGCAGCACCCGAGGACAGAGGTGATGCTACCAGGGCCAGGCCTGTGGCCAGAGAGGTGGCCTGGCCTAGTGGTGGAGATTCTTATGTGCCCCATGAGGGGCCAAGGCTTCGTTCTGGAAGGGAAGGCAGGGCTGGGGTGGGAATGGCAGTACAATGGTGCAGAAGAGGGTCAGAGGCCAGCCAGGGCCCTGCTTTGGTCCTAGTAGAGCAGTGGGGCCACCTACACTGATGTGGGGGTGATGGGGTTCAGCCAGGCTTGAGAAACTTTCAGCAGGTCACTTCCAGAGGCTTTGGTGACACTGGACACCTGTGGAAGGTGTGGCACCATTCACCAAGACAAGGGACTCCTCCAGAGGAGGAACAGATCTGGAAGGAGGTGAGGGTGGCAAGAAGATGCTGACCTCAAGATGGCGGCTCTGGCTGTAGCTCTGGTTGTGGTGGGGAGTCATCTGGGACGTGCACATTGGGGGCTGCTCCCCTCTATGCTCAGCCTGGAATAAGGAAACCAAGATGGTGAGGGTGTGACCCTGCCCCCGCAAGACTCAGCCTGTACAACACAGGTGTGCTTGGGATCCAGGTGGGCGGGAGAGGCTTCCCAGAAGAGCTGGTGTGGAGCTAGCCTGGAAGGCCCAGCGAGGGAGGGGCAGCCTCCTGGAAAGGGACTTGACACAGTCCCTGGATACAGCTCAGCATCTCCTGGGGAGAGGCTTTGGCATACATGTGTGTGGCAGCAGCCAGGACCCCAGGAGCTGGAATCTTCATCTGGGGGTGGGCCTGGCTCACAGCCAGCATTCATGCTATCAGGTGACTCTGACCAAGGTAGTGGCCTTGGTGGCCCTCAGACCCAGAAGTTCTGAATTAGAGCAATTAATAGCAGCCTCA
The DNA here is from genome assembly GCF_018350215.1 of Panthera leo. Classification (NCBI taxonomy): domain Eukaryota; kingdom Metazoa; phylum Chordata; class Mammalia; order Carnivora; family Felidae; genus Panthera; species Panthera leo. The sequence goes on along the minus strand of NC_056684.1, from coordinate 19,553,602 downwards.
GGAGGTCCTGTTGGATATCAGGGCTGTGGGAAAACCAAAGACTTTCCTGGTTGCATTTCAGAGCCATTTATTTGTGAATCTTGCATAAACACCCCAGGCAACTGTATACATACATATACAAACATATCTGAATACGCACATACATGTATATACACACACCCACACATCTCTGTGTACATACATTCACACTCATACATGCACACACATACATTCACACTCATACATGCACACACATATATACACATATCTGAATACATACATATATATACCCACAAACATCCATATACATACATGTACGCATATATTGCACACTGCACATCCATATACATGTGAACATGCATGTATACACACATGTTTGAATGCATACATATATACATGCGTGCATATATATGCATAAGCACACATATCCATGTGTACACATGGGCACATACACTCACATGTGGACGTAATGGAATAGATACGTGCATGGAATATATGTCTCTCAGGATTTCTGCTTGAAATGAAAGAGAGTGGACGCCTGTTGAGCCACTTGGCCCTGTGTGAACACACCTGCTATTGAGGATGAGAACCAAGATTACTGGGACTCCCCCATGGCAACCAATGCTGTGAATGTGGCAAGAGGCAGAAGGCATGATGGTTATGAATGGGAACTCCGAGGTCACGTCCTCACTGTGCTACTCACTCAAGATATGGTCTTGAAGTAGTTACTTCACCACTCCGTGCCTCAGTTTCCCCAACTTCAGGGTGAGGATAGCATAAGGACGTCATGACAGTCAAACAAGTGAAGGCATCTAAAACTGCTCTCCTACTGCCTGAGGCATGGCATGTGCTCAGCAAGTGCCAGCTGCTCTTGACATGAGCCAGGAGCACCCAGTAAATGTTGGGGACCCTCAGTGGCTGGGAGATGGGAAGGACAGAGAATTGCCATTCCCTGCGAACTCTGTGTGCTTTTGCACTATGTATATTTTGTACCATGTGCAGACATTATCTAGACTTTTTATTTATTTATTTACCTATTTATTTTAATGTTTAGTTATTTGGGGGGTGGACAGAGAGACAGGGGGACAGAGGATCTGAAGCAGGCTCTGCACTGTCAGCACAGAGCCAGACCCGGGGCTCAAACTCACAAACCGTGAGATCATGACCTGAGCCGAAGTCAGACGCTTAACCGACTGAGCCACCCAGGCGCCCCATCTAGATTTGTTAAAATAGAGTACCCCATTAAAGAGAAACCATGCTTCAGCTGTCTTCACTGTGGATTCTTTGATCCCATTTCTTCCAATGCTCTGGCCGAGAACGTTTAGCAGGGTTTTTAATGATGTTTTAATGATGTTACCAATTTTATCAACTAATGTGTATAATTACACATCAGTGTTGAGTAAAGAGACCTGAGTGTTACATATTCAGAAGATTGTTCACATTCTTGGAGGGGGTTACTAACAGACTGGCTCTAATTAATGCATTGTGAAAATACCATGGACAGGAAAGAGAAAAGGCACTGAAATTTTATGTTGTGACTTAAAAACAAACAAACAAACAAACAAAACACCCTGCACACCAGAGATCAGATTCACTGATGGAGAGCAAATTGAGGTTCTGGAAGGGCTCAGAGCTGAGCAGGACAGGCAGACAGCCTAGGATGCTGGGGGAAGAATTTCTCTTTCATTGTCAAGGAGGAGAAGGAAGAGGAGACTGCCAGCACCCTCAAACAGCGATATTCTGTGGAAGCCACTCACCCCATGTTTATAAAGGCAGGCTGCTTCGATACTGGCTTGATAAGCGGTACACAGAGCACGTGAGTGGTGACTCCCAGAGGACAGTGAGGCCTGGTGTAAACACTGTCCCAGGCCGTGGCTGAGGGACAGCAGCACAGGATGGCCCAGACTGCCAAGCTGGGAGGAGCAGCTACTTAATATCAGTGCAGAAATCATATCAAAATAAGGATATTTCCTCACTTAGGAAAGTGAATTCAAGATTACCTTGAATTCAAGTCTTTATGCCGCCCCAGTTTTTTCTATTTATCCTTATGGTTCCAGCTCTTGTCAATTTGACCCTGAAGATGTACCAAAAGTGTTGCAATAATCCTAAGCCCTAATTTGTGTGTCTCTGTGTCATTTGGTGTCAGATGTTGTCACCTATTCATCTGTGGCCAGGTGGGGTGGGAGGGATTGTTGGTTCAGGAATTGGGAAACCCTGAGGGTAACAACTGGGGATAACTCCCTGGGCGGTTTCCCATTTATAAAATGGGACCATTCCCAAGGTTCTTTCCCTTCTCTGTAGGTCAGGACCACGTGACAGGGACACATGACATGTCCCTTACGTTTAACCAGGCCAGTGGCCATGTCCCCAATGATGCTGCTAGAGAATGGAGGCTTCCCAGCCATCCTGTCCTCTTAGCTCATGTAGGCACCTGGAGATCTTAAAAAGCAGCTCCCTAAGCTGGGAGGGGCATTAACTGGGGTCGACACTGCCGTGGCAGGCAAGGTGAGAACCAGAGGAATATTTAGATGGGGTGGGGGAGGAGAAGGAAGTAGGAAATAGCTCCTAAATCATAAATGCTGCATCAGCCAAGTCGAGATGACTTTCGCTGGGCTGTATTCCATGAGCAGCCAGGTGCACCCATCTCCTGCCCCCTCCTTGATCCTTTCTGACCTTTTGGCCATGATGAAAACCTCATATTCCTGACCCATGCCTGATGCCAGGGGAGGGCCATGGCAGAGGGCAGGATAGTGTGAGTCAGACAGATGTGAGTGACCTCCTGGGGCATCTGACAAAGAGGGCTCCTGGAGAAAGGGCAGCTCAATGGCCACGTGAGACGCCATAGATGCTGGGACAGCAGCTGCACCTATGTTTCTAAGCAGAGCCCCTCAGCATGTGGACTGGTGGTCCCCAACTTTTGGAGAAGCCATGTTCATCATCAGAGACTTTGCTGGTCTCCCAAAGTATGCTCAGCAGCAAATGCCATAAATCACAGGTTGGCAAACATTTTCTGTAAAGGCCACATGTGAAATGTTTTGGGCTCCTGAGCCAGAGGGTCTCAGTAGCACACAATTCTGTCATTGTAATATGAAAGTGGCCATGGGCAGTAGGTCAATGAATGGGTGTGGCTGTGCTCCAATAAAGCTTTATTGATAAAAACACGAGGTGTATATATGCCCCAAAGCATTGAAAGCAGGTTCATGAACAGGTATTTGCATACACATGCTCATAGCAACATTATTCACAATAGCCAAAGGGAGGAAGTGAAAATCTGTGTGTCCATGAATGGATGGATGGAAAACAGAATGTGGTATACAAATACAAGGGAATATTATTCAGCCTTTAAAAGGAAGAAAGTGTTGACAAATGTCACGACATGGATGGACCTTGAGAACACCATGTTTAGGGAAATAAGCCAGTCACAAAAGGGCAAGTGATTCTACTCATATGAGATATCTAAAGCCATCAAACTCACAGAGACAGGAAGTAGCATGGGGTTTGCCAGGGTTTGGCAGGGAGTGGGGAATGGGAGTTCACGAAATGGGTGCAGTTTGGGGAGAGAGAAAAGTTCTGGAGACAGAGGGTGTTGTTGGCCACACAACGTTGTGAATGTACTCAGTGCTGCTGAACTGTACACTGGTAAATGGTAAATGTTATACTATGGTATAACCTGGCAAATGTTATACTATGTATATTTTACCACACACAAAAAAATAAGCTAAACAGGAGATAGACCAGATTTGGCCCATGGACCATAGTTTTCTGATGCCTACTCTGAATTAATGAGTATTTATTTATTTATTTATTTATTTATTTATTTATTTATTTATTTTTAAATGCTTATTTTCTACAGAGAGAAAGAGAGAGAGAGAGGGAGGGAGAGAATGAGTGGGGGAGGAGCAGAGAGAGAGAGAGAGAGAGAGAAAGGGAGGCAGAGAATCCCAAACAGGCTCTGCACTGTTTGCAGTGCAGAGCCTGATGTGGGGCTCAAACCCATGAACTGTGTGATCACGACCTGAGCTGAAATCAAGAGTCAGATGCTTAACTGACTGAGCCACCCAGGTGCCCCATCCTCTCCTTGTCTTACCCTTACAGTAATTCCAGTACTTTCTGTCCTGTGCCACCCTTTCTGTCCTGTGCTGCCCCGAATCACACTATCTGGCCTCAAATCTTTGGCCATGAGGAAGGAATGTGGCTGCTGCCCATCCACTCATGCCAACTCTCCATAAGGACCCAGAAGGTGGAGAGAAGTGTTCAGAATTTCAGGGACCCTTGCAGCTGCTGTCAGATTTATGAACAGCCAGTGATCTGACCCCCTCACTGGTTTTTCTGAAACACATTCCAGCTTATTCTGCAGCTAACCTTGTAGGGGCAGGAGGACAGCCTTGGCTGGTGTCCCCTTCTCCTCTACATTGGGAGTGGTCCTTCCCGAACCCCCCAGTCCCCATGCTGGGCTGGACATACACTTCCAGACAGATGTGGCACTGGTCACCACTGCTACTGGGGCCGGTTTGCCAGGTCAGCACTGGGGAGCATCTGTTCCTCCCATGGATTGCTCAAGGAGAGCAGCCCTCATTAGCTCAGACCCTGGACGCCATTGCTAAGGATGATCATGGTGGCTCAAAGGCAGGGAGCTGGATGGCGGTGGGGTTGGCTACCTCTGGCCTGGCTTGGCTGCCCTGAGGCCAGGTGCTGCCCTGAATGGCCTCCAGGGCTGCCCTGACACGGGTTTGCTTAAGGTCAGCAGCTCTGCGAGTAATCCACCCCTTTGCCAGCAAATTTGATTCACCTCTTAGTTTCTCCATGTCCCTGGATGGGAATTGACTTGAATGCCCAGAGTTAAAAGGCCAGGAGTTGTGAAACATCTCCCAGGGATGGTGGCAGCTTAGAAGCAAACATGCTGATTAAATACTGCTGTAAGTTAAGACTCCATTATTGCTTCTGGCTCTAAATCACAGCTCTGGCATGCGTTAGGAGGAGGCTTGACATATCTAGCAATTAACTCTGTTGAAGAAGTGAGCAAGGTGACTCATCTGTAGGAGAAATAAAAGTGCTTTTGTGCAAAATGGGGCCGAAATAACGAGGTTTATGATGGCAGAAGGGGTGTCTCGTGGTAGAACATGAACTGAGAATCTTAATTGCAGAAAACCATTTATTGAGCACTTACTACCTGCTGGGCACTCTGCTAGATCTTCCTATATTCGTGTAATTTAAGTCTTAGAGCAACCCTGCAAGGCAGTAGTTACTATTTTCACAAGGAAACTAAGACTCAGAGAGGGCCTGAAGCCCAGGTCACCCGGCAGGAAGGGATCGAGTTGGAATGTGGGCCCAGATTGGGCCAAAATCTAAAGCATCCTGGTCCTAGCGAGGGGAATGGAGGAGCCGTGGGGAGGAGCCAGACAGAGAATCCCGACCAGTGTTTGTTGAACACCCATGATACCTATTTAATCCTCACGACTATAATAGTATTCAGTGTTCCATAGTTGTAAGCTGTCGCTTACAACTCAGAGCACTCAGGAGCAAGTTTAAGTGAAAAACGAGGATTTATATATTTTTTATTTTTTATTTAATTTTAAAAAATGTTCATTTTTGAGAGAGAGAGCGCTCACACGCAAGCAGGCAAGGGGCAGAGAACGAGGGACAGAGGATCTGAAGCGGTCTCTGCACGGACAGCAGTGATCCCAATGCAGGTCTGACACTCACAAACCGTGAGATCATGACCCAAGCCAAGGTCAGATGCTCAACTGAGCCACCCAGGTGCCCTGAAAAAGGAGGATTTTTAAATGGGAATCTCCTGACACTTAAGAACAGGAGACAGCCAGGCAGCTGGGATTGCTGGAAACGAGGGCTGGAGGGCTCTCATCTTGTGGAAATATGTGGAAATGGCCACTCTGAGCATCCACATCCCCCCAGGTCTCTGCCTGGGCCGGTCAAGCCTCATGGGGTTAGGTCACAGCAGACAAAATGGCTTGAGTGAGGCGGGTGTAGCCAAAGGTTGTTGGGCATTGCTCAGACTTTAGTTGTACTGAACTCCAGTGGCTAAGTAGTTTTGTCCCCGTTTTACACATAAGGAATCGAGATTCACAGGGGGCGAATGTCCTTGCCCCAGATCACATGGCTAGTGGTGGTGAAGGGAGAGGGAAGATTTTGAACCAGGTTCATATTGTAATCACCACACATGTGCTGTCCTAGAGGACAAATTGTCTTAAATTCTCCCTTTGATCAGAAGCTGGAAAAGAAGCTAGGATGGTTTAGGCTGAGAAGGGCAACTTGAAAGTCTGTGTAATGTTCAGTCCAGCCTCTTTTAAGAAGCTCTGCTTTCAAGGATGGTGACCACCAAGCTAGTTTCAACAACCAGTGAAAGAACAAAAAGCAGGTCTTCTGAGAACAATGTCCTGATACTCAAGGGTCACTGAGGCATGAGAGCCTGCCTGTCCCGAAGGCCACATCCATTGCTTCTCTTGGTTCTGTCCAGCCCTCAAGCTGAAATCTGTCTCGACAAACCACCCCTGGCGGAAAATTGGGACACCCTGGGGGTTTGGATGTTCTCATCTGACCTTTTCACAATCCCCAAGCAGATGGACGTGCGTGTTTTCTTTGGCTCCCTTGTTTTGCTTGGGAGCGAATGTTCATTCTTAGATCTTTCAGTTTACCCGTGGGGTGGAGAAGATGGAGTTTGTTTATAAATGAATATTTTGGTATAAGCCTGACTTGACACTAACTTAGCTACTTCAGGGATGCTTGGCCCTAAATGAACATGGATTCTTGTCTACCAAACTTGGCCAAGATAGTACACATTTTAAATGATAGGCACTTAATACAAGATTTGCTTCACTGGAAACACGACCCTGTGTTGTTTATCCCAAAAGGATTGTCTAAATCCACCGTCATGTTTGTAAACACCAACTATATGCCAGAGAGATGAGTGGGAAGGCATAACGGAGGGTATGTTTCCTTTGGGAGCAGAATGAGTCTCTAAGAGAAAGGGAAGATTTTTGTGGGATAGAGGATTTTTGAAGCTGTTTGTAAGACTGTATTAACTGATAGTGTCCCGCTTCTTGTTTTGCAGATTGGAAACCTGGAAAACTACTACCATTTTTATCATAGTAAAACCTTTAAAAGATCGACTTTGAGCAGCAGAGGCCCTCATACCTTCCTCAGGATGGACCCCCAGGTACGGATCTCTACTCTCTGGACAGGACCCTTTCCTAAGGCCTAGAGCATTGTTTGCTTTTCGTTTGGGTCTGTGCTTCTAAAAAGAGCTGAGCCTTGATTTTAATATGGTTCTACATGGTCGTTAGTTTTCTTTGTCCACTTTGAATAAAACAAGACAGATGTGTAGCAACAAATCAGACCATCTGAATGCTCAGAATATTTGGTCCCTTGTCAGACTGGAGAATTTAAATTGGCTTCAGTTTGAAGCAACAATCAAATGAGTATAGATCTGTTGATATTTTACATCTTTAGAAATCAACAGAATGCACCGTAATTAGAGGAGATAAATATCTGAATATCACCCATAACAGCAAAAAGACCAGGGAATTCAAAGCAGTGTTTTAATGATTAAATTAGAGATTGGGCCAAAAGATGTTTTTGCGGTTGTCATAACACATGTCTTAATGGTTACCATAAATTTTAAAACTTGGGCAGTAAATATAACTTTTTTCCCCTTAAAAGTTCATGTGATCTTTGAGAGTAAGACAAATATAATTTACAAAGAGGCTGACAGTTTAAGTTTTCATGTAATTCATGTTTATTGGGTGGTTAATGATACTTCCTTTCTGCATAGATTTGAGACTAATGTTTCACAAATGCCAGTCAAAACAGATCCTGGTAAGCTTACAAATTGAAGATGGTCAAGTTAGCTTTTGATGACTCCATTCATTCAGCAGGTGATTCTGGAATCCCAGCAATGTGTCAGGCTCTGTCCATAGTGGTGTCATTAGAGTGGGTGGCCAGGCTGATAGAAAATGAGGCAGTAAGTAGAAAAATATGTGATCTATCACAGGGTGATGAGTGCTATGAGGGAAAATGAAATTCATGTGAGAAGCGGTAGCAGCCCCAAATGAGGCTATTGGTAAATCATAGTTTTAGAACATGGAACTCGCCTTCTCGTGAAAGCAATGTGCTAAAATGTTAGTTTGAGCTTCCAAGCTGGCTCACGATACTATTTCAGCTATTCCCACAGAATATTTATAATAAAGTTTCCATGGAGAAATGGGTTCTTGGTGTTGTCCCAGGCCACCCCCAACTGAAAATCGTAGCTCCTTTTGTATTGGCTGAGCCACGGATGGATGGGAGAGATGGTTTATCCCTGGACACTGTACCCGCCACACCCTTCTCCAGGGCTTACCTTTGTGATGCTCTGATTCCGAGCACAAGAGAAAGTGGTCCTCGTGGAACCCATTCATGTAATTGGACTGTGACAAGGCAGACATGTACATATTTCTGAGTTCATTTTATTGGTGTGTAGGCGAACAAATGGGTGGATAGATAGAAGGAAATAGATATGAGGCTCCTGGGTGGCTCAGTCGGTTAAGTGTCCGACTCTTGACTTCGGCCCAGGTCATGATCTCATGGTTTGTGGGTTCGAGCCCCATATCGGGCTCTGTGCTGACAGTGTGGGGCCTGCTTAGGATCTTCTCTCTCTCCCTCTCTCTCTGCCCCTCCCCTGCTCACACATGCATGTGCTCTCTCCCTCAAAATAAGTAAACATCTGGGGCGCCTGGGTGGCTCTGTCGGTTAAGCGGCCGACTTCGGCTCAGGTCATGATCTCGCGGTCCGTGAGTTCGAGCCCTGCATCGGGCTCTGTGCTGACAGCTCAGAGCCTCGAGCCTGTTTCAGATTCTGTGTCTCCCTCTCTCTGACCCTCCCCCGTTCATCCTCTGTCTCTCTCTGTCTCAAAAATAAATAAACGTTAAAAAAAATTTTTAAAAAATAAACATTAAAAAATTTTTTTAAATGAAGGAAGTAGATATGAAACATTATGCTAATCCCATTATTCCTTCCTAGCAGGGAAGAGAATTTGATGCTTATTAAGGGACTACTGTGTGCTTGAGTACTTTAACATACATCCTCTCATCTGATCATAGGGGGCTGTGATTATACCTATGTGTGTTCACACCATGGAACTGGAAGGAATGTTTTTAAAAAGGGGCTGGTATATATATATATATATATATATATTTACATTTTTTTTCCTCCTGGAAGCAGAGCCAGATTGTAGTTGCCAATTCCCACAGAATGGGGCAGTTGGAGAAGGGTGAGCAGACCGGATGCCTCTGTCAGTATTACACTGAGTGGAAGGGGGTTCTCTGTGCTGGTCACCAAAGAAACTGGATTCTTTGAGGCCGCACAGGGGGTGCCTCACAACAGCATCACCTCTCAAAGCCTTGAGAACTTCTGAGCTAGAAAGGGAGTTCCTGCCATGGCCCTCCACAATTTCACTTCTAAGCAAACGGTGCTCTGTCTTGTGAAGATGATGTGCTTTTTCTTCATCTGAAGCCTTGAGAGTTTGTGGTAAATTGCTACCACACAGATAGTTACAACAAGGGGCAAGCCATTTGAATGGGGGAGCCCCTGTACCCCAACATAATTATGCAATGAGAAGATACTGGGGCAGCGCCTTTCTTGGCCCCTTTCCACAGGTCCTTCTGAGGATTAAGCTGGTTTCTCAATTGTTAGAGAACTAAGGCAGAGTTGAAATAGGACCTGAGTTTTATAGACATCCTTTTTTTTTTTTTAAGTGACTAAATTTTAGAACGGCTAAAGATATTCAACTTGGCTGCTCTTCCCTTCCTTCCCAAAAATATTAATTGTGCACCTACTGGGTACCCCCGTGCCCAAGGGAATGCAGAGATGCCTGGGCGTCCACCTGGGTGAGTCCCCAGCCGAGCAGGGCATGGGAGCTGGGCATGAGATTGTTCGAGGCGTCAGAGAAGGAGTCCAGACAGGCTTGAGCACCGTGGGGTGGGAGTGTCCAGACCCGCCTCTGCTGCATCATCTAAGGTGCTGGGCTCGTTCACTTGAGGTGCACTCAAAGTACTACATTCAGTTTGGGACCGAGGGCAAACCATTCCCAGCGATCAGTTGTGTCCTTGAATGGAAGAGAAAGGATAGACTTTCTCTGAGCAAAGGCTATGGCAGTTACGTTTTTTCAAATACAAGTCCTTTTTACACAAGAACTTCTTAATAAGCTTTGCAAGGCTGCTATCAAAGCATCCTGCCGCTAGAGAAGAGAGAGAAAAGGTAAACAGCCTGCACATTCCAGCCCTGCCTGTGACTTCCATGCGATTGGCCGCTGCTTTCTCACAGCACTAATTAAATTTGTAGCCTCCGGGAAAGCATATAGACATCTGAACCAATTATGAATTCAGAATCGCAAGCGAAATCCCTCTGTTTATATCAGTCTAGTTGAATACAAACCAGATCAATTAGCTGTCAGTCTGGCTAACTAATATTTACTCTGCCTCGTCATTTCTGATGAAATATTGGGCAAAATTAGCTGGTGTACCCACGTGTTTAGTGTTATCTTTTCCTCGCGGCGCGCCAGAACGCTTTCCTACGTGAGCGAAGCATTTCTGTGACACCTTGGCGTTTGGAGATGGTGTGATTAGTATTAATATGAAAAGGACAAGATGAGTTAATATTATTCAGAGACACTGGAATGCAGAGTCGCCGTTGGGTTCGAATGACCAAACTGGAAATGAATGTTACAGGGCTCCAGTACAGTCCGATCGAATGCAGATGGTATTTTATTTTAATTAGCTCCAGTCCCTATTGTGTAAGAGCACTTTGATAAGTGATGGAATTTACAGTCAACCCCTACCTCACAAAAGAGCTGAGAGAGTGTACATTTGTTAAAGCAAAGCAAAACACAAGCGGGGAGGGAATATTTAAGAGTTCCTTAGCCACCTGTGCGTGAGCACGCACATGCATTTATTAAGTATCTTTTTGCATGGATCGCATACCAGAGTTGTGCTGTTGTTTTCTTTGAATTCTTAATTACCTTCACTTGATGTTTTGGTGGGTTTTTTTTTTCTTTTGTTTTTGTTTTTGTTTTTTTACCACCCTTGAAAAGGGCCATTTTACTCCAAGTGCTTTGTGGATCAGCCCTCTCCTCGGGAGAACAGCCCAACTGTTCTCCGCATGCAGTATCAGTCACTGGGTTTTTCCAAGGGCTATCATTTAAGCAAACTGAAAGCATTTGTTTTTAACTTGTTCTTGTGCCAAAAGTCTGGAGAAGGGTGGATGTTACAGAAGCATCGGCCAATGGCTGTAAGGGCTCACAAATTTTTTTTAAATTACTTGTTCTGATTTCGTTCCAAGCTGGCTTATAGTTCGGCGTGGCTGCCTACATCTTCCAACCCTTACATTTTAGTGCGATGACTCGGGTACAGCCCTTCCCTTCCCTTCAGTTCTCAGCCAGATTGATGACAGAAATGGAAGGATAAAGATGTTATCAGGCAGGCCCTCGGTGGCTCCTTCCGGGGCGATGGGAACCTTCACTTTGAGGCTTCATTTCAGTGCTTTAAGCTCAGAAGTTGGAAGTGATTTCCACGACCAGAGCAGGCATTCTGTGTTGCCGGATGGGACTTTGCCCCCAGAGTTTAATCAAAGCTCAGGTTTCTTTCCAGCAGTGATGCAACGTTTAAGCAGATCTTTCCATTAACCACAGATGGAATTTTATCTGAGAGTTTTGTGTGCAAGAGCCATTCAAAGTGCAAACAAAAAGTTCCTGGCAAATTCAAGCACATAGACAGCAAATGACCAGATTGATCTCAGGGTTGATGAACTTGTTGTAGGCTGGGGGCAGGGGACAGCTGCCACCCAGGGTCCGATGGATTTGCCCATATGGAGACTAGAGAAATCTCCAGCTGTCTCTTCATATTTTCTTTATTTTTTTAAACTATTTTATGTTTCTTTATTTTTGAGACAGAGAGAGAGAGAGACAGAGTGTGAGTGGGGGAGAGGCAGAGAGAGAGGGAGACACAGAATCTGAAGCAGTCTCCAGGCTTCGAGCTGTCAGCCCAGAGCCCGACGTGGGGCTTGAACTCATGAACCGCAAGATCATGACCTGACCCGAAGTTGGATGTTTAACCGACTGAACCACCCAGGCGCCCCTGTCTCTTCACATTTTCTGTGCAACCCGACGGGGTCGAGTGGGATGGCCACTATGAATTGGTAAAAAGTTAGAATTTCAAAATATACTTTAAAAGATGGTGCTTTATTACTTCAGTAGCACATTCAATGCTTCTGCTTTGATGCCTCATAGACATCTCCAAGTCCACAACCCAGCTGACCATCCCTGACTCTGCTCTGTCCCAGAGAAGAGTGTCATTGGCATCCACAGTGTGAGCAGCAGCTTCCCTCACACCACACTTGTTCTACACCCTGTACAGCTCTGTGCTGCCCTTGTCCTGTGTTGCCCCCTGCACCCCCGCCCTCTCTCACGTGGACCACTGCACTGCCCCCCTTCCTGGCCTGTCGCAGACTTCCTTGCCTCTCACCAGTCTGCTCTCCACTCTCGCAGGAGGTCTTATGAAACACACATATGATGGTACCACTGCCCCTTAGGATGTCCCTCCCAGGACTTTCTTCCTCTGGCCTCCCTGTGGCCCGTGGGCCCCAGCCACACTGGCCTTTACAACCCCTCAGACAGCATGGGCTCTTTCCCCCTATAGAGTCTTTGCACAGGCTGCCTTTCCCCACTGTGTCTCTTCCTCACCCGCTTGTCTCGGCTCATGTGTGCCTGCTTCCAGAAGCTGGCTCAGAGTCCTCTGACTTTACTTGCTCTTCCTATAGTTGTATATTTATATTCTAGACTTGCGAGACTATTCCATTAGAATCTATCTTCCTCACTGGATTCCAGGAGCAGAGGCGTCATGTCTGTTTTTCTCACTACTCTTGTCCCAGCTTGACATTTGAGCATAGCAGTGGCAGGGCCAGAGAGGGTCTGGGGGGCCTCCACATCCAGCCTTCATTCCGAGCTGACCGCTATCACAGGAGATGCGCCATCTTGAAAAGTTTAGTGGTCACATAGATGTAGGAGAAATTGCACTGTCTTCCTCTTTGAAGGAAGGAAAGAAGCCTGTCTAGCTCGGCAGCTATCGGACTTGTTTGACCACGGCCTCCTCCCTTTTGTTCCTGTAACATCTGTTTCCTGGCCATTTTGGAAATAGTGCCAAGATTGCGGGCCTGGGTGGGAGCACACAGGAGCATACAGCAACGTTTGGTGGGAGTGACGAGTGGTTTAGTGTGCTTGGTGACAGGGACGGGGTTGGTGGGAGCTGCAGATGGTTCCCAGGGAGGCAGGGAGGCCTGGAGCATGAGGCTGGGGAGACTGTTAAGTTTTCCGGAACCCAAGGAGAGGCGATGGGGAGGTGAGCTGACCTGAGGTGGAGGAGCTTACAGTTAAAAGCATGTAAGCCCATCTCTTGCCAGTGAATTATAAAGTTCTTGAGGGCCAAGGCCACATCTTAGTTGTTTTTATTCCCATGCAGGTCCAGCAGACTACCCAGCAAATAGTAGACAGACACTTAGTAAATGTTTATTGAAACATACCTCAATTTGCACAGAGTAGGTTCACATAAGCAAGTTATATCTGTTATCATTTGTTTATCAGCTTCTTTTTATGTAACTACTTTAGATGTGACTTGTGCCCTGCCTTGGTAACATTATGACAAAAATCCTGGGGCATCTGGGTGGCTCAGTCAGCTGAGCGCCCGACTTTGGCTCAGGTCATGATCTCGCAGTCTGTGAGTTCGAGCCCCGCATCGGTCTCTGTGCTGACAGCTCAGAGCCTGGAGCCTGCTTCGGATTCTGTGTCTCCCTCTCTCTCTGCCCCTCCCCCACTCATGCGCGCGCGCGCGCGCGCGCTCTCTCTCTGTCAAAAATAAACATTAAAAAAAATAATAAAAATCCTAAAAAGGGCCCAGATGAGCTAGTTAAGCTGCATCCTGTATCACTAAAGCCTACAATGACAAAAGTACAGACAATACTGGCTGGATACCAGGCATGCTGACCAGTATCTGGTTGGTGAACGCGGGGGACCTAGGCTTTGGCTACCTGCCCCATTGTTCATGAGTAGAGGCAGGTGATGCTCAAGAGGGTCAGGGAGAACAAGGGTAACTCTCTTTCATTTCAGCCAAGTAAGAACTAAGTTATAAATGAAAGAATAGACCCAATTTTCCAAAGTACTTTCACACCTACTGGTCTCCAAAATGGGCAGAACGAGTACCATCATCTCTCACCAATATAAAGCAGTCATCCTTTGGCTCATGTAGTTCAGCTCAGATGGCAAGAATTGGAGAGATGGTCTGCACATTGTTTCAGTTGTGGCTGTAGAATGAGCAAGTGGGGAAGGGCTAGGTTTCCAGGTGCCTCCATGCCACTGGGGGAGGAAGGAGGTAGGTTTCTACGCCAGGTTAGAATACCCTTTATTTTGTTGGTTCATCTTCCTCCTCCTCTCCCTCTTATGCTGCCCTGGCTGCTGGGTTTCCAGCTGAGCAACTGCCATAGCAGCTCAGCATCCCCTACCCCGCCCCAAGGTGATACCCTCAGGTGGGCTTGGGCATCTCACTGAGACAGGCTATAGTGAGGCTGTCTAATCATTGCTTGCCTGTGGGGCTGGTCCCCTCTGCTCCCCAGGAACATCAGTGCTGCTCTATTTCTCTATTTCTCAAATCCTCACATGGAAAGCCCCGATCCACTTTCTACTCCATGAGCCTAGCTGAGTTTAATGGTTCTTACCCATTTTAGAATCGTAGATCCCTTTTGAAAAGCTGATGAAAGTTCTGGATTCTCTCTCTCTCTCCAGAGGAAGAAAGAAATCATGTGCTCATATCCACATCACTTTGCCAGTAGTTTCTGGGGTTTCCTGGGACCATAGGCTGTCCTTCCATTCTTGAGGGACCCTGGGCCCTGGGGCAAGAAGGTCCACCTTAGCTTCCTGCTCTTGTCACACATGCATTAACCATTGCCTATCATGAGAGAGGGGCTACCTTGAAAACCATAAGGTCACATGAACTTGTCAGGGAGCAGTGTTTTTCTTTCTTTAAATTCCTCACTCAGTGAGTTGGCTTCTTACTTAACTCTTCACCTGGTTGAAAGTTGGCCCAAGTGTTGGGACAAGGTGTTGAGAGGGGTCCAGTGTTGATGAGAATCAAGATCTAAGCATCACAGACCACTGAGTGCCAAAGGGTCTTCGGAGTGGGCTGAGCTGACCAGTTGACTTTGCAGATTGGAGGCGGAAGCTCAGGCAATCTCCCACAGGGGAAGTGAGTCAGAGACTTATCGCCTACTTTACTTCTGCTTCTCCCTGGAAGGAGGTCTTAGGATTTGATGGCACCTGGACCCTCAGGGGTCTGGACTTCTTCCACAGATTTTCCCTGGTCTACATTCAGGGGCTGGCTTACTCAAGGTGAACAGTAGAGGGAATGCCCTGTCCTTCAGCAAACTGTCCTTCCCTTTGATGATGCTAAGGGAGAAAGAGAAAGAAAACAGAGAGTTGGCAAGAATTGGCTCCCACGTTCTGGATACAACTGTGCATGGAAACCAGAACCTGTATAGAATACTTTCAACAAACTGAGCATACAAGGCATGTCAAGGATTTTAGTAGCTTGAGTCAAATGCGTGCTCTTCCCCTTGAGGTAGTGGGGACACGAGAGGGGGTGGGGTCAAGGATCTCTGCAAATGGCCTTTGTTGCCTTAGCTCCATCTCACAGCAAAGACTCTGGAGCCCCCTTCTAGGACTTTCCAGCTCCCACCAAGTTCCTGAGACTTCTCAAGCCCTAGAGGGGCCCCTGTGAGCTGTTGAGGGCTTTACGGCAGGACATGGGCACATGGTGGCTTCGGGTGGAATGTGGCTGGGTTTTCATGCTCTCCCTGGTGTCATTGGCTTATGGGAGGAAGCTACAAAATAAGCCCCTTTGTCACTTGTCAAACCTACAGCAGATGTGCTAGGCCAGCTTCTGGTCTGGCAGCATGCCTGTGGCCCCAGGGAAGAGAACATGACCAGGTCTGCCCAAGGCACGCCTGCCAAAATGCTTGGCCAATTCACAGCCCAGTAGCACTGATAACCCATGACACCCGCAGGCCATCTAGTGGGATCCTGCTCATTTCTGTTAGCTCTTTATACACATCTTTAAATTTTGTCTTATCTTATCTACAGAATGGCATTCACCAGATGCCTAGTTTTAATTTGACTTCTCCAGAAGAAAGCTGGAGGGGCAGGCCGGCAAAAGAGAGAAGTGCTATTCACATAACCTTGGGAAGATTATGAAGTCTTCTGCATGACTAGAATTCTCTCCCCCAGAGCAAATAACTTTCTATGATAAATATGCTGCATGTTTAGCAAGAAACGTACCAAAAAAAAAAAAAATAGATAAAAAGAAAAGGGTCAGTGTGAAGTTCCACCTTCAAAATATGACTTTGAAGAAATCAAGACACTCTATACAGGTCTATACAGGTTTGCTAAGAGAGATGATTTGCGTTTGGGCCAGACATGGCCTTTGGCAAACATTGCTCTGGCTCCAGATCATTTCCCGTTGATCTTCCACAAATGATCAACCAAGGTCATTGGGTGGTCTTTGAGACTCCATCGCATTCTCTCCTCTGAAATATGTTTTTAAAAGTCTACTTGTAGTTATGCTATATTTGCAATCCGTAATGTAGTCACTTAACAGCACTCCTTCGTTCAAGAAAGCATTCAGTGAGCTCCCATTCTGTGCCACGCGTTGCCTGATACACTGAAATACAGGGGTGAGCAAAATCCAGGCCAGTGGGGAGCAGAGGGGCATCAGCCCAACCCCCAGGTATGTCCAATTACAGACTGGCCAGTGTTGGAAGAATGAGGTGCAGGACTAGCCCTTGACCTCTGGCAGATGCACACCTAAGTTTGTATTCAGCCTGCATCCGTTTTTAATCTGCCTTTTTAGTGAGAAAGAGGAGAGTACTTCGGTCCAGCCTATCTTTGCTGAGAAGTACCTGGTACAGGGCATGTATTTGCTAACATGACTGAGGAAATGAGGGCCCCTGAACAGATAATGTCCACATTGTGGGGCAAAGGCTCTGGTAAAGAGACATGCAGGGGAGCCTAGGAGCCCCTCAACAGCCAGCCTGGATGTCAGACAAGGTTTCCAGGGTGCATAATGGTTAAAAGATGAATGCAGGGGTGCCTGGGTGGCTCAGTCCATTAAGTCTCCCACTTCAGCTCAGGTCATGATCTCATGGTTTATGAATTTGAGCCTTGCATCGGGCTCTGCACTGATGGTACAGAACCTGCTTGGGATTCTCTCTCTTCCTCTTTTTCTGCCCTGCCTCAAAATTAATACACTAAAAAAAAAAAAGAAGAAAAAAAGGTGAATACAGGGAAATGGCCCAGCAAAGGCAGGGAGCACACGCCAGTCAGAAGGCATAGAGCTTGTGGCACAGCCCAGCCTTGGACACTTGCTGCTGGATGTGGAAGACCAGGAGAGAGTGACCTGGGGTAGAGTGAGGGTCAGGGGGTCAGGTTTGCATTTCTGCATTGGTCCTGGGGCAGGGACACCCTGACAGTCCTGTGACCACCCAGACACAAGGGGCACTGGCCACGGCCATAAAAAGAGGGGACAAGACCCTGACACCTCTAGCAGACTGAATGTGAGGCCCTCACATTGGGGCGGATTCCAGCTTTGTTCTGATTTGGAGAATGGGTGCGTTTTTATGCCACTGAGCTAGAAGGGAGAATCAGCAGGCCGAGTGGGGCCTGAGTGGGGAGCAGGCTCACTTTGGGGGCAGCTGGAATGTGAGAGGTGGCGGTGGGGAGAGGTGTTGGGTGCCCTGTGGCTTACCGGGGAAGGAACAGTCGGGGCCAGAGCTCCAGGTCTGTGTGGGAAGTGGTTCTAGCCAGAGCTGGCCTCAGGGGGTGCACCAGGACAGCTGTTCCAGCGTTTAAAATACTGGTCAAGAGCCTCTGCCTGGAGCATCTCTCCCCGGCCCAGTGCACTCGGCCTCGGCACCCAGCCTCGGCCACTGTGGTCCCTCCTCTGGGGTCCCGTGTGTTCTCGTCACCAGCAGCGAGAGGGGAGGTCTGGCCAAACCTGGCCTCTCATATCCTCCTTCTGCAGGACAGCCTCATGGATTCTCAAACATTTAAACATCTCAGCCCTGATTAAGGCCATGATTTAAACCTGTGTTACTCTCTAAGGACAGCCATAACAGATGATCACAGACCGGGTGGCTTGAAACAATAGAAATTTATCATCTCACAATCTGGAGTCCAGAAGTCTGAACTCAAGGTATCAACATGGCGGTAGCTCCTCTGAAGGCTCTCGTTGAGAATCTTTTCTTGCCTCTTCCAGCTTCTGGTAGCTCCAGCTGCTCCTGGGCTTGTGGCTGTGTCCCTCCCACCTCTGCCTTTGTCTCTGTCTTCCCAATGGCTTGTCCTCTTGTGTCTCTAATCTCCCCTGCCATTTTTTTTAATGTTTATTTTATTTTTTTTTGAAAGAGAGAGAGAGAGCAGGGAAGGGACAGAGGGAGAGGGAGACAGAGGATCTGAAGCAGGCTCTGCGCGAACAGCAGAGACCCTGATGCAGGGCTCAAACTCACGAACCGTGAGATCATGACCTGAGCTGACTAACTGACTGAGCCACCCAGGCGCCTCTCCCCTGTGTTCTTATATGGGGACATTTGTCATTGGAATTTAGGGCACATCCAAATAATCCAGGGTGATCTCATCTGGAGCTCCTTAACTTTAATTACTTCTGGGTGGACATACCTTTTGGGAGGCCACCATCATCCCACTGGAAAACCTACAGAGGGCGAATTACAACAAGCAGGTTCTTTCTTGTGTGCAGTATTTCCCCCTTCCTTCAATCCAAAGATCTGAAGATTTGATGATCAGCCTGTTCTCTTCGTAAGGAGGTTGGGCTCAACTCTTACCAGGCATGCATAGACACTAAATATATTTTATTGTGCTCCAGGTCCATTCATTTGCAGTCTTACTTGAGTTTAGTTTAGTTCTATGTCTGTGGCCTTGAAAGGTAGATCATGCGTGCTACTGTCTCCTCCCCTGCATCTTTCACCAAGAGAAAGGCAGAACACCTCCCAGGGAAGTTCTGAGGGATCTGGATAGGTGACAAGTGAAGCTTCAATGTAAATGGACAGCCCAGGTACACTACCAGAGAAATATTATGAAAAATACTTGAAACCCCACAAAGGATCTTAGGTTGCCTTTTCTAATAAAGATAATCATGTGCATAAGGGAAACTAGCCTCAGTCTCCCTCCCAGGCTTGATACTCACCATCATGACCACTTCACTGTTCCACCATATTTGTTCTCGAGATCTGCAGAAGAATCTATTCCGTGAGTGATACCTCCTTGGAGATCCTAAACCATGTATCCCTTTCTCATGAATCACATCACTCTTCATGGGTAACCCCTTTAGCAAGGACAGGTACAGATACTATTTGAAGGGAGAGCTAATGTTTCAGTCATGTGGTTTGGGTCATCGGCACTCTGACCTTCCTAGACAGGCCATTGGACCCTGGGTTCCAACCTGAGGGCCATCTACAGAACTCTGTATCTGAGCTGGGGGCACAACCACAGGGAAATCAGGGCAGGTAGACCTGGCAAAAGGCAGGATACAGGAATCCAGGATCCTCTTGTACTTCTCTGTGGTTGGCTGAGAAACAAGGCAGTGATTGGAGCCAAGAGAAGGAAAATGGGAAGCCCAGACCAAGTGACTACTGGCTGAATCAGTCTGTGACAGTAGGGTCACCTGTGATTCCATCTGAATAATTTGTTATATTTAGTTCCATTGGCCTGACAGTGCCTCACTGGCTGTCAAAGACTCATAATGACCTGGCACAGGAGAGAGGGCTGTCCCTGAGACCACACTAAAGAGAGAGCCCCAAACTGTGCCATGGAACCTGTGCCATCACAGCCTACCCTCAGAACTTGTGTTAACGTTGGGTTATTACCCAGAGTCCAGTCATGATTCGAGCCAGGATGCCACGCTCTTTCATCCCACTAGGGGACTATTTTGTGACTTCTGGCGACATGCTTTCCCATGTCACCTGATTTGGGGAAGTCACCCACTCGGGCTTGGAAGAGAGTTCACTTCCTCCTTTGTAACTGCAGGTGGGGCCTGGTGACCATAGAAGTCAGAAGGTGCTGGACGGTAGTAAGATGGGTAGTGAGTCAGTGGGGCAAGATGGATGGGAACATCCCAGGGAGCTTGGAGCCATCAGTGGGATACATAACACCTTATTGTGTAATGGGATATTTAGCAGATTAGGAAATATTATGTTAGGTATTTTATACCAAGTCAATGTTTCTGGTTCAGGCAGTGATACTTGGGGAAGTTGCAAAATGCCATCAGAGAGTGTTATGAACAAAATATCTTATTGTATAGTTTTCATAGAAGTATCTCTCCATGGGAATTATACATTATCTAGGACTTGGGGTGGGGGTTAGTTTTAGTACCTGGTCTGAAATTGTTTTTGAGAGGCTTGTGGTGTTTCTTTCTTTCTTTTTTTTTTAATTTTATTTGTTTGGAGAGAGAGAGGGAGAGTGCAAGCAGGGGAGGAGCAGAGATATAGAGATAATCCCAAGCAGGCTGTGCACCATCAGCATGGAGCCCCATGTGGGACTCAAACTCACGAACAGTGAGATCATGACCTTAAGTGCCAAGAGTTGGGCACTTAACCAATTGAGGCACCCTGGCATCCCTGTTTGTAGTGTTTCTAAGGAACCTGGTCTACTGGGGTCTCATGGACAGAGCTCATTAGTGATGGGACAGGCTGTGGTACTTCTTCGTAAGCATTTGGTCCTGTCAACGAAGGCTGCCTTGCAGATCAATCCCCACCCTTAAATATAAGGCTGGGTATGGGACTGTTCCACTTTCCTCCCTCAGGACAGTGTGGGGAAGTCGAGGCCAAGAGAGGTCTGAGGGAAGGTATCTTGCCCCTCTACCCTTGGGTGCTTTTATTCCCTTCAAGAGTTGCCTTGGGTGTGGCTCCCACAGTGGGCTGTGGCAGCCGTGGAGCTGAGCCTGACCATCTTTGCCTGGCCTCCAGGTCACCCTCAGCCTCCACTGCCCCACCCTTGAAGCTCCCAACCCTCCCTTTGCTCCTCTTCTACCTTCCCTGCCCTGTGCCACCATCTGCTACCTCAGAGCCTGCATCACACTCTGGGCTGCTTGATGGGGGGCCCCGAACTAGAGCACAAACTCCCAAGAGCAGGGCCCAGGCACCCTCATTCTGCCTGTCTCCACCCCAGCACCAGACTGAGCCCCAGAGGGAGCCATTACTGAATCAGACCATGGCAGCAGGACCAAGAAAATGATTCACCTCAGAGCATGGGAATTCTTTTCCCCATGATCTTTTAAAAGTTAAAAAAAGCAAACAAAACTCTTCTACCTTGAAGAACTCTTAAACACACACACACACACACACACACACACACACTCACACAGATGTGAGCCCTTTATGTACACCAGTTCATATGCCAGTGCCCACTCATGACAACCCATTATGATGCCCATTGTACAGATGAGCAAACTGAGGCCAGGGAGGTTACCAGACCGCTCTAAGTCATACCACTGGTGAGTATGGGACTGGGTTTTGAATCTAGGCAAGGAGGCTCCTAGATTCCTGCTCTTAAATACTAAGTATACTCCCTCTCAAACTATTTTCCTTGGTGGTGAAGGCAAGTTATGCCAAATGAAGATTTATAAAACCCTGAAAATAATTTAGAAATTTTAAATTAGCAATATCACCAACAAAGATTTGCTGCTATTAATGTTTTACTGTACCTCTTTCTAGATCTTTCTCTGTGCTTGTTTGGTACCATGTTGCCAGTGGCTGCTAAAAATTCCAAAGTATGGATTACTATAATTTACTTATTCCTGTCCTTTCTGTAGAATATCTTGCTTCCAACTGCCAATAACCATTTGATCAATTGCTCTGCTCTCACCATTCTTATACATGGAGTTCCTTCATATTCTGGACAAGGGTCACCAGACAATTTGCTGGCAATTCCACAAAGTCTTTTTTTGCTTTTTTTTGTTTTTGTTTTTGTTGGATTTTTTTCATTTTAGTAGAACGATTTCAAAACCTATGAGAGTGGCACTGTTTTCCCTGCCACATACACAGACAAGTTCTCAGATTTAAATATTGTCACTAGGAGTGAAAATGTCTCCTTGGTGTTTACCATCCAAGACCTCTATGCCACAGATATTCATGAAAAAGGACACCTGTAGCACCCACAGAGAAGCTACAGGTGATCATGAGATCCTCTTTAAAATGAAGAGTAACCTCATTTCTCCCTGCCAGGTGAAATGGCTCCAACAACAAGAAGTTAAACGCAGGGTGAAGAGGCAGGTGCGAGGGGACCCTCAGGCCCTCTATTTCAACGACCCCATTTGGTCCAACATGTGGTACATGGTGAGTAGGGTGTGGGCCTTGCTGCCCCCAGGGCATCGGCAGCGCTGTGTTCCCGAGATGGGTTCAGTTCCCCCAGCAAAGCTAAATTCTCACGACAACTCGAAACAGACACACTTCATATGGGTGAGAAACCCCTACTTTAATGCTGGGTAGCACAAACTTTCTCATGAAAATTTTTTAGAAATTATGTGAAAGTCTCCAGGGGGTGGTGGTGGAGCCCTTGAGCAGGGGAGTGATTTAAGGCAAACTCAGGACTAATAGTGAAATGAGAGCCCCCCCCCCCAAAAAAAAAAAAGGGAGATAATGCCCTAGGAAAATGGGCAGGTAAATTGCCGGGTGCAGAAAGCATGTGGAGCGCTTCCTGGAAATGCGTGGGAGAGTCTCTCTGCTAAGGCATGGAGAAATGTTTCCTCCCCTGCTGCATTTACACGGTATGGTATGTCTATCTCATGCCACAGTATGGGCGCAAGGAGTGCCCATGCTGGGGGGGTGCTTTGTGTCTTCTGTGCCCACAGCACTGTGGCGACAAGAACAGCCGCTGCCGGTCAGAAATGAACGTCCAGGCAGCGTGGAAGAAGGGCTACACGGGCAAAAACGTGGTGGTCACCATCCTTGATGATGGCATAGAGAGGAATCACCCCGACCTGGCCCCGAATTATGTAAGTCAAACCCAGAAACGTGCAAGGATATTCAACCATGCTAGTCATTAAATAAATCCAGATTTTAAAAACCATAAGGTGCCATTTCTCTCCCCTCACCCACTGGATTAAACAATATAGAGGGACACCTGGGTTAAATGTTGGACTCTTGATTTCAGCTCAGGTCATGATCTCACGGTCATGAGATTGAGCCCCGCATTGAGCTCTGTGCTGAGCATAGAGCCTGCTTAAGATTCTTGCTCTCCCTCTCCCTCTGCCCCTCCCTCATTCATGCTCTAAACAAACAAATAATACAGAAAACCATGTTGAGAAGGATTGACAAACCATACTTCCCTCTGCCTCCTGGAGCCCAGGATTTCACAGAACAATTTTTTTTAGATGTTTGAGGAGTCACATGTACTTCTGGGAATAGATCCTAAAGAATTCAGAAACACATGTGTGGATGATCATCATACTAACATGAGCAACAAGGAACAGGACGTGATTAAAGCCTGGGCTCTGGACCCAACTGCCTGAGTTCCTATTCTGGCTCTGCAGCTGATTAGCTCTGAGACCTTGGGCAGGTTGCTTCACTTCTCTGTGCCTCAGTGTCACCGTCTGTAAAATGGTATCTCATCAGGTTATCGTAAGGATTAAATGTCTTCATAAATGTCAAGAAGACAGCCTGGCGCATAGTGAGAATGAGAAATGCATTCAGTATCCTAAGGACCCTGAGTACCTAACAATGGTTAAGTCAACCATGTCGTATCTGTTTCATAGACCTCATGCAACCTTTTAAAATGACAGTTTTGAAATCAACAACTGAGGACTTTTATGATGTGTTTTAGAAGGAAGATATGAAATTATATGAATACTGTGATTATGGGTATATAAACAAAGACATACATATTAAAAGTATACGATGAAGGAAATTCTGATACATACCACAAAATGGATTAACCTTGAGGAATTCAGTGAAATAAGGGGCGCCTGGGTGGGTGGCTCCGTCAGTTAAGCATTTGACTCTTGATTTCAACTCAGGTCATGATCTCACGGTTCATGAGTTTCAGCCCCAAGTGGCCCTGAGGCGCAGAGCCTGCTTGGGATTCTCTCTCATGCTGTCTCTCTGCCCCTCCCCTGCTTGTTCTAAATAAATAAATACATACATACATACTTAAAAAAAATGAAAGAAGCCAGTCACACACACACACACACACACACACACACACACACACACACACAAGAACCCCAAATACTGTATGATTCTGCTCATCTGAGGCACCTAGAGAAGTCAAATTCATAGAGACAGAAAGTAGGGTGGGGGTTCCCAGGAGCTGGGGGAGGGGGAGGCTAGTGTCTGATGGGTGCAGGGTGTCAGTTTTGTAAGACGAAGATGTCCGGGGATGCGTGGTGGTGATGTTGAGTAACCATTGAAGTCTGATGCTATTGAACTTTATACTTTCAAATGGTTAGGGTGGTACATTTTGTTGTGTGCATTTTACCACAATAAGAATATATGTAAGATGATAATTATCATACGAGAGCACCAAGTTTGTGTTTTTCTCTAACTTTCTAATAGTTGCATAAAAACATTTAAAGCATGCTTTAATTTCCCTCAGTCATTAAGATTTCATCTCTTAGGATTCCTACGCCAGCTATGATGTCAACGGAAATGATTATGACCCATCCCCACGATATGATGCCAGCAATGAAAATAAGTATGTCACTTTGTCTCCTCTTTCCTTACTTGTCTGTCCCTCTCCCTGCAGAATCACTATTGAACTGGCCCCCAGTAGGGATTCCAGAAGGGTGATGGGGCAGCCTGGCCAGTGTCTGGGACTAACCCGGGAGCCAGAAGCCAGACCCACACAGCCCTTCAGGCCCAAGACACCTTCTGTGGACTTTGTGTCTTAGGGAAGAAGCAAGAAATGGATATTCAGCTAGAAATGGATGTTGGCCAACATTGTTCCTGTTTCCAGCCTTTTCGGAATATTGGAAAGGAATAGCCCTTGAATCTAGTGGTCTCCATGGCCAATTGTGTTAAGACAGCAGTTGGGCCTATTGGAACACAGAGGTCACATGCTGAGCTTTTTTTGTCGCCACTTGTGACCTTATGAGAGAGGTGGGGCATGCATGAGGGATGTTGGATAAATCTGGGTTCAAACCCCAGCTCTACCATTCCTGGCTGCGTGGCTCCTTCTCAGTCTCTTAGAGACTTTGCAGTGGAGACAGTGCTCCCTACCTCCCAGGGTTGTAGGCGGGGCGAGCAGACAGGCGAAGACCGCCTAAGCATATTGTGGGCGTGCAGCCTCCATGGTTTTTCTCATCACTTTGCAAATGAAGGCGGCAGGATCTGGGGAGCTAGGTGACTTGTGTGCTGTTAGTGGCAGTCCTGGGGGTAGCGTCCAGCTTCGCAAACCTGCTCCTGGGAGTTCACTTTGCTGCGTCCTGCTTGTCTTCTCTCTGCTAGCGTGCCCCATGCAAGCTCTTACCATCCCTCCAAAAATATTTAGAGGAAAAGAACAAAAGCCCTTTTCTTCCCTCCCTCCTCTAACATGATGCTTGCCGAGGTGCATTCTCCCTCCATATAGTGTTTTGCTTTTCTGTAGAGTCCCTGGTGAGGTTCAAATACTGGTGCCCTCTCTGTGCTGTGCAGGGAGGCTCGGCCAGGCTGATATGTGCAACACAACAGACACAGAGCTCCCCAGAGCCCGCCAAGGCCCCAGCCCTGAGGGCTGCTTTCCTGCCTCACGTCCCAAGGTGCCCCTTCCTGCTCAGCAGCGAGCACGCCTGGGGCGCAGGGTGCCTCATTTCCTCACCACACATCCAGGGGGCAGGGAGGAATGATCCAGATGCGATGCAGTGACCCATGAAGGATAGGATTGAATCTGGGCGAGACATGGAGCTCCGTGACACTGTGAACAGCCCTGGCCGTGGGGCCGCACGAGGTCCGCAGAAGGACAAATGACCCCCCCCACCAGAGGGTAGCACGCAGACCCAGGACTCTTTTAAAAGACGGTTTTAAATTTGAATCAATGATTCTAATCCCCTGTGGACTCTCCTCAAAGATGTGCTGTTTAAACTCGCCCGTATTTTGGCCTCTGCTAGAGGAATTGTCTGGATGCAGCACGTTGGAAAATGGAGTCATTACCGAGGAAAGCAATTTGTTTTTTCTGGTAATTTCTTCATAGTCCCTCCGCTACTGTTGAGTGTCCAATTTCGAGCACTCTTCCTCAGCTCCGGCTTAAATGGCCATGGAGGTGAAGGGGGGGCTCTCTGGAGGTGAGCATGGGGGTGGCAGGTACACAGGGAACACATTTGTTCTTTCTTCCGTCCCGTCAGCCGGGCAGATGTTTACACCACACCTGCAGTGTGCCAAAAGCGGTGTGTTGTCAGTCGTGTGAATGCATAGCTCGGGGTGGGGGAGCCCGGGGACCCTGGGTGCTGGGAGCAGGAGCCCCTCACTTCGGCCTGGGGGTTATGGGGAAGAGCCACCCCTGAGCAGGTGCTCGCAGTTTGCAGGGTGGCGGGAAGGTCCTGTGTGCCTGCCTGTCCGTGCCAGTGTGGCGGGGACAGGACCACCCAGGTCTATGCAAACCCTGGCCTCGTGCCCCCTCCCAGAGGAGCCAGCCATGGGGGGCAGAGTAAGTGGTGGCGAGGAGAGAAGGAGGCAGGACATGGGCTTTCGTGTCCCATCTGGACTTAGGGATAACTGACTGTCCTTGTAGGAGACCCGAGCCTTGCACCGAACCCGCTACAAATCGGGGGGCTGAGGCCTGACTCTGTTTTCTGCTCTGCTTCAGACACGGCACCCGGTGCGCAGGAGAGGTCGCTGCTTCAGCCAACAACTCGTACTGCATCGTGGGCATAGCATACAATGCGAAAATAGGAGGTAAGGTCCGGGAGCACACAGCCTGGGAGCTTCAGGGCCCGCTGCAGGGGCGCTGGGGGTCCCTCTCTGCAGGGCTCAGCAGCTGTGCCTCTGGCCTTGGCCTGGCCACAGCCTGAAGCCTCGTGCCCGTGTGCCGCGGCCAGGCAGCCAGCACTCAGTGCCCAGGACCTGGAGGCAGAGGCATCGCTCACTGTTTTGGCTGAAAAGCCATCAGAAAGGCACCCTCTCTCTTTTCCGATCCTGCTAGTCTGACTCACCATGGTCAACCAGACCACGTTGGTTCCCTGCTGCTCACAGCCCTATGGCGGCTCCCTGTGACCTGGGACCAAGGCCTTTCATTGCCCCAACTCCTGTTCGAGCCTGGTGGCCCACTTCTCCTGCCCCTGCCCCTCAGCATTAGCCAAAGGACATTTGTCATAGTGTCCCCCAGTCACACGTGCTCTTCCCAATTTACGCCTGGACTTGGAACATTCTTTCCATCACCCCAAAGAACTCTCCCCGCCTCTCCCTTTGGCTCAGTCCACTCATGACTTATGGGCAGCCCATGGCAACTCTGCTTCATGAAGTGTCCCCTGAATGTAGCTGTCCTGCCATCTTGTTCACTACAGGCAATGGGGGTCAGTTCTTCCAGGTCCCTGTAAGGAGCAATGTCAAACAGTTACGACATGGTTGACTTAACCGTTGTGAGGTACTCAGGATCCTTAGAATACTGAATGCATTCCTCATACTCACTATGTGCCCAGCTCTCTTCTGGACAGTTATGAAAACCCCAGGTGTTTCTGCTTCCACTTTTGGGCTTCCCCATTTGTGAGTGAAGCCACCCTTGCTAGGAGAAGGCTTGAGAACAGTCTGCCTTCCCCACCTGAGCCTGGCAGTTTGACAATTCAGACTGGCAGTCAGCAAGTACTCCAAGGTAATGAAATGACTGGGAACTGAGCAGGTACATGCCACGAGCATGAATGGTCCCTGACCATCCAGATGGTTTGGGGGCACCGCTGTCCTCACATGGGACTCTCAGTTTGGAGGTGCTCATGCTCGTTCAACGGCATGCGAGGATGCTGCCTTCCCTGCTGCTTTGCCTTTGCTCAGATGACTTTGCCTTTTGCCTTTGACCCCCTCAGGTCTACTATGAGCCACATAGGTGGAGAGGTTGGGCCACGGGTTCTCTGGATCACCCAGTCCTTAGGGGACTTCTTGAATTTTGAAAAGAGAGTCCTCGGCTTTTACTTAACTACTATGCCCTGCCTGCCCTTTCCCTTGGAAATCTTTGAAGTGGCTCGGATTTATCATTTTATGATAGCATTAACCACCAAGGGTATGTCCGGCAGACCAAATCTGGACACTCTGTCACCTGGACGCTCCTTTGTGGACAGATGTTGAGATGTTTTAAGTTCTCCCTGGAGGTTCTAATGCATGAATACTCCTAAGAAGTCTCTCCATGAACTGTAGGACCAGGCTGACCCTGGAACCAGTCCCACTCCTACCACCCACTAGCTGTGTGTCCTTGGACCTCTCTGAGCCTCGGTTCCTTCACTTGTGGGGGAAGAATGGCAGAGTCAGCTGGCCTGCTGGGTCTGTTACAAGGATGAAGTGAGATGCCATGCATGAAAACATTGGCTCAGGGCTAAGTCTGCAGGGAGCCTCTAAACAATTCCATTCCTCCTTCTGGAACTCAGAGGCAGAAAAAAAGTGATTTGCGTTGTTGTGAGTGAGAGATGAACCCCACCTTTGGGGTTGTCTGGGCCCTGCTCCCCCAAAGACTCTGGACTGGTACCACTGACATTCTCTGGGAGCTATTAGAAGTACAGAATCCTAACCCCCATCCCAGACCTACTGAGTCAGGATCTACATTCTAATAAAATCCCTAGAGGGTGTGACAAAAATGACAGTTTGAGAAGTGCTGGTGTAGAGGGTTCTGGAGTCAGGCAGGTAGGTAACACCTATATTGTGGACTGCGATGAGCAGCCAGCAGAGTTAACGGAGATAAAGAACCTCCAGAGAAGTACACATGAATATGGTTTGTTCTTGCTCATAGAGATTTGCTCCATACTCATTACAAAATTGTATACCCAAGTTGCCCAAATTCTGAAGAGATCACTTCTATGACCAGGGCTGGAGGACAGGAATATATTTTAATAATGCATTTAATATCTTTGAGCATGAACTGTACAATATGATACCGTGCTCGCCATTGAAGGGGAGAATAAGGATAAGACCGACACAACCCGGGATCCCCAGGAGCTCCACGGGTCTTTGGGATGAACAGCATGAACACAAAAGACAGTATGGGACCAAGTACTGAAATGACAGAGGCAGACGGGGTCCCAAGCGTGGCAGGGCAAGCACCTAGTGAGGGAAGAATCACAAGGACACAGCACAAGCTCAACACGGTAGAATTCAACTGGGAATGGAGGAAGTGCAGATGACAAAATAGGATCTGCAGCATGGAGCGTGCCACAGAGGGTTAGGGGCCATGGGGTGGGGCTGGCCATGGAGCGGCAAGCTGGCATTGACCCGGGGAACTTGTGGCACCTATGTCCCGAAAGATGCTTGTACACAGGCAGCCACCCCTTCTTCCTCCAAGCCCACCCCTGGACAGGGCAACCTTCAGGCACCCCTAACAGACTCCCTCTCTGAGTCTGCATACCACAGAATTTCTGTGAGATGCCCATGGAACTGACCATGAGCTTGGCCCTTTAACTTTTTGTTGTTGTTGTTAGCTGTTGCTCGAGAAATTAAAGTGTATATCCTAACTTATTCCAATCTACCTGGAATTACTAGTATACTACTTCATGTATCATGTATGAGCCTAAAACAGATTATTTGAATTCACACTCACTCTCATCCTTTGTGCTGTTGTTTTTATATTTTACTTCATGTGTTATAAACCCATATGCATTGTTATTCCTGCTTTAAACAGTTGACTTGGAAAATATTAATGGCAAGGAATACATTTACCTACATATTTACCATTCCCAGTGCTCATCCTTACTTTCTAGCTTTGGATTTCTATCTGCTTTCAATTTTTCTTTAGCCTGAGAATTTCTTTTCATGTTTTTTGAGGTGCAGGTGTACTGGTAACAATTTACTCTGCATTTATCTGAAAATGTCTTTATTTTGTTCTCATTTTTTAAAGTTTATTTATTTTGAGAAAGAGAGAGAGAGAGAGAGCACACGCAGGCAAACAGGGGAAGGGCAGAGAGAGAGGGAGAGAGAGAATCCCAAGCAGGCTCCGTGCTGTTACACAGAGCCTGACTCAAGGCTTGATCTCACAAACTGTGAGGTAATGACCTGAGCCGAAATCAGAATTGGACACTTACCCAACTGAGCCACCCAGGCACCCCCTATTTCATTCTCACCTTTAATTTATTTTTTAATGTTTATTTTTGAAAGAGAGAGAGAGAGACAGAGCACAAGTGGGGGACAGGGGAGCAGGCAGAGAGAGAGGGAGACACAGAATCCAAAGCCAGCTCTGTCAGCACAGAGCCTGACATGGGGCTCAAACCCGTGAACCATGAGATCATGACCAGAGCCAAAGTCAGATGCATAACCAACTGAGCCACCCAAGCACGCTTCATTCTCATTTTTGAAAGAAATTTTTCTGCACATAGAATTCTAATGTGACAGGTTTTTCTTTCAACACTTTAAAAATGTTCTTGCATTGTCTTCTGGCATCCATTGTTTCTGATGATGAGTCCGTTATAATCCCTGTTGTTGTTCCCCCTTTACATAATGTGATTTCTTTTTTTTTTTCTTTCTATCTGTGCTTTGCCTGTGACTACAATGCCCTTCGGTATAATTTTCTTCATGTTTATCTAGCTTGGGGTTTGCTTTGCTTCCTAGTGGCTTGTTCTTATTTTTTGGTCTAAATCAAACGTGGAAAAATTTCTGCCATTGTTTAATTTTTTTTCAACCCTATTTTCTCTCTCCTCTCTTTGGGCACGGATTATAGTTGTTAGATTGCTTGATATACCTTACAGGTAATTGAGGCTGTGTTCATTTTTTTAAGTCCTTTTTTTCTCTGTGTGTTGCAAATTATATGATTTCTATTGCACTATCTTCAGGTCCATTAATACTATCTTTTGTTGTGTCTAGTCTGTTGTTAAATCCATCCAGTGATTTTTTTTTTTTAACTTTCAGATCTTGTGCCTTCCTTTTGTCAAAGTCCATTTGACATCTTTTTACTGTTTCCAAATCTTTCCTGAGATTCTTCTTCACTTCACCCATTATTTCTATCTTTTGTTTTAGATTCTTTAACATATTTAAAAGAGTTACTTTAAAGACTTGTTCTACTAATTCCAATATCTGGGTTATTTGTGGTTATTTCTAATGGTTGAGTTAGGAATAGGGTCATATGCTCCTGTTTCTTTGCTCGTGGCTGGTAAATTTTTACTGCATGCTAGCCATTGTTGTGCTACATTGTAGAGACTACATTCTATGATCTTTGAATGCTGTAGAGTTTTGTTCTAGCAGTCAGCTCAACTTGAACTTGTGATGGTTTGATTATTAATTTTTTTATGGTTGATCTCTTTCTGATTTTCTCTTAGCCTTAGGGAAAATTCTTTATCCCAACCACATGGTCTTTACTCTTAGATTGTGGCCCTTTGGGCATTTCAGTTGAAAGACTGAAATGTTTACCAAAACCTCTTACTTGGTGAGACTCAAACACCAAATTGACTCCCCTGTAATGGGCAGCAGCTGAAGTATCTGCTCAGCTCATTCAGCTTCCAGCTGTTCTTTTCCTCTTGAACTTCTTAGAGTCTTTCCCAAACATGTTTAGCTCAGGGGACAGCTAAGTGTTTGAGAGGAGTTTATATGTCCTCTTCTGTAGCTCTCATCTTTCTGAGATTTATCTCAATTTCCAGCTGCTCTAGCAGTCCCAAACTCTATCCCATACTCCCCAGGAGAGCTAGATTGCACTTTCCTGCTTGAGTTCTAGCCTCTCCATATGAAGAGAATTGGGGACTTCCCCCAGAAGAAAAGTTACATAAACTTGCATCATACCTAATATGGTTCCTGTCTTTCAAGAACTGAATCCCGTGCCTGCCTCTGTCTTCTTCTGGTTGCTTTCCAATGACCTTAAGACGTTGCATTTCTATTTAATAACTATTGTGTTGAGAATTTATAATTATTCTTTTTAGAGGAGTTAGCGTGATAGAATCTACTCTGCAGTTATTAGAACTAAAACTTGTGATTTATATTTCTTTACCAAATAGATGATGTATTAGGTATCTATTGCTGCTTGACAGTTACTACAAAATGTAGCTGTTTGAACAACAAACATTTGTTATCTCTGCCCCTCCCCTGCTCATGCTCACTCTCTCTCTCAAAATAAATAAATGAATAGACTTAAAAAACACTCATATATACAGATAGATGGATGGATGGATAGTAGATGGATGGCTATTATTTCATTGACATTTGATCATTCTCTACTTGTTTTTAGTAAAATATGTACAGCTTAAAATAAATATAGCTTAATCTTACACAAACATAACACAACAATTAAATCAAACTGAATAATTGCTGGACTCCAGATTTAATTTTATGTTTACATTTTATTTGTTTAATGTTTAATTTTATGCTTAATTTGATTGATGTAGATGTAACAGAAGAAAAAGAAACTTAACTTGAAATGAAGACATTGCTGAACTTCACATAAACATTTCATTGTAATGAAATATTTTCCAAATAGCCCTTTTCAGTTAGTAAAAACAAAACAAAACCCAAGATTGTGAAAATCTTTAAGAAGCCAAAGTTACTTTTCTAATGCCTAATTTGACATTATGTGAATTTAATAGAAAAAAACAAACTTAACTTGAAATGAAGGAATTGCTGGACTTTACATACATATTTCATTATGATGAAATATTTTCTCAAATAATCCTCTAAGTTTTTTTTTTTTAAAGAAAACCAAGATTATGAAAATCTTTTAAGAGTCTAGGGTTCCTTTTTTTTTAATTACCTGTTTCCCATATTAGATAATTAGTACTTCAGTTTCTTCTCACATTCTCACCCTCATACCTTGATTCAGATTTTTGTCATTGTCCTTACATTGTCAGGGTTTGATTGTAATCATCTGTCACTGTGATTCTCCCACTTGTTCAGTCTTGCCACCATCATTTTCAGCATGGCATCTCCATTCCCGAATTATTTTTTTAAGTTTATTTATTTATTTTGAGAGAGAGAGAGCACACCAATGCATGAAACAGGGGAGAGGCAGAGAGAGAGGGAGAGAGAGAATCCCAATTAGGCTCTGTTTTGTCAGCCCGATGCAGGGCTTGGTCCCCCAAACCCTGAGATCATGATCTGGGCCAAAATCAAGAGTCAGACGCTTAACCAACTGAGCCACCCAGGCGCCCCTCCATTCCTGAATTATTTCTTTTGATTCATCTCTTAGTTGACTGGATTTCATCACTGTTTTTCAGGAAAGGCTAACAGGTGCTGTCTCTCCCTAGTTCTTTCATCTTTGAGAATGCCCAAAAGTTGCCTTTACACTTGAATTATATCTGTGTTATCTATTATATCCTTATAGAACTTAGCAAACATCCCCCTGTTTGTCCGCTAGATTCAGTGTTGTTTGGACAAGTTTGAGGTCAGCCTGATTTTTCCCCTGGTAGGTGATTTGACTTTTTGGCTTGTGTAAAATTCTTCCTTTAAACATGAAGTCTAGTAGTTTTGCTGGACCACCTATGGATGAGGATTATTCTATAGCAGCTGTTCTTGGGAATCAATATTATTGAAAAGATCTGGGTATTTTTTTTTATTTCAGGCAAATTTTCTTCTGTTATGGTTTTGAATATTTTGGGCTCTATATATGCAGTTCTACTCTTCATGCATACCATTTATACATATGTTGGATTTCTATTTCTTGGCTTCTATATTTCTTTCTGATCATATTTAACTTTTTGTTTCCTTTCCATTTTATTTATTTATTTATTGTTAATTATTTTTAATGTTTTATTTATTTTTGAGCGAGAGAGGGAGGGAGGGAGATACAGATTCTGAAGCAGGCTCCAGGCTCTGAGCTGTCAGCACAGAGCCCAATGTGGGACTCAAACTCGTGAAGCACGAGATCATAACCTGAGCTGAAGTTGGATGCTTAACTGACTGAGACACATAGACATCCCTATTTATTTATTTTTAATTTTTATTTTTTCAGTTTTTCTCAAGATTGTCCTCCAGTTCTTTGGGAATTTTGCCAAAGTCTTTTTGCCTAGAGAAAACTCCAATAAAGGCTTTCATTTCTTTTTCTTCTTTTTTTTTTTAAGTTTATGTATTTATTTGGAGACAGCAGGACAGAGGGAGAGAGAGAGGGAGAGAGAGAATCCCAAGAAGACTCCACACTATCAGGGCAGAACCCAATGTGGGGCTCAAACTCATGAACTGTGAGATCATGACCTGAGCCAAAGTTGGACCCTTAATCAACTGAGCCACCCAGGCACCCCAAGGCTTTCATTTCTAACATTGTTTAATATTTTCCTTCTATTTCTGTCCTAAGGATGAACACACTTTGGACCCCTTTCTTTTGTCTTGTCATGTCTTAATCAAATCCTTATATATCCTTGATTTCTTGCTTCAGAGAGAAATTACATTTTCCTTAAGTTATGGAGAAATGTTTGTTTATATATTTATCATTTTCTTGCACTTATGCCCCCTTTTTCCTTATTTCTTGCAGCATTGTTGCACAGATGTTATGCTGCTCACTTTCTGGTTATTAATAATGACTAGCTGGAGAGTAGGTGAAGGCTTTCTCTCTAGGTCAGTAAGATGCTAGAATATGGGGGGGTGAGGGGTGGGAGGAGCAGAGAAGAGAGCAAGGCTGCAGGTATCGAGAACTTGTGTTTGTGGACCCAGATCCTTCTCTTCTGCCAATCTAGTAGCTGAAGAGCTCTCCTCCCCTCACTAGTGAATTAGCATTAACTCACATTATGCTCACCACAGTGGGGATGGGGTAGAGTTGGCTGTCACTTAACTTTTTCTCCTCCAACAAACCATGTCACAAAAAAAATGCCTGTTCTTGGAAAGATGGTGTGTGTCTGTGTGGTTCCTGGTTAGACCTGACTGTTTCTAAAATAATAGACTTTTCATTTTTGCTGTGAAAGCAATGCAGTGTGACAAAGAAACATCCCCCCTCCACCAGCCACCCCCCCTCACCCTGCCCCCACCGCCACCCGTGTCCCAGCCACAAGGCCCTCAGGTGCATTACCTACTTTATGGAGAAATGATAAATCCTAGGGAATCACAGAGCCATGTGTCACCTTTATTGTTTTCAGAGAGGAAAGTGGGGGTACTCCAAATTTAATTGGAAGTCCCTTTCATTTCAGAGAAATTTTCACTTTTTTAAGTTTTAAGTTGTACATTGATGATTTGTGCCTTTTTTCTATATGTAATATTTCAATAAAAATCTGTTTAAAATTTTTTATGTTGTTAGATTAATCATTTTTGTGACTCTTGGGTTTGGGCTGTTGCTTAGAAAAGCCCAAGATAATAGATTGTCCTGTATTTCCTCTAAAACTTAGTTTTAGAAGAATAGTTCATCTTAAAACTTTTATGGTTTTGTCTTTTGCATTTAGCTTTTTAATTTATATGGAATTTATTTCTGTGCATGGTGTGAAGGAGAGATCTAACTTTATTTTTCTCCATAGTTAATATTTACTGATCTCCACATGCCACCTTGATCCTCCATTGTCTCATTAGTTTCATTAGCCTATTTGTTCTTAATCCCTAAACAATACCTCACTTTTAAGTATATTATAGTTTAAGAGGATTTTTTTTTTGATAACTTATAGGACAAATTTCTTCTTATGGTTCTTTTTCAAAAATTTCTTGGCTATTCTTGCACATTTTCTCTTTCAGATGAACTTGAGAATCTGCTTGTCAAGTTCCATAAAAAATCCTGTTGGGATTTTGATTGGGATTGCATGGAAATTATAGATTAATTGGGGGAGAATTGACATCTTTACAATATTGAGTCTTCCCACCCAGGAACATGGTATGTTTTTATTTATTCAGGTCTTCTTTGACATCATTTAAAAGTGTTATCGCTGTCTTCATATCAATCTGATGCATTTCTTGTTAGGTTTATATCCAGGTTGATTTTTTTAAATTATGTTTTCAATTGGTTATTATTGAAATGAGTATAGGAAAATGACTGATTTGTGTGTGTTGGGTATTTGTATCTGGCCGCCTTAATGAACTCTGTTGGTGCTATTATTTTTTGTTTTCTTGGCTTTTCCAGACAGATGGAAATACAAGTTCTCTATAAATGTAATAGTGGTTTTTATCTCTTTAATAACTCTCATTTCTTTTTCATGTCTTATTTCAATGTATAGGGACTCCTGATGAATATTAAATAGTGGTGGTTTATAGGTTTTGTTGTTTTGTTTCCTGCTTATACAGGAATGTTCCTAGTATTGTGCCATTTGTAGATGTCTTCTGTAGGTTTTCTGTAATTATTTTTTATTAAATTAAGGAAATTTTTATATTCCTAGATTTCTAAGAGGTTTGATCAGGAATGGATCTATTGACTTTTATCACATGCTTTTTAAAAAGCATCTACTGAGGTAATTATATTGCTTTTCAAGTTTACTATTTAATCTGTTTAATTTAGTAAATTATAGTAATAGATTTCCTAACAATGGAAATTTCATTCTTCCATTCCTAGAATAAGTTCTACCTGATTATGAGTATTGTTCTTTTAATACACTGCTTGCCATGTTCAATTGTTAATGTTTTATACCTGGTTTTTTAATCTTTCTTTGTAAGATAGATTGAACTACAGTTATTGTGTTTTGTGATGTCTGTCTCTAGTTTGGGTATCAGAATTATGCTGGTTTTATAGAATGAGTAAGGAAGTTTTCTATCTTTTACTGTGCTCTGAAACAGTTCATATACTGTGGACATTGCCTGCTTTCTTAAATGTTGCCAGGGCTGAAAAATCAGTCTGACCAGACAGGGTGACTCTTCAAAGGACTAAGTCTATTCAGGTTTTCTATTTCCCCCTGAGGAAATTTTGGTAGTTAAATTTTCCTACAAAATTATTCATTTCTCCAGATTTTCAAATTTATGACCTATAAATTTAATATTGTATTCTTATAATTTAAAAGACATATCCTCCACATTCATACTTGTAATTGTTCTTAATCTTATTTGTGGCATCTTTCCTTTTTTCCTTGATTAGACTAGATAAATTTGCTATTGTATGAAATAGATTTTTTCCCAAGAGCAAGATTTTGATCCTTATTATTATTATTATTTGAGTTTTTTGTTTTCTAACTATGAATTCTACTTTTCTTTTCTTATTAATAATTCCTTTGGCTTTTTAATTTTTATTATTGGTGTCTTTTACCAGCTCCATGAAAAGAATGCATAGTTCTTATTTTCAGGCTTTGATGTACTCTAATAAGTAAATAAGTGTTCTATATATTTTCTTCTCATTACCTATCTCTGGCTTTAATTTTACAGTGCTCTTATTGTTATTTGTTGCTGAATAATTTTTTTCAGCTTTGATTTTTCTTTTCAACTCAAGAGTTATTTATAAGGGATTTAAATTTTTTTCCAACTGGATAGATTTTTTTTTGGCACTCCTTTTGTTGCTAATTTTCATTGCAACATGCTATGCTAACTTCATTGCATTGAGATCAGAGACTGTGTTCTGTATAATTTCTGCCTTTTGGAATTTGTTGAGTGTTTCTTTGTGGTGTAATGCATGTTCAATTTTTGTAAATATCCCAGTGGGTTTTTGAAGAGTTTTTATTCTATGCTTATTGAGTACAAAAATCTATATAAACTAGATCAGAGGTTGCAACTGGGGGCCCACAGATTGCCTTGGCCTATATGTGTGTTTTGTGTGACCCACACAAATGTTTTTTTGTTTTTGTTTTAACGTAAACGAATATTTACAAATCAAGGGATTTTACATTAAAATACAGATTTGGAGTTTGTCTTGAAAAATCAGAAGCTCTGGCCATGCTGGACCTCATCACTTCATGGCAACAGTTAGCTGGAACAGTGGCTGTTCTTTCAAAGAGCTGTTCATGTATCTCCCTCACTGCTTAGCTTGATAGACCTGTCTACCTCAGCCATTTGTCCTGCCTTCCTGGTGCCTGTAGGAATCTCTGTCACCTGTGTGCCTGATCAAACTCATTCAAAGGTTTGGGAGTCTTGCACTCCATCTGGCTGGTCAGTTTCCGAGAAGGGATGTTTGTCTCCATGGTGACTGTGGATTTGTTGGTTTCTCTCAATCTTTGGTGTATAAATTTCATAGCTATGTTACAAGGCGCACAAATGTTATCATCTCTTGCTGGTGTGATGAATCTTTCTTTAATCACTGTAAAAATCCTCTCTGTTTCATTCTCTTTTTGCCTTTAATTGTTCTTTGGCTGGTAATAATACTGCCATACCTGCTAAGTTATTTTATGATCATTTTCCTCATATATTTTTCATTCTTTTATTTTTAACCTTAGTTCTGTAAACGGCATGTATCTGGCTTCATTTACATTTTTTTGTGTGTGTGCAATCTAAGAATTGCTTCAAAGAGAGAACTTGATATGTTCACACCTGTTCTGATTTCAGATGTATTTAGGTTTATATCTGTTACCATATTTTCCTTTCTCTTAATTAACTTACTTAGTTTCTTTATTTTTTCTGTTTTTTCTTTCTTTCTGTTTCGTTACTTCCCTGCCCTTTGCCAGATAGATAAAGTTTCTTTCTCTCTTCTTTGTTCCCTTTCATCCTGATGGCTTGAAATTTCTGTCTTTCTCATCACCTGAAGCACACGTACTTGAATTTATATTCTCCTACACTGTTTAGCATTAATCAGTACATATCCCCCTTCTCCTGAGCAAAACAAGAACCTTACCATAGTTCTCCTTCCTTCTGCCATCTTCTCTTCTCCTTCATCACCTCCCCAAATTGGGGACATCCAGGATTTTCACTCGTTATTGTTATTAACAGGTTTACATTATGCAACAACAGTTATGTCAGCTTAACCATAAAGGTGGACCAGCTTCTTTGGTCACCATTGTCTTGGGTGCTGGGAGAATCCCTAAACTCAGTCTTCCAGCTCTCTGATACCCTATCTATTCAGTTGGTAAATGTTGAAAATAGGTTCCCTTCTAGAACTTCTGGTTGATATTTTAAATTAAAGTTTTATTTGAAATAATGGTAGATTCACATACAATTGTAAGAAATAATACACAGAGATCCAACATATCCTTTACCCAGTTGTCCATAATGGCAATGTCTTGCAAAACAGCAGTACAATATTACAACCAGGATATTGACACAGATACAGTCAAGATACAGAATAGTTCCACCACCAAAAGGATCCTTCATGTTGTCCTTTTTATAGCCACACCTACTCATGCTGTAACCCCATTCCTTAATGCCTTCACAACCAATAATCAGTTTCCCATTTCTATAATTTTGTCATTTCAAGAATATTATATAAATGAAACTATATACTATGTAGCCTTTGGGATTGGTGTTTTCACCTTACTGTGATTCTTTAGAGATTCATCTAGGTTGCTGTGTTTATCAGTCGTTTGTTCCTTTTTGTTGAAAAGTAGTGTTCTGTGATATGGATGTACCACAGTCACCCATTGAAGGACATCTGGATTGTTCCTAGGTTTGGGTTATTAAAATAAAGCATCTAGAAATATTCTTGTATAGGTTATGTGAAATTAGTCTTCATTTCTTTGGGATAAATACCCAGGAGTGCAATTACTGGGTTGTATAAGTTACAGGTTTATTTTTTCAAGAAACTGGCAAATTATTTTCCAGAGAAGCTGTAGCATTTTACATTTCCACTAGCAATATATGAATGATACAGTTTCTTTGCATGCTTGCCAGTAATTGGTAACATCACTTTTTAATTATATCCCTTCTGATAAGTATGTAGTGATATTAATTTTCATTTCCCCAAGGCTAGTTATATTGGAAATCTTTTCATGTGTTTGTCATATATATATATATATATATATATATATATATATATATATATATATATATATTAGTGAAATGTCTCTTCATATCTTTTGTTCATTTTCTAATTGTAATGTTTGATTTTTTTAACTGTTTAGTGTTGATGGTTTTTTACACATCCTACCTACTAGTCCTTTGATGATTATGTTGTTTGTGAATATTTTCTCCCATTGTGTAGCTTGTGTCTTCATTCTCTTTAACAGGGTTTTTTGCAGAGTAAAAGCTTTAATTTTGATGAAATCCACTTAGCAATTTTTCCTTTTATAGATCGAGGTCTTTGATATCAAAGAACTCCTTGCCTTGTCTTAGATTCCAAAGATATTCTATGTTTTTTTTGATAAAAGTTTTATGGTTTTATGTTTTACATTTGAATTCCATCTTTGAAGATCCACTGTGAGTTGATTTTGTATAAGGTGTAAGACAGGTCATGCTTTCTTGTTTTGTTTGCCTATGGATGTCCAATTTTTCCAGCACCTTTTGTTGCAATGCCTGTCTTTTTTCCATTGAGTTACTTTTGCACTTTTGTCAAAATTCAGATGGGCATGTTTGTGTGTCTTTCTGGGTTCTATGTTCAGTCCATTGATCTATGTGTCTGTCCCTCTGCCAGTGCAGCACAGTCTTGATTACTGTGGCAATATATAAGTTTTGAAACACGGTAAACTGATTGCTCCCACTTTCTTTTTCAAATTATTTTAGTTGTTCTAGTTCTTTTGCCTTTCCATACAGGTTTTATCATTATCTTGTCAATATCTACAGAAAAATCTTGCTAGGCTTTTGGTAAGGATTGCGTTAAACCTATACATCAGTTGGGATAATTGACATCTTTACTAAGCTGAGTCTTTTAACTCATCCACTGTGTCTCTCCATTTGTTTAGGTCTTTAGTTTCTTTTATCAGTACTGTGTGGCTTTCAGTGTACAAGTCCTATACATTTTTTGTTTATATTTACACCTAAAAGTTGCATTTTATTTTTAGCAATGATAAAGAGCATTGCATTTTGAATTTTGATATCCATGTGTTCATTGTTAATGTATAAAAATGTAATTGTTTTTGGTATGTTGATCTTGTATCCTGCGATCTTTCTGAACTCACTAACTTGTTCTAAGAGTAGATTCCTTGAGGTGTTATGCTTGATAATGTCATCTGCAAATAGGGGTAATTTTATTTCTTCTTTCTGATCTACACGCCTTTTATCTTTTCTTGACTTATTGCCCTGCCTTGAACTTCCAACCTAGAGTAAACATCCTTACCTTGTTCCCGATTTTAGGAAGAAAGCATTAAGACTTTCACTGTTATGTATGATGTTACCTATAGGTTTTGTAGATGCCCTTTAGCAAGCTGACAATGTTTCCTTCCGTTTCTAGTTTTTGACAATTTTTTTAAAAATGAATGAGTGTTGAATTTTGTCACTGCTTTTTCTTTAGTGAGTGATATGATTATGTGATTTTTTTTCTTTAGCTTGTTAATATGGTAGGTTATATTGGTTCATTTTTGGATATTGATCTAGCATAGAATCTATGGAATAAATCCCATTTGGTAATGGTATTTTCTTTTCATATGTTATTGAAATCTGTTTACCATTATTTTATTAAGGATATTTGTGTATATATTCATGAGGAGTTTTGGTCACTTATTTTCTTTTTCCTCCTTCCTTTCTCTTTCTTTCTTTCTTTCTTTCTTTCTTTCTTTCTTTCACCACCTTTGTCTAGTCTTTTTGTTTTTGTTTTTTTTAATCAGGGTGATGCTAGCTTCAGTAAAAGAATTGGCAAGTGTTCCCTCATCTTTTATGTTCTGAGAGTGATTGTGTAGAATTGGTATTAATTCTTTAAACTTTTGGTAGAATCTTCCAGTGAAACCATATAGACCTAGAGATCTTTGGGGGAGATTTTTTTTTAATTACAAATTCAATTTCTTGAAAAGTTATAAGGCTATTCAAATTATCCATTTCATATTGAGTGAGTTGTACTAGTTTGTATTTTTTGAGGATGTGGTCCATTTGTCTAAGTTGTCGAATTTATGTGTGTAGAGTTGTTTGTAGTATTACCTTATATACACTTTTGGTGTTTGTAGAGTCTGTGGTGATATCCTCTTTCATTCCTGAAACTGTTAATTTGTGTCTTTTTTTTTTCTTTGTCATTCTCATTCTTGCTAGAAGTTTATCAATTTTGTAGATCTTTTCATAAAACCAGCTCTTTGTTATACTTATTCCAGTGTTTTTGTTTTCAATGTCATTGTCTTGTGCTCTTATCTACACTGTTTCCTTCCTTCATCTTACTTTGGGCTTGCTTAGTTAGCTTTTCTTTTTCTAGGATCTTAAAGTGAATGCTTAGGTTATTGATTTAAGACTTTTCCTCTTTTCTAACATAAACAATAATGCTATAAATTTCCCTCTCAGCAGTTTAGCTGTGTCTCCCATATTTTTTAACTTTTTTTTCTTAAGTTTATTCATTTATTTTGAGAGAGACAGAGACAGTGTGAGTGGGGGAGGGGCAGAGAAAGAAAGAAAGAGAGAACGAATCCCAAGCAGGCTCTGCACTGTCAGCTCAGAACCCGAGTGGGGCTCAAACTCGCAAAACCATGACATCATGACCTGAGCCAAAATCAAGAATCAGATGCTTAATGGAGGGAGCCACTCAGGTGCCCCTCCCATATGTTGATACATTGTATTTTCAATTTTGTTAAGTTCAGTGTTTTGTTTTGTTTTTTTCATTGAGACTTCTTGCACCCGTCAATTATTTAGAAGTATTTTGTTTCCAAGTGTTTGGAGATTTTTCTGTTATCTTTCTGTTACTGATTACTAGTTTGATTCCACTGTGGTAGGAGAACACATTCTGTGTTAGTTCCGTTCTTTTGAATTTCATGAGATTTGTTTTATGACACAGGATCTAATTGATTTTGGTATAAGTTTTGTTGGCACTTGTAAAGAATGTGTATTCTCCTGTTGTTGAGTGGAGTGTTTTAAAAACATTGATGAGAAACTTTTTGATGATGGTGTTGATGAATTCATCTATATCCTTACTGATTATATGTTTAGTTGTCCTCTTAATTGTTGTGAGAAGAGTGTTGAAGTCTTCAACTATAACTGGATTTGTATATTTCTCCTTTAGGTTCTATCAGTTTTTGTTCAAACATTTTGCAGCTTATTGTTTGGTGCTAATACATTTTGATTACTACATCTTTTGGTGAATTAGTCCTTTTATCATTATAAAATGTCTGTTTCTGTCTATAATAATTT
Organism: Panthera leo; assembly: GCF_018350215.1. NCBI lineage: Eukaryota > Metazoa > Chordata > Mammalia > Carnivora > Felidae > Panthera > Panthera leo. The sequence continues at coordinate 19,510,444 of NC_056684.1, read as the reverse complement.
CCTTTGCTCTATAGTCTGTCTCATATTAATATAGCTAGATTGGTTTTGATTTAAGTTTTGATATTAATGATCTATAATGACATTTTTTCTATCCTTTACTTTCATCCTACCAGTATTGCTATATTTGTTTTTGTTTTTTTTAACGTTTATTTATTTTTGAGAGAGAGAGAGATAGAGCATGAACGGGGTGGGTCAGAGAGAGAGGGAGGCACAGAATCTGAAACAGGCTCCAGGCTCTGAGCTGTCAGCACAGAGCCCAACACGGGCCTCGAACCCACAAACTGCGAGATCATGACCTGAGCTGAAGTCGGACACTTAGCTGACTGAGCCACCCAGGCGCCCCTGTATTGTTATATTTGAAGTGAGTTTCTTGTACACAGCATATATTTGAGCCATGTTTTTTAATCCATCCTGCCAATCTCTGTCTTCTAATTGCCATATTTAGACAATTTATACTTAATGTAATTACTAGTGTGTTAGGACTTAAGTCTGCTATTTTATCTTTTGTTTTCTGTTTGTTCTTTCTGTTTTTAGTTTCTTTTGTTTTCTTGCCTTCATATGGGTAACTTGAATGCTTTTTAGAATCCATTTTGTTTATCTCTAGCCTTTTAAAGTTTATCTTCTTGTATAGCTTTCTTAGTGATTGCTCGTGGTATTACATTATGTATACATATCACAGTCTTTGAGTGTTATCATTTTACCAGCTTGAGTGAGGTATGGAAACCTTACCTCTCTTACATCCTATTACCCTCTCCGCTTTGTAATTGTCTGAAATATTTCTCTATATACATCTAGAACCACATCAGACAGTATTATAATTTTCGTTTTATTCATCAAACATAATTTAGAAAACTCAAGAGAAGGAAAGCCTATTGTAGCTGAAGGTTTATGTGTCTTGCCAGACTTGGATAGAGTTTAGTCATTATATCTTCTAGTACTTCTTCAGCCCTTCCCTACTTCTCCTCTCCTTCTGGGACTCCAATGACATGAATATTAGATCTTTTGTTATAGTTCCAGAAGTCTCTCAGACTCTGTTTACTTTTATTGAGTTTGTTGTTGTTATTTTGTTTTATTTTTTAGTCTGTTTTCTCTTTGTTGTCAGACTGGACAATTTCTATTTTCTGTCTTCCAATTCACTCTGTCTTTCTTCTTTCTGTCCACTGCATTCTGTTGTCAAACTCATTCATTTCATTTTTTACTTTATTATATTTTCAATTCTAAAATTTCAACTTTCATATTATTTCATATTGCTGTCTTCTATTTCTTTGCCGAGACTTTCTATATCTTTATTGAGGTTTTATATATTTGTTCATTTGTTTCAAGCATATTTGTAATTGCTCATAGAAATGTTTTCATTATGGCTGCTTTAAAATCTTTATCATATTATTCTGACATTCCCTGTTACCTCAGTGTTGGCATTTATTAATTGTCTTTTATCATTCCGTCTGAGGCGTTGCTAGTTCTTGGTATGATGTATGATTTTCAGTTGAAACCTGTACATATTTGTATTATGTTATGAAGCTCTGGATCTTATTTATTTATTTGTTTGTTTGTTTGTTTGTTTAATGTTTATTATTTTGAGAGAGAGAGACAGAGTACAAGCAGGGGAGGAGCAGAGAGAGAGGGAAACACAGAATCCGAAGCAGGCTTCAGGCTCTGAGCTGTCAGCAGAGAGTGTGACGTGGGTCTCAAACTCACAGACTGCAAGATCATTACCTGAGCCGAAGTCAGACCCTTAACCAACTGAGCCATCCAGGCGACTCTCTGGATCTTATTTAAACCTTCTGTTTTAGATGGCTTTCTCTGACACTACAAGGTTGCTGAAGGGGGCCCCACTGCTTCATCATTGCCAGATGTAGGTAGACATCCAGGTCCACTCACTTACCCACTGTTGGCATCTGAGAATGGGAGAGCTTCTCCTCAGTGCTGAGCAGGGTGTGAGTTCCAGCTTACCATGTGGTCTCTATTGACACTGCAGGGGTTCACCTCGTTACTGTGGTTGATGATGAAAATTCTGACTCACCACCAGACCTCCTGATATGACTCCAGTGGGGAGGGAGAGACATCTTCTCACTGCCAGGTAGGGTGGAAGGCCAAGCTTCCCCACAAGATCTTTACTGACACTATGGGAATGAGCCCCTTTTTTGGTTGGCAAGGGAAAAGACCCGCTCCTTAATTGCCCTTTTCTGATATCAACTAGGAGGGATGTTGAGGTTCCTCATTACAGCCTTGCAGGGGTAAAGGTCTAGGCTCCCCACTTGGTCTTTGCTGCTGTGGGTAGAGGTAGTACCACAATGTCGTCTGTGGCGTTTGGCTAGAGTAGAGTGGTTCTTGTGTGAAAAGTTTCTCTCTTGCTGTGTTGCCCTTCCTTGGTGCTTTGGCTAGAGGGAATAGGCTTTGGGGGATTCTTTTTTGGTCTGTTCCCATTGACACTTCCAGGCTGCCAGCATCTCCATTTCCAAGTCCCCAGATATGTGAGACAAAAAGAATCCCAGGGAACTTATCACCATGTTGTTCCTTGGGTCCTGAGATCTCTGGATAGTCTGCTTTCTCTCTACCTTTCAGAGTCTTATGTCTCATTCTTACACAGTGTCCAGAGTTTTGGCTTTTCTTAGGAGGAAGAATGGGGAGAAGTGCTTCTACTCCATGTTCCTGGAAGCAGAAGTCTTCTAGTTGATTTTTTTCAAAGACGCACTACTTTATTGCATCATTTTAAAGATATTAACAATACTTACTTCGGGAATTTTTTCCCATTTGCTGCATTAACCATTATCTCCTTGGCTTCCTCTTATTGATGCCATTCTGTTTAGCTTTTTCATTTGGGGGTTCTCTTTTTTGAGGTTGGTTTTCCTCCTAATTGCTGATTATTGGTTGTGTGCACTTGTGTTTGTGCTCACAGATCCTTGTCTGCTTGTGGTGTTTGTCAGTCCTGATGGCAGCAGTCTGTCTATGACGTGAGCAGGGGTGGGACCTGCTGCTGGATCATATCACTTCTGGCAGGATGGTTGGTGGCCTCCCTGTCCCACCTTCTCTGGCCTCAGTGTTGGCATCTGAATAAAGCCTGCTGCTGCTCACTGCTCAGCCTGGAGGAGGTGGAGGCCAACCTGCTTCTTTAGCTCCCCACACTGATGCCTGCTCAGGGACCTCTCCTGTGTTTGCACACCAGGCCTCTGGGTCCCGGGATTTCAAACCCTTCTGAAACTTCCTGCTGGTTAATCCCATCTGCTTGCTGTCTTTCCACAGTTCCTTGAAAGGTCTCATCTTCTGATCTTGTTTTCCAAGGCTTTTACTGATTTTTTTTTTCCTTCTCTTTTTCATGTTATCTCTGAGGATTTGGGCCCCAAGGAGAGGTAGACTGATCACTGTTTTCCTGCATGGTCCAATCTCCTTAGTGTTTTTATTGTGATGATAGTAACAGCTCTCACCGCTTGCTGTTGACATCTCATCCTCAGACCGATCCTGAGTTGGAATTACTACAGCCATTTTCTACCAGGGGAAACCGATAATCAGAGAGGTTACCCACCATGCCCAGGCTCACACAACCACTAGGAGGCAGAGCCAAGATGTGAACTCAGACCCGTTGACTTGAAGCCTGGATTGTCCCTTTGCGGTGGTATCTCTTTAATGCTGGGACATAGCGGGGATGGGGTGAAGACAGCTGCCACCAAGCCCTGTGAGCAGGAACAGAAGCAAAAAAGAAGGTTCCGTGGTGTGCATATGTATTCTTGTCCTTGACTGAATTCATATTCCTTCCAAACATAATTTCGACCTTGTTTCCTTATTCTAGCCTAAAATAGAATAAGCTAGATTTTTCAACCTCCTCTCATGGTGGGAATAACATAGGAGGGTACAGATGGGTCATTCTTGGCCTCTCTTCTCACTTAACCTTTTGTTTTATGCCCATCTCAGCCTATTGATAGTAATGCTATCCTTTGCTATTGGCTAGAAATGCGGGGGGTGGGGGGGTGTCGCTCACCGGAGCCCCAGGTGAGCCTGATGCAGACATCTCCCCTTTCCAAACCAGTGTTACAACTGGATGGCCCCTTGTGGTTCTTATGATTGCAAAATACCCTTCAGCAAAACCATCAGGAAACAGAAAAATAGAAGTTTATTACCAATGACCTGGAATTGACACAGCACACCTGGGGGCCACATAGCAGGGTTGGAGATACAGAGAGTGAGAGAGAGAGAGAGAAAAAGAGTGCATGCACAGGTGGGATGTATTGGGGCATCTGCTGTCACTGGGGCTGAGGGTGGGAACCTAGGGCTTCATGGGCTCACTCTATTGGTCAATTTAAAATATGGGCAGGGCGCCTGGCTGGCTCAGTCAGTAGAGCATGCGACTCTTGATCTTGGGGTTGTGAGTTCGAGCCCCAAGGTGGCCTGCAGACATTACTTAAAAATAAAATGTTTAACAAAATAAATTAATAAAATGTGAGAGCGAGAATTCAAAGTGCTAGGAAAAGACAAGTGGCCCAAATGGTCAGTTATCAAAATCAATTGAGATCTCTGAAACAAAGGCACCTCAGTGGAGGAGGGAAGTGGCCTGGCCCTTTATCTAGGGTGGCTGGCAATGTTTACTCAGGAAAAATAGTCTTTGAAGACGAGGGCTCTTTGAAATGGATGCCTTAAGCAATTAAAGCTTAAGTCAAGCACTTGCATTGAAGGACAACAACAAAAACCTTCGAGGGCTTTAAAATACACCTTTCTTCACTCTCACTCAGTTAACCTTTAAAAAAAAAATTCAGCCCTATGGATAGTTTCCCTTCTTGTTGCTCTGCTCCCCATAATGCTCTGGCCCTTCTGCTTCAGGTTGGCATTGGTGGTGGGCAAACTCTCAGACTTGGCCGTGTCCACCAGTCATCAGCTCAGCAGCCACAGAGGCTCACCTACAAGGTGTGCTCCCTGGGACAGAGCCTTCCCTACCATCCTGGGAGGCATCTGAGCCTGGCCACTGCATTAGGGCTTCTTGGCTTCAGGGCCGCTCCCAGCATCCCATGGGGCAGGTGAGTGAAGCCCTCGCCCTTGAACTTTAGGAAGAGCCTAGCTTTTGGTAAGCTTCTCACCTGTCCTGATGCTTAATGCGATTCAGACATTTTCCTGAGGCAGGACAAGTGTTGCCTGGGACACAGCATTTTTTGACCCCAGCGCGCCCTGGTTCTGGATGTGAAGAAACATGACCAGCAGATCCCAAGGCTGCTGGGGTGCGGGCAGCAAGGGAGCAAGGGAGCTGGAGGCTGCCAGGACACCCCCTACCTCGGGGGACCTGGCAGACACTTAGAAACAGAAAATCTCCCCTGCTCAGGCCTCAAGAAGTCCGAGCATCTTTTTAGCCTGTGTTTACTCGGTTTCTGGGAAGGAAAAGTGACACAGCCAACAGCCAAATTTCCGTTGGTGTTTTTGTTCCATATTTTGCTCGGGACTGAATCATGTTTTTCCTTTCATACACATGAAAATGTTAAGTACATAACAGCTAAATTAATCCACACTCATAAATTAGTTAATTATGTTAATTCAGAGTCACAGAACTCTCAAGTCTCATTAGCGTTTCCATTAAACAGTTTAGGCTTGTGAGCATTTTAAGAGGACAGTTGAACCTACAGATTAATCTTCAAAGGCTCCAAGTATATTTTCAACGGCAGTAGGATTTAACGTGCTTTGGAAGTTATGGGGGGGATTTCATGAATGTGCGCAGCTCCTACTTCAGAGCTGAGCTCTCAAGGAGCTGGGGTTCCCCACCTCCCTAACCTTCACCCCACATTCTCATCAAAGGCCCCTGCCTGCTGGGTCTGAATATCCCTAAGTGAAGCAGGATCCCTGGGAAGGAGGAGATGGACAAGAACAGGCCATAGCTGCTTCACCCCTGTGTCTCCTGGGCGGCCGTGCCCTCTGCAAGCCACCTTGTTGCAGCCACCCCCAGAAGACAGATAAGACTGGCTCTTGAATGCCCTGGGGTGCACAATCCAGTTCCCAGCTTGCCCTCACAAACACTGGATGAGCTGCTTCTGGGTGTATGTGAGACAGATAGATAGACAGGGAGAGGGCACGTTCAAGTCTAAGTGACAAGCTGAGCCTAAGATGGCCTTTGTTCGAGGCCATGTGAGTGTCTTGTTGTTGCCATGTGCTGGTCTCCTTCAGGAGCCAGTTCAGGGCCTGTGCTCGCTGTCACAGGTGCACATCCTGTCAGGGTCCCTCACTGTCGCCACACGCACAGCGGATATGTGGGTGCCCCAGCTGGCTTGGAAGCATGCTGTTGTGCCCAGTGTCCCCAGCCGCCGACCCCCCTGACTCTCTGCGGGCCCCTGTGTGAGCCACTGTTGCTCTCTGGCCCCTGATCTCTGGTGGGGAGACCATGAGAGCCAGTCTAGATGTCAAATCTCAAGGTAGCGACTGAGGCTCTTCTGGTTTTTACCATTCTTTGAAAAATCAGCAGAACCTGATTATGAACAAGTGACCTGTTTTAAGCTCTAGTTGTTATTATTTAAGCACGGCGAGGCCAACAGATCCGGAGACAATGGCATCGAACAAAGTTTGTTACTCACAGTTCCCAAGATGAGAGTGCTCCACACAGTGGAGGCCAGGAGGGGAAGCCTCAGAAGCTGGTCTGGAGGCAGAGGGAGCCAGGGAAGTAATGGCTTATAGTGGTTTCTGCAGGAAGAAGTGGGCATGGCAGAGTCAACAGAGTGAGGATGGCTCATTTGAATCATTTCAGTGGGCTCTGGGGCTTAGGGGCTGTCCTTAGTGGTCTGGTACTTGGTCGTGCGGGGATTAGGGCAAATGGAGGGGGGCCCAGAGCACAAGAGGCTGTTGAAAGTGTGGGCTCTGGATTTGATTAGTTTGCACATGGAAGACATGCCTCCTGGAAGAGTTCTTTACTATTTTGAGGAATTGGCCAGCCCTGGGGTGTGGATCCCTTCAGGGTCCACAAGGCCCCAAGACGTCAAAGCATCAGAATAACAGAAAATAAAAGGCATGGTTAATGCAAGACCCTACCTAGCATGGGCCTCATCTCATTGACGCCGGGCTCCAGGGTAGGACATGCCCATGAGTTTCCTGGCACACCAGTGCCTACTGCTGCATTTCCACTCTGGAAAGAAATGGTGTGGCTCTATCAGGAGATCAAAAACGGAGTAGGAGACCAAGAGAAACTTGGCGTGAGCGTCAACCACTGGTCTGTAAGAATTTCCTGTGACAATGGTGAATGTAGATGTGTCCCGACAACTTAGCAGACCACAGCTCCCTGGTGTTTGTTGAACAAGGCTGTCATGTATGGCCATATTTAGAGATTTGAGAGCCCTGTTACTGTCTTAGGCAATAAGGAGAGTTGACAGAAACCTTTTCGGTTTGTAACAATTCCAAACAACTTTTGAAACCTCACTTGGCCCAGAATGTCTGCTCATAGAACAGAATGTACTGTGGGTTTATTGGGGGGGAGGACCCCAAAAACCAATTTTCTGTGGATTTACTAAAATAAACTCAGGATTAATGAACAAAATTTGTTGGGGAGACCTATTTGTCACACTTAGGAAGCTACAATCTAATTTTACTTGCTGCTGTTCATTGCTCTTGCATTGCCATTCACTTGCTGAAGGCAAAATATATTACTTCTCAATAAACAAAAGTGGGCCCAGCTCATCCTGCTCCCCTGCCTTCCTCTAGACATTAACAAGGTGGGATGATCACTGACTTCTTGCATTGGGGTGTGTGCATGTGTGTGTGTGTGTGTTCTTCTCCTTGCCCCCTTTTTTTGTTACCATCTTCTTGTCCCCTTCAGAAGCCAAAAGATTTAAAATCTAAATACATTTAGTTGGTGCCTCCTTGCTCACCAGCTGAAATTTATTTTCTGTCAATTATGGAGGCTTGAAGTCCAAGATCAAGCTTTTGGCAAGTTTGGTTTCTACTGAGGCCTCTCTCCTTGGCTTGCAGATGGCTGCTTCTCACTGTGTCCTCCTATGGTCACCACTTGGTCTGTGCGTTGCCCATATCTGGATTTCCTCTTCTTTTTTTTTTTTAAGTTTATTTTTTGAGAGAGAGAGACAGAGAGAGAGAGAGAGAGCATGCACATGGCAGAGAAGAGAGGGAGAGAGAGAATTCCAAGCAGGATCCACACAGTCAATGCAGAGCCTGATGCGGGGCTGGAACTCACAAACCGTGAGATCATGATGTGAGCCAAAATCAAGAGTTGGATGCTTAACCGACTGAGCCACCCAGGTGCCCCCTGAATTTCCTCTTCTTATAAGGGCACCAGGCATAGTGAATTAGGACCGGCCTCATTTTAGCTTACATACCTCTTTATACCCTGTCTCCAAATCTGGTCACACTGACCTTGCCATGCCTTTTAACATGGAGGTTCTTCAGAAAATTCGGGGGAACTGCTGTGTCTCATGCCACTTCACAGGGTCAACAGCACGTTGCTAGGCCGGTAATTTGGAAAGTCACACTATAAATTCGTAGCAGGGAGAGGGGAGGAAGGACAGGTCACTATGGAAAAAGTGCTGTTGGTTATTTACACTTGACCAAGAGACTTGTACAGTCCTTCATTTCAGCAGGTTCTCCGGGGCATGTAAAATATTATTGGGTCCAGGCAGTTTTATAGGAAAGCACATCTTGTTTAAAGTGAGGCCAGCCTGTGTGATTCGCTCCTGGACACAGCTTCTGTGCACACCAGAACGCATAAGCACCATCTTCCTTCTCTTCAGTGATCCTCCCACAGACCGGTCCTCGGGGTGGACCCGTCAGCACATTCGCCCTGTCACCGTGAGCTCTGAAGCCTGCAGCGCTGCCGCACCTGTGAGCACGCCCACCGCCTGGAGCTCACTGGCCTTCCACATGATTGGTCCAAATTTTGTTGTTGTTGTTCCGGACAATGTACAGTAAATGGATGGGTCTTTCATTTCCATTAGAGAAACAATTACTGTTTTTCTTCCTGTTGGCATTTCCAGAGAACCATTCACATTTAAAGCTAATATTGGAGCTCTGAAAATATTTACCTTTTCTTTGTTGGCAACTTGTCAGCGTGGGGGAAAATAGATGCTTCATTAAAATCTAAATACATTATGCTTCCTTCCTCACACATCTGTCAGTCTTCTTCTGAGATGAAAAGCATCGGGAGAGGTATTGAGAAATCATTCTGGTTGTCTGCTTTTACAGATCTGTGATGTCTTCTGGCATCTCGTTCTTCGTGTTCAAGAGGAGGCACCGAGCACTGAGTAATGCATAGAATTGTTGAATCACCATATTGTATACTGAAATTAATATAATGCTGTATGCTAATTATACTGAAATTTTTAAAAAGTAGGCATTCAGGGGACTCTGGGTGGCTCATTCGGTTAAGCATCCCAACTCTTGATTTCAGCTCAGGTCATGATCTCCTGGTTTGTGGGATTGAGCCCCACTTGGGATTCTCCCTCTGCCCCTCCCCGTGCTCTCTCTCTTTCTCTCTCTCTCTCTCAAAATAAATACATATTTGTTTAAAGGTAGGCATTCCAACACCTCTAACTTGCATGGAGAAGTCTAGAATAACAGGTTGCATTTCAGCACTAGAACATCAGAATTGATTTTGGCTGCCTGTGTGACTGGCAGGGCCTTCTGCTGCCCTGGAAAGCCTGTTGTGGAACATAAGGATATAAAGAAAAAGCTACCATTTCTCGAACAGCACCAGGCACTATGGCCTCAACACATATTTAACTCTCTCAGCTATTCCGCCAGGTAAATATTGTGGAAGACAAGGGCTCAGAGAGGTTGAGATCCTGGTCTGAGGTTAGACAGAGCTGGGATCCCACCCCAGGACTCTCTGACCCCTGTTCTCTTTCCCCCACTGTGAGCTGCTCTTTAATCTTGCCAGAGGCCACACCGTTGCCACAGCACACTGCCAACATCCTGTACTACTGGTTATGGCCCCTCTCTTTGGGCTGATGGCTAAGTAAGCACCTGGGCCGAGTGTCTCTGACAGAGGGAAGCCCTGAGCACAGAGACCAGTGACTGAAGAAAGATAACCTTTCAGATCACCCTGACTCATCGTGTCCACCCAGAAATCAGAAAGAACGAAAGTACACTGAGCTGATGTAAAAAGTGGATCTGCCCCACCCATAAAAGGGAGAAAGGAACCCCGCAATAGATCCCAATGAACTCACATAAATTTGGCTTCCGTTATAACTCCCTTGATCCTCAAAGGGAAGTCGTTCTTACTCCTTTGAAATTAAGTATCTCTGTCTAGCAAAAGATACCATAAATAAAGTGAGAAGACAAGGCTTCAACTGAAAGAAGATAGTGGTAATGTGTCTAACCAATGAAGGATTAATTCCCAGTACAAGCAAAAGGAAGCAATATGTTATTTAAGCATGCATACAATTGTGTTAAAACACTAGTTTTTAAAAGGCAATGAGGACGCCTAGGTGGCTCAGTCCGTTAAGCATCCGACTTCAGCTCAGGTCATGATCTGGCAGTTCATGAGTTCAAGCCCTGTATCAGGCTCTGTGCTGAGAGCTCAGAGCCTAGAGCCTACTTTGGATTCTCTTTCTCCCTCTCTCTCTGCCTCTCCCCTGCTCATGCTCTGTCTCTCTCTCTTTCCCAAAAATAAACATTAAAACCATATAATAAGCATCCCTTTATTTGGAAAAAAAAAAAAAAAGGTTATGAAAAGACAGTCCAAAATTCTGAGTAATTTCCTCTGTGAGGGGCAGGGCATAGGTAGAGACCCCAGTGGGTCATGTTTATATTTATATTGAATGGATGGAGGGCTTGTGAATGTCAGTTTCCTTAGGCTTTACCACTAACATGTATGTAACTTATGATCCTTCATACATTATCAAATAGCATATGTTTTTAAAACAAAGGTAAAAAACTGGGGCACCTGGGTGGCTCAGTCGGTTAAGCGTCTGACTTCATCTCAGGTCATGATCTCACAGTTGGTGAGCCCATGTCGGGCTCTGCGCTGACAGCTCAGCGCCTGGAGCCTGCTTCGGAATCTATGTCTCTTTGGATCTCTGCGTCTCTGTCCAGGCACCCCTCTTTTTTAGCTTTTATGGCACCTTTGTAGATATGATAACTTTCATCAATGCAATCTATAGGAAATGGAGGCTCAGTGACATGGGGTAATTCCCAGAGTCACTAGTTGGTGGTCACGGCAGGACTGTCACCCATGGCATGACCCACCTCCCTCCTGCCCGTCCCATGGCACACTGTCCGTAGAGAGCTCTGCTCCATGGGCCACTCCTCGGGAGCGGTGACAGGAGTCCACATCTACTGGCCATGTGGTGCCATCTTAGTGTGTGAACAGTGGTGGCTTCCTGGCCCATCCTAAGCCAGGCAGCTGAGGTCCTGTCTGCATCAGCTGGGGCCACCATAACAAAATTCCAGACTGGGAGCTTACAAAACAGACAATTACTTCTCACAGTTCTGGAGGCTGGAAGTCCAAGGTCATGGTGCTTGTTCATTCTGCTCCCCTGTGAGGGCCCACTTGGTGGTTCACAGATGGCTAACTTCTCTGTGTCCTCATGCGGTAGAGAGAGACAGAAGAAGCAAGCTGTCTGCTGACTCTTTTTATAAGGGCACTAAGCCCATCTTGGGGGCCCCACCCTCATGACCTCATCCAAAGCTAATTACCTCCTAAAACTCCTGTCTTTACCACACGGGGTGGGGTGGGGCTTCAGCGTGTGAATGTGGGGGAACACAAACATTCAGTCCATAACAGGTAGTAAAGAGAGGAAGGGAAATAGATAGCGAGCCAGAAGATAGAACAGACAGGGTTGAAGTTAGAATTTATTTCTGCTTCTCATTTTTAAGGTCTTTCCACCATAAAGACATGGTTCTTCTGATGACTCCAGCACCACCCTCTGTCACTGCCTGTGCCGTAACACTCTCAAATGGCTCTTGGCCCTGTCACTGAACTCCTGATGTCTCCCAGACCTCAGTCTCACTGTTGTTTTGCTATAAATTTCTCTGACATTGATTTTGAGTACGATTTCCAGGCTTCTGGAGTAAGCAGTTCCAGTTTGCTTTGTGTCCCACGTAAGCACAGGGCCAAGATAGTGTGCTATGGTGGCCCTCCCTCCTCCTATCAGCACAACTGTCCTACTCGGCTTCCCAGGGACCCTGCACGGTGCCTCTTACCTTTTCTCTCTCAACTCACAACCAGAATTGTTAGGACAGGCCTGAAAGAGAACACTTCAGGGCAACCTGAACCTTCAAAAACCAGGCAGGACAAGTTGATAGGGTGGAAGAATTTGCTGCATTTAAATCATCTTCACATTCTCTGTAGGTAGGAAGTTTCTCACCCTGACAAATCATAAAGTACTGTTAGTTGTTCGTCTACGATCCCTGTGTTACTGGGTGAGAGATTAGGTATCATTCGAAATTTATGTGTTAGGGATCTCTGCCTCTCAACTATCCATCAAAAGGGACAGCAAGGCATCTCCACAATTCCAGTTAAAATGGGTGGGACAGGAAGGTTTAATCCACATCCCACATCTGTCCCTGAGCCCCTGGGGAGGGTGTCCCCTCAAAGAGTCTCTTTCTTGTGGTTCTTCCTGCCTGAGCCCTGTACCATTTCTTTTCATCCTGGGGAAAAGTCACTGTTCTGTCTTTTAAAGTCATTTGTATTCCGCGTTTCTATTTTTGGCATATGTGCTCTCTTGTCGACGCAGATTCTGGGATATTGCATGAGTAGATCCAGCCCAGTCTGGGGGAGGTGGGGGCCTCTCTGCTCAGTGAGGCAAACCTCGGGGAAAGTGCCGCCTGGGCTGGGGTGCACGGGAGGGTAAGCTGCGGCCATTAACAATCGAGTCTTAGAAGAGTCTTTAATGGCGCAGGGAAATGTTCTGTATGAGGTTCTGTGGTAAAAAAAGAACTTGGAGAGAAAGTGCATGCTGTGGCCAAAGAAAAATACTGGAAGAAAATAACCAAAATATTATCACTAGTTATTTCTCTATTTTCCAAACTTTCTGCAAAGAGCATATGTGATGCTTATAATCAGAAAAAGTCCTCTTTCCTGTTATGTCTTAAATAGCTCAAGATTTAAAATTCGTTGGCATGGCCACCACACACATGGAGCTGGGCCTGGTGGAGGAGGGGTTTCTGGGGACCTCTGAGCGGAGTGGCTGTGGTCCCCAAGGAGTCACCTAAGAGCGCTGATCCGGGGTGAGAGGGCACAGGTTTTCTGAGCCTCAGAGAGGTCCCATTCTGCGTCCAGGCAGGACATGCTGGTGGCCATCATTACCCTTGCTTCCCAGTCACATCCCAGCATCGCTGAGACCCCCTGTCTGGGTGAGGCACGAGGGTACCACACTTGCTGGGTGCAGAGTGTAATCATTAACGGAGGCAAATGCTGGGCCCAGGGCGGGCAGGGGACCCCTGGCCGAGGAGGCAGTCTTCGGAAGAGGTTCCTGGCTCACCCCCTCTCCTTTTGAGGTGCTCTTGAGGAATCTGTACTCCCCAGCACCTAAAGAGCCCTCTGGGGAACCCAGAACCAGAATACACACTGAGATAAGATGCCCCCCACCCCCCGCCTTGATATGCTAGGGGGAGGCCTTCCGTCTTTCAGGTTAAAAACTCCTAATTACAAATCAGAGATGGAGTCATGTTTTTTAAAAAGGAGAAATAAACTGTTGACAGCAGGGAAAGTTGAAAATGGCCCCAGAGTTCTGTTCTAGAAATAATAATCATAATACGTCTAATATGTTCTGTTGTTAAATACCAGAATGATATCGTGCTACTGAGGAAATGGCTTAAATCCTATATTTTCCAAACACTTATGTTTCCTTTGCTGCTGTCCTGTGTCGGGGACGCCACAGCGTGGCCCCAGATGGTATTTGAAGTCCTTCACCTTGGCCAGCACAGGATGGGGGGAAAGCTTTCTAGAATGACACTGGAAGGCTCCAGAACTGTGTGGGGCTCCCTGGCCGTACCCCTGTGCCCTGGGGTCACGGTCTCTGCCGCCCTCCCAAGTACGGAGCAGGCGTGCATGGAGCCCCCTTGTGTGCTTGCAGGCATCCGCATGCTGGACGGCGACGTGACGGATGTGGTTGAGGCCAAGTCTCTGGGCATCAGACCCAACTACATCGACATTTACAGTGCAAGCTGGGGGCCGGACGACGACGGGAAGACCGTGGATGGGCCTGGCCGCCTGGCTAAACAAGCCTTCGAGTATGGCATTAAAAAGGTGTGAGTTGTTCAGGGCTTCGGTGCATCTCTCAGGGGCGGGGCGGGGGGGAAGAGTAAAACAAAGTTTTTAACGATTAAAAACAGAGTGACACAAGCCAGAGCCCCAAAAGAGGACCAGGATGGCCCTGCTGTGCCAGGACCAGTGTGAGGGAGAAGTCATTTAGGGGCTCAGGGAGGTGGCTCTCTACCATCCAGAGCAGAAGAATTTCACCTTGTCATAGAATGGCTATTTCAGCAGGTGCCAGCTGGTCACCCGCCAAGCCCAGGACTCTGTGCCTTGAAGCCTGACAGCCCCCAGCCAAGGTGGGCAGCCGGGCTCTTAGTCCAACTACCTGGCCTGTTAACCTGGAATGTGCAGGTGGAAGGGGTGTCCTGAGCCTGGGACCACCTGCCCATGGAAACACCCAGCTGTGGAGCTTCCTGCGTCCGTCACGAGCGTGTGCTAATCTAGGGCCTCCAAAGCAGGAAGGCCTGGCTTTTTGCCCTCAGTGCCAGCACACAGCCTAATGTGTTTAGGATTTCTTGGGTGGAGCCTCACCAGGGACTAAACAGAGCAAACATCCAAGCACTGGTTCTCCACTGACCAGCTGAGGGGAAGCAGAGGAAGCTGGCAGCCTTCTTCTCCTCCACCCACCAGGAGGCCCACCCACAGTCACTCTGTGATCATTAGTTCTGGGTCCTTGGGAGTCAAAAATGCAGGGAGAAGGGAAGGAGGGACTGGAGATGACCCAGTTCTTGTAAGCCAGGTGGTGCGGCAGATTTCTGGGTGAGGACAGCTTCTTGGAGCAGGCAGACAGAGTTGTGGTCAGTGTCCGGGTGGCTTTGGGTGGCCCAACAAGGCCCAGCCCAGAGTATAGGGTATGGCCTGGCAATGCTGACAGGGGTTTGGGCAGGAAGTCCAAGCATCCCTGGGTCAACATTCATACTTCTGACTTCTATTGGAGATGGGGGAGAAGGGCTGGGGAGGAGGGTGGTTCAAGTCCATTTTATTATTTGTGCTTTATAAATCTTTTTTTTTTTTGAAGTTTATTTATTTGTTTTGAGAGAGACAAAGAGAGTGCAAGTGGGTGAGGGACAGAGAAAGAGGGAGAATCCCAAGCAGGCTCCACACCATCAGCACAGAGCCCGATGCAGGGCTTGAACTCACGAAACTGCGAGATCATGACCTGAGCCTAAATCAAGAGTCAGAGGCTTAACCGACTGAGCCACCCAGCGCCCCTTATTGTTTATGCTTTAAAACATTTTTTTAAAGTCCTTACTTATTGTAACCTATGCACCATGATTAAAATGTGATTAATAAATAGTTAATGAATAAATCAAATATTATCAGAAGATTGTGTTAAAGGCAACCTTTCTTTGTCTACCCTCTGCCCAACCCCTGGCCCTGCCCCATAGAGGAGCCATCTTTTTTAAACCCTGTTCATTATTTCTTTCTTCTAAATAATATAACTTGATCGCTTTTCTGGATGTATTCAGTTTGGCCATTTTCTATTACTTTTTTGTGGAGTTTGAGCATTTATGTGTTAGAATGCTCCCAACCTGGCATTTGACCTTATGGTCATGCCTGCGACACCACACAGCTTCCTTTGCCTGCCCCCACCCCCCACCCCCGTAACTCCAAGAAAATGCAAAAGCTGCTTCTGTCAGGTTGCTGAGCACCTGAGCTGTGCCAGGTGCTGGAAGGTTCTGTGACCAAGTCAGCTGCTGCCTACAAGGGGCTGCCCGGTAAAAATATCTTATCTTCCCAGTACTCAGCTCCTACCACCCACTAGATCACATGGATCTCACTCTTGGTGACAAGTGGAACATCCTAAAAGTTAAGCTTAATTTAAGCTATAAACTAGTGATCACATTTTCTGTGTGGAAGACACTGCTTTGAATGGTGTTAATCCTAAACATGTGTTATTCTAGAAGATGATTTCTAAAGATCTGATGTCTTAGGACAGGGCCTCCCATTTCCTGGATAAATAAATGATTGTTTTCTTTCTTTTTTTTTTTAAGTTTTTTAAATTTATTTATTTTTGAAACAGTGTGTATGTGTGAGTGGGGGAGGAGCAGACAGAGAGAGAGAGAGAGAGAGAGAGAGAGAGAATCCCAAGCAGGTTCTATGGTGTCAGCACAGAGCCCGACATGGGGTTTAATCCCACAAACCATGAGGTTACGACCTGAGCCGAAATCAAGAGTCCAACGCTTAACTGACTGAGCCACCCAGGTGCCCCGAATTGTTTTCAAACAATTTTTTGGTATCTCAGTTTACTTGGGTTTGTGTAGACGAACCCATGGAGGACTTTGGAAAGCCTGGAGCTGCAGAGAGGGGCTCTTTGCATGCCGAATTCCGAGCAGCGTCAGCTTCATCAGGCTGTCAAGGGGGGGTGAGGAAGCTGCAGAAGGGACCATGTGGTTCCCTGTCATTCTTGTCACAGTTGCTTGAAATACTGAGGTCATTTCATTTTTTTTCAGTCATTCTGAAGTAAAATATATCATATAGGGAGCCTTAAATTGTAGCCGTCTAAAGTTGTCACTGAAAATCCTCCTAGAAATTTGGTGATCTCAAACCAGACCACATTCCCCCATCTGTTTTTCCTCCTCGGTGCCCCATTTGTCACCTACAGTCTTTTTCTGTCAAGTCTGACTTCATTTCTGGTGGACGATGTGGTTTGGAGACTTCAGAGACCATAATTTGGCATAGGGATGTGCCTAATGTCGGTCCTTAGGAAGCTTTACCCCTCACGTAGCTTGTCATCCCAAAGGGGAGATGCAACATGGCTGAGGCTGGAAAGGCTGGCCTTGCCCAGATGCCGGGCATTTGCTAGCCCTCAGGAACGGTGCTTCGGAGTTCACAGATGAACCCTTCACCTCCCAGGCAGGACGCTGAAATAGGTTTTGATCCAGTTGAGGTTGTGACTGTCCTGAACAGAAATGCAAGTTCATGGCTGGGGTTGAACTGTCATCTCCTATAACGTCTGCCCTGTAGCTTCCATGACCTGGGAAATGAACATGAAAGAGACAGCGAACACATCTCCCACACCTCAGATCTGGGTATTTTCTCCACCTCACTTTCACTTTCTTTTTAGGAGACTTTTCAGGAAGGAGAAAGGTTTTTGATGCCTCGACACCTGAGAGAATGGATTGTTCTAGGAGTAACTGTGTGGTGTTAGGTGGAATATATATGCCTTTGGCACTTTAGGCCCTTGTTACCCAAAGTGGAGTCCAGAAGCAACCACGCGGGCATCACCTGGGAGCTCATTAGAAATACAGAATCTTGGGGAGCCTGGGTGGCTCAGTCAGCTAAGCATCTGACTCATGATTTTGGCTCAGTCCTGATCTCGTGGTTTGTGAATTCAAGCCCCACATCGGGCTCTGTACTAACAGAGTGAAGCCTGCTTGGAATTTTCTGTCTCCCTCTCTCTCTGCCACTCCCCTGCTCACTGTCTGTCTCTCTCTTTCTCAAAATAAATAAGCATTTTTTTAAAAATAAAAAAAAAGTAGACTATTTTAAAGAAATACAGAATCTCGGGGCTCCCCCTAGACCTGCCAAGTCTGAGTCTGCCATGGAGCAAAGCCCCCAGTGACCTGTGTGCATGCTCCGGTACGAGGAATGCTGTGTGGAGGCATCGTCTGTGCTTCTGGAACAATAAGATTATAGGCCCCACTTAGCAAAATGACAGTGTTTCATAAATAAATAATCCGCATGGAATAAAGATCGGCTCTGATGGATTAAATACCTTTTTATTTGGATTTCCGTTTCTTTGAACTAGTTTCAAAGAGAATTACATACAGACACACCCATTTCTAAGGTACTTTGCGCCTTTCTTCCAGAAGGTTGACCTTTGGCTAAATGTGAGTAACCTTTCTGTGGAGCTCATGGCCATGTGGACAGGCCCCCCTGGGACACGTGGAAAGTGGAGTGAGTGAGGCAGCTTTGAGCAGCGGGATTGCGTAAGTGTGAGGGACCTTCTGTGGACTGTGTTGAGAGCCTCAGGTTGGAAACTGGAGGAAATGTCAGAGTCATGACAAATAGGCACAAAAGGGCAAAGAACTATAGTCCACTTGGTCTACAAAGTGGAACGTCATGGGGCTTTCAGAGTAGTTGGATCTACTCAGCCTGGGATGGACTTGAACTCAGAGTGAGCATAACACCCCCTGAGTCAGCAGCAAGGCTTCAGTTGGACTCTATGGGGATCACAGAATTCCGTTGCAAGTTTTCTTTGAATTGGCCAGTTGTTGGGCGTAAGTATCAATTTCCTCCCACTTATTTGGAAAGAAGGGTCCTCGGCAAGGACACCAAAGTTACCGGCCCTGTGGGTCCAGTTTCACCCACATGGGTGTTGGCACTGCTCTCTGGGGCTGGCTGTGCACCACCAATGGGTCCAGCCACTTGGGCAGAATGGTGAGCTCTGTCTTGGATTAATTCATCTTTAGCTGGTGTTTGTGACTTGGTTGGATCAGAAATCATTGCTTCTGTGGATGTGGGATGGAACAGAGCTGCAGGAAGCTACCCTGACCACCACTGCCTCTCAAACACTTGCTCTCGTGTATGCGTTCCTAAAAATAAAAACCTAGGTACAGGTGAAGTGCTGGCCTTGTCTGGCATTGACCATCTGACTGCTTTAATGTGGACCCATGGCGGGGACCCTGGGAAGCCCTCATAAGATGGCCATGAGCAGCCAGGGCATTCTGGACCATGACCCTTTTTACCTATTCAGTCCTCACCCAGAATTCACAGTCCCACCCCCTCTTTTCAAAAATTAGCTTGCTCTGGAGCACCATGAAGCATCTAACTTCAGCACAGGTCATGATCTCATGGTTCATGGGTTCGAGCCCCACATCAGGCTCTGTGCTGACAGCTCAGAGCCTGGAGCCTGCTTTGGATTCTGTGTCTCCTCCTTTCTCTGCCTCTCCCCTACTCATGCTCTGTCTCTCAAAAATAAATAAACATTAAACAATTTTTAAAAATTAGCTTGCTCTCCAAGACATGTGCCTTTTCCACTGGGTTTTTAAGAAAATTCGCCCTCTGCCTCATAGGACCAGCTCTTTCGGTCCAGAAAAATCAATGTTATAAATTCAGCCATCAATTTTTCATCTCAGTAATATTGCTCTTTGTGATGATCGGACATTACGATGGAAATTACAGGCATGGCTCTGGAATAGAACAGCTTGTTTGAAGGCCCTTGATTTTCCCATGAAGAACAGAGAAGTCTTTCTGGGCCATCTCCTCAGTGCAATCTGTGATTCTGCAGCATTAAGCCTGTCACCACAGGCAGAAGTGCTCTATTAAAATAAAACAGGAGGGATGCCTGGGTGGCTCAGTCAGTTTAGCATCCTATTTTGGCTCAGGTCATGATCTCAAGCTTTGTGGGTTCAAGCCCACTTCGGGCTCTGCGCTGAATGGCTCAGAGACCGGAGCCTGCTTCAGATTCTGTGTCTCCCTCTCTCTCTCTGCTCCTCCTCTACTCATGCTCTCTCTCTCTCAAAAATAAATAAACATTAAAAAAATAAAAGAATCCTTTAAAATAAAACAGGGGCCCACAGAACCATGTCCTTGGTAGCTTCATACAATCTGAATGCATCCTTTTTTTTTAATGTTTATTTACTGTTAAGAGAGAAAGAGAGAGACAGAGCACGAGTGGGGGAGGGGCAGAGACAGAAGAAGGAGACAGAGAATCTGAAGCAGGCTCCAGGTTCTGAGCTGTCAGCACAGAGCCCGACGTGGGGCTCAAACTCGTGAACCGTGAGATCATGACCTGAGCCGAAGTTGGATGCTCAACCAACTGAGCCACTCAGGCACCCCTGAATGCATCCTTCTTAGACCCTTGGAAGGGACATTCCAAGGGAAGGACTCCAGGCTGGTGTGAGACCCACTCTTCAAAGTTGTAGCTGCCGGGGCTGACTGACACCTTGTTATCCTTCCTGTCTAGGGTCGGCAGGGCCTGGGCTCCATTTTCGTCTGGGCATCTGGGAATGGCGGGAGAGAGGGGGACCACTGTTCCTGTGATGGCTACACCAACAGCATCTACACCATCTCCGTGAGCAGCACCACCGAGAACGGCTACAAGCCGTGGTACCTGGAAGAGTGTGCGTCCACCCTGGCCACCACCTACAGCAGCGGGGCGTTCTACGAGCGGAAAATTGTGAGTCCTCTTGGCCAGGTGGACAGCTTAGGATCTGCTCCTCCAGCCCTTTGGGGACAAGTTTCTTTTCCCCTGAGGCCAGTTTGTGCTGGCTCCCAGGGTACCAACCTCCCCCATCAGCGAACTGGTTGTACCTCGAGGGAAACCCCAGTCCCTTGGCAACCTTCCCCAGGCCCTGCCTTTCTAATTTTTGCACAAAATACCGATTAAAACCCTCTCTGGCTTCAGAGATCTAAAAATAGCATTTAAGAATGGGGTGCATTCTCAGCACTGTGCCTCCTTTTAGCTCTCTAAATTTCTGTGGTCACATCGCTTGGGATCCAGCTGACCGGTTCAGTTTCAACGTGCCAAAGAGAGGACGGGAAAGTCTTGGTTTTATACTGAAACATTTTAGAGATCTAAGTGTTCTTCCAGGCCATCCTCTCCCTAACAAAAGGACTTGCCCCAGACCCTTCAAATTGAGCACTGGTTTTTCTGTCTGTTACTTTCACTTCAATGGACATCAGTGTGATTTCTCTTTTAAAAAGTGTTTCCGTTTAGCATATGGGTGGAATCCGTGTTTCTTTTTTCCCTACAGGCTTTCCTGCTTTAAGAAAAGTAAAGAGGGGGAGGATTTTGAACTGAAATTAATGCAGAATTCAAATGCACAGTCATTAAGTTGCTTTTTAGACGTTTAAAAAATGAGACCGTGGAGCTGGCCAGACACGGTTTAATTTGAAAACAAGCTCACTAGCATCTTTTTTATTTCTCCTGCTGCTTCATCGCATCTCGAGAAATTATTTGCAAATTTATTTTTAGGTTTTTCTGCGGGAGCACACAGGCTCCCTGTTCCCCACTTTGCTCTGTACCAGTTGAAAGGTCAGCCACGGCTGTTCCGCCACCAGCCTGGCAGCAGCCCGGGCTAGTTAACGAAGGTATTAATTTATTTTCCTTTTCTACTGGAGCACGTGCCCCTGGGACAGGCGGCCGAGATTCTGCACGGTGTCCTGTTCGTTTAGGAATCCAGCTTCATTTGAACACGGACTTGCCGGGGTCTTGTTAAACAGGCCTGCTGGCTGGAGGCGTGTGGGGTGGAGACTGGGTCATTGAACGCTTTGTACCAGAGGCTTCCTGCCGGACGACCCTGTCTCTCAACCCTGGGAGCAGGGCTTGCAGCTTTATTTGCTTAATTAATCATACTGCGTGTGCACACACCTTAGCTACAAAAGCCTTGATTCTTTTTTCTTAAGTCCCTTCTCTGAGCCATAACATGGGTCAGAAGGGTGTAGTTAAGAGGATGGTAAAAGAGAGAGTGAGTCAGTTCTTGCTCTGGACTGGAATTCTTCTCTGAGAGTATGGACGGCATTTTTTGTTTGTTGTTATTATTGTTTTCAGCTCAACTAGAGCCAAGTGTTTGCTCTGAGTCCCCTTAGAGAACCTCCAAGCTCTGGACTTTTGGCAGCTTGCTGTCAGCTGGAAATCAAGGCTCTGTCCCATCCGTGCCCTGTAGTGAATGCCAGGCAGCATTTGCCTGGAGGGTGGGATTGCCTGGTGCTGACACGTGACTCTTTATACATGGAGTGACACATAACGTGAGCATCTCTTACTCAATTATTCCTTGGCTCTTTCATTCGCTGAACATGAGCAGAGTACCATGCACGACATTTGGTCTCAGGAAGGGGGACCTGCCTGACTTGGTTGAGCCATCTCCTCCCTGTACGGAGGACCCACTGCTCACTCCCCAGTAGCCCTTTCTCATGGGCCTCACCTGCTCTTGGGAGCTTGGCCTCCTGCCCAGATGCCCTCAGTTTCCCTCACGGGCCACCATTGTAAGTATGTTTCAGGTGCCAGCTGTGACTTTCACCAGAAACCTTATAAAGGATGTGGCATTGTGCCCATTTGCAGATGAAGATCCTGGGGTCAGGGAGGTTGCATCCTTGTCCCTACTTCCCTACCCTCAGCTGCCCTTCCTAACGTTAGGTTGCCTCAGTCCTGCTGAACAGGGAGGGAGGAGCAGGCTGGTCTCTGCCAGTGTTCCTGTCCAATCCTTCCTGTGTGTGAGAGAGAGACAGGCTAGATCCTGTCTGGGTGATTGCAGCCCAGCCGGAACGTGAAGAAGGAAGATACTCTGTTTGGGAGAGGATCTGGATTGTTAGCACTAGGGCAATTCATGCTTCAGGGCTATGCAGATCGGCTACTAGAGGCTTGCAGTTGGTGAGGCTATCAGTTTCCTATTGCTGTCGTAACCAACTATCCCAAACTTAGCTTAAACAGCACAGATTTATTATCTCATAGTTCGGGAGGTCAGAAGTGCAGCAGCCTCCACGGAGTCTCTGTTCTGAGTCCCCTGAGGCTGAAATCCACGTGCCTGCCGGGCTGTGTTCCCTTCCCGAGGCTCTAGTGGGGAGTCCATTCTGTGCTCGTTCAGGCTGTTGGCAGCATTTACTTTCTTGTGGTTATAGGACTGAGCTCCTGTTTCCTGGTGGGCTGTCTGCTAAGGGCTGTTCTCAGCATCTCCTGGCCGCCCACATTCCTTGGCTTATGTTTCTCCATCTCTGTGTTCAAAGCCAGCAATGATGGCTTGGGCCTCTCTTCTGCCTCATCTCTCTGACACATTTTTCTGCCTCCTTCCACTTCTGGGGGCCCTTGTGATTACACTGGGCCCACTGGCTAATCCAGGATATTCTCACTGATTTAAGGTCTGCTGATCAGCAACCTTAGTCCCATCTGCAGAGCCCATGGGGAGTAGCTTGAGGGCCAGAATCCCATCTAGCACAGCAGGTGTGGCACAGCCCAACCCAAATCCGGTGATTCCCTGGTGCTGCTTCCTCATTTCAGCTCAAAGGCAAGGGGCAAATCAGGCTGTGTGCTAGTGGGGCCCAGAATCAATCTCCCCACCCAGCTGGGAGTCAGTGCCTTAGAGGAAGGCATGCGGGGCCCCCGCAGTTTGCTGAGTCAGCTTTGCCTCCCCAAGGAGAAGGGCCAGCTTCGTGGTCCCGTACAGCAGGCGCTGTGAAGGTGGAGAACTCGCTGGGTTCGTCCGCTCCTACAGATAGAACTGGGTGCTTTGGGACACAGTCAATGATCTAAGGAGGATGTCTTGGTGGAGAGTGATCTGTGACCTTCTATGACTGACCTCTGATCTTCTGACTAAAGGCAGAGATGCTGTCTGGGCCACCTGGGCACCCCCCCCCCCCCGCATGTTTCCAGCTGCTCTGAGGTCAGGGGTGACTTGGGGGTCATTCCTGTGGGCTAGCGCAGGTGGTCTCACCATGGGGACTCTGCCATGGAAGGCCCTCTTTGTTTCATTTTGTCTTACCTTTGTGTCTCAGCACGCACACCTGCAACAAGGAGGTTATGCAGCTTCCAGCTGTTTGTCTTGCTTCCAGCTGTTTGTATTCCATCTCCCTTGTCTCCTGGTTCTCAGGCTGTGATTAGCTCATCCCTGCAGTGGGTCAGTGTTTTACATATGCGAGCAAAGCAGATTAGCAGGGAGTATCTGACACAAAGCTTGACTGCAGAGGGGCGCCTGGGTGTCTCAGTCAGTTAAGCATCTGACTCTTGGTTTCGGCTCAGGTCACCATCTCAGGGTTCCGGGTTTGAGCCCCATGTCGAGCTCTGTGCTCGTAGCACGGAGCCTGCTTGGGATTCTCTCTCTCCCTCTCTCTCTCTGCCCCTCCTGCCTCTCTCAAAATAAATAAACATTAAAAAAAAAAAAAAAAAGCTTGGCTGCAGAGATATGAATGCATAGTGCCTCTTGAGTAGCTTCCGACATCTGGGAGCTGACTTAGCCTCTTGTCACCCAGGTCACCACGGATCTGCGCCAGCGCTGTACCGACGGCCACACTGGGACCTCGGTTTCAGCCCCCATGGTGGCGGGCATCATCGCCTTGGCTTTAGAAGCAAAGTAAGTTCCCACTTGTCTTCTCCTCTTTTCCTTTGTTTTCTGTAAATTTTTAACACAGTAAAACACTCATAAAATTTACCATTTTAACCATTTTTTTAAGTTTATTTTGAGAGAGTCAGAAACGTTGCAAGTGGGGGAGGGGCAGAGAAAGTGGGAGACTCCGCCTTCTCCCCCGTGTCCTCAGGCGGTCTTCCCTCCATCTATGTGTGTATCTAGGTCCCAGTCGTACTGGATTAGGGACCCCAATCTTATAAGGACCCCAGTCGTATTGGATTAGGGCCCACCCTAATGATCCCGTTTTACCTTAATTAGCTCTTTAAAGACCCTGTGTCTCCAAATACAGTCACATTCTGAGTATTGGAGGGAGGGCTTCAATCTATGAGTTTGGGAGGACACGATTCAGCCCGTAGTACTGCCTATAACCCCTCCCCCAAGCTCTGGCAATGACATTCTACTTTTCCTCTCTATGAGTTTGACTGCTAAGCAGCTCACATAAGTGGAATCATACAGGATTTGACTTTTTGTGACTGGCACACATGGCACAATGTCCTCAGAGTGTATCCATGTTGTAGCATGGGTCAGGATTTCCTTCCATTTCAAGGCCATCCTTAAGGGACGTGAAGAGATCCCTTCCCTTCTTTCCTTTTTAAACATTTTTTAGTATATATTTTTAAGTTTTTTTATTTTTTTTTTTGAGGGGGGTACAGAGAGAGCAGGAGAGAGAGAATCCCAAGCAGGCTCCATGCTATCAGCACAGAGCCTGATGCAGAACTCGGTCTCATGAAACTTGAGATCATGACCTGAGCTGAAATCAAGAGTCGGATGCTTAATGGACTGAGCCACCCAGGTGCCCCTCCTTCATTTCCTTGTTAAAGCTCACCGCCTCCTGCCCTTTGTAGGGCCACAGAGAGCTGGGTGGGCCAGAACCCCAAGTCTACCTCCCATGCTGCGTCACATACCAGAATCCCCCTTCAGGCGGCCACAGGCTGATCTTTATAAACTTTAGTTGATAAATTGATAATGCAATGGTGACATTTCATCTGTCATAAGCCAAATAAAACTCTAGGTTGTTAGTGTCTGGATGGGTCAGAAAGAACATGCAATTATGGTGTCAAAAACAGATTCAGTTAAGGCATCAAAACTGGCTCGGAACATGCCAGCCATTTGAAATTGCCAGTTGTAGATGAGATTTTAAATTATTCAAAAAAATCACATTTGGGTTGCTTCAATCCTTACAATTGTGTATGTTTGCATGTTGATTCCTACGAGGCAAAATGGCATACAACTCAAATGCTACCAGTTTAACAGAGGAATAACTAAATATTTTCGATTTGCAGGCCAAAGCACTGGCTTCTATGTCCTGAGGCTCTTTAAAAAAAAAAAAAAAAAAAAAGCAAACAACTCTAAATAATTACTTACTTGTGTGGAAAGTGGCATTCACATACTTAGCAATTCATTGTTCTATATTTCCTTCCATTCTTTATTGGAAACATGCAAGGAATTTTGTTAGTCAAAACTAAATAGAAAGCAAGCTTCATTTCATGCCAGCTTGTCTCATTAAACTTGGCCTGTGGACACATGAAAACTCTCATCTTCCTCAGTATTTTAGATGCTCCTCAGAAGAGTACAGGTGGCGAGTCAAGCAAACTTGAAAACAGCATCAGCTTAAGGGTGCCTGGGTGGCTCAGTGAGTTAAGTGTCTGACTTCAGTTTGGGTCATGATCTCATTTTGTGAGTTCGAGCCCCACATCGGGCTCTGCTGACAGCTCAGAGCCTGGAGCCTGGTTCAGATTCTGTGTCTCCCTCTCTCTCTGTCCCTCCCCCGCTCACACTCCATCTCTCTCTCAAAAATAAATAAATATTTTTAAAAATTTTTAAGAAAGAATTTTATTGAACTGAAAAGAAAACAGTGTCAGCTTTGAGCATTTAAGCCTGCAGGACCGGTCAAGGCAGGGACGGGTTGTAACAAGGGACCCTGCAAGCCTGAGGTGAGGAGATTGGAGACGAGGCCAGCTCACGTGTCCAGGGAGCAGGCCTGCTGCTCACCTGCCTGGCATTGCCTTCAAACACTGTTCACTTGTAGGTAGAAGGCGTCAGGGCAAAGCCAGATCGTCCCAGGTGGAAAAGGCCTCAGGGGGTCAGGGAGGGCCTGTGGACAGCATGTAACAAAAATGAAGAAAGACCCGCACGTGTAAGAATTGTGCATAGGTCATCCTGGTTTGTGGCAGTCTTGGGACTTTCCATCAATCCCTTCTTTGTTGAAAAACATTTTCAATGCCATTTCTTAGTTGTATTTTTCAGATGACTATATTTGTGATTTTGGTACCAGAGTCCAAAATAAAATGGAAGTCCTTATAATGAGATGGTTTCCTTTTTTTTTTTTTTTTAAAGTTTATTTATTTATTTTGAGAGAGACAGCATGAGAGCAACAGAGGGGAAGAAAGAGAGAGAGAGAGAGAGAGAGAGAGAGAGAGAGAGAATCCCAACCAGACTCCACACAGGCAGTGCAGAGACTGATTTGGGGCTTGAACTCTCAAACCATGAGATCATGACCTGAGCCAAAATCAAGAGTCAGAAGCTTAACCGACTGAGCCACCAAGGCACCCCATGATCGTTTCCAATAATGTCCCTTTCTGCACCCATTCTGTGCTGCCCTGAACTCTGAAGTTCATGCTTCCTGGCTATGCTGAACTCCTGGGTGGACTGGCTTTAGCCATCCTTGATAGGATGCCGACATGAGTAGTAACATGTCAGGTCACACAGGTAACAAAGGCTGTGGCCCCACCCCTGGCTGAACTCTAAAGCCTGTGCCTGTATGAAGCCTTGGGCCACATGGAGCCTCAGAAACCCCCTTGAACTATGAGGTTGGCCACGGGGCCTCAGGAGGGGGAGTGGATATGGGGCAGAGAGCCGAGCAAAGACCTAGAAACTG
Organism: Panthera leo; assembly: GCF_018350215.1. Classification (NCBI taxonomy): domain Eukaryota; kingdom Metazoa; phylum Chordata; class Mammalia; order Carnivora; family Felidae; genus Panthera; species Panthera leo. Next base: position 19,483,335 of record NC_056684.1, on the reverse strand, counting down.
GACTAATGGACATGGCTGGGGGAACATGGCCAGGAGGCCAGTGAGGTCATTGGCACAGTGGCAAGAACATGCTGGAGAAATCCCAGAAGCCTGGGGCTAGTGCCTGGAGAGTGAGCCCCAAGGGAGGAATCTACTTGTGCCCCAAGACTCAAACCACAGTGAGGTCCCAGTGGACAACAGACAAAGAGGTGGAAAAATAGAATGGTTCAGCCACTGTAGAAACCAGTGTGGTGGTTCCTCAAAAACTTAAAGATTTACCATGTGATCCTATAATTCTGCGGGTGGGTATCTACCCAAAGAACTGAAAGCAGAGACTTGAAGAGCTCTTTGTACACCCATGTTCATAGCAGTGTGACTCACAATAGCCAAAAGGAGGAAGCAAGTCAAGTGCCTACTCAATAGATGTATGGATAAACAAAATGTGGTCTATGCAAACAATGGAGTATTATTCATCCTTAAGAAGGAAGGAAATTCTGACACCTGCCACAACATGGATGAGCCTGGAGGACATTATTCTGAGTGAAATCAGCCAGTCACAAAACGACAAGTACTGTAGGATCCCATTTATATAAGGTTCCCAGAGTCGTCACGTACATAGAGACAGAAAGTAGAATGGTGGTTGCCAGAGGACTGGGGAGGAAGAGGAAACGGGGAGTTAGTGTCTCATGGGGACAGAATTCCAATTGGGGAAGATGAAAAAGCTCTGGAGATGGATGGTTTGTGATGTATGTACAGCAATGGGAAAGTACCAAGGACATGCACTGTACAGAGAAAAATGGTTAAGAGGGTAAATTTTATGTTATGTATATTTTTAAGCACGCACAAAGAGTGGGTGATCAGGAAGACCATTGTAACCACTGTGGGCTAGGGCAGGCACTGGTCAAGAGGAGGGGTGCAGACTGTATTTAAGACAGCATCTGTCTGCGACCTGGTCTTAATGCTGTGGACAGAGGGGGTTATGAGAGAGTATCATCTATCATCGTAAGATGGATCCTGGTTACAGAGGCATTAAAAAGGTGGGACCATGTATCTTAGACTCAAAAAATTCTGATCTGTGCATTTTTATTAGTGGGCATGTGTTCTTTCAATGAGATGTTTCCACTTTGCACCAAAACAAATATATTATAAATTGGGAATTACTAAACTCTCAAATTATAATTGGTAGCAGGTGGATCTAAACAACGACAGGGTCTGGGAAGATGATGGCTTAAGCATGCTGTCATGCACCACAGCCATTTACTCATGATGAAGAATAGGCCCCCTCGTACTTGTAAAATAAGGAGGTCCCTCTCTCCGCTGCCACAATTTCCTCTCTAGGCCTTGAGCACTCAGGCACACCTTGGTAGCAGGGCTGGGTTTTTAACGCTAGGGATTTTAGGTCACCCGTTGCACTATTTTATCTTAGGATTTAATCCCTGGAAACCATTCTTCACAAAGAGGTTATAAAATAAGCCCTTGCTGAGGAATGGAGTCTTCGGGAATTCCTTAAGTCCCCACTCGGGGCTGGCTCCCGTCGTGCCACAGTGGATGGTCCTGTGCAGCCATTGTTTTGACCTGTGTGGACTTCAGCGGTCTGTCATTGTGTCATTGCAGCAGCCAGTTAACCTGGAGGGACGTCCAGCACCTGCTGGTGAAGACATCCAGGCCGGCGCACCTGAAAGCAAATGATTGGAAAGTCAACGGTGCTGGTCATAAAGGTGCGGTGGTGGCTCCTGTTGGGCTGGGCGGGGACCAGTCAGCCAGTCCTGGGGGGCCCACTGGGTCACCTGCTGGAATCTCTATTAAAGGGTTGACAGGAGCTTCTCAAAAAGAATCCCCAAATGACCTTGATTGTGTGTCACAAGAGTGAGACGTATGTAGCTAGAGATTTAAGGATGGTGTTCTGGGACCTCACACTGACATTAAGGAAAAAAACCCAAGATCGGTAGAATTCAGGGTTCCCTAAACATCATGACTTTTCCCACATCCAGGGACCACCTGTACCAGTATTGGTATAATAGTTCTCTTTAAATTGACTTGCATTTTTTTTTTACATAAAGAAATATATTTTAGGGGCACCTGGGTGGTTCAGTCAGTTAAGCCTCGGACTCTTGCTTTTGACTCAGGTCATGATCTCATGTGAGCTCGAGCCCTGGTCAAGCTCCAAGCTGGATGTAGAGCCCACTTAAGATTCTTTCTCTCCTTCTGCCCCTCCCCTGCTTGTGCTCTTTCTCTCTCGCTCTCTCTTTCAAAAAAATATATTTTTTAAAAGGAAACTTTATTACATCTAGTTAAACACGGGTTTGGTGTGTACTTTTATTTTTTCCTAATGCACATCCAAGCAAATCCATGACTATTAAGATAAATAAATAATATTTATTTGTGTGCCACCTAAGGGCAGCTTGCATTCTTAGTCCTGAGTAGCAATACGATTTTGAAACTGGCCCTCAGTTTCCTTATGTGTACAATGAGGACCCTGAGATAGCTATGTAAGTTACTTTCTAACTATAAAACTTCTGTCTGTGTTATAAAAGTAACTCCTAGAACAGCAAGGCTTCTTCCCCCGATCCAGCCTGGGACAGACATAGGTTCCATGAAATCAACCTGCAGTCAGGGCTTGTAACCCAGATACATGGAGCCTCTTAAGCAGATAATTATAGGACTGTGCCATTGGCTTTGTTTGTATGGCTTCTTACCAGAGATGCTTGAAAAAGATTTCCATTCAGCCATGGTATATTAGGGAGGACTTTTTCTCCTTTCCTGAAGCTGAGGCCCAACTATTTCGACACCAAGCCTGATACTACTAGTATGTGTAAAATATAGGGCAAGTGGTGTTATTGTGAGTTCCAAGGGACATTCCTTTTAATAAGAAAGCCATTGATCAGGCAGGCCTAATGCATCTTTGTTTTGCAGGAATGCTGGTGGTAGTCGTGTGCTGTAACAAGAGCTGACCTACATTTCAATGTTGGCCTAATTAAATAGGAAAATAGATTGTATCTAGTTCTTGACCTTGCCTCTTAAATTAAACTTTGAAACTCTCCTGCCACGGCCAAATTAAACACTGGCTCAGGCCAGCTCACAAGTGCGCACACCGTGCCCCTCTCCCCAAATGCCGTGGGAGGTTAGCAGGCCAAGAAGATGGCAAAAAAGATGGCCCTGCTTTCTTGTTTATTGCACATCATGGTCGCGTGAATCAACGGGTTTAAGGCTTTGTTTCTCTTGTCTGGTTCATGATTCAGGGAGCCCAGATGCCGATGAGTCCCTTCACTATACAGAAACCCAAACTTGTCTCCCAGAAAGAAAGTAATAGGTCCGAGTAGGAAACACTTCTTTTCCTACTCAGCACCGGAGTGGGCCACATTGGCTGGCCCGCACCCCTGACCTGAAGGAGTACAGACCAGGGAGAGGGTAAAGTGGCTGGGATCTTGGAGCAGTCCTCAGAAGGGCTGGTCCTGCGGCCCGGGACTTCCAGGTGATGGCCCGCACCCTTGCAGCCACGGAGTGACACAAGTGGTCTGTCCCGTGGCAGTTTTGGATCAGGTGCCCTGCGTGGGAGCCAAGTGGAGTGTGAACGCAGAGCCTCGCTCCATTCCTGGGGGGCAGGATGAGGCGGGGTCTGAAGGCTCTGTCTTTCCAGTTAGTCATCTCTATGGATTTGGCTTGGTGGACGCAGAAGCCCTCGTCACGGAGGCGAAGAAGTGGACAGCGGTGCCCTCCCAGCACATGTGTGTCGCCACCACAGACAAGAGGCCCAGGTGAGGCTCAGCGCAGGCACCGCATGGCTTTTCAGGAACGTCGGTGCCGACGTGACTCTGCTGCCAGGTTCTGCAGGGGGAGGTGTTCACACACGCAGTCCCGTGCACGTCGGTGGGCATAGAGCGTGCATAGACGTGTCTGCGTTTTCTCATACGGATTGTTGAGCTGGAAAGGAGTCACTTAACTCATGACCGTTTGGAGGTATTTTGCTGTCAGTTATGGTTTCTCCTCTTGCTGCAGATTGCCCCATGGTGGGGAGTCAGACCCATGGCCCCTCGTGTGGGAAATTCTTACCCAGGATACTTAGCAGAGCTGACCGGCCCAGCGATCAGCCCTGCCCACTGGAGCAGCTGTGATGGGGGTCGTCTCTATCACCTGGGAGCCCTAGCTGCAGCCCAGCCCACAGTGTGACTTCCTCAGCCCAGAGCAGGAGTGGCCGTATCTCCCGCTTCTCTGTTGCAGAAGGGGACTTATTATCCAAAGCGCAGAGCGCTTTTCCTCTGCTTCACTTTTATCTGGACTTGATAACTAACATTCCTAAGGTTTAAGCACCAGGATTTTTTTTTTTAATTTTTTTTAACACGTATTTATTTTTGAGAGACAGAGTAAGACAGAGCACAAGTGGGGGAGGGGCAGAGAGAGAGGGAGACACAGAATCCAAAGCAGGCTCCAGGCTCCTATCTGTCAGCACAAAGCCTGACTCTGGGCTTGAACCCACTGACCATGAGATCATGACCTGAGCCAAAGTTGGACTCTCAAACCAACTGAGCCACCCAGGTGCCCCAAAGCACCAGGATTTTTTAACAAGCCTTGAGCTGTAGGACCCTGGCTTTGTCTCTCTTGCACGGTTAGGATACTCCCGGTGTCGCCCTTTGTAGTGACTTGCTCTAAATCAGATGCATTCATTCATTGGAATTTTTGTTAAAAAAAAAAAAAAAAAAAAACAGCCACAGAGTAAATCAGATAGCAAGAACCCTACTCCATCAGGAGAATAAATCAGATGATTCTTCTGAATTCTGCCATAGCCACTCTACTTTTTAAGGAGGAAAATGGTGTTTCTCTAGGCCTCAGTATCTGATAAAGAATGGAATGCTTTTTTTTGTTGTTCTTAGCTGTAACTATTTTATTACCTTTGGGAAAATGCGTGTTTGGAAAAAGACATGTTGGAGTGATCAGAAGTGACCCTTCCTTTATCAACAAATACAGATCACTCCCTTTGATACTGCCTCTTCTTTGAATGCACCTACCTCTCAAAAAAAAAAAAAAAAAAATGAATGCACCTACCTCTCAAAAAAGAAAAAACAAAGAATGCATCTACCTCTCATAATGTGTTCCTCTGCTAGAAAATGTTGAGGAAAACACTTCTCGCTGCTGCCTGGCATACGGGAGGAATTCAGAAAGTATTTGTTGGATGAATAGCCATGGAAGGCTCTTTTGAGAAATTACATCTGCGTCCTGCTGCTAACTGTGGACACTGACAGCTTGGGTGACCCCTCCCAGGCCTGATAGGCGAGGCGGCCAGCGGCAGGTCTCAATCTTGACATCTTAAAGCATAATTTTCCAGATCTGGGCAGCCTTAGCCTGTCAATTCAGAAGAAAGCGAGAGGTTCTCTGAGATAAAGAAGGCCTTTTGCTTTCTTTTGTTTTGCCTGTTGGAAAATGCCCGGCACGTGGGGAATCAGACTCCAGGTCAGGTGACGCTGGGCACCTGGGAGCTGGGTCCTGCTCCGCGAGGCCACTGCGTCCAGGCTTACTTCTCTCCCACGGGTCTCCCCATCAGGGCGGCTCCTGAATGAAGCATTCTTCTCCTGCCAGAAATAGTTTTAAGATGGTAGAGTGGTGCCTAGGTGGCGAAGGGTTGTTTTTATTTTTATTTTATTTTGTTTTTTAAATGAAAGCACACAGAGTCTAGACAGCATAGGTTGAGGGAAACAGCCAAAACATACAGTGTGACATTGTTCCTGTCCTTTGAGGGAAGAAAGGACTCTGCGAATTCCAACAGAGGGGAAGAATCAGACTTCTGTTTCTGAAGAAAGGTCATCTTTACGTGTAGCGGTTTCAGGCTCTTTCTAGACTTTTCAGCCAACCGGCCATCCCAAGCACTTGCTTAACTGCACTCTCAACTGTTCCCAAGGAGATAAGGGCCTCCAGATAGAGAAAGAGAGAAGAGAGAGGAAGAGGGGGAGATTTAGAGAGAAGGAGAGAGAGAGAAAAATATTACTATGTGGAAGGGACCTTTGGGCTTTGTCTCCTGGCAGAGAGCTCCAGCTTACCTGTCAGGGTCTCTTGAATCAGGGCCACTAAGCACCCCTGAAGGTTATGGCCAATTTCTCTCATGAGGGTTCTTGTCTAGCTTTGCCCAAGCTTCTGGAATCACTTGGCTTACAAATTAAAGGGAAATGTTCCCACATACCTATGTTTCCCTCTCCCTGTCAGTCCCCCTTCTCCATGGTCTGGCTCTCCACCAAGAGAGCCGTCCACTCTTGTGGCCTCATTCTGGTTTCTCCTTCTCGTGGTGGAATCCAGGACTCTCTGAATGTCCCAGAGTTGGCTTTAGCTGCTTCCCGTGGAGAAAAGCAGAAAGTGAAAGAGAAAGAGAGAGAGAGAGAGAAAGAGAGAGAGCCTCTTTATCTGGCCATCCCATGCATACCTGGGTGCAATGTAAGTGATACATTTACCTCTTTCCTCTCGGGTAGAAGGGAAAGGCTGCCCTAGTGTGATGAAATTCAGAGAACTGTATTCATTAGGAGCAAATATGGACATCCCAGTGGGGGCTGTGGCCACATCTGCCATTCTACAGTACTGTCGTATGGGGTGCTGAGTCAGAGGGCCTGGGTGTAGATGGTCACATACTGGGGCAGGAATGAAGTGCATCTAGGGACTGTGGGGTTGGGAATTTAGCCTGTCTCTGTCTATATCCCCCTCCTGAGAGAGAATAAGAAGTCCCCAGGAGCATGGAGAAGGTCAGGGAGCCTGCCTGGAGATGCCAGGAGAGAGGGGACCACAGGGGTGGGGGTGGTAAGAAACGAGAGGGGCCAGGCCTCCTGCTCCAAGGCACAGCCAGATCTCACTGAGCCATCTCTTTACAGCCTGTCACCCCCCCACCCCAAAACAGACTGAGCCCCCCCTGAAACAGACACTATGGTGTCTGACTTAGCTCTCCAGCACCCACAGAGCATCATAAAAGCTGTCGATGAATGCTAAATCTAAATGCAAGGACAAGGGGAAAATCACTTGAACTTGACAGCTACTTTTGCAAAAGAGAATGACTTTTGACATTCAAACACATTCAGGAGAGATCCTTGCTTAGTCTTGGGCACAAATGGTTAGGACTTTTCTTCCGTTAAAGGAAGGTACAGAGGACCATGACCTGTGACATTGCCCATGCAAAATTATTTAACAGTCTTTGTGTCTGGGGCACCTGCACAGCACAGTCAGTTAAGTGTCTGACTCTTGATTTAGGCTCAGGTCATGATCTCACAGTTCATGGGATCTAGCCCCAAATCAAGTTCTGCACTGACAGTGCTAAGCCTGCTTGGGATTCTCTATCTCCGTCTCTCTCTCTGCCTCTCTCTCTCTCTCTGCCCCTTCCCTGCTTGCGCTCTTTCCCCCTCTCTCTCTCAATAAGTAAATAAAAACATTTTTAAAAATCTGTGTGTCAGAGTAGGACAAAATTGATATTTTTATAACCTTTCTAAAAGCAAAAAAGAAAATCAAGTTCAGTATAATTCCTGTGAATGAAACAAAAAAATAAAAGGCCCAGCCAGTAAATATCTTATTTGACCCTTAGGATGTTTCTAAGCCAGCACTTCTTTGTGTCTTTAAAACTCAGGGCTGCTATGAAACATTTTATGTCATCCCTGACTCTCTACTCCTTCTGGAAAGACAGCAACAATAGCAGAATCTCTTAAAGGATTAAGACATTATCTACTCATCTTTTGTTTTAATAGGTTTGGAAGGTTACCATCTAGAGTTTACAGTGTAGTGTGGCTTGTCTTTTATCGAAAGAACTCACACACCCAAAAATATATTTCAGTCCCAAAGGCTTTGCATATTAAAGATTATCTATAGACCAGACCATATATTTATAGATGTTTGAGAATTAACTATGGATGGGGGCGCCTGGGTGGCTCAGTTAGTTGAGCGTCTGACTCTCAATTTCGGCTCAGGTCATGATCTCACAGTTTGTGAGTGTGAGCCCCGCATCAGGCTGTGTGCTAATGGCGCAGAGTCTGCTTAGGATTCTCTCTCTCTCTCTCTCTCTCTCTCTCTCTCTCTCTCTGCCCCTCCCCCCTACTCATGCTCTTTCTCTCTCTTTCAAAATAAATAAACATTAAAAAAAAAAACAAACCCCTGGGACGCCTGGGTGGCTCAGTTGGTAAGGCGTCCGACTTCGGATCAGGTCATGATCTCGCGGTTTGTGAGTTCGAGCCCCACATAGGGCTCTGTGCTGACAGCTCAGAGCCTGGAGCCTGCTTTCGATTCTGTGTCTCCCTCTCTCTCTACCCCCCCCCCCCCATGCTCAAGCTCTGTCTCTCAATAATAAATAAATGTTAAAAAAATTAAAACAAAAACAAAAAAAACCCTTATGTTAAAAACAATTAACTATGGATTAACCACATACTATTTCTCCTTCTCGTATTTCATGAAACTAGACCACACGGGTTGGTTACTTTATCACAACTCTACCTATAAATACATAGATAAGCATAATGGATAATGATCAGGACCTTACTGTGTGCCAGGCATTGGCCTAAGTGCTCTGTGTGAGCTCACACATTCAAAACAGCCAACAAGGGTGTGAAGTGTGGGGACTATTTTTATCCCCATTTATATATTGAAGGCACTGAGGCCCTAAGGAGTTGAGGAGTAGCCTGGGGCTGAGAGGTGGAGGGGCTGAGTTGCCACCCCAGGCTGCCCGTCCCCAGAGTCCACCTTGTCCCCCTGGGAAGGGGCACATCACAGGGACTCAGGCGGGACCGAAGCAAGCGGAGTGATCTGCACGTTCTCCAGGAGAGAGCTTGCTTCTCTTCCTTCTGCATCCCCAACCGGCTGGGCACACTGGCCCTGAGGACAGAAGGCACCTTGGCCCTGGCCAGTAGGAGGTTCCTCCAGCCCTGAGCAGTTGCCAGCACCCCAGAGGCCAGGCCCAGTTGTCTTGTCGGCAGCAGCTTAGCTAGGCGAGCAGGCAAGGCCACACAGCCGCTATGTCCTGATGAAGTACCCGTGTGGCCATGACCCACATCGGCCCAACTTCAGGACCCTTCTGTGCTGTGGCGCACAGCCTGGTTTGGCATCTTTTTTAAAAGCTAAAAGCCCCTCTTACTCTGACCTTTGGTCTGCCCTGTCTATACTGTGCAGATTGCCCACACGCCCCGCGTGGCACTTCTCTCCAGGGCATCTAACTGTGTGCACTCCTAGATGCTATATGAGCACCCTGCTTCTGGCTTCTTCCATCAGGGCATGGCTGGTATCCTAGGAAAACTCGTGCTCTGCTGTCCTGCCCTGGTGGGTGACCATACCTGGGTCCTCATATTTGTCCTGGTTCCTGACACCCCTTGAGACACTGGTGAATATTTGTAAGCTGCCTATTATCCTACAGCCCTTGACATTCCAAGCTTATTTTTTGCCACAAACCTGTTCCCCCCAAATTATAAATGCAACTTACTTCAAAAATTCGTATTTGAGGGCACCTGGGTGGCTCAGCCAGTTGAGCAGCTGACTCTTGATGTCGGCTCAGGTCATGATCCTAGGGTCGTGGAATCAAGCCCCATGTTAGGCTCTGCACTGAGAGTGGAGCCTGCTTTAGATTCTGTCTCTCTCACCCCCTCTGCCCCTCCTCCACTTACACTCTGTCTCTCCCTCTCTCTCTCTAAAATAAAATAATGAATAGTTTTTTAAAAAATTACTATTTGAATTCAAATAATACAGCCAGTTCTCAGTTAATGTTCTATGAAGTCACCACAAACACTGACTTTGCAAATATAGAACCATCGCTTCTAAGAGAAATACAGGGTTAGGTTTGTGCAAGCCTCTGGCCACAGCATTTTTGTCAACTGATCCATACATCACCTTGTTTTATGTGTGTTTCTGTTTAAAAAAATTTTATTTACTATGTATTACTGATTCATTAACACCGGACTCAAGGCCAACAGCACTGTAACTCCTTCCTCAATGAAGCTCACCCAGCACACGTGTTTTCTCTGCAAGGCACATCACAGCTGTCCAATGCTTAGGAACCAGACAGCACCTCAGCACTCTGCTTGGGGGCCATTTTAAGCCATGAAGCCACCAACCAAAGGCACAAAAATATGAAAAACATGGCACTAAAAATAGATCACAAGAAGGACATTTGTTCACAGTATGAGAACTGAAAACAAAAGACAGAGTGTCGCCTTTGTTTGGCCTCAACTGGGAACGTGTGTATCTGGGCAGCTCAAACATTTTGCTGTTCTGCATATATCCACAAATGATCACAAAAGCACAAGTATTGATTTAGGCAAATTTCACGGAATCGTGAATAATGGGAAGTGACTGTATATCTTATTGTCTTTTTCACTCCCCATCAGACTGAATCTTAGAGCTGGAAGGAATGTTTAAGGCCAGCTAATTTAGCCCCTTGTTTCATACAGGGGGGGGAGAAAAATAAACGTAAATTTAAACACTGTGTATTAAAGCACCTTACAACTTAATCATGAACAGCATGTCTAGATTAATGTACTGGATTAGTCTCTTTTTCTTTTCAAATTGTATTTCCAGCCTAAGTGATGTGCTGTGGTTTCATAATCAAAAGCAATTTCATCTAAGGAAGACCTGAAATGTAAGCTAATATGAAAGAATCTATCTATTTGGGATTCTGTGACCATCCTGCCAAGAACGTTCATCCTAGAACATATCGTAGATCTAAAAAGTGACCCAGAATTTTTTTACTGTCTACGTTCAGATACCTCTGTGCCCTCCAACAGACCAAGTTGCTTTCCCACAGTTTAGTCTAACAGGAATGTCCCAATTAACCCCCCTCTACTCCAATATTACCCTTTAGAAGGTCTGTGAAAGGGTTACTGGTTGACCTTCCTTTTTTGAGAGAGAGAGAGAGAGAAAAAGAGTGTGTGTGAAAGTCAAAGCAGGGGAGGGGTAGGGGGGTGGGAGGCACAGAGAATCTCAAGCAGGTTTCATGCTGACAGCAGCCAGCCTGATGAGGGGCTCAAACTCATGAACCCTGAGACCAGGACCTGAGCCAAAGTCAGACACTCAACTGACTGAGCCATCCAGGTGCCCCTGGTTGACCTTCCATTGTAATGGTCATCAGCCCAAGACAGATTCCAAATACAACATGGGGAAGGACCAGTCTGCCTTCCGATTCTGGTAGGTCTCCCACTCAGCATGATCTCAGAATTGTCTAGTGAGGAGCTGGGCCCAGCTCGCTTTGCCCACCCCGCCTCCAGCCCTGCAGCTTGGTAAGGCAGCATTGCTCTGGAAATGCTCTGCACCAGAGCACAGATCTGCCCTTGTAGCTGAGCTGGAGAGAGGTCTTCAAGGTGGGAGTTAGAAATATTGGCTTGGGAACACCTGGGTGGCTCAGTCGATTAAGCATCCTACTCTTAGTTTCAGCTCGGGCCATGATCTTACTGTTCATAAGATCGAGCCCGGTGTCCAGCTCTGTGCTGACAGTGGAATTCTCTTTCTCCCTCTCTCTGTCCCTCCCCCACTCATTCTCTTTCTCTCTCTCTTTCTCAAAAATAAATAAATAAACTTAAAAAAACAACATTTAAAAAAGAAAAAAGGAAGAAAGAAAAAGAAGAGGAAAAAAAAAGGAAAGAAGAAAAAAAAGAGAGGAAAAGAAAAGAAAAGAAAAAAGAAAGACATACTAGCTTGTAGTATGTTCCCAGCCAGGGCAGAAAGACAAGAAGAACAATGCAGGGTTTCCACTGGTAGCTACCAACCTCCCCCTCTCCTTGCTTTCCCTGGCCATTTGGTGTGTAGGTATCCCTCACTTTTCAAAAGTTCACCTTACACCACTTGGCTTTTATGAAAGTCTTAGACCTGGAAGAAATATGCAGAGGATTTCTGCTTTTCCCAAAGAAAGGGCAGAAAGCGAAAATAGCATTCAGTATTGGTTTTGCAGCGAGCTGCTATAAAGTCATTGCACACCCTAAGCAGCAATAGTGGTGCCCCCAAACTCCTTCCCCGGGGAACTACACCCAGCATCTCAGCATCAAGCAGTCACAGCTTCGAACTGTATCTGTGAGCATCTGTGCTTTATCTCCATTTATTTTGTGCATCCATTAGCAGGACATTTCTTAAGGTATCAGAAAAACCTAAGAGAGGTGATTTGGGGGTGGATGGGGCGGGGCGTCTGGGAGTCCTCACATGTTTTTCCCATATAAATTAATGGTAATTGCTTCTTTGCTTAATGCCTTTGCTCTCAGCTTGAAAAAGATTTCATAGGAACACTCTACTTTCAGACAGCAGGGAAAACCCATACTTGAAAATATTTATCTTTGGCTCTGAATTTTACTGTGATGCTATCGGAGTCCAAGCATTGTGATTTGGTGAGTGCCTTGAATTTATTAAAGCGGATTTTGTTTCTACACATTTACAAGATGTTAGATGCTATTATACACTGGAGAAAAGTTCAGAGGTCAAAGGTCAGGAGGCACTAGGAAGTTATTGTCAAGACTGCTCCACCCTCAAGAGAAGGGAGCTGTTCTCGAGACTTGAGGATAAAAGGAGAACATCTGGAGTATTAGTAATTAAGTCTGAAATGTGGTTCAACAGGAAGTGACAAGTCTGTCCTCAGAGATCTTTTCAAAGTAGGACAGTCTCCATAGTTTAAATATCTATCGCTGGGTCTGGAGATAGGTCTCTTGGGATTTTTTAACTCCTTGGGTTCTTTTAGGGCCCTTGGGGGATGGCCTTGCATACACAGACAACAATTACAGAATTTAATCACAGTGGGACGTTTTTAGTTATCTTGGGAACTTTAAGGCCTTTCTAAATCAGTTTTCATGGTTAAAATACAATTTAGCTGTGTTCGTGTGACAAATATAACGCCCCCGCACCGTTTAAACTAAAAAATACACAGCTTTGCAGTCCACTTGCATTTTCTGTGTTATCTTTGAAATAACTGTACGATGGGGAATAACTTCCTTTTTTCTACCCATCAATGATTTCGCCTTCTGCATAGGAGTTAATCCTTACAGAGTGATGGCTTTTGATTTTCAGCTTCCCCATTTCTACTTGGAGTTTCTATCTGAAATACAGAAAAACTTCAACTTGACTATCCTGAAACATTTTAAAGCCTCCCCCTCACCTCCCTTCTCTTTATAGGAAATGTAAAAGCCCCTGATTTGGAATATTAGGTTATTTGTTCCAACAAGAACAATAAAAGGTGGGGAAGGTTAACTTCAAGTAAGGAGGGTAATGCCTCGTTGTCCTTGAGTGGATGTCCTGGGCTCCCCACCCTTTCCTAGAACTTGCAGAAATGAGGAGGTCTGATGGCCTGTGACAGTGTGGGTTCATACAAACTGTTATAATTAGCCTTGTTCCCCAGAGAAAGGGACTCCTTGCCCCCCCCCCCCCCCCCCAGGCAGTGGTAATGTCTTAAGTTTGAAAATCTAATCAGGCTGGGCTTTAATTTCCAAAGGAAGGAGTTGTGGGCTGCCCACCCCCAGCCAGCCACCCTGCAGGCAGGGGCAAGGTGGCCTCCGGGCATTAGAGCAACCAAGCTTTCTGACCTCTGGGGTGGCCTAGCAGCTAGAGTCCAGTGGCAAGAATAAAAGTGTCAAATGCAAGAAGCTTTCATAATCTCACTATTTAACACTACTTGAGATGGTTTTTGTTGTTGTTGTTGTTGTTGTTTTGTTGTTGTTTTTCTCTAGATGTCAACACTGTGGCTGGGGCACAGGGGAAGTGGGCAGGTGAGGGTGGGGTCTGTTTGCCATATCTTATACCCCTTCCTGTTCTCTGAAATCCTATGCCTTATCTTTAGGATTAAGAATGCCTCAGTGGGCAGGTGCCTGGGTGGCTCGGTTGAGCATCAGACTTCATTCGGCTCAGGTCATGATCTCACTCATGATCTCATGAGTTTGAGCCTGGCTTCAGGCTCTCTGCTGTCAGCATGGAGCCTGCTTCGGATCCTCTGTCCCCGTCTCTCTCTGCCCCTCCCCCATTTGTGCTCTCTCTTTCAAAAATAAATAAAACGTTAAAAAAAAAAAAAAAAAAAAAAAAAAAGGAATTCCCTGGTGGGATTTCAGGTCTATTTCTAGGTCTATTTCTATCTCCCGAATGGCCAAAGGTTGGAGGGATAGCGCAGGTTTTTAAACTTTCTTATGGCTTTTGTTTCTGCTTTAGCTTGACCTTCCTCTTGGTCCCAGGAAAGGCTCTGCATCTGGCACAGCGGGGGACCTGCTGACCTGTAAACACAGACAGGAAAATTTGGGAGAAGGCAGTGAAAGAAGTCAGCATCTCTAAATCAATTTATGATGCATGCAAATCATGTTTTCAAATATTTACAGAGTCTCTGAGGGAATTACATCACTGTTTATAACTGTTTTGATTGTTTTTTATGACTCAGGCCCTGTAGAGCCAAGCGATGTAATTCCTGAGAGATGCTGAGACTACGCTGCAAGCCTCCCCTCCCGGGCGGAAAGTCGGGGTGTAATGAGAAAAGCGCTCCCCTTAATAGACGGAGCTTGGCTGAGCAATGGGGGATTATTAATGTGCTGCTGGGTGGCAGGAGATCTTTCCTCAGTTTACAAGTGGTGGGGGCGGTGGGGGCAACCGTGGTAGCCCAGAATGGGCGGGAGCGCCTGGCCTAGATGTGGCAGGGCATGTGCAGGTGTGAGCTTTGTGTCTGCCTCCTCTGGGGAGTCTTAGAAGATTCTGGTGGAAATAAGCCATGAATGATTGGGGTTTGATGCTTGTCCTCAGATCCCATCCCATATGGCAAAACTTCCCTGACTTCATAAAGAGAACTGTCATCCATTCCTATCAGAGGACAGGGGAGGGAGGGGCCCCCAGTCTCCATGCACAGCAGTAGGGACTGGACCAGTTCCTGTCCATCTTCCATGACTCTGGTCCAGTCACTACAGCCTTGACCAGTGCAGTTAGCACAAGAGCACAATTCCAGCCCTTGACCATATCTCCTCATCCCCAGTGTCTTAAACACAAGTGTGGGTCCACACAGCATCCTTGCGGAACAGTGTGGAACAGAGGTGGGAGCAGTGAACTCCAGCCTCACCTCCCAGCTCTGCTCCTCAGTAGCTGTGTGACCTTCGGCATGATCCTTGACCTCTTTCTGGATTTAATAGATTAATCCTGGTAAATTCTCAGTGCCGTGTCTAGCTTCTGGCATGCAATCAGTTCCGGAAATGTTTGCTGTAATTAGTCAGCTTGGTGACTTATATTATCAAGGCTGGTCTTTGAAACAAAGTAGTGGGGTTCTAAAGCCTGGCTCACCCCAGCAGTTGAGGAAATGAGGTGGCCAAAGGCTACTTAGAGAGAAGCCAGCTTGTGGGCACTGAGGGGGCCGATCACTGGGTATGTTAGCAGAGTCTGTATGAGAAGCCATTCTTTGTGTCTCTAAGCAAATTCCAGGACAGCAAACATCTTCTGGGCCAGCAAGATAGCTCCACTGGGAGCACCCAAGAGTGGGACATCCAAGAGGGGCTAGAGCTCTCCTCCCTGGGAGTTCCTGGGAAGACCTGAGTCCATGGCCCTCACTCGAGACTTGGAGCTTCTGGTGTCACGTCCTGAGTCCCTCCCTCCTCTCCCAGGAGCATCCCTGTGGTGCAGACGCTTCGGACCACCGCCCTGACCACTGCCTGTGCGGACCACTCAGACCAGCGTGTGGGTTACCTGGAGCATGTGGTGGCTCGCATCTCTATTTCCCACCCACGCAGGGGAGACCTCCAGATCCACCTCATTTCTCCCTCGGGAACCAAGTCTCAACTCTTGGCAAAGAGGTAAGGCCAGGCTGGCCTAGTGGGGCAAAGGCTGGGGGTTGTCAGGAGGGCCTATCCAGCCCCAGGTCACAGTGTCCCTGCAGGGCCCTCCTCCCCAGGGCAGGTTGGTTCTTCAGCAGCTTCCTCTTGGAGATACTCAGATGTATACCCCACCAACCTGAAACCTGGCCTTCAAAACCGTCCTTCCTGGAAAACTTTTGTTTCCAGGCAGGAGAGATAAGGGTTTGGAGAGATTTATGGAATTCTGGCTATGACTTAATTGCTCTTCAAAGTGCACCAGAGATCATTTTTCTCACATTCACTCGGCATCTGGAGTAAAAGCTTGTATTAGGGAAGGACTGCTTTGCCCGCTGAAGCTTCTGCACGGTTCTCCAGTTGTGGGGTGTGCTCTTGAACTTGTGTGGGCAGGAGGCTCTGCTCCATGGGAGACTGGCTCGCTTGGGGCGCTCGGTGGCTGCTCTCTACAGCCTTCTCACCCATGTGCCTGAGAGGGTCCCACTCAGGACCAATAAACAGCCTCTGAACTCTGGGGTCTCACATAGGCTTTGTGGAGAGCCATGGAGCCATTTCTTCCACAAAGTCAGAAACAAGAAAGAAGTACTTTGATGCATTTGTGTTGCTTGCAGGTAACTGCAGTGAGGGGATTAATGGGAGGTTGGGGGAGGGGGCAAGGGGGACTGGGGCTTCCTTCCAGCCCCTTCTAGCTAAGAGGCAGAGGGAAAAAGAAAGGTTTCAGGACAAACCAGCACTTCCAGCTTCTCTTGAAAAACAGCTGGCAACTGTGTCCCCCGCCGCCTCAGGAAGCACCCTGCCACTACCTGTCCTCTGGGCCGTGGCCCCACTGCCTGCTTGCCCACACTGGGCCCACATGACCCATTTGGGTTCCCTGCCTGGGGCTGCAGCCATATTTGGGCTGTAGGATTCAGAAAATGGGGGTTGAGTGAAGGCCTCCATTCAGGACCAGGTAGGAGTTGCCATTTCTCTTAGCCCCCTTCCACCCCACCCCTACTTTGCATAAGACAGAGAGATTGCCTGCAGAGATGAAAGACTGAATGCTCTTGCCAGCCAGTTGTCTGAAGGAGTGGGGAGTTTGCCTCTGGAACCAGCCCTGAGACCAGATCCTGGCTTCATGGGTTCCAAGGGCTTGGCCATCAGGCTCAGTCCCCACCAGGTTAGGTTCCACCCTCGTAGAATGAGAGCGACAGGGGGCATCTCTCCCTCCTGAAGGTAGGCCTGGGCCACACTCTGCCTCTGCCCTTGGGAGACCAGCAAGGCTGTGAGCAGTTTGAGAGTGCCAGCTGGCAAGCCAACGCTTTATTTATGCTATTTTGCAACCAGAGTTGCTATTATTATTACTGGAACTTTTAGAGATTTCATCTAAAAGTCCAAATTTCTAGCATTCCTTGAAACATTGAAGTTCTCTGATAAGGGCCCTCATTCCCTGTTCAAACACCAGACTGGAGCTGGGCGGATGGGCGGGGCCACTTCAAGGCACCTTAGGTCCCCGTCCTTACAGTAGCACGGAGGCCAGGCACAGGCTCCACTTCTCTGGGCTCTCATGAAGTCACCTTCCTAGAGCCCCCTTTGTTCCATGCTGCACACCAGGAGGCATCTAAGGTGGTGAAGCCTGACTTCGAGGCAGGAGCTGGATCCAGGCACCAAATGGTGACCTGGGTTGACCAAGAGCCACAGTGAGGCTTAGGGGTTGGGGCGGCAGGTCAGAGGCCAGCAGGGCAGCAGTGACCTGCGAGGACCCACGCCGAGATGGGCTGTGGGCCCAGAGAGGTGAGATTATACCCTGCTCCTTCACCTCCTGGCTGGGCACCCAGGAGTCACCCATTTCTCCTCCCTTTATCCCTCACCTCTGGAAATGTCATTTCACTCCCATCACAGTCCAGAATGCTACAAGCACTGGATGCTGATGATGTAGATGAAAATGCCCGGCACATGCAGCTGCCCTCCCTCCCTGTCCTGCTTACATCCACCTGACCTGGAAGAACCTTCCAGCACCCCAGCATCCCCCCGCCTGGCCCCTGTGCACTCTGCTCTCCTCCCCTTCTAACCTCCGTCCTGTTCAAGCCCAGTGTGTGCCCCTTAGATGGGAACGAGCGGGGCCTGCCAAGTTCATTCGCTTCAAGACTACCCATTAGCTAGGAGGTGCTGTACCTGTGCCATCAAGCACTTGAAACCTGCCTTGAGGCCATTTGGCAGTCATCTGAGTCTTGGGAATTTGTTTTTTTCCAAGGCACGGAGTTTGTGATTATATCAAGAGTTTGTATTTGGGCGATATATTACTTCTACTTTATTTCGCATCTTGCTCAATACGGCAGCTTTTTCAGGTTGCCAGATTTTTTTTCACCAAGAGTTAAGTTGACATTTCGTTAAGTACTTCAGCCCTTAGAAGACAATTTGTCTTTGTTCTGTCCAGGCGGGTCAGGTTCAGTTTGGCATCGTGTGTGAAAATCAGCCTTGACCTTTGCAGTTTCTTAGAAGAACGTACAGGGTGTGGCCCTCCCCCTCACTATTCGCCAAGCGAAGAACATTCTTCCGATAAAGGTTTTTATACATTCGTTGGATGTTCGGAGGACACCCAAATCAGGCATCCAGTCTTACATCACACCAAATATGTATCTGAACTTCTGATGACAAATAAAGAGCTCTTGGGTAAAGACAGTGTTCCACAATAGAGCTAGAAAATTAGACTGGGAAGGAAGAGTAAGAGAGAAGAACCTGAGATTGTTTCTTCCAAGGAGAGGAGACTAAGCAGGGCACAGGGTGTGGGAAGAAAGAGAGTGCCCATAACTTGCTTCCTGTTTCCTGCTCAAGTCAAAGAAGAGGAAATGGATCTGGGTTGAAGTCCAGAAGGACCTTGGGGTAGCAAAGGACCAAGGGAGGCTCATCAGAACCTACAAGGGGAGGCTTGCTGAGGGGCGGGAGCTCCTGTGCCTCCCCGTGCTGCACCCAGGGGTGCCTCCCACCCACACTGGAGAACAACCAGGCCTCTTATGTCATCTCTTCCAAATGCACCTGTTGAAGCCTGTTAAGCCCTGGAGAGTTGCACGTTTCTCCTTCTTTGTATCTCCTGGAGAATAGCACGTAAGAGCTGGGTCCATGAGAGATGTGAAGGTTTCATTCGTTCCATAAGCCAGCATTTTAGAAAGGTTTCCTCTGTGATGCCCTAGGTGTTTAAGTCAAAGAATCATGTGGCCTAGCCTCTTTCTGCCTTTGTGCACCCAGGCATTGGTCCAGATCCTCTGTAGGAGGGAAGGGGTAGGAAGGAACCAAACACCTGAAGGAACATGGGGTGGGGGGGTGGGGGGTTTGAGGACCTTCTTTGGTAATCTCTTACACACCTCCCTGTGCTGGAAAGAACAAAGACAGGAGTCCGAATGCCATTGGGTGAGTCCCAGCTCAGCTGGTTCCTGGCTGTTGGACCTGCCATGAATCACTACCCTTGGGATCTCTCCATCAGTAAACTAGGATGGCAGGAAGAGCCCATTGCTGGCTGAGTCCGTCTCACGTTGGGCATCTGTAAGTCCTGCCAGCCTGCCTACCTCTCAGAATGTTCAGGGGACCCAATGGGATAATGGAGGTGAAGCTGCTGTCCAGGGCTGTGTCGTAATACGAGGGTTTGAAAGCGGTCACCATTGTACCTGCACCTGTGCCTGTGCTGAGGGCCAGGCTCTTTTTCCTTCCGTTCTCAGACCTGCTGCCCTGGAGGTGCCACTCAGCTGAATAGTACTGTCACCTAAGTAATTATGAGCTGGGAGAGAGCCCTCCTCCGCCTGCCCCACCCCCTCCTTTCCAGATCCTTGTGTTCTCACCCCGAGTCTCCAATTGCAGATTGCTGGATCATTCCAATGAAGGGTTTACAAACTGGGAATTCATGACCGTGCACTGCTGGGGAGAAAAGGCCGAGGGGGAATGGACCTTGGAAATCCAAGACATGCCGTCCCAGGTCCGCAACCCCGAGAAGCAAGGTCAGTTGTTCTCAGGAATTTCCAGACCACTTTTATTATTTCTACCTTTTTGTTAACTCAGACTTTTATTTAACTTGTGTCTCTCATAATTCTTTCTTTTCTTTTTCTTCTTCTTTTTTTTTTTATGGAGGTAAAATTCACCATTTAAATCCTTTTAAAGTGTGTAACTAGGGGCGCCTGGGTGGCTCAGTCAGTTAAGCGTCCGACTTGGGCTCAGGTGATGATCTCACGGTTCGTGAGTTCGAGCTCCACGTCAGGCTCTGTGCTGACAGCTCAGAGCCTGGAGCCTGCTTGGGATCTGTGTCTCCCTCTCTCTGCCCCTCCCCTGCTCATGCTCTGTCTCTCCCTCTCTCTCAAAAATAAATACACATTAAAAAATAAATAAATAAAGTGTGTAACTAAATGGCCTTCAGTACATTCACAGTGTTTTACAACTTACCACTTAACTAAATCCAGAACTTTGTCATCACCCCAAAGGGATACCCCATACCCACTAAGCAGACACTCCCCATTCTCCCAGCCCCCAGCAACCCCTAATCTACTTGCTGTATCCATGGATTTGCCTCTTCTGGATGTTTCATGTAAATGGAATCACACAATATGTCACCTTTCGTGTACAGTTAGCATAATGTTTATAGTATGTATCATACTTCATGCCCTTTCATGACTAAATACAATTTAATTGTGTGTAAATAATTGCATCTATAACATTTTGTTTATCCTTTCATGAGTTGATGGACAGCTGGGTTCTTTCTACTTAATGACTGTTAGGAATAATGCTGCTTTGAACATCCACATGTAAGTCTTTATGTGGGCATACATTTTCAGTTCTCTTGGTTGTATACGTAAGAATGGAATTGCTGGGTTATATAGTAATTCTATGTTTGACTTTTTGGAGAACCATCAAACTGTTCTCTGCAGTGCTGTACCATTTTATATTCCTATCAGCACTATATGAGGATTTTAGTTTCTCTCTGTCATCATCAGCTCTTGTTTTATCATATCCATTTTCTTATTATAGACATCCTAGTGGGTGTGAAGTATATCTCGTTATGGTTTTGATTTGCACTAATTCCCCTAATGACTAATAATGCTGACCATCTTTTCGTGGGCTTATTGCCCACTTTTATCTTCTTTGGAGAAATGTGTATTCATATCTTTTGCTTATTTTAAAACTGGGTTGTTTGTCTTTTATTATGGAGTTGTAAGAGGTTTTTTTTTAATGTTTTTATTTATTTTTGAGAGAGAGACAGAGCACAAGCGGGGGAGGGGCAGAGAGAGAAGGAGACCCAGAATCCAAAGCAGGCTCCAGGCTCTGAGCTGTTGTCACAGAGCCTGACACAGGGCTCGAACTCGCGAACAGCGAGATCATGACCTGAGCAGAAGTCAGACACTTAACCGACTGAGCCACCCAGGCGCCCCAGTGGTTGGAATTTTGATAGAGATTTCACTGAATCTAGTTCAGTTTGGGGAGAATTGCCATCTTTACAAAATTGAGTTCTCCCATCCGTGAACACAATTTATTTATTTATTTTGACTTATCTCGACCTTCTTTCATTTCTATCAACATTGTTTTGTGGCTGTCAGTCCACATGCCTTGTACATCCTTGGTGACATTTATTCCTAAGTATTTTGTTCTTTTTGATGCTATTGTAAATGGAATGGTTTTCTTACTTTTGCTTTCAGATTGTTTTTTTTTTCCTCTGGGATGGTAGCCTTTCCTAACTCTCCTTTTGGGTCATAATCTTTTCTTGAACTGATCTGTATTGAATTCCTACTTTGGGCCAGGCACTGATGGAGGTGATGAGGCTACACCAGGAGAGAAAATGAGAATAATCATTGCGTCTTCTGCCATAGTCACCAACCGCAGTCTCTGATGTCTTCACATATCTCTCTGTTGGATTGGGATTTGTAGTAAAGGGACAGGGACTATGCTGTCTGTGGAGACAGTTCCCTGAAGTTTGCTTTCACCATTCTGTTGTCCCTAGGGGCCTGCTTCTTGATCACCCTAGAACCTTCCCCTGCCCTCGTCCTTTTCTGAGTTTTCATGAAGCACAATTTCAGAGAATTTTTTTTTAACCAGGAAGAACAGAAGAGCATTGACTTGCCTCATGCAGAAAATTGATTTTATTATTATTTTTTTTTTTTTGTGAGAGAGAGAAAGAATGATCGAGAGAGAACAAGAGGGGGAGGGGCAGACAGAGAGGGAGACAGAATCTGAAGCAGGCTCCAGGCTCTGAGCTGTCAGCACAGAGCCCGATGCGGGGCTCAAACTCACGAGTCACAAGATCATGACCTGAGACGAAGTCAAATGCTTAACTGACTGAGCCACCCAGATGCCCCCAGAAAATTGACTTAAATTTTTTTTTTAATCTTTATTTATTTTTGAGAGAGAGACAGAATGTGAGCAGGGGAGGAGCAGAGAGAGAGGGAGACACAGAATCTGAAGCAGGCTCCAGGCCCTGAGCTGTCAGCACAGAGCCTGATGTGGGGCTCAAACTCACGAATCATGAGATCATGACCTGAGCCGAAGTCGGACACCCAACTGACTGAGCCACCCAGGCACCCCGAAAATTGACTTTAAATGATCAAATCATCTATAAGACCCTGCCTGCCCCCAGTCACTTTGTTTCTGCCTTTAGGATAATAACTATTTTGAAAAAAAGTTACTATAACAGTCTAAAAATACAAAGATGCAAAATTTTACATCACTTGAAATTCAAATTAAATCACTTGAAATTGAAAGTTTATTTATTTTGAGAGAGAGAGAGAGAGAAAGGAGGGGAGGGACATAGAGAGGGAGAGAGAGAATCCCAAGCAGGCTTTGCGCTGCCAGCACAGAGCCCGATTGGGGGCTCGAACCCGTGAACCATGAGAACATGACCTGAGACGAAACCAAGAGTCGGATGCTCAACCCACTGAACCACCCAGGCACCCGAAATTCACATATTTTTAAAGTAGAAGTTCCTGAACTCTTTTAAAACCCTTAAGTGCACTGACCTACCATTGAAAGTCGAGGATCAGCGTCTCATGCCAGCTGCAGCCACAAGCATCGCGTGCTCCTCGGGTACAAGGTGTTGTTCCTGTGCCATCAGCACTGCCACTTGCACCCGGATGGATGCGTCTGTGGAGCTGTGTGTTCACACAGCACAGCTTGTCCGTCGGAAGCTGAGGCCCATGTCTATCGCGGGGAAGAGCGTGCACACCGTTGTGATTCTGGTAGATGTTTATTTACACTTCTAAGAACTTTGCAAGTCAGGGTCCCTGTCAGGACCTCAGTGTCCTGGACTGTGAAACAGAGCTGAGCTAGATGTTCTCTGAGCCCTCATAGAGGACCTGACTGTCTCTGAAGCAGTGGCTCGTGTGGCACGTCCACATCCTGGAGGGGGCTCTGCTGGCCTGAGGTTACCCCTCCCCTCTCTCCAGCCTGCCCACATCCCAGTCCTCTTTAGGACCAGCTGGAGACATCCTCTTCCTGCAGGGGTGGGTGGGCGGCAAGATGGGCAGGCACCTACGAGATCCCCACACCCCCTGGACCGGCACTGCCTGCGGGCGACTTTATCAGCATGCAGGTGCTAATGTGGTGTGTCCAGTGGTGCCCGAGATCCTGCAAGACCACATTGCACCCGGCGCTGTAGGCCACTGCAAGGATTGGTGGGAAGCCACTGGGGGCTTTTAGGCAGAGGAGAGAGACGGTGTGAACTTCTCTGTTACTAGGTTCACCCCTGCCAGTTTGGTCGGACTACTCTGAACTGTGGTTGGAGTAGAGGAGAGGCACAGTTAAGGGGTCATCACGATGGGAGAGGAAGGTGACTCAGACCAGGGTGGTGGCAGTGGAGTGGTCAGATTCCCGAAGCCGTGTTGAGAGGGCCTGCTGACAGGTAAGATACGGGCTGTGAGGGCAGAGAGGGGACATGGACGACTCCAGAAGTTTGGTTTGGTTCTGGGCAAGAACGGACCCGCAGTTTCCTGGATCTGGAACGCTGAAGGGGAGGGGGTGCTGAAGAGAAGATCGGGAGCTTAGTTTAGGGCAGGGGGTTCCATGGAAGATTCCTATGACAAATCCAGATAGAGATGTGTACCTGGATGGAGGTCTGGGCTGGAAGTACACATTTGGCAAGTAGCTGGTAGTGAAAGCCACAAGTGTGCCCGCACTCTCCCAGGGGGTGAGTGGGGATACCCTGCTGCCCTGCAGGGGTGGGCACTGGAGGGAAATCTACCTACGTAATGATGATTCTCGCAAGTGCAAGTACTGAGCTGTGGGGTTGCTTCAGCGCCCAGCACAGAACTATGCACCACGCACCCCCTACGTCCCTTCCCACCGCCTCTGCTCCCTGTCTCCTGCCTGCACAGCACTCTCCAGCCCTGCCCTCATCTTTCACCCTGATCTCTGGAACCTTGTCTGCTGGCTTCCCCGTGTTCCCAATGCCTCCTGCTGTGCAGATCATCATAGGTGCGCAGTGGTTGTTTGATGAATGAGTGAGTACAGTTGGAATCTTTTGTGATCACCACATGACCAGCTGCTTTACATACTACAGTGGACACAGGCTTAGAGATGCAGGGGATACCTCCCGAGGACGGCCCCACAGTAAGTCCTGAAACAGGCCAATGCCCTTCCTTGGGCATGGTTAGAACCTGCATCTTTGGCTGGTTGAGACAGGAACAGAATAAGCTCTCTTAGCTCTGACCTTCTGTGGCTTATTGGAATTTGGGGGACCGGGGCACACTAAGTGCCTGTGCGTTCCTGAGCAGTTCCCGTGGCGGTTCATTCGCACAAGCTTTGCCCTGCAGGGAGGTGCCACTCCTGAGATGGCCTTTGCAGAAACAAGCAGCAGGCAAGTGGCCTGCTGCTGGTGCCTTAC
Source organism: Panthera leo (assembly GCF_018350215.1). Lineage (NCBI taxonomy): Eukaryota > Metazoa > Chordata > Mammalia > Carnivora > Felidae > Panthera > Panthera leo. The sequence goes on along the minus strand of NC_056684.1, from coordinate 19,458,792 downwards.
TGCCCTCCCCTCTTTCTGTGTGTGAGGAGGATGGGTTCCTCTCTCCGGGCTGTGCACGCTCAGCACATCCAGGCATTAGCGCCTCCTCCCTGTGCACAGGTGGACTTAGTCTTGGTTCCAACAGCATCTCTCCAGAGTACAGGGAAGAAGAGAAAAAAGAATGAGAAGGGTCTTTCAACCAGTCTGGCTTTCAAAGCAGGGCTATCCTCGGGGGTGCCTGGGTGGCTCAGTCAGTTAAGCGTCCAACTTCGGCTCGGGTCATGATCTCAGTTTGTGGGTTTGAGCCCCGCTCTGACAGCTCGGAGCCTGGATATTGCTTCAGATTCTGTGTCTCCCTCTCTCTCTCCCTCTGTTCCTCCCACTCTCACGCTGTGTCTGTCTCTCTCTCAAAAATAAAAAAAAAAAATTTAAAAAGCGCATTATTAACAAAGCAGGGCTGTCCCCAACACTTGCAAGTTTAGGTCGGTCTGGCAGTGTCTCTCGGGGACCTCAGCCATAGAAGGTGACACCAGTTAATGAAAGTTTCCTACTGACTGCAGCATTCTGGAGCCCAAGAGAAATGCAGACCTGGGAGCTGCCTATGGGTGTTGTCCGTTGGTGCCCAGGGTGTGATTGATCCCAAAGTACATGTCTTTCCCTCCCTGGTTTTCCAGTCACTGCCAGCCTCAGTGCCAAGATTAATGCAGCAAACACAAAGACTGGCTGGCCAGAAGGAGCAGCACTGTTCTCATTTCTCTACAGTGCTCCTGAGACCCTATTTCGGGAGCAAGGTGCTGGGTTCTGTATCGTTCACTTCAATACCCCTCAAATCTCTGCAACTTACATAATTGCTTAAAAAAAAAAAAAAAAGAAAAAAGAAAACAACTCCATTTCAATGGTGTGCTATGTGATAGTACTATGAAATCTCAGCTAAGACCACAGCTTATTAAATAACTGAGTCTTCTGAATATGCTAGCTCAAAGAATACTCACCCCTGTCAGATTGAACCTGGTTTGTGTCATTCGTTTTAAAACTATTTCTTAGAAACTGAGTAGCTGATGAGTTCATTCATTGTCCTCTTCAGTTCCTGGGCCAGGGGAAGGGTGTGTCTTCTCCCAAGATCAGTCTCCTCTGAGAGACAAGGGAGGAAGGGAATTGAGAGCACATCCTGATTCACAGCTGTGTTGTGTTTACAAAAGTGGCTTTTCATTCATTCCTGTGTTGAGCACACCTTGACTGAACTTTACTGAGTGCCGGATCTGGACTCGCTAGGACCTCAGCACCCTCACTGGGGAAGCAGGTGTGGGCCCAGG